>NC_138914.1:2922078-3522078 GCF_965231255.1 Vanellus vanellus
AATTGTGCAATTTCCATTCTATTTAAAACATTACTTTATCTCGCTTAGTTCTACCACGTTATGAAAAGTCCTAGGGTAGATTTTGGTTTTGCCACAATGATTCGAACAATGATGACAAAAGTTATGATTTTTTCATATCAAAGCAATGGAAAGATATTGTAATATGTAGGATGGCTTTGATTGAACCCTGATCTCCAGTTCATTATTTTTAATGTAGTATTTCAGGCAAAATACAGCTGAGCTACCTCTGCGGGACAACTGCAAAGCAGTGGGAAAAAAACCCACCCCCAAACTCAAATCCAGCCCTGTGCTGTAGCTGAGCTGCACTGACTCACGTCATTTCTCAGGGATCTTTACGAATGGTTCATTATAGGCATGGCACACATTAAAGTAGCTGCGCTGACTTAATGCGAGCGTCGCTTTTATTTGCTTATTGTTTTCTTTTCTAAAGCAACTTCCGCGCGGCAGCTCGGCTGGCCGTAGCCCCGCTTCCCGCAGGCTCCCTGCCGCTCGCACCGGGACACCCACCTCGAGGGGGACTATCCCGAAGGCAACGGCTGAGAACCCTCACAAACGCTTGTGGGGACGGATTTTTATCAGGTTTTTTTTTTTTCCGCTTTTCTCCTTTTCGTCTTCCCCTCCCCCAAGCCAAACCCTCCACGTGCTCGTTCCTCCTGCCATCGCGCAAAGCGTCGCCCGTTTGGCGGCGCTGCCGTTCCTGAGCTTGGGGAGGGTGGGTGTGCGCGTGGGCCGTGACTTTTGTGACTTCCAGGTGGAACCCGTGTTGCAACTCACGTGTGTGCGTTTTTGCTTATTAGCATTTCCGGGCAGCAGCTGGGGACCACACCGCTTTTCCGTAGCTGTAAGCACGTGGCTTGCAGCAACCTGGCTATCGCACAAGGTACAAGTGAGGTCTAAACGTGTCCTGGGGTGTACTTACAATTCGGGGGACGCAGGGTGCTCGGAATGAATTGCTGTACATATAAAATATAGCAAAGCGGAAAGCAATGTGAGGGAATTAGGCCACAGCACAAAAACACCTAATATTGATTTTAGCTACAAACCGTAGTTTGATTATGGCCCATAAGGTAGAAGCAAGACTCCCCGAGCTTGTCATTTCTCATACATGCAGCGATATTAGGAGGTATCATCGCTGAGGAAGGAAGAGCCCAGCACCAAGAAAAGTAAGAGAAAGAGAAAGAGAAAAGTAGAAAATTTAGATTCCCTATAATAAAGAGGAAAGAAAGAAAAATCTTCATATTTTATCTTAGAATAAAGAAAGTTTATTTTTCCAGTCAGATTGTCTAGGCTTCACCCAAATATAAGGCTGCAAAGACAGCAGTTGTTATTATCGTGACATAAAGAGACATCTAAGAGGTGATTCAATAACCCAGACAACGAGAGCATCCATTCTAAAAGACAGCTGGAACAGCGACACAGAATGTCATAGAAAAAACATTAACAATCAAACAACAACGAAAAATAAAGTCCACCAGAGACCACAACATTAAAAATAAGTACAAAACTCATTACAAAAATATACAGCCTCATAGAGAAGCACGTTCCAATCGAGTCAGAAAAATATTGGAACTTAACATTATTAGAGGAACCGTTTGCGACTGCAGCGAACAGAACGAAGAGAGGAAGGAGTCCCAAACCAAATGTTACAAGGATATTCTTTACAGTAGCGCGGCCCCTGTATGTCAAATCCTTGCTTGCAGAATGAACGTTTAGTGGTTTAGCATTAGCCAAAAGAAAATTGGTGGTGGATTTCCATCCTCAGTGCAACAGACATATGCTTTGAGAAGTGAAGCACTCAATTTACAGGGTATTTATGCAGTCTAGCGTATGATACAGTACTGTACATCCAAAGGAGTATAGGAAAAGACAAAAGTAGAAAGAACATTACAGAATTTCAGTGCCATCATTGAACCTTCTGGTGTGCTATTTATATTACAGAAGTGTAAACTCACAACTTCCCTTCCACGTCGTTCAACACTTCAGTTGTTTGTTGGTTATACTCTGAATTGGTCATTTTAAGTTAGATAATGAGCAGAGTGAGCAGAAACTCTCAAACGTGGTACAGTAAACGAAAAGAAAATCTAGTTCAGAAATTGTGCAAAAGGGTTTTGTTTCCGGATTTAGGACACAGAGTGAATGATAAACACAGAACTTACTGACACAGAAGTAACCCAAATACGGGGAGAAAAGGACATCCCTTCAATCATCAGTTTCTATAGAAACCTCAAAGACCTTTGGTTGGGAGTAGCCCTCCATCGAGGGCACAATATTTGACAATTATCTCAAATAAATAAGACATAATTATAATATTAAATAGTGTGCTAAGTTAAGCCACCCAGCAATCCAACCTCCGGGGGAAGAAAAGGAAATCTAATGCAATTCTCAGCAAGAAACGAGGACGGAACGTTTCCCCCAAGACACGCACGAGAGCACCTTTTCGTAACCTCCTCACCTTTTCAGACCTTACAAATTAACTAGTTGAAACCAGCAGATAGCTTAAGGGGGGAGAAAAGGGCTCAGGAGGCCAAATCAATATATTTTTTGCAGTAAAGCTTTTTTTTTTTCCTTCTTTTTCTTAAATAACTTTATAAATATTTACATAAATATTAAGGGAAGGCAAAAATCTCATAAGCCATCTCGGCATTCATGTCTATGGATACAGACAGGAACTAAGAAAAAAACCTACCAAAAAAAAAAAAAAATCACTACTTCAGAATAGTAACTCAGGATCCCAGTTTTTGCATTGATAAAAGAGACCTGTTTGAAACAACAATTCAGCCGCTGAGAAACAGTTTGGCACAGTTCAATGACATTCCTTGTTTGGCTGGACAAGACAATAAGGGTTTTTTGTTTTGTTTTGTTTTCCTCTCTGATCACCAAAAATACTGCTATGATGATCTTGCCTTACACTGCGCCCCAAGTCCATGGAAGCAAGCAAAGGATGAAATGTGTAGAAAATTCAGCACAAGCGAGGCAATTAACCATATGTTGCAAAGGTTGGTAAGACACTGGTGAGAAAGGAAAATAAAAAAGAATTCCCGCTTCAGATCTTGAGACATATCATTCATGGAGTGATGCCAGGGAAGAAAGGAATGTTTTCATAGTTTGACCCACCATATTCTGGGACAGAGCCATCTCCACGTTTCAGAAACAGGCGGACCCTGCGGCCACCATTTTTAATCAGTTCAATGGCCCGAGCGTGCTTCATGTTCTTGGTAGTTTCTCCGTTGATCTCCAAGATTTCATCACCGATCTGTCAACGCAATAGAAGAAGAGTCTAAGATTAGAAACAAGCCCCCACAAGGCTCACCACCACACCACAAGACAATGGCCACAGCAAAGGTGGAAGAACAACCATGCACCAGGGGAAGCTACATATGCCCAACTCCTTCTGGTCACAGTCCAGAAGAAACGGTGTGCAGGGACCTGGGAGACGTGAAGATGACGGGGAAAGCCTGAGGTACCCAAATATTTCATCACTGCTCTGTAAAACCACATTGCATTACTGTATTGCTCAACAGCTAGAGCTGTGTTAGAACTGGTGTTATTTTATTTTATTTTGATTACTTGTAAAAGTCTTTGGTCAAAGAGGTGGTTTGTTCTACAGTCTGCTGTAACCGGGATGTTCAAATAGCTTTTTCAAGTCCGTTTCTCACTTGGATATACATACTTAGCACGAACCAGCAAAGCCGCTTTTGTAAATATAATCATTTATCAGGATAGGAAAACGGGGCTTGGAAGAGCTTGTCAAAGCACTGACTTCCACAGGGAAGCACTGACTTATTTTCATCACCAAGAATTTTGGACGTACAAATCTACCCCTAGCAAAAGAATTTTGAAAATGCCCTTCACATGATATATATATCTAGAGAAGAAAAAGATGCCTGTGGTAAAGTTATAATGCATTCTCTACTGGAGGAGCAACGAGTACATAAAACTTGGCAATTTATTTTTTCTGTAGGCATTTGATAACATAAGCCCTTGTTATAATGTTTATAATTTAAATGACATCTGAAGTTAACAGTTAATACTAATCAAAAACTACGTTACAATTTTGTAACCCGTGGGTCAGTATACACGCTCTCTGCCCACTCTGCCCACGAGCAGAGGAGAGGATCAGCGGGACACCCCGATTCTCTGCTCATGGCTGCAGCTTTAAAAGAGCTGAGAAAGACTGGGGCTATTACATTTTCTTTGCTACGTGTACCTTTGTTAGGCTTTACAAGTCAGATTATGTATTAGAATTTGGAAACCTGGGTTGGAACGGGGGGGTGAAGTCTTCCGACGCACACAGGCTGTATACAAAGAGCGACAGAAGCCATTGACAGAAGTAAATAGGACCCACTGCTCCTTTCAGTTAACATTTAATTTTCCTTTTAGCTGGCACAGCAGAAGGCGTGCCTCCAAGGGAGAGGCAGGGAAGTCAGCTTATCGCAAAGAAACGTGATTTTTAAATGTGTTTGTGCATACCCTCATCTTCCCACATCTCTCAGCTGGACCATCCTCGGCTAGCCGCAACACGTACAGATCCATATTATACTCCCGGCCACCTCGCAGGCTAAAGCCAAACCCTTTGGCTCCTCTTTCCAGCTCAACAGTGTAGAAATCTTGGTCCTGCTGGAGGGAACACAACATATGCGCAATTGAACAGAAAGTTAAACGCTGCTCTACTCTCATTTTGAAATTATTCAACCAATGAACGTTATTATTTTTGTTACTCATAATTAGAAAAAGAAAAGCAGTTGAGTTTTCACACACAGACTGTTTTTTCTGGCTTCCCCAGGTTTCACGCTGCAATTTGGAGCACCGGCAGTGGTCCACAAAGGGCTGTTTGACTGAATGGGCTTGGGCACGTCCCATGCAGTTTTAGGCACCTCTGTGATACACCACCTCCCCTGCCCGTGCAGAAAGGCGCGTTTCGGGAGGGTGGTTTGTGTTCTACCAACTGCAAAGGAAGGGCAGGGCAACCTCGCTTCCAGAGCCGGGCTTTAGTTAGATGTCTAACGGTACCTGGGATGAGGCTATGCCATGGTGTTGGCTTTCCCTTTTTGTTACCACCTCATCCATTCCTTCGCAAGAAGCTCAGAAGCACGTGCATTGTTTTTCACAAATGCTGTCAGTGTAGGGATGTTTTGAAGTCCCTAACGGAAGAGGTTACCTCTGGGATGGCCAGTGGCAAGGAAAGATAACAGTCAGATAGAGAATCTCTCTAATAATAGCTGGAACACTCCAGCTATTGCCCCTTATTAGGTTTCACTCTTTTTTGTCCTCTGATTTTATCGTTTGCATACAACAGTACTTTCTGGAGAGGTCCCTCAAAATATACAACTCAATAAACAAACACATAAATTATTACTATCGTAAAAACGTCAGCCTTTTTTTTCCTTTCCTTTTTTTTTTTTTGTCCCTAAAAGTCTTGATGAGAATGTGTTGGAAATGTTTTTCAGCTGAAACAACAGCAACACATCCTAAGAAACTCATCAGCAAATTCCTCTTTCTCCAGCAAAGAGACTGAGGGAGAACAACCTCCCAGTAGGAATTTTCAAGGGAAATATTTAAACACAGCCCTCAAGCAGATTGGAAGCAACAAAACAATTAGGAAGGTACTCCTTACCTGCGCTGCTTGGGCTGGTTTGAAATCAAACTGAGATTCCTGCTTTGGTTTGGTGTTGTTCCTGCTGTAACGAGTGAAAGAGGGAGAGAGGAAAAATACAGCTCATGGGATATGAAGATGACCAAGAAGTAACCGAAGAGAGAGCACGTCAACATGCTCTCCTCATGGAAAACAGTCTGACCTGGTCTCCTGTGGTATTTGCTGAGGAGTATGTGTGGTTGTAATTGTAGCAATTTTTTCCGCATTGGTCAATAAAGTAGCATTGGAGGATTCTGCAAAATAAATTTTTTTTTCATTATGAGGAAAGACTATTGGCTATTCACTGAAAAAAAAAAAAAAGTTTTGCAAAGGCATTTCACTGGAAAGCATCATTATGTTGGTTTTAAAGAACTTGAGATTGGCTCAAATTTCTTAAATCCAAAAATTAACAGGACAAAATCTAAGCTAACTCATAGCAATTTTCTATACGAAGCTGTACAATCAATTGGAAAAAGAAAATAAAAAAAAAAGATTGGGAAATCGGGATTAGGAACACCTCTGACTGTTATGCACACTCAGAACGAAGACTGACTTGTGAAGGAAGGGCTGAAGGCTGTTTTGTCTGTTGTCTAACGACATAAATTCTAATCATTAAAGTCTCCAAATATGGTAGGTTGGCTGGATTAATTTTACAGTAGCAATAACTATTCCATGGATTATAAACTTAGCAGTGCTTCCTCCATCAGAAACCGCAATCTTCAGTAGGATTGAGATGTGGCTTTTATCTAATACCTCACAAGGTGATATTGACTGTGGCTAAAACCCAAACTTACTGAAATCCATCTTGGAAATACAGCCCACTGCTGCCTGAGCTCTCAAAGCTGCACGCAGGGACGTGGAACCACCTCTACCAAATGCATCAACCGCTCCGGGTACCATTTACAAAAGGGCTCACCGAGAGAATACAGAGAGCAGCATTAACTTCAAAACTCAATTTATGCCACGGTAAAGGGCTCTCAGCCCGACATCAGCCCGTGCGAATGCCATCTTTCTCTACGCTCCGAAAGAGGTGTTTCCAGGAGAGGTCCTCTCTCCTGCTTCACAAAACTGGGAAGGGAGTTACTGCAGGCACAACTGGAAAGGGACTACCTAGGTGTCCCTCACGGCGTGGCATGGCAAAACAGTCCCCTGGCCATTTTTATCATAGACTTCAATAAGACCAGGGTTAACCCAGAACTCATTTTAAAGGCTGCCTAAAATTAGGGCCATCCACCTTGTTTCTTGACTGAATTTCTCTAGTTCCAATGCCACTTTTAAAAAAAGCCACCACCAGACAACAGCAACGAAAACCGGGTGGAAACATCTGGCTCCCCAACATAAAATCACAAGGTCTTCTACCCTGCCCTTGTTTGCCTCTTAAGCTCCAGGCATCCGGTAATTCTTTTATTGACTATGGAGAAATCTGCCGTTCTTAAACAGAGTCCAGCTGCAACACAATATTGCAGAAATGGGAGATCTTTTGCCTGAATTAAGGAGAGGCGGTGGTCATGGGCTTACTTGGTCCTGGGAACTGATTTTATTTCATGGATTTATTTCAATTGTGGAGAAACCTAGACGAGGCGAAGGCTTTTCCTTTCTGCAGCTACTGCACGTCACGGGAAACTCAGGAAAAGGGAAAGAGAAAAAGAAGCACCATTTAAACAGATGGGTGCAACGAGAGCACAGCTCCTTTGCCTGTAGCACTGTGCCCAAGTTAACATGCCCAAACCCTCAGCATACGGAGCTGTAACATCTTCCAGACCGGAGCTGGCTTGTGTCCAGTGGCTCCGAGAGCAAGAGAGGCTCCTGGCTCTGCCCGCACCTCTCTGGGTAGGCAGGACCAAACCATGCCCTCGCGAGAACCTGGTGCTGACAGCTGGCTTGTGTGAGGAGACGTCCCTATGTGTGGTTACATTGTTGGGTTTTAAGAAATAATTCTATGATGTCTTTGTAAAGACGCCTTGATGCTAAAATTGGTCTCCAACATAAGATGGCCCCAAAACGTGGTTAAGCGTTCTGTATTCGTCCAGAACTAAAGCCTCTGAAATCCTCCACAAATATTTGGAGATCAGATGAAGATGGGCTTCAAAGAGAATGCAAGACTCCTACCCTTTAGCGGGTCACACTAAGAATACCAAGTAGAGCAACAACACATCTTGGGTACAGATGTGTCTTCACACCACTGAACTGCGTCTATCTTTAGCCCACCCCCTCCCGGGAGTCAGGAGTTGTGCATAATTCTGCTAGATTTTTAGACCCAGGTTCAGGACGCGTGCCGTGCCCGCCGCCAGGCAAAACTGGAACAGAACACAAATACAGGAAAAATTCTCTCCAGTAGAACTACCATTGTACTTTCTAAATCCTACATATTTCATTGATTCCGTGCCCTGTTCTGTCTCAGCACACTCAGGCACCACTTCAACGCCTGAGCTAAGCTCGCCCTCTTTCAGCCCTCCGTACCCTCGCATCAGCTGGTGGCACGTTGGACTATCGTAATTTCGTTACAAACACGCTCCTGCAATGTCCTACGCCCGTGAGCTGGCGCAAGACTTACCACAAAGCGAAAACCCTTTGCGTTTTTAATAATGTTAGAAGAGATTAGCAATGTGAGTTTATTGTGAGTCTTGTGATGAGCCTTAGTTTCACGTTTAGCTGAGCTTCTGATTTATTCTTTTTCCCCCTCTTAAGTACACAGACCCAAAAAGCACCTCAAAAGCCACAAAAAGGAAACTACAAATCCACAAAAGCATCCAAAGACAACAAAAAGAAAACAGCATTGAGAGCAATTACTTAAATCTCATGGGTTTTAGAGCAAACCTCTCGGCGATTCTGAGTGCCTGATCTTACTGTCTTTTGGAAATTAAGTGCAGGCAATACTGTGCAGAGTTGACAACCTCACTTGGAATTTCAAAGGGACAGTAAGTAAAAACCTCGAAGTCTGCACTGCTATGAGAGAAGAGAGATGACTCCTCCTCTAAGTTACAGCCTTCCACCTTCTCTAGGGATACCTGATGCCACTCACAGCTACAGATTTCCCTTCTAACCTAAGCAATTTAACATGCTATTTTGTACCCGTTTGCATGAACAAGACTGGGGGAGCATTCACATCAGGAGGATATATTCCTCTTAAAAAAGTCTTAAGCCATTCAAAAGTTATTTATTTCTTACGCATTTTTGCCCTTAAAAAAATAAATTTCTTTATTCAAATATCCACCTTCCTTGATTTTGATCAGGTATCAAAATACTGGTAATGAACAATGCTCCTCCCAGTTCACCTTCCAAAACCGGCACGCACAGGCCGGCTCAGGCGTTAGCCCGCTTCACAGCCATTTTATTATCCATGAATAGTCCATTTGCTGGAAGCAGCAAAGGATCACATACCATTTGACCTGGTAGCTAGTAAACAGTGGGAAAATAAAGCCTTTATGCAAAACAAATCATCCTAAACAGAAATAATTCATAACCAGATCATTTCTCAACCTGGCCTGTTCTGACCCTCTAACTAAACACGGCACAATCATGCCCCGCGCGGTGCCCAAATCCGTGTTTCAGATCAGAAAGCACGAGAGGCAGCCGCTGCTGAACGCTTCTCGCTAGAAAGCACATCGTGTAACTTCTCCATTCTGCTTTGCAGGTACCAGGTTCGATTCAGCCACACTTCCTCAACCTTTCTTTCAAACTGAATCACGCTTTCGCTGTGTTTAACTGACTGCAAACAATGCCCTGTACAACTCTAAGACATGCTCATTAGCACTGAATCTGAGCCATCAACCCTTATGCCTGTGGAATCAGCTTCAAAAGAGGGCAATGTAAAAGGATTTCTGCCTAACGAGTTCTCCCCAGGAGCCCACCCGTGGCAGAGCAGGACAACGAACAAACAAAATATTTAGAATTTAGAAGCACGCCAATTTTAGTGCTGCTACAGATACTTCACATATATTTCTGCTCTGTTCCTATTTGGCATCACAGCTGGGGATCCATTTGGTGAAACTGACACATAACACAGATCCTTATTTTTGTTAAATAGTTCAGTGACCTGAAACTAGTACCAAGGGTCAGCGTATTATTAGGGATCCCGCACGTTCCCGCTGATCTGAAACAGTGGGATCCCGATCCTGTCCAGGGTAACTCTTACAACGACCAGCTGCGAGCACACAGCAGCTCCGGAGCCATCACCATTTAACAAAGTCATTTCAAAATGTACTGAGCTCGCTCCCAAAGCAACTTACCCAGAATAAAAACAAATCTTCTTTTCAAACAGCTTAAAACATGACAAAGTGTTTATCCCTTTCTGTGATCTCTTTACTCTGTAGCCTGCTTGTGTATATACAAAGCTTCAGGAATCCCACATCTTAACAAGTGAGTCCCAAATATTCTAAAGCTGCATTATTAACCTAAGATTCACATCAAAGTGTGCGGAGACACACATCAAATTTACAGAAGATAATTTTAAAGAGATAAGTGGAAGAACATGATAGAACGGAATATTATTTTTTTTTAACGGAGAACCAGAACCTCCCTGTTTAAAATAAAGAACACCCGTTTCTCTAGAAAGAAACAAAAAATAAAGCTACGGAAGACTCACAACCTCCCTCGCTGCTAATTCCCAAAGTGGGAGTGGAAATCGAGCCCTCCATGACTTTGCAGCTCCGACTGATGCAAAAAGCCCGGGAACAAAAACCAACGAGAGGGTCAGATAAGACAGCAGGAAACATATACTTTACCATCTCCTGGAATGATGCGCAGGGTAACGGTGTTTCCCGCTTCCTTAATGAGGTTGACGATGTCTGAATGCGACTTGTTGGTGATGGAGCACCCATTCACAGCCAAGATCCGATCGCCTACTTTCAGCTTGCCACAGCGGTCTGCGGGACTCCCTTCAATTATCCGACCTATTTTGTGAGGCATGGCCACACATGCATTTCCCGCTTTTGCATTGGTTTGGGGGTTGTTTTTGTTTGGTTTGGTTTTGGTTTTGGTTTTTAATTGTTTACACACGTGGGAATATGGTGAAGGGGAAAAGGAGAAAAAGGGTTGAAAAGGGAAAGAGAAGGTTAAGGGTTAATTAATTAATGCATCAAGCAAAAGTTATTATAGGATAGCTTTGCTGCCAGTGTTCAAAACATTGGCAAACAACTAGTACGAGTGCACAATACTTATTTTGCAAAAAGGTGTTTTGTTAACCACTCAAAACTCCCCCCACCTTGATTTCTGTTAATAAATGGTGAGTTAAGTTGCACTTAAGAGCCCCATCGTAACCCAAATCCTGATTTTATTTTTGAACAAAACAATTCAAGCTGTTTGTAGGAAACACACCCTTCCTCTTGCACGATTACACCAGTGTCAGCCTCTCCAGTCTTTCTCGAGGTCAACTGCTGCTCAAGCTTCTGCCAATGTTTTGTTCTTTCTCCATTCAGAAAGATAAAATCGTTCTAGGCCTAAGAGGGAGTGCGACTCCCTTTCTACCACGAAGACCCAATCTATCAGCGCTGCATGGGGAAGCAACGTGAAACGGTTTTCTTCCATCGTGAATAAAGGTACTACCAGGGAAGGCACAGGACCACTACGGATGGGCCAAGACTGACAAAGGTAACCTGTTTGGTGCAGGCATCCACCTCCGCCTCTGCTAACCCTTCCCCTTCGATGATCTTAGATGGCATCAGGACAGGAGCAGGGAAGGATAAGGACCTCCTCATTCAGATACCTCTAAAACTACACACAAAACCACTGAGGTGTCTGACACACAGAGCAAGAGCACTTTAGGATGAATGTGTTTTGGAGACAAAACTCTCCTCCTGTTCCATGCAATTGTTTGTCCCAAAAACACAGGGTCGTCCATAAAATGCAGAACTGGGACACACGGGATACACAACTTCTCTCGGATAAACCCACTGAGCTTTTGTACGGCTTCCTTACGTGGGCAAGAGGCCCTCGGGGACGCAGGACATGGTTAAAACCATGAGGTATACACAGCGGTCATCTCATACTTTGCATCCACAATACATTCACCCTCAAGATGCACTCTCCCATCTGTGCTGCAGTCTTTATTCGGTTAGTAGTTTTAGAGATATACATGGCCGCGCACGTGACAACACTAGAAAGACCATAAAGAAGAAAAGGCTAAGAAAAGGAATGTGAGGTGAGAGAACAAGGCTGGAAAGATGCAATGAAAACTGGCAGAAAGTGTTAATATTAGTTGCAAATGGCGGTTTGGTTTTGGCTGTTTTTTTATTTTTTTTTTTTTTTTAATTTTACTGTGATGTTAGAAAGTTTCTCTTTCTGGAAATAGAAAGACCCATCCGGTTTAAAGGCTGTTTTGAGGGTACGTGAAATGAGTTCCCACTCTATCAAATCCACTGCACACAGATGACAGAGCCCACACCAAAGTGACCAAGGTGGGTTTTAGAACCAGTTTGGCCCATCTCTAAATGCTACCCACGAAAGAAAAAAAACTACAGAGCAGGTCCGAAGTAAGCACCACACAGCAGAGGGAACGTATCTCATGCAGAGTATTAGGGAAAAGCTGAATACACTTGAAAAAGATTAAAGGAAAAAAAGTCACAGATCAACAGATCTCCATGAGGAGCCCCTGCACAGAAAACTTCCAGTTAGCGAGTAGCTTGGGCTAAGGCAAACACAACTCTTTACAACCTCAGGTCAAGGTTTCTCTGCGGAAAAGAGTTAGAGCATAGTCTTCATACAGTAAAAGTTATTTACATACATGTTTGCAAATACTTTCAACAGATAAAAGGTCTCTCTCGGGTTTATACTGACTTCGGTTTAATCTATATTGCATTACACCGTTGTGCTCTGGCACCAAAATACCCGTTCTGGAAGAGCAGTTTCCAGCAGCAAGGACAGTGCGAGGTAGCCTATCGTCTGAGAACTGACAGAACTCGATGCACCGGGTCTGTACTAGATATTTCTCCCTTGAAATCTCTGCTGCCATGACTGCCCAGAACAGCGCTAGACATGGCCCATTCTACATCAATACCAGCAGAGGAGATGATGCTCCTTTGATGACTTAGTAATGGCACTGCCGATGGGCAAGAGCAGGAAATTTCACAGTAAAAAGCCTATTAAAAAAAAGAGGGGGGAAAGGCCACTTCTTCCACGTGCACCCGCGTGCCCCGGGAACGTTCGAGCTGTACAGGGATACTGCAATGTCTTTTGTCTGCAAAGCACAACCCTGCGCTGAGAGGTAGTGTGGACACGGCCGGGGAACTCGTTCTGTCTTTCCTTTTCCCTTCCATCCCTGTCACATGCCGCAGACTAACAGGGAGGGAACACCTTCTTTTTCCCCTACAAAGCATAAGTGGATGCTGTCTCCGGCCCTTTTGGAGGAGATGGAAAGGGCAGAAATAGTATCTCTGACTGGTTTCGCCCTTGCAATGCCGCTTCTGCTCTAGAGCAGGCTGCTCCGTGCATCCTCGCAGAACCGCCTTACGCACTCCTCTTTTGCAGCAACACCTGGAAACGGGTGTCTGCCCAGCAGAAAGGACTGTCTTCAGACAGAAACCATTACCCCTTCTATTAGGGCAGGATATTAAGTGTGATATCACGTGAACTTCATTTCCCCCTACTCTGAAGAAATGGAATTGGGAAGAGGTGGAACGGATCAAAAAACATCCGTTCTTTTTAACAGTATTCTCTATTTTTATGTTGCACCAGCAAGCACTATTAATTAAAACCTTCCAGCTATCAGCATGCTCACTCCATAACGAGGATCAGAATAACCCTGATTGCCAAAGAGAAGTTAATCAGTTTAAGCATTACTGCTTTTAAATCAACTGGCTCGGTTCCACCATCAGGAGACATATTTCATTCCACCCGCTCCATTTCTGCATTAGCAAACGCCGTCACTGGGGGGATCCCCGCTGCTCTTCGGAGAGCAAACCCCCGAGAGGCGTCCAGCCAGCGGGGACAGCCGGAGCTTCGGGGAGCATCAGGAATTGCCTTTGGTGGCATTTTTGCTCTTCAGGTTGGGATTCCTCATTTTGCTTTTCTCGACTCGGCGCCGAACAAAACCCAGGAGGCAAACACCTACCGAGTCTTGGCCTCCGATTAAGCTATTAATTACATTAATTAGGGCACGCTCATGACTTTTAATTAAGCAGGTCCCCGCTCCCCTCCTTGCGCTGCAGCGCTCAAATCTGCGTCTCATTCGAGGCGCCTTGTAAAAAAAGCCCCAAGACTTACCGAATGTCGTGCCCGCCTCTGGCCGGCTCACCGACGAGACGATGACGAAGCCGAAGCCCTCGTTTTCGCCGCGGCGGATTTCCACATCGTAGGGCTGGACCACGGCGCTGACGACACCGCTGCCCCCGCCACCGCCGCTGCCGATGCCACTGGTGCTGCCGCTGCCCGAGCTGACGGTGTTGAGGGAGTTCTGGCTGCCCTGCGGCGTTCGCTTCTCCTCCGTCAGCGAGGCCGGCTGGTTGCTGCTGTGGTGGGAAGAGGCTGGGGATGGGACTTCATTCTCTGCCTTGGGAACTGGGGAGTTAAAAAAAGCCTGGCTGAGCAAGCCGCATCATTCAGTCCTTGAAAAGCGCCACCCGCTGAAGGTGAAAATATAAAGCAAATCACCTGCTTTAATCTATAAATCATGGCCGGAGCGACCAAGGGCTCTGGCTGCTTTCGGATGTCACCACCAAGAGTTCTGTTTGGTGATGGCACTGACCACACACGCTCATCCTCTCCAGCGTATGGTCATGCAGCCAAAGCCTTTCACTGCCAAATTACAGCAGCAGCCCGGTTAAACCAGTGCAGCGCTGTGTGCTTGGATGCTCTGTGGCATCTTAAACCTGGATTACGCTAGTTCAGAAGGGCCTCCTTTAGATAGCACATCCCCACTTTGGTTATGTATGTGCAATTGTGTATGTGTGCACAAGCTGCGAGGAGAGAGCGTAATATCAAATACCCATCGCTCAACACCTGTGTATTTTTTAACTTAATGCTATCAGTTGGGTAGCACTGATTGCCTTTGATTAACGTGATCTTAAGTAATAACCACCCATACTAAAGCAAAACAACTTGTGAACCAAGCTTTTCTGGATGGAAGAACCAGCAACTGTCATCTGTACAGTCGTGGCACAGTCGGAGGAAAACCATGAAACATTAACTTTAACATTAATATAAAACAAGTGTTTATCAGCAACTGACATTGGAAACGGTATTAGTTCAAAATCTAATCAGCTACCACAAGGCTTGAAGAAATCTCAAAAAAAATCGCTTAGTCCATACTCTGCTCGAGTCAGGGCCAAGGACACTTACTGTCAGTCCTGACAGATGTTTGTCTAATCGGCTGTTAAATATCTCCCCGGGCAATCTATTGGTTGCGATATCTAACTTAAATCTTCCCTGCTGCAACATAAGGCTATTATTTCTAGCTCTATCTAGCAGGCATATGGAGAACATATTATTCCCTTCCTCTTTGCAGCAGCCTCTTATAGTCTTGGGGAGTTTAACACCTCCTCCCCCTTCTCTGCTTTAGGCTAAACAATCCCAATTTGTTCAATATTTCCTCGCAGACCATGTTTTCTAGAGCTCTCCTTATCCTCGCTGGTCCGCTGGACTCCCTCCAGTTGGGCTCTCTCCAACTCAAACATGTCTTTCTTGAAGTGCCGGACCATATTGCAGCTAAGCCATCATCTGCTGGGAAATCGGGCGAGTTCCCCCCTGCCTACATCCCAGCACAGCGTTTTTCTTCACCTGAGCCAACCTCAGGTTGAAGCTCGTGGCCCACAATAGCTTCCACTTCTCGTTACTCAGCCAGTTCTCCACAGTCCGTTTGCGCGGCTGAGAGCAGCACATTGTGCTTGTCTCCGCTGAACGGCTGCCTCCGGGAACCGGGTCACCTCTCCAATTCGGTGAATCGAAACTAAGTTGAAGATCTTAAAAGCAACGAGAAAATGGATGCCAACCAAAATCTAAACCCCGTAAATTCCAAACCTATTCATTCTACACATTAAGAAAACGGGAGTATAAACTTTCCCCTCTATGAATCTCAAGACAGGGAGGACCCATGGAGGCGAACAGTCTTTTTCTACTGGCATATAGATGACAGGAGGAATAAGGGACCGAAATTCAGGAAGAGGCTTCTCTCCAACGTTATGCTGCAATTTAAAAGCCTGCAAATATACGGTGAAAGAGGCGATCCTGAATAATTTATCCTAGAGTAAGTGTCCACATTTGAAATGATTCAGAAATAGCTCGGTCTGGAGTGACAAGCCCCCGAATGAAATACCAAGAGATCTCTCATGCATCTAAATTTTTTATGGTAATTTCCAGCCTGGAGGCTGCAAAACTGGATAGAAAATGTACGCACAAAAACAATACCAAAATTCAGCTGCCCTTCCTCCCAAAGCTCATCTCCTAAAGCTTCTCTCACACGGGCAGCCGTTGTCAGGAACGAGAGGCCGTTAGAGGACCGACATAACCTGGCATTTAATCCACAGTGGGAAGAAGGAAAGAAATGAGAAGTGAACATTTATTTAATATTGTGTGGAAGGAGCTCAGCCCTGGATAAGAATACAGAGCTATTTTAGAGGTACTTTTCTAGTCTTAACTTCCACTGTGGGCCTAATTTTCAACCTGAATGTTATTTTGATGCTCTTTAAGATGAAAGTACGTCACTGTCTACTTTTCTGCTGATGCCTAAACTTGAAAAGCTATAGAATATCCTTTCTTCTGAATAAGTGAGCTAAACCAAATGCCACACTTGAGCTCCCAAAAGGGACTCGCAGGAAGAGGCAGCACCCCGGTGTCACTCACCAATATTAAGCGTAAAGTCGCCTGTCATTTAGAAAGCTCATGCTCGTGCCTTCATTTTCTTTGCCTTCAGGACATCTTTCTGTCACTAATCTGGGTGCCACCATACAGCGTCACTTCTCTCTGCATCGTCGTCTTTCTGCCAGCTTATTTTTTTGTCCATTTAGACCATCACAGTATCACAGTATCACAGTATGCTAGGGATTGGAAGGGACCTCAAAAGATCATCTAGTCCAATCCCCCCGTCGGAGCAGGGACACCTAGATGAGGTTGCACAGGAAGGCGTCCAGGCGAGTTTTGAATGTCTCCAGAGAAGGAGACTCCACAACCTCCCTGGGCAGCCTGGGGACCATCCGCTTGTGCAGTGTGTGCACAATGCCGGGCATAACTCAGCATACAGGAACCTCTTTATTACAACAAACATGCAGACCCTGCGCTACCGCAACCAACGACGCTCCCAGTTCTGCATCCTGAGGTTAGTTGACTACGCCTTGCAACCTCAGTTGAAGCTTTTCCCATGCCTGGGACATCAGCCACCACACAGCAATGCCCTCACTCGCCCGCTGCCCTTGCCTCCCCTCCTGTGGACTCTTCAGCATCTTTTCCCTCACTCCCAGTTTCAGGGCGGCTATCAGGCAGCGCAGTTATTTTGGGAAGTAAATAGAAAACACAGACAGTCAGGCACAGGGTCTGTTGCTGTGTGAGTCAACCTAAAAATGGTACGTGGCATTTCCCCATGTTATGGAGTTCCCCATGTTATCAGAAATCTTTGTGAGGACTGGGGCAGCCAACTGAGATTGAGAGTCTTGACTGGAAGCAAAATATTTGAAACGTATTTGATCAAGAACAAAAAAAGACTAAAAATATGCAAAAGAGGAAGAGTAACACCAGATCCCCTGAGTTTTCCCAGTATTACAGGGAGGAGCTTCTTTCCTTTGCTGAACAGATGGAGTCTGGCAAGAAAATCTACCCCTGCAGAGCGAGACTGCAGCCTACCTGTGTACACCACTTTGCGCCTGACGGTCAGGTTGACATGACCTTGTTTGGCTGCCTGTTGCATAAGCTGGACGACAAGCTGGTGCGATTTCCCGACAACAGGCGTCCCATCCACGCAGATCAGTTCATCACCCGATCTCAGGCGGCCGTCAGCATCAGCAGCACCCAGCGGTACAATGTGACCGATGTAAATCTGATGAGTCAGCACAAATAGGAGAAAGGAAGGGAAGGAGGAGAGGGAAGAGAGGGAAAGGAAGGGGAAGGGGAAAAAGGGATGGGTGGGAGGGAAGGGAAGGGAAGGGAAGGGAAGGGAAGGGAAGGGAAGGGAAGGGAAGGGAAGGGAAGGGAAGGGAAGGGAAGGGAATGAGAAAAGGAGAAAGAATAAATAGCGATAAACGACAACTAGCTCAACAGCCAGCTGGAAGCAAGGGGCGCTGGTAGTTAGACCCAGTTTAGTAGGGGTAAGAAATTGTTGACAAATGCCTGCTGGTCGGGAAAGTTGCTCCTGTGAAAGCAGCTCCATGTGAATATAGCCACATTGTGAAATTGTAATAAATTGACATCTTGTTTC
The DNA here is from genome assembly GCF_965231255.1 of Vanellus vanellus. NCBI lineage: Eukaryota > Metazoa > Chordata > Aves > Charadriiformes > Charadriidae > Vanellus > Vanellus vanellus. The sequence goes on from NC_138914.1 coordinate 2,940,069, forward strand.
TTTAGGCGGTCCATTCACTCTAACGACAGATAGCCTTGAGAAATGTGTTCAACCAGACAGTGACCAGAAAGGAAGATGGTTAAAAGCACTGAGGGTCTTGTGGGGGAGGCTGAGACTGAGTTATCCTTTCGGTTGCCTCTAGGGTTTACAAGCTCCATACCACTCGCCTGTCCACCAGCTCAGTCTTGGTTTATCTTCAGTGAGTTGTGTGCAGCTACTTTAACGTGAGAGGAATTCATGGTCTCTCTTTCCATAAATGAGCAAAATAATTTTGGCAGGGAAATATGCGGAAACTTATGCTGCCACTACGCAGCTTTGACGTGTGCAGCACGTGAAAGAGCACGTGGTTTTAGCCTGACACCTTCCACAGGCACTGGATTTATGGTAAAGAAGTTAAGCGAATTCAAGGAGGGAATAGAGCAAATAGAAAATCCGCCACTCTTAAGATCAAAATATGCACAATCCTGACCAGGACATCCTTTCCTCAGCGTCCAGGCAATTTCAGATCTATGCGTTTTCATTTGGGCTATTACAAAACCAGGGAATAGCAGGGGAAGCCAAACCCGTTTCAATTATAGGAGATTTGGTTTGTTTTTTTTGAAGGGAGGGTGGGGAGGAGTTGCGGGATGTAAATACACAGCCCACTGGATGTTGTAACAGAGATGCCATGGTACGGTCCTGCACATCTGTACACGCTACTGCCGTGATTCTGGCCGGTGTCAGGAGTTAAAACAAGACCACTTCTAGAAGTACTCACGGGTTCTCCAGGCTCATTTCCACCTAGAATCCTAAATCCAAAACCGGTTTCCTTTCTCCATAGAAAGATATCCTGTTCTTGGTAATCTGGAACTGAAAGGAAAGAAGGAAAACTATGATTTTTAATCAAAACCCCACACCTTTATACCCAAACCAGTACTACTCTGATGCATGTGTAGAGGGATCTGCTGCCCAGTTTTACCCTTTAAGTGAAGCATTCTTGAATTTTTAGACATAATTAAGAACACTTATAGGTTTAAATACTAAAGGATTATTATTTAAATCGCTACTAAAAACTATGCGGTGGCTTCTACTTTCTAGGTGTCTAACTGTGACTTGCCATTTGTTGATCACGATAGCATTCCCTTCCATCAATATTAGCATCATTACCCGGTGCAATAGCCTCTTCCAAATCATCAATAAATAAACGTGGACAACAGAATCGCTCTGCCAGAAACAATACAGCTGCCTCCTCTTTCATGGGGGACGAAAGAGCCACTCGTTATGACTTCTACTGTTTAATTAACTTTCACAAGCACAGTTTGCTCTATCTGTCTACTGACACTGCTTTAAATAACTACGGGACAGATCCCCAGTTGGTGTAAAACAGAAGGGCTCCACTGAAAGCAAAGCAGCTCTCCTGACTGCTGGTGTACGGGCTCTGTAAAACCACCGAACAGACAAAACCAGCTGGAAACATAAAAAAGCTCCACCTCACCTACTCATTAGTATGGAACACCAGCAAGGTTTTTACAATGAATATTACATACAGAGAAGTACTAACCTTGAAGTGCGGTTGAACAGTAATGTTTTATATTAACTTATTCATGCTTGCTTTCATCCTTTTTTTTTTTTAAAATGCAAAATTAATTGCTAACATTAAATCGTATGGGAAGACAACTTCAGGCTCATTTAATATTTATTGGTTAGTATCTGTAACATTGACTAATTTTGTAATGATCCCCTCCCCAAATTTATAATTAATGCTAAAAAAAGCTGTTCCTTTCCAAATCAGCTGCCTGAAACCGAAGTGTATCATTCAGGAATGTAATTTAAGTAAGTGCATACTCAGACAGGGGATGCAACACGTTTAATGAAACATCATCTAGTTTTCTGTATCTATGAGCAGATAAACTGGTTGTTTTCCATAGACATCAGTGAGTGTCAGACTGGGCCTTAATTGCGTTTTATACTGTCGGTGTCTGTTGCGCAGGGGCTCGGGTCTGGTCAGCTGGTGCTTTTCGGTGATAAGACTTTTTTTTGGTTAGCTCTGATGCTCTCGCTTCAAGGACTCAACAGGTTTAAAACATAATACGAATTCGAGACTGGGGAATACTAAAATTTAAAAGAATAGGTGAGTGCCAAGGCAGAGATGTCTGCTTTGACATTTGCATTCAAACTGGTTTTATATATAATATTTTCACATTTTAATTACTTACGGTTATAAACTAAGCTTAAGACCCGTGCGCGTTACTGTACTGAACTAGAGGGTAATTTTTGTCCAGATACAATTATGGACTAATGAGGCGACGAACACGCTGGAAGCCGGTGTGGTTCATTGGCTGAGGCAGCTCGCCACCATACAGACGTGCGGCGCACCAGCAGAACTTAAGACCATGAATTAATTGGTGTTTGTCACTGCCTTCAGCGAGGGGGAGCGTGAAGAGCAGACACATTCGGAAGCGTCTCTCCAGCACTCCGCAGGCTTTTTTGGCAAAGGCTGGCCCCAACCAATTAATAGCGCGTGTTGGAACTGTCAGAGGCAAAATGGTTTCTGCAGAGAGCTTCAGCGTGGGCCCGTTTCCCCGGCATCTCTCAACACCTTCCCATTTGTCAACCCTCTGGTCTCACTGAACGATGCCTTATGTTCCTGGTTCGGGTACCAGCTAGCCAATTAACGGCCGCTGGGGACAACGGCAAGCCGAGGTGTAATGGCGGTGTCAAACCAAAGCAACGAAACCAGACAAGTCTATACCCAAAGAAGCAATTCATTCACGTAGCGCTCCTTCCGCTGGAAGGATCGCAGCGAGGTGAAACACAGATACAACAAACATACAGACAACACACATTTACACAGCGGGAGTACAAACGGAACAAAACTCCTTTTACCGCTTTTTGCGCCAACTCTGCAGTACGGCGATTCGCTGGCACGGCCCCGAACACCCCATCCACCTCTGTGCTTCCATACAGCCGAGGTGGGACCCCCTGAGGCTCTCCGTACTGGAGAATTACTTTGGGTTCTCCATTATTCGGCAGCGCTTCAGAGGAGCCACTTTCCTTATTTAAAGGGAAAATTTCACGGTGGTGCTGAAACTTTGTTGAAAACGAATGCCAAATGGCCTCCAGGAGTCATTCACTGCATCTCTGCCGCTTGACCTGATCTCAAGCATGTCTGACTCTGTCTGAGAAAAACACGTCCGTAGTCCAAATGGCTCAAACTCGCCGGTCTGCTCGTCCTGGATTAAACCAGACCCTTTGGAGAGCATCGCAAAAGTGGTAAGAAGAGTTCTGCTGGGGCCGCGAGGAGGAATGGAAGGAGAGGCGAGTGCCACAGCCCCGTTGACGAGCCATGCGGGCAAACTCCCGAACGAAACAGGAACATGATCCCCCCGGCCCCGCCACCGCCTAGGAAACCCGCCGCTAGCCAGTACACAGTAAAACAAGTACTTTGCACCTTCGTGGCTAACCTTGGGGTACGGCCCTGCCAGCCTCCCTTGGTGATGAAGAGCCCCCCGCCACAGAGCAGCAATGACACCAGAACAAGACATCACAAGACACAGATACATTCTCGGCACAGTCTTACATTCTCCAAAACTCGTGGAATTGATTTCTCTCTCTCTCTCACCCTTGCTCAGTCCAGTTGCAGGCGAAGGTGACATAGCTGTAATATTAATTTTACAATTTTGCAAAGCTTAATGTATCTGCTTTCTTGTTAGTTCATGTAATTAATTTTGACTGTATGGGTCATGTTAGGCTTTCATGCATAAATTGCTAAGGTTATAGCTACTGAGGATTACGACACACTAACTTCCACATCTATTTGCACATGCCTCTGTACATGTGCCTATATAATACACATACACATATGAATTCATACATTTATGCACATGCATGCAGGTATATTTGAAGAATTCTTTTTTCTCCTCAGAGGAAGAATCTTTTTGAGAAGACATTAAAAATACTTTTCTACAAAAAAAAAAAATCCACCGTCATGACACAGTTAGTTTTCCAAATGGAAATATCTTTTTCTAATGTTAAAAGAGATTCTAAATACATAGTGATGAACGCTGAACCCAGTCCTTAATTAGAGGCCATCGTAATCAAACTTTCCTATACAAACTTTAACAATTATCTTACGTGTTATATATATAAAATAATTCCCCAGTGTGATATCAGTTTCAACAAAAGCTGGATAAAAAAATAACCGGTATGAGTTTGCTTTAGTGACTAGCTCGTCTGAGGCAGCAGCACTTTCAGTGACTCACAGCTCGGCAAAGCACAAAAGTTTTAAGGCCCAGATTCAGCAGAGTATATACGGACAAGTCTGAAATTAAGAGTGAACAGTCTCACTGAAGCTGATGGGGAGTTTCAGTGTTGAAAAGTCCTGTGGTTTAGCCACAAACCTCATGAGGTTCCGTATTTGCAGGAAAGCCCTGTATTCGAAACTATCCCACTGCAGGAGAATTCCAGTTTTTCTGTCTTTTCCTTTTAACCAACCCTTCTGGCGGCCCGGAAAGCTTTGAAAAGATGGCTCCGGCATGTTCTCGACAAGATGACCGAGTTCTGCCACCGAGGTTTGGGGAAGGCGCGATGCCTTGACTGAGCCAGGGACCAGGCTGGTGCCGGACCAGCACCAGCAACGTCTGCCCCCACCCAACTCCCTCAACAGCTCAGCAGCCTCTGCCGCGCACCCAACGTGCCCCAAGTCCTACGCTCTTTCTTAGCAGGACATTCTCTAAGGGCGTGGGGGCACCTGTGCGCCCAAGCGTATGACTGCAACTGTTTGTCTCCTATTAATATAATAAAAGGACATAACCCCACCATGGGGCTTCTACTAACCGTCATCTTTAACGTCAGCCTGATCAGAAGGCGGCTGCAATTTCCTGAGAGTATTTTTCTTTTCTTTTAGGGAGAAAGCATCTAATGTTTGGTATCGTTGTGCAAATATTTTTAATTCGGTGTAATTGCCGGTGAGTGAACGCTACAGGCTGGGGGTCAAGACTTGTTTGTATTGTTGTAATTAGATTTGGGGAGAGAAAACCCTGCCGAATAAATTATGTGACTGAAAATAAAATTCAAATATTAACGATAACTTAGAATATTTTAAAACCTTTAAAAATTATCTATCGTGTTCTGCTTTACTTTTAATTAAACGCTTAAGCCCTTCAAAGGGATTCATTAACACATCTGCAATTCAGATTAATTCATTTTGTCACTGCTGTTTTGACAGATGGCCATATGTAGGATAGGGTATTTTGCAAAGCAATCAGGCCACATGAGAAAAATTTGACAACAGATTGCGTTAATCTTTAAGGAAGTTTAATAATACATTGAAAAATAAAAAGCATACTATAAAAATAAATTCTCAATAAAACAGTGCGAGATTTCAGAATTGCAGTTCTCTGATAAACTATTCAATTGCTGTTTCTCCCACTGAGCGCTCTTCACGTATGCCATTCCGGGATCTTGGAACCGCTTCAGTGCTTAAACCTTAAGGGTTTGTCCTTCTCTCTGATTCATGTACACAACTCCCACCAGCAGCGATGAGTTACCCGTAAAAAGGAGCTCAGGCAGCTAAAACTTAGCACCAGAAAAGAGCGCATTTGCTGTCGCCACCAAACGATCTGGTTTCAGGCCCACTTAACACAAAGCCGGCTATTCTCAAAAGTCTTAATCCAGCAAAGAGTTGCGACTCTGGGCCAGATTGCAGCAGAGCGTTCGAGCTCAGCCTTCGCCTGAAAGCGTCCGAGTCCCTTCGGGTTTACAGCTTGAAAATAAGCTTCCTTGGACTGGAGCCCAAGCTCTCCGCACCGTGCAGGCCTGATCCCCCCACCCAGGGGGGCTGCACGTGAAGGAACTTTAGCCCGTGTTTGTTGAATAAAGTTGCAGGTCTCATCTGCTGCCACTCAACAGACACAGTTATGGAGCTATTGCTGAACTTTGCATTATCAATTCTAGCTGAATCTTTCTTTCTTTTTTTTTTTTTTTTTTCTTCCCCTAAACTGTGGTTCTCCTCTGCAGAATCAGAGTACCTCCTGATATTAAGATGCATTGGGTAAATCAAAAAAATACATGTTTTTACGTAATTATGGGTTATCTGGTGCTTTTGAATCAAATTCTGCTCTATCGATGGCTTCAGTGAGACGCATCACTTAAGTCAAATATAGCCTTTTTTTTACAAAATACTGATCCAAAGAACACTCAAAGAAACGAATAATGCATTTGACTAATTCTGAAAAATTAAAATGTTGCCTGTGTGCTTTCTGTGTCTACATTATTAACGGTAATAACAGTGGGATGCACTCCCAGTGAAAAGGCAGTAGGTGGTCATTATAGATTCAGTACTTCTTAGAAACATCCTGGAGAAGATGTATTCATATATTGAATGAAACCTCTTTATATTATTATTTTTAGATGAGAAAAAAATCTGTCTGGGTTGGGGCTAATGAATTCATCTTTTTGTGTCAACTGCACTTGAAAAATTGCACTGTGTTCTCTTTATGCTCAACAATTTCACAAATGGGACGAAATAAAACACTGAAGATGATCTAATGCTCTAAAAAACTGTCTTTTTTAACTTCCTCACATACTTCAACACAAAGGGTTGTTGCTGTTTCTCAGTCCAGTTGTGGAGGGTTCAAAACCCTGCCTCTCAAAAGAACACTTTATAATCCTTGTCAGGTTTGTGAAAATTTAAGGCCACCAATCCGCAGAGAGCAAGGCCCGGACTGGGCAGCCGGAAGAACTGGAAGAGCTGAGCTGGGGCTCCCCGGGCAGCGGGGACTTCTGGGACCCAGCAAAAGCCCCAGTTACAGGATGCATCAGCCGATCCCACCACTGGCGCCAGGGTGGCATCCTCCTGCTCTGCATGAGGTATGCATTCAATTCTGCTCCCGTCTTCATCAGCAGGATGCAGAGAGAGTCACACCGAGCACCCAAAGCCACGGATCTCACGGGAGAGAAGATGCCAACCTCGGTCCCAAAGCCAAAGGGCATGGCTGCTCGAGCAAAGACGAAAGCAATGGTGTGACTGTACCACCACCAGCCAAAGGAGGCACTGGAGTTAAACCGAACTGCCGCTGGGTAAAACACAAAGAACAGCACACGTGGAGCAGAGAGACAGCGAAACCGGAGGCCCAGGGAACGGTTTCTCCCATCCTGCAGTCTGTGGTGCTCCGTGACAGCAGAGCTCCCTATGAGCGGTCCGAGAGCCACACAGCCAGTGCCTGGGCAACACTGGGAAGTGAGTCTCAAAGGGATGATTCACGTCCATAACAGAGCAGCCACCCATTACCTACTTTTCAAGCAGACCAAACACAGGGAAAGAAACATCATGGCTCACCCCAAGCTCCCAGGGCAGAAGAGGCGCCGGGTTTCAGCTGTGAACCACAGTCTCCATTTACGAGACTGGTGAGAGGGATGAAAGGTGAGGGAAGGAGGAGCTGACACTGACTTCCAAATAAAATCCCCAGTCACACTTTGGGAGCAGACTGCGACAGGAGACAGAGCATGTCGGACTGACTTTTTCACTTAGACTATACTTTTCCTGTTTTTCTTCACCTTTCATCAGGAGCAGCAGAGCCACGTCAGTAGGTGAGACTGCAGGTTAATCCCCAAGGAACGTTTCACTCCACCTCAGGGTCGGAAATTCACAGGCTCCTGGACACTTCTAGTTGCACATGCTCACAAGGAGCCACGACCATATCACCCTTCTGCCATTCTCCAAAACCCCTCTATCTATGAAACCAAGAAATCTCAGAAAACACCTTCCTGGGAAGGAAATGGCAACGGGACGAAAAGGTGGTAGAAAAGCACTGACGTTCAAACAGGTAAGTCTCATCTGGGAGAAGAGGCAGGAGATAAGGATCGAAGCAATGGAAGAGGATCAACCCCGCTACAGAGATGCTGGGCCCCGGAAGGGTGAGACGGGCAATCACAGAATGGTCAGGGTTGGAAGGGACCTCTGGAAGCTGAAGGGGTGCAGCAGATCCCAGTCTAGCAAAAGGACCAAGCAGAGAGGATTGCGGCACAGGGAGAGATGGGGGGGGGGGGGGAACCAGCAGGTCAAGAGACAGCGAGAAGGCCTCTGGACAGGCTCTAATCGCAGACACGGATAAAACCTCTGCGAGATACCTGCAGCCATCGAGGAAAGAGAGAGGATTTAGCACGTGGTGTTGGAGGTGGACACAGGAGCACGACTGCCTGCCTGCCCGCTTCAGCATTTCTCCAGCTCAGCCTCGGGTTTCATCAGGAAAGGCAGGCAGGAGTTCAGGCTGCTAAAGCCGATACTGATGACTAATTAGGACGAGTTAAACAGTTAATTAGAAATTAGCTAAGCAGCTGCAGGGGGTCAGAGGCAATGCCAGCACAGTGCCTAGGGAACCACGTGAGCCGAGCGGGGGTAACGCCGGTGCCACGGGACAGCCTCCGCCTCGTCCGTCCGGGCAGGAGAAGGAGGAGCTCTGTGGGCGGAAGAGTCCCCGTCCCTCAGCTCTTGCCCCTTTCTCCTATTTCAATGAGATGCACGTGCAAGTTCCGTCTCTGCATTTCTCCGTCTATCGGCATGACCTGTCCCGAGAGCCCGCAGGGTCGGAACGCCTAATCCCCGGGAAGGGGAGGGGAGGGGCGGGAAGGAGCGCACAGAAGCTGAGACACCTACAAACTGCATTGCTGAGACATTCAATCCGAAGAGATGCGTCTTCAGCCAAGAAACTGTGACTCACGATTTAATTTTTCCAGGACATAAGATCTTGAAGTGATTCATTTGGTCAGAAAAAAAACCAGCCCTACCATCTTTCATTCTGAGGTAATGTTCATTTCATACTGGTTTTACCCATTTCCAGTTAGCACAATAAAGTCAAACTCCAGGTGATACTCTTACAACGCCGAGACTTTGCAGCTCCCTTTTCTGTAACTAAAGTAAGTATTGCTTTTGAAAATGAACCGAAGAATACTCTAACTCTTTCTTTAAGAAGCTTTTACAGATTCGATCATCTTCAGCAGCGCAATGAAAGCAAAGCCGGCGCGTTTATTATTGTTTGCTGAGAAGAAACTGATTGAAACCATATTTATAGTCTTGGAGCAGAGTCAAAGCCCTGCAGAACTATTAGCCAAGTGTGCAGATTATTAATTGCCGTAAAAGCCACTTGCAATATGCATTTGATATCTGTATTGTTAAAGTGTCCACTCTGGTCAAAGTAAAATGGCTCAGCTGGATTTTTCCCTCCCCAGAGTGAGACTGGAAAGCATCTGATACGAATTGCAGCAAACTGGATACTTCCCTTCCTTACTGAAATTCCTACGCATATCAAACAACGAGTCTTAACCTCAGAAAAGAGTTTAGGATCTGTATAACAAACCTGGAAATTCTCCTTCAGCCTAATTTAAAAGCAAAATAAAGAAAAGAGGGGGAAAGACGGTCTTTAATTTTAAAGGGATTTTTTTTTTGTATTAAGCTTTGGTCTAAGTCCCCTTCCCTAGAGATGATCTAAACTCACGCCTCAACAGAGAGGAAACTGCACCTTTATCAAGCAGATATCGACAGACACCAAATCAACAAACTGAAGCCTTACATTTGCAACACAAAATTTAAAAGAAGATTCAGTTCTTCGCAAAGAAAATATACAGAGAGCGGCTGCCAGAGCCGTAGCCTTAGCAACCACACCTGCTTCATACTCACGTCGGCTTTCATACATGCTCCTGGACTGGGCCCAGATTTTGAATGGATCTGGCTTTTTCTGCCCAGAAGTGTCCGGTTGATCCGCAGCCGGCGCCTCCGCGGCGGTGTAATCCGGCAGCACCTGCGTGCTGTGAACGGGGGAAGCGGTGTGCCCGCTGCGGTGGCTGGAGACGCTATGCTGAGAACTGTTTTGGCTGTCTTTCCTTTCAAGTGGTTGCTGGAAGGACGAAAGCGAGTGGAAAGAGAGAGAACAGACGGTTATTGGTCTTTGAGTGGGTGTTTTCCATCAATTTTTCTCTCTTCTTTGATCAGGGCTTCTGCATGCACACAAGTAAATATATAAATCACAGTTTTGCTGCCACCAGTTAATTTAACTGGGTACAGTTAAATTCCCCGATGACAGATTTTGATAGGCAGACTGACAGAAAGAGATATGCAAACCAAAGTCATTTATCATAAAAAAATACGCGGTTCTCCATCTCGCACATAAAAAAAAAATCTAAATCCCATTATAGGTCACTAGTTTCAGTGCACTTATTTTTTCCTACATTAAGGCAGAAAAACTCAACATCCCTCTACTCAGGTAACATTAAGGGCTAACTTGAGCCTGCAAGAAAAAGGAGAAAGTACCAAATTGCACTGTGAAAACTTAAACAGTCCCTCCGAAGGAGATGCAAGTACAGCCCTTACTACAGAAGATCATCTCTCCTCTGCAGCTCTCGCAACCCCCACGTCACAAGTCGGTGGCCAACAGAGGACCGCTTTCACGTCTCTGCTCCCCAGAGCATCCGCAGGACTACAGCGGACCTTCACAAACGTGACAATGTCTATTTGCAGTTTGATTTCCTTGTTTTAATTCAGCATATTAAACCAGGAAAAAATACGTCCGCCTAAATTCAAGGCTTATTCAAAAGCAGTGTGTCGAGAGCTCTGTCTGCTCGGTGTTTAGCTAAGCAGGGTACACAATTCTTAACTCAAATTCACAACGGTGGGCTCAAATGAAGCACAACTCACATTTGCACTGCCGGGATTTGTACTACTCAATATGCAGCAAAAATCCTCCCTCAACAAGAGCTCCCCGAACTGTACAGCAAATGCTTTTTAATGCTCTTTGGAGATGACCTTGGGTTGGCATCAAGGTTGAGTCCAATCCCCCACCTGCTCCAGCACAGGGAACTGGCACGTTCCCGAGGCGGCTGTGACGCAGAGGGCAGCCGGAAAAACAGCATCCGACAAGTGCTTTTTACAACATCCCCAATTTCCCGGCTAAAAAGGGTGAGCCACTCCTACCAAGAAACTGCAGATGAAAATTTAAAGCCTCCTGCTGGCAGGGGGTACCCGAAAACTTTGCCACAGGAGTTGCTGGCTGTCAGGGACTTCTCCATGGAAACCCAAGCAGGGGGAGGGAGAAAAGCCAGTGGAGAACCCAGAGCAGATCAGCGCGGGGGGCTGTAGCGCACACAGGTCTGGGGACCCCCCCCCCCCTTCCTCTGAAGGCGAAACCCCAGGCGACCAACGCTCCATCATAGCAGGGCGGAGTTAATTACAGAGGAGAAAGTCACCCTACGAAAGTGCTCTCTTTTTGAGTCTTAACAATTATCTTTTCTGGGGTTTTTCTCGTTACACATATTTTTAGGTTTACACTGCAAAAAACCCCAGCTCCGACAGCCCAAATGACTGTGACCTCGCAGCCTCACATTCCAGTTATCATTCAAAAAAGTGCTGGTAGTGGATCGACATCTCCATCGACTAGAACGTGAAATTGCCTTTGTCCTTTGAAGCAATTTTGAACAAAGCATACCTGCTGTGATTACTCATCTGCAGACTTTCAAATACAAATATCTGAGCCAATTTCAAACATTTTTAGCTTCTTAAGTGGTAAAAGAAGCTAATTCACATCAGCCCTTCAGTTTTTAAATGAAGCAGTTTTAAAACATCTATGCTATGGATAATCACTCCTTTGTAACGCAAAAATAATAATAAAAAAAAAAAAAACCAAAAAGAAAAAAACCAAACTACTTCACAACTCTCAGTCCAGCCATCTGGATTGTTTTGTTTGTTTGGCTAAACTACTAAAATAACTACAAGCATCCTGTGAAACTTCAGGCCAATCTCACTGGAAATAGCTGGTTTACAGAAGCTGGGGAACAGGGACTAAAATGTGAAGTTTTATTCAGCCATTGGGGAAACGTTGAGAACTCTCTGCAAACTGTCTGATTTAAAAAGAAACAAAGTTTGAACTTTAAAAAGCGCTCTCACTTTACGGTATGTAAGTTCTAAATATTGAACAAACGCTGAATTCTGTTCCGTGTTTGGGTTGCAAACGGAAGCGTCAGCATATCTCAAGCAAACCCGCCTCTAATTAAACCGGAGTTGCAATTGCAAATGCACAGACATTTTGCAAGAAATAGCAGAAAACTTCTTCAGAGGGACAGTCGCTTTTCCAAATAACAACGCCTTCAAAAAGCCTGGAACATCTCTATTTTGGAGTTGAAGAGGGGAACACAGAAAGGGGAACGCAGCCACGGAAATAATGAATATATGTAATTAAATTAACTCAAGACAATATTAATTGACTTTCACGTCGCCAGATGAGGCCAAAAAGGTTTGGGGCCAAACTGTTCACGCGCTGTAGCAGCTTCAGGGCCAGATGAGCGCAGGGCTGTTTGGTGACAGACCGCTGCAGAGCCGACGGTTCAGGGCTCACCCGGAGATGCCGATCACGTTTTTCAGCGCGAAGTACAGCGGATCAGCCGAATCGCGTTGACTTCTGACAGTAGCTACAGGAGCACGGGGCGCTGAACTCCCCAAGTCAGGAAGAGCACCCCCGACCCTCCAGAGTCTGTGGTCTTCTCCAGAGATGTTGGTAAGCATGAATAGCTGGCCGGAAAGGCTCTTGACCAAAAGCGGCTAGAAATCAAGCCTACGGCGACTCCACCGAGTCCATTTAGGCAGAGTGCACACTTAAATACGGGTGATGGGAAAACACAATCACCTCGGTACTATGTTACAGCCATGACCAAATAGATAAGTGGAAGTTGGGAGGTTCTCGTGCCCTACCCAAACCTCAGGTCTGAGATGCACAGCCTGTGCCAGCTTCCCTACACCCTCGCTGAAACTTCGTGGTGCTCATCCTGCAAAACATAAGATGAAGAAGATGTACCAGTGGGAAGAAAGTCTTTCCTGGCTGCTGTTTCCCCGCCGGCTGAGGGCAACGGGCACGTCAGGGCGCCTCGGATTTCTCAGTGCGTCTGTGGGGGCAGTTGCTGCAGAAGAGGGGGCAGCAGCGGTCAGGGCTCGGGCACACACACATCAGCCTTCCAGGATTTCTTCCCCCCACTGTGCAATCCCCTTTTCAGCCACAGGCACTCCATTTGCCGGTCTGAAAGGCAGCTTCTCCCTCAGCAGCGAGGCTGAGTGAGCCCACACTGAGCACTACAACGTCCTCTGATTACGGGGAGGGAAGAAAACGGCAAAGGCGACGTGAGCTGGGGGAGCTTGAAGCTGTTGTGCTTCAGAAGCAGACGGGAGGAAAACTGCTTGCAAAAGCCTCCGAGTGCCTGGAAGATGCTCCAGATACCCCCACAGCAGAGACCAGCGTGTCATTCCCGCTAAATGAAGGAGTAATTAGATGTTACTTTGTACAGTGACTGCTAAAACAACCGCGGCCCATGACACAGCTGAGAGGTGGCTGCAGGCAGAGATGGGACACTAATTATTAGCAGCAGTTGTGTATGTCCGTGTCAGGGAGAGAGAAACCCGCGGCAGAAGAGGCGATGGTGGCAGGGAGCACGAACGGACACCAAAGCTTTTTGGCATGGGATCCTCCAGGCATAAGACTGCAAGAGGGAAGAACTGCTGTGGTTTCCTCCCACCGCTTTCCGAGGTGGGGTGAAAAAAAAATGGTCTCTGAACGAAGAGGGATGTGCTGTACAAACACGCATGCTGCGGAACCAATTTCTCCTCCGGACAAATGCAGGACATCAGCAGAGCCCCAAGCGCTGCCTATCCACCCGAAATACGGGGCAAGTCTCTCGTCAGGGACAGGCTGCACACAGGAATTGCATTTTTGGCCACAATTCAGCTACGCTGACAATGTATTTATTTACACCCAAAAGAAAAATCGGATTTTGGGGAGAGCTTAGCACTTTCTTCCCCCCGCAGCGATCCTGTCTTCTGATGATCTAGCTGCAGATTTTGCGCTCTAGAGCATTTTGGAGAAGCTGGTCCTGGCAGCGACAGCAAACCGAGCTGGAAATGGGAATCTTTGCCCCCTTGTGGACTATTTTGATGCAAGCAACAAGGAAGAAAAAAAAAAAAAAAGAAGAAAAAAAAAAGTTTGTTTTCATCCATGTTATACCAGGATAATTGCAGGAGAAATTGGTATACTAGAGACCTTGCACACCAAAAATGTATATTCCCAGACGGTCAATACAAAAATATTACCCATTTTCATCTAAAGAAGAGTCAATGGGAAACTGAAAACAAACTAGCAGCACAGAAAGCGCTGAGAGCATGTCCTTGGTGGGGGCTGAGGGGGAAGAAAGGACTTGGAAGTGCCCAGGTCCCACGTACGGCTGCAAACTTTGCTTTTTACTAATTTGGCTCTTTCACCGAGGTCGAAAAACTCTCCTTAAAAACTGAGAAAAAGGGCAAACCTCATTAGAAGTTATACACTGGATGAAAAACACAGCTCAGGAAAACTGAGCTGAAGGCAGAAAAATATCGCCAGACCGTGGCGCAGCCCCCGCACTAACAGACCTCCCCAAGGGGCTAAAACACCTCCTGCCAGCCGGGAGGTATCCAACAGCCTGAAGTCACCCTTTGGGAACAGGGGATTGGGGCTGACAGCTAAAAATAGGGCATGTTTGAGAACGAGACAGCTGTTGGCAGCAAGTCGGGAGCGCGTCCGGGCTTTGGGAAAGCATACGAGGTAATAAGAGAGGACTCGTCACTGCACGGAGCGAAACAGAAGAGGATGGAGACCTGAGCTCGTGTCTTCCCTGATGCAGCAGAAGAAAGAAAGAATGAGCGCAAGCGAAGAATAGGCCAACTGCTCCTGGCCTGCATGTACACATTCCTCTAACTGCAGCTAATTTATTAATCGAGGAATGCTGGGAACCATTCCCCCTGTGTGAAGCAAAGGGAGCTGGGGGTGCAGGACAGCCTGCGGGCGCACAGCTCAGCCGCCAGCACCCACCTTCACCCGCTAGCTGCAAGTGCAGCAAACCATGGCCGGGAAATGCCTGGGCAGGGGGCAGCGAGACGGCATCCCAGCCGGGGAAGGTGCCCGTAGGGCAGGCCCAGCTCTCCCCTGCCAGGACAAGAGCAACTGGGAATCCTTGTTGCCCCGAGAAGCTGTGGTGCCCCATCCCTGGAGGTGCTCAAGGCTGGGTTGGACGGGGCTTGGAGCAACCTGGGCTGGGGGGAGGTGGCCCTGCCCAGGGCAGGGGGGTTGGAACGAGATGATCTTCAATGTCCCTTCCAACCCAAACCATCCAAACCATGATTCATGGCCAGGAAGGTCGGGCTCCCCTCGCCCCGCAGCCGCCCTGCAACTAAACCGAGGAAGGAAGGTGTTTAGCCATACCCCTGCTTTTATGCTTTTGAGCATCGCCTTGGCCGCACGAGCTTTGGCGTTGGTGTAAATCCATCCCAGACAGCCCCGAGGACAGTTTCCTCCTCTGCACAGGGCTGCCCCAAGGCGCTTTGCTCCAGGTTTCCGTGCTCAACTCATGCCGGTGCCCGGGAAGGGAGGAGCGGCTGTGCCGGCTCCGACGCGCTCTGTTTTGCCCCTCCGAGGAGCGGTCGGGCGGTCGGTCACTAAATCTGCTGCACAATGCGGCAGTGTAAAACATCGCTGCTAATTGCCGATGCAAATGATCCGGTATGCAGGCAGGGGGAACAGGCAGCGCCGCTTTTTGTGAATCCTGCGCTTCAGAGGCAACAGCACCGCCTAGGGCCATCCTACAAATCACCGGAGGGACCCTAAAGCAAGATGAGAGGGGTTGGGGAGAGGCGCACGGGGGAATGGCAGCGCTTTCCCAGCAAAAGAGCAAATAACGGGGAGAAATCCGCCGTTGCGGGGCTACACCTGTTTGCAGGCAGTCTCTTTGTTCACCGCGGCGGGATGATCCCGACACGGATTGAGACGCCGCTCAGATTTTCGCGGTGCTTCGCTGCCGACCGGAGAGGTGTCTTGACGCGGCAGCATCCCGCTTCACCTGACGCCGAAGGTGCGTGCGGCCAAGCCGGAGCCTCCACGCTCCGAACCGACCGCGACTCATCCCTCGGGGCGGGTTTAATGCCAGGAGCCGGAGTCCGCACGGCGTGCAGCCGCTCCTGCTCCGGCCGGGGAATAAAGCGCAGGCAGCGAAAAGCAAGGTGCCAGACGCGTATGTATTTTACGCGCTCGCTTCTGTTTTACCGAAGGCTGAAATAATCTCCGCGTCCGACAGGAGCGAGCGTGCGGGGTCCGGCGTGCCGGCCGTCTGCGAGGGAGCGCTCCCCGCGCTTCCGCCGCTCAGCGTTAACGCGAGCTGACACCGGTAGAGGCCTGGGCTCACGTGACTTTAATCAGCGCTGCCCTAAGCCATCAGAATCACGTTAATTATTTCAGGGCTTTCTTTTTTGGATGAACAGAGAACCCTTATTAAAAGCGGGAGCCTCCCGCTCAGCCCCTTCGTCAAGCCCTTGCCCGGGTTCGCGGGGGGAGGTGGGGGGGGGTGGGGGGGCTGTGCCCGGCCGCAGGTCCTGGCACCCACCGGGGACCATCGGGGAAGTTTCGCCCCCTCTTACAACACGGCAAAGACCTCACTCGCTCTGCTTCCCCACAGCTACTGGGGGAGAATGCTGGTTTTCCCCCTTCCTCTCAACAGAGAACCGCAAACTTTCAGGCTTTAAGTATTCCATTTCCTTTAAAAATAAAACATTTCTTTTTGTTGCATACAAATAGCACATTAATTTCTTCCACAATATCACGCACGGAGCTTTAATGGTGCTTTAGAGCGCGGCTTCTGTGCTATTAGCTAAAGTCATCCAGGTAACAGCTTTACATGGAAATAAGATCAGAAGGGACAAGAAAATACCGGTCTGTTTGTTTTTTTTGTTGCGGTGGGGTTTTTTTTTGGTTTGTTTTGTTTTTTTTTTTTTTAAATAAGGGCTCTCACACCTGCAGCACAATCCTGCTCCGTATGAAAATGCCTCCAGAGCAAGCACTCGGGCAGCTAACGGCGTTCCCTGGGAACTGAAATCACGGTCTGTCCATGCTTTGTCTCTCTCGGCAAGGTGCGTGCTTTCCCGGTCTGTTAATAATTCAGCCCCGGGGTACTTGAGAAAACTCCGGGAGTTAATGGAAAAGGTTGGTGCCCACGAGCACCCGACAGGAATCGCTATCTGGCAAGAAGGTGGAGCCTCCCATCTTTCCAAAAGGAAACAATAGCTTTTTTTTTTTTTTTTTTTGGCAAGTTAAACGACAGGGAAGCCCATCTGCCAGGGAAGAGGGTCTGTAAACCCGAGGCTTTATTTGCAAACAAGTCCCCCTTCCGTACTGCATTCCTCTTTCATCTCCCCATGCAGCCGGAGCCGCGCAAGGTAATCACGGCTGCAACAGCGAGACAACTTAAAACAATCGAAACCCACAAAGAAAACAAACCCAACTCATGCCTTTCTCCTTCAAACCAGACAAACACACAAAAATAGTAGCTGAAAAGCGCTTACCGACTTTGGGCTCTTCTTTGGGACCGGCAGTCCTGAAAAATGGCAACAAGGGAAAAACAGACGTTAGCATCTAAACGTTACCTTCCCTGAAAGAAAAATCCCGCGGTGTATCATCCGAAGGTAGCCATCTGCAGAGTTATGTCGGCTTTCCCTCTCGCAGCGGAGTTACCAGTCTGTTCATATCGAATCAAAGCGCAGGGAGAGGGCGAGCGAGCGAGCGAGGGGAGCGGGGAAGCGGCAGCGGGGGGAGAGCTCTCTCTGCATTAGCGATGCTGACTTGCGCCGCAGCAGCCGGGAGGCTGGGAGAGAAACCCACAGCCCTCGGCGCCCGCCGAAACCCAGCGCTCGGGCAGAATCTCAAATGCTCCCCTGGATTAGGGGAGACTTAGCTTACAATTAAGCCCAGGCTATTTCCTTTTGACGCCATCGGCTCGGCGGTTTTATCGGACCAATCGCGGCGGCGCAGGGGGAACAGGTTGATTTTTTTTAAAAAAAAAAAAAAAAAAAAAAAAGTATTCCTCTAGAAATCGATTTTTGAAAGGAAATTGTGCACCGGCTTGAGCCGGGAGGCACGGGCTGGGCAAAGGAAAACAAAAGCATGCGGAGGAGCGAGCTTTTAGCCCTAAAAACGTGAATGTTACTGAGAAAACACGCTTTTTCCTCCCTGTCCATCCTGATCTTTGAAGCCAGAGATTTTATCTGATAGTTATAATTTCAGAGAGCCGAGGCTGGAAAACAGCACCGCCAATGTCCTGACCCTGGGGAAGGGGGGCTTACGCGGGGTTGCGGTCGATGCAAAGGAAGAAACAACGGGGAGAGCACCAGAGAAGGTTTTTTCAAGGACAATTTTGCATTTTGGAGCAGCCTCTTACTCGCTCTGTGATGAGCAAGAGAACTCAAGTGGGATTTCTATCGCCTACTTCTGCATAGAGCCCAATTCCCAGCAGCAAAGGAGACGTTTGTCTGGGGGATCTACCTACAACGCAGGAAAAGCTCTTTCCTGGGCATTTTGCAAATCACCTTAATTCTCCTCCACTGCTGGAGGAGAGGGAACTCCCCATATCTTGCTCTGTGTGACACTCCAGAAAACAAACATAAGCCAAAACACAGATTACACTCCACATTAAGTGCTCAGTAATTCAGATGTTTGAAATCTGCTTTTGTCTTTAGGAAGTGATTTATGTGGCATTTACGCCGCATTACGTTTTCTACTTTATGCATTTTGTTTGTGCTAAACCCCGTGCCCCTGTCTAACTTTTACAGAGCGAATAAAATAAGTGATGCAAGCGAATTACAAATCTGTCGAGGAAGAAGCTCATTTTAAGGTAATTTGGGAGATGTTAGTTCTGAATAGGGAAGGATCCACAATTAAAAATGATAAACGGAGCTCACTTTGCTGCCTGTTCACAGGCGGGGATGCGAACTGTAATGCGCATTTTAAATGGAATATTTTCAGCTTTTGAGGAATATCTGCGCTCTGCACGTCACTCTGATGCGTTCCCAGTCAATAGCTGATACCCCTCCCAGGCACCGATTGATCGAGGGACAATGAAACATCAAAACTGTTGGAACTAAACAATCGAGACCGCAGCTTCATTTCTGCTGACGGTGACGGTGTTTGTATAACACACTTAAAGAGGAAAGCGCTAATAACGTTCACGGCAAGTCACGTTTTTAACAGGCATCATTTATCACAGAGATAAACACACAGACAGAGACTCTCCCTTCTCTCCCTCCCCTTCCACATGCATGCACACATGTTCACTCTCCCTGTCCCAGAGATGCTCCTGCCTATTAAATCAATAGGTAGAAGAGATCCCCGTGCACACACGCCCCCTTAACAGACCAATATGAGCCAGAAAAGGCATTACAGCAATGTAAACGTTCCCCACAAAAAAAATAAAGCTGAGGCGCAGCTGGGCTGTTGGTTCAAATTGTAGCAGAGATCAGGTTATTGCATCACAGGCATTAAATGCTAAAATTTACTACGTATGAAGCACTGAACAAACCTTTCCTTCAAAGTTTGTAATTAATTTTGGCTGTTCCAATCCAAAAGAGGCGGAAAACGGTTGAAAAATAATGGAAAACACATACAAGGCCATTGTTCGTTGGGTCCTTCAGAGGCCGATGAATCTTATAGTGTCACTGCTCTGTGCCAGACTCGGCTGCAGAACAAGCAGTAATTGACTTTTTACCAAAATAAGTGACTGCAGAACACGCTAACAAATGTTGGTAGTTTTTCACGGGACAAGCTTATAGTCAGGGAAATAACCTGCCTGTACACTTTCCTGTAAAAAAATTATTTATTCATCTAATTAGGGTCTCATTTTAAACCCCCAGCTCTTGACACAGCGGGCCAAATGAGCAAACGATAGGTATAATAATTAGTTTTTCCATGCGCAGGCGATGGAATAGATACAGCATTTAACAGCAATGAACACGAAGCGCTTGAATAACCCTCAAATCCCGAGAGCATCACTAGCAAGGAAATGCCGAGCTTTATCGAAAAGCTTCTGGCGTAAACTATTGCCGACACCTAGGAGTTTGGGACGGTGACAACTATGAATTACAACATTTCCCTTTTGAGGACGATAACTGCGTCCCGCCCCTGCCCGGGCCACCGCTCATGCCATGTCTGGCTTGGCACGCTCGTCCTCCCCCCTGCCCTCTTCTCTCCTGAAGAACTCACTGCAAGTTTTCCAGAGGGAAATGGGCCGAGCGTGGACTTAACAGCCACTCTGCACCTCTCTGGTGTTGTCCCGTTTTTTAGCGGTCTGAGTAATGCCACTCACAGCCCTGGCTAAGAGAAGCCAAAGGGCTTCTTGGGGGCAGAAGGCTGCTCTGCCCTCAAATCCAAAACCGGAATGGTAGCGGTTTATATTGACACTGTTTGCAACAGAATTCCTCTGCGATTTAACGCCTGTGCACATCTCGCATTAGTACCTGAAATGCATCTTCTAATTTGGGGGAGTTTTTGGAGGTGCAGATTGGGGACAGTGGAAGAGTCACGCAACCAAAGGGGGCTGTTGTCATCACAGAGTTAACAGTGTTTTAAAACAAACGAGCACATCTGGTAAACAATGTCAATATGACCCGAAACCCCTTGAATGGGCTCATTGTAGCTACTTACTAAATGTGCCTGGAATTAAATTAATTAGAAAACATAAATTACTCGCCTCTAAATAACAATGTAATAAAGCAACTGCTTAATGAAAAATATCAGTGATCAGTGAGCAATCCGCAAGCACAAAAAAAAGGGATCGTAATCAAACTAAATTCACAGGCTCGTCAGCGAGGCAAGAAAGGCTTCATACAAGGTTAGTCAAAAATGAGTCAGATGCAGGCATCTAAATTAAACTAATTATCACAGAGATTATTACATTTATCTTAACAAAAACCTCTCTCTTTTCTCCCCAGTACTCCCTAAAGCTCCACGTACAGCTGGCTGCATCCATCTGCTCAACTACATTTTGTAACATTGGGGAAAAAATGCAAATCGTTAAGCAAGTTTTGTACCATGACTTCAGCACTCTTAACGCCATTACCCATCAGGAGCAGTATTTCTGTTGCGTGACACGGTACTACGTTGTGAGCGATGCGGTCCATGAAGTAAGGCCACAGCCCAGGTTATTGCATATCATTGGGCACGGGTTAATTTTGCGGCCTTGTGGGGTAAAACTTTTGGAGCTGGGTAAGTTCCCCCACCCTCCCTTCGACGTGTATGTTCAGGGAATAACCCATGGCACAAAACCACGACCCCAAGTGTCGCTGTTTCTAACTTACAGTGGTCTTCAATTTTTACCGGAACGTTTTCTCAAATCTTTCGTCTTTATGCAAGTAAAGTAACAAGGAAACACCATGACACACAGGACAGTCTGTTTTGCGGAGCACATGCAGAATGCAGCCTGTGACTACAAATCCACACCATAGCCTGGACCTGACTCTGGCGTGAGCTCAGAAGGTGACAAATGCTCAAGAATTACCTAGATGGACATCAGACACACCTGTGTTTTAGAGGCAGTGGATCAAAAACAATCAAAAAGTTGAGTCTTAAGGTAGACCTATCTCTAGGAACCACAGGAGTCATTCAGTCAACCCATCCCACCAGCTGGGTTATGGGAAGGCTGGTGCGTGTGAACACTTCTCCCTCCACCACAAAAAAAAAAGGTATATATTTCAATGGGATTTCAGCTAAAGTGGGAAGGATTCAGTACAGGTTTGCGCAATCCATCCCTACTACAAAGGCGCTTGAAATTTCTAGAAGCCAGTCTAGAAGCCATCTTATTTATTGCTTACAGTGTCTGTGGCTACTGCAACATATTTCAGTTTTGGGGTGTTTTTGCACATGAAACGAAAGAACAACTGTGTCTAAATTTTCACTTCCCGTGACTGCTTAACACTTCCCATCGGGACACCCAGTGGATCATCCATAGCCAACAGCCAAAAAAGCCGTAGGTGAGCCTCGGCACAAAGGTCACCCACTTGGTTTTGCCGTTACATGGTCTGCAGCTGAGAATGCTCAACAGCTGAAAATTAGCAGGAGATGAATAAAAACACAGGAAAAGAATCATTTGAGGGTGTGTCACAAGGTTAACGTTTACAGAGAAAATGTTCCTGCCTGGGAAAAAAAAAATAATTAATGAGCTTTCTAAATAGTGCTGCTTACACCGTGCTGAATAAAACCCAAAGGCTGTATTGAAGAAAACAGACACTTCGAAAGATGAGGGGTACCCAACCATTTACCTGGCATTGCACATCGATCACTGCTTTCTGTGCGCAAAACAAGGAACTCTAAATAATTAACGCTAATGGCCATTAGCGCTGCCAGGGGAGAGGGGAGGGGAGGTTGGTGGTGACAACGCAATCCCCTTGATTCTCTATAATCCATTGTGGAAGAACTTCTAATAAAGACAAATACTATCTAAAATAAATAGATATAATTTGACGTTTTCCAGACTGGAGAAAGAACAAGAAAACGTACCAGAATAATTTGCCGCAAGAGAGGCAAGCCTGCACACAGGCATGAGGAGAACCGTCGAGAAGACAACCCCTCCCTTGCCCCTGCCCAACTTTTCTGCTCGTCGTGGTGGTTTGCATAACAAGAGTGCCCCTGCACTAGCGAAAAAAAAAAGGAGCTACGCGAAACAAGTTTTAAGCGAGAGAATAATTTACACTGCAGGAATACAGCCCTGCCATAAATCATGTTTGGTAACTACCAAATACAGTGAAAAATGCCACGTTCATAATGCTAATGTTCAATGTTAATGTTAAGAAAGCGATGTTGTCAAGAGACTATCTCGGGCATTATTAACCCACTGGCACTGGCAAAAAAAACCATAATGAGGCATACTATATTATTGCCATTAACAAGAATTTCAGTTCTAGGTGCTCTAAAGATGTTAAATTGTATTAGCCTCAATTACTCATTCTTGGTCAGGATGCTAAACAATGCCTCGGAATTGAAGTCTCGGTCGTGTTTTCAACATCTCAAACCAGAATGGATTTTAGAAGTGACAAAGAAGATATGGGCTAATGAAATACTATTCAATCACAACAAAAATATAAATTTAACTATGTACTAAGATACATATGGAAATGCCAAGACAGTAAGATAATAAAGAGATTGAGAATTAGCGTGACAATTTCCCATCTAACCAATGGATGAAAGCATGTCAGCAGTTTTTATTTTTTAGTTCGGAACTCATTAAATGAAGAGTTTTTCCTAAAGCTCGAGCTGTTGGACTCATATGCTTAGACGAAAATCTCTGTTAATATTTAAACAAACATGTACATAGACATTGAATTTCTGAAACCTCACAAATCTGAGAAGGTAAACGCCAGAACTGGAAAGTAATTAGAATCCCCCCCATGTTCTTTTTACATAAATATGTTTATGTGTGTACACATGAATTACACATATTATTTTTTCATATACCCAAGCGTGCACGTGTGGATACGCATGAAGGCACCGACCCTTTTTCCACAAGCTCACAAAATCCGTGACTTGCAAACGTTATTTCTAGAGCACACCTCACAATTTCTTGGGCGTGCTGCAATTTTGAAGATGTCCTGTCCCGAAGGCCCTCTCCTCAGCTGAGGAGAAACCGTATTTTGCTATTGTCTCCGGATTTACGGAGAAACCGTATTTTGCTATTGTCACATCTGGATTTACCCCGCTCAGTGAGAGTGTTTGTCTTCAGGCTTATCACCGCGCTGTTACAAGGTGTAAATCCACACGCTCAAACCCGCGTGGCTTATGGCAGATTCCCGTATTTCGTATTTGGAGAGCAGCTGGTACAAAGGGGACACCTACAAATAGGGCCCTCTTGGCATTAGTTTGATGTGGCTATTAATAAATAACATCCCTTAATAATAAATTAATATTTATAGAATGCTTCAGCCCTGGGGCTGAAGGCACACATGGCACACTAAGGCAGAAAATCTTCACTAGAGGACAATGGATTTGCAGATGTTTTCAAAAAACATGAATTCACTTGAGTTAAAATACAGTTTTCTATAAAAAAAAAAGATCACTAACTCAATATACCTACAAGTGTGTAACTGTGCATCTCAGAAACTAACCCTTAATGATAAGGATGGAGTCAAACCTCCTGGGGACTGGTGTTCACCGGCCACATGCCTACCAGCGTTACCTCCTGTGTCCCGTAACCACGGGGCCCTCACCTGCCCCAGCGCCCTCAGCCAGCTGTGCTGCCCCCCTGAAGCTCGGCCTCCTCTACCAAATCTGTGCGGTCTACAAACCCCGCCAACTCCTCAAGTCCAACTCATGGCACATTGCAGGTCTTCTGGCACAGAAGACACTGCTTTAGCAAGGTTTTAAAGCTGGTATAGTCCCAATAGATCCCAATCGCTGTCAGAAAAATAAGTCCACCTGACCAAGAAAAAAAAAAAAAAACAAACACATAAAAATGAATAAACATAAAATCCCAGTGCAGAATGGGAAAAAAAATAAATTCAGAATAGAGACTTAGGGACAGGAGGATACCTATTTAAAAACAATCCGTCTCAGAACAAAACCATTGACTAGTCCATTACAAAGCCATCCTTCTTCCTCAGTTTTGCCCACCTGCCATTGCTTTTAACGACTCTCCAAATGTATTTAATTACAGCACTAAACAAAGACCTTTATTGGATTTCTGATACCTCATTAAATCTGTTATGACTGGTTATTATAATGCCAAATCAGGGCGGCAGCCACCGCACCCACCTGCAACGTGGCTGATAAAAACCGGTTCTTGACAAGTACACGCACAGCAAAATGCCACACGGGCGGTACGTTAAGGGTCGGAGGAAAAACTGGGTGGAACAAACCCCCCCCTCCCGCCGCACAGCTCCAAGTCCGCTCCATTTCCTGCAGTGCAAATCCCGATGAAGATGTGGGAGGCACATCTCCAGCTAAATCTGCCTTATCTAATGCACGGTATTAGGTTCTGCTGTGCCACCTTGTGTTACATCACATCACGTTTGATATAAAACAACATTGTGTGGGTTTGAGTTGCTCCACTTATACCACTTCAGCATTTAATACCAAAACCAAATCAAAACATAAGGGGGGGGGGGGGTGGGTGGGGGGTGGAGCCAACTTTGAAAACCTCAAGGTAGGGAGGAAAAAAAAGCCTTTAGGAAGAATTTCAGAGCTCTCCTAAGCAACCTCCTGTTCCTCCTGTTCTGTTCTCATCTAAGAGCCTACTGCTTTCTGCAAGGTAAGGTGGTTCATGCAACAAAACATCCTGATGGGAAGATTTCAGACAATTTTTTTCTTCCAGCATTCAGCCAACGCTTTGGTTTTCTTACCGATTTTAAAGCGGATCGGGATTCCCTGCCGCAGAAAGGCAGCCGTGCGCGTAACGCGCGCACCACCACGACTGCGCTGCCAGCACGCGAGATCACGCCAAGCTCAAATTGTTTCGTTATTCCAAATACATTATTCCTTCATAATATATATGAATACTCCTTCATAATTAAAGTACGGGTTTCCTCCTGGCCTTAAAGCACGCTTGGCGAAATATCTCAGAACGTCAGGACAGCATCTCAGCCCTTCAAACGAATGTAAAATGCGTAACACAATGCCAAGCAATGAATCAGCAGCTGTGGTGCCCTGTTTTACCCTTCCAAGTGACTCTGGAGCTCAGATGACACACACATCTGGGGGACACCACCATAGCACAGATAGGCTGCGCTGCCACAGAAATGCAGGGCAGTCGATGTAAAACTAATGCTGACCCAAAAAGCAGATTGCACAGGCATCTCTTCATTTGCTTACTCATTTTTAGAAGAGAATCAGTGCAAATGGAGTTAATGAAGGGTGGCTGAGGGGAAGACACTTGTGCCCGAAACGACTAACAGATTAGTGCCAGCGCTTTGCATGCGTCACACCAGCAAGAGCTGGAAATTCTGCAGGCGATGAAACGTCCACATACCATCAGTGCCGGTTTGCCTTTACTACCAGAACTGTAATATTACAAAGCCGTTGGTTTTGGAGTCAGGTGCTCATACGACAACGTGCTTTGTTTGGAGCTTCTCAGCCTCCCGGGGCTTGGAAAAGGCAATCGAATATGAGCACTAGAGGCTCGAAGTAAAAAGACAGAGAGCACTCTGATGCGGTATTTTTATATCTGGAATTCGGGGAGCTTAATGTAGGATTTGTAAGCGCTTGGGCTTTTTGAGGTTGGTATTTTAATTTGTCGCTTACTATTTCAACCGGATGCCTTGCATTGAGAAACTCCGGCACGACCTGGTAATGCTAATTAATTAGTTCCCGCAAATGCGCTATTTGTATGAACATTAGTAACGCACATCAAACTATCTGGTGTCTGAACAAGCTACCGACAATTACTCTTTGTGGCTGCGGGCATTTGTCGGCATCCAAAACCTTGGCGAAACCCTGCTGCCTCCTGGAGTCTAATGGGAGCCTTGCCATGGACTTCAGCAGCCCCAGAAATTTCCCCCTTCACGTTTTTGGTAAGCACAGCTATCCCACGCCTTGCCAATTCAGATCATCAAAAACAAACGACTAATGTCACTGCGATTAACACCTGTAAAGCACTTTGAAGGAGAAAAACACTGCGTAATCCCAAAATATTACATTATTTATAAGACGACCTGATTTTAAATGTTAAGTTCGGCTTATTTTTATCACAAAGAGAAAACAAGTTCCTGCTAGCTTGCTTTACAAAACCAATTACCAGCGATCAGTGTATGGTGCTGCATAACAATACCCAGCGTTGCCCCAAAAAGGCGTATCTACTGCTCCAGAGCTGTTTAGAGGAAAATTAACTTGCACGGGGGATTGAAATACACGCACATAAGCAATTCTAATACGGGGTATGAACTTCAAACTTCTTATTAAAGATCTCAAAATGTGTAACATTTCCTTTATTTCATCTTTTCCTGACTTCAACTGATTTTTATATCTGCTCCTTGATATACTAGTCCCTAATCAGAATAAGGCTGTAAGAGAATAGTAAATGTGACATCAAACTTGCTTTAAACTTGCTTTAAAGTCTCATCAGCTTTTTTGGCACTGTTAGAATATAATTCCACTTAACAGAGAGAAGAGAAGAGAACAACAGAGAGTGACTTGGTGGTTTGGGAAAAAAGATGCAACTACTCCCAACCAAAGGTTCCTCTGGATCTGCTCCTTCCCTGCACATAACTCATGGATATGAGGCAGCTTGTGATAAAATCGTATTGAATGAGTGTTTCAGCAATGTATTTTTACTAGGATCGCCTATTTTCAGAAAACGGAAAGGTAACTTCGCAAAACATTTAAAAAACCTTAATTTAATTTTTAATGCAGTTTGTAGACCCACTTAAAAACTTTACTAGTGTGATTCCCTTATTCCCAGGCAGTACAAAACAACTGAAGACAGATTTTTAAATGCCCAATGAGATTCCCAATTTAATGAGGAAATCCATAATTCTGGAACACAAAGTAATGAACTTGAAAAAAAAAAATCTTGGCATTACACATGGACATATATTTCTTTAAGCATAATATGATTCCGATTTTTTAAATAAAATTTATTAATGGCGGGTGCCTATAAGCTATCAAAAACATTCCCCCGTCTGTTATTTCTGGATGGTACCATTTGCACTACAATATCGGGCATTTTTCAGTGTACAGCTCAAAATAACTTATACTGAGCGACAAATTGCTGAGATTCAACCAGCAGGTTTGATGGGAGATACCTGAGCAGCAGGTACTGGGGGTTTTAGTAGCTGGTGGCCGTTGACAGA
The DNA here is from genome assembly GCF_965231255.1 of Vanellus vanellus. Taxonomy (NCBI): domain Eukaryota; kingdom Metazoa; phylum Chordata; class Aves; order Charadriiformes; family Charadriidae; genus Vanellus; species Vanellus vanellus. The sequence continues at coordinate 2,967,703 of NC_138914.1, forward strand.
AGGTAAGGGGCGACTTGAAATTTGATTTTCAAAAAACGTAGAGGTCAGTTGAGCAGACCACGTGGCAGAGAGGAATTAGATCTGCTCCCGCTTCGCGTCAGGGGAGCAGCTGCCACAAGGTGGTGGGCTGGGGAGCAGGGTAGGAAACCCAGCCACGAAGGTGGCACGCAGGATGGTCCGTACCAGCAGCTCTGTGCTCAGCAAGTCGGATTTCCACAGGAGTTCCTATGGATCCAAGCACAGGACAAAGACCCCAGTATCGTGCTCTGCTCCCTCTGTACCAGGAACTGAAAAACGCGCTGGAAATAGCGAACTTTTCTTCCCTTTCCAGAAGCTTTGGCACAGGCAAACACGCTCTGTGGTAACGGTCAGATGATTCCCAGGTTGTGAGTTTTGTCCTAAATGCAGTTTGGACTCACTTTTTCTCTAATTCAGCAGCGGCTAAGGCAGTTGGAACTTCCCTGGCAGCTAGACGCTTAAGTGGCACGACTTTCAACTCGCTCTTCGCTGCAAGCCTAAAGGGCAAACAGGAGTGAGTGCCTTGTTCAAAAGAGTTCAAGTCTGCACTGAATAGCTGATTGCAGCTCTAATTACCATGGTTTTACATCATTAGGGATAGCAGCTGAAAAGGAGCTCTAATTCCAACACTGTGAGATACTGCGCTTTTTTTTTTTTTTTTTTTTTTTGGGCTCTTACCACTAAATGATCCATTTCTAACCCTTCTGGTAAGGACAGGAAGGGAAAATGTCATTTCCATGCGGGGCGACGATCTTGATAAACAAGTACGAAGACAATATTTTAGCTTCTGAGATTCAGACTGATAGGTGTTTGTGGTGAGGCAGAAAGGATGGAGTAGCGAGGAGGTGTCCTCTGAAAGCAGCAGCGGTAACGGGTTTCTCTCAGCTCAGACATTTAATGCTCAATGCCACCGCTCAGGTATGCCCCAGCACCGCATTTTGACGCTCTAGACCTTCAACAGCAATCTGATATCAATCTTACCGTTATAATGTGCTTGCGATTATGACATACTGTTATGATATATTGTTTGTAAAGTTTTCCCACTGTGTCTAAAGGATCTTGTAACTCTCTCTCCCCTGGCTGGGGGGAGCCTGAAGCTGCAGCGAGCAGCAGAAGGAAAGAGACACGTCTCTTTGTATTACTACGTGATGTTTCAATAGCGTGGACACGAGGTAAATAGAGAGAAAAAAAAAAATCCAAAACAAACGTCCCTCCATTTTAGGCTGCAGAAAGAGCATTTATAGTCCAGAGCAGCTGACTCCAGCATGTGCTTTCAGCGCAAGGAGGAGGAGTTAACTTCTCTCTGTGGGAAGTGGTGGAGGTTCCTTACCCTCACATGCCAAGAGCATCGCCAGAACAGCAAGGGGAGGTCCATCTAGCTAAGGAGACTTCATAGGTTTATTGCTTTACAGCTTTGAAATTTTCTTCCATTGCTGCAAATCTTTGTTGTAGTTGTAGGTATCACAAGGACCTTCTTAAGACCACTGAGTCAAGGACCAAAGGAGCGGGACTATCCACACAGGCCTCTCCCCGCTTCCACCCACCTCACCTCTCCCCACAAACACCTTCCGTTCAATTGAACCACGAAGAGGGAATTTACTATGGACTTCGCTTTTACACGGAGGTAAGGTGCCCACTGATGGGCATTTAGAGAGGGAGATGTTGCATAGGTTCTTCTTCCCACAAAATACATTGAGTTTTGAAAGTCCAGCATATATATCACATATTTCTGAAAAGACTGACTTCCATTCCCCAGTTTAATGTGAATTTGGCACTAGGGAAAGCTATTAGAAACTCCGCTGATTTGCAGATGACGTGTGAGTGACATTTCACCTGCATGCCTCTACTTTGATCTGGAGCAGAGTGGGAACGCATCTTCGAGGGGATTACACAGATCAGGCTCAAGGTTTATGCTATTTTCAACCTTCCAGCAAATAAAGATGCCGGTGAGCACTAACCACGAAAGCTTTGAAGGGAAACTGTCCATTCAAACCTGCAGGAAAACTGCTCAGCTTAATTCGTGTACCTGAACACAAACCAATCACAGTATTTTTGGATGACCTGAACTGAAGACTGACCTTACAAAAAGGGGGGGGGGAGGGGGGGGGAGAAGGAGAAAAATAATTCTCTTTAATCTGAGGTAATTCACAAAATACATCAATATGACACACGATTGTTCTCATTGAAACAAATGTTAGATCTTAGTGACCCCCAAAAATACAGCGCAGTACTTTTGCAGAATAACCTGTTCTGAAACAGCCCCCGACCTGTCCCAGCACAGACACAACTCCCAGGAATAAAAGTCCCTTGGGAGGCAGGGAAATTATTCTGACAAAATGTTGCTTTTGTTATGAATAGAATCTGTGCAGAATGGAGAGGTATTTGAGAATTGCTTATTTCAGTCGATTACTGTGCGTAGACAAGACTTCAGTGACAAATGGATTTCAAGTGGCAAATATTATGACCTCCTTTGCTTCTGTATTTTGAGAAAAGTACTTTATGTACTTTGTACGCACAAGGTTAAAAGAACCTTTTCAGCTACAAATATTCAAAATAAAGGTGTGCCTTTTGTGGCCTTATTAACAAGAATTCTTTAAAATAACTGAAAAGTGTAATCACATTGTGCAGCGCAGGGACAAAACCACACGCTTAATTCTGCATTTTGTAAGCAGTAGCGCTGGTTTATTTTCAGGCACCCAGCCCTTCAGTGGTCCTGCTGGGTTACCAAGTGTCTCCTCTGCTCTTGCAGGCACCATTGCCATATCCCCTTCAAACACGCTGACTTCACCTTCAGGCAGCGCAGGCTTTTCGCCTCCTCCACTTTGACTTACAGGCTCTAATGGTTTGGCACTTTCTTCTTACTTACAGTTCAAATTACTCACGGCCAAACAACATCCACTTGTTCTTCAGCCAAGATCTCTCTTCGGTTTGAGTATCTCCTGTCTCTCCTACCTAACAGTTAGAGAAAATAATTTTGTCCGCTCTGTCCGTTCATTTTGCTAAGCAAAAGCAGCTTTTCCCGTCTGGTCTCGCGTACAGCCCCATTAGCTCCTCTGCGCCCTGCCTCCGCTCGGAGCTCAGCCTTCCCGAACCCCTCGAGTGCTGAAGTCCGAGCCATGAGATACGCTCGGTGAGTTTTATCCAGCGCTAGGCATAGGTGAAATCGGAAAACAACGGCAACAACCTAATGAAGGCTTAGAGAGGGGAGAAGGAAGGGGAAAATAAAAAATTAAATCAGAACACGGACAAGGCAAGTTTTCTACGGGGCCCTCCGGAAAGCAAAATCTCAGTGACGTGACATTCTCCCTCTCCCAACGCATCTATCCCCCTGCCCCGATCTCGCAGTCCTGCAAATGACTTTCAGATGACACGGGCGCAGCCGAGCACACCGAGGGGGCACTCCAGCTCCCTGCTGCCTGCCGTCACCCTTCTGATCCTCACCCACAGGCGAGGCAGGGCTCGCCTGCTCCCGCCAGCCTGTGCCTCAGCCGAATACAGTAAATATTTTACAGGCTGCTCTCAGCAGCCGTGGGTTTGCATTTTAACAATTAAACCTCGTTGTTGGGCGCGCACCAGCAGCTTGGAGCAGGCAGAGCTTTTCCCATATATTGCACACCTCTTTCTGATATTTTCCTGCCTGATCAGCAATCACGGCTGACAAATCCTTTCGACAGCTCTGAACACACCAGCCTCAGCGTTGCAGGGATGCTTCACGCAAAGCCCGACTGAACGCAAACGTTAGGCTAACGCAAGGATGCCTGACAGCGTCTCAGCATTTTCTTCTCTGGACACCAGAGGGAGGAGGAGGAAAGGACAACCGACAGTGAAGCTGAAGAACCGCTTGGAGAGCCCCAAAGGAGCTTATCAGACACCGGAGCCGAATACATTTCTGTAACCGGATCAAAATAAAGAGCAGCACCTTGCCTGGGGATGGGACTTCCGAGAAAAGACTTGGCGGGGGTAACACGAGGTAGAGTTACGGGAGAAAGGCCCCACGTGCAGCAGCACCGGGCGCTGGGCGCGTTTCAGCAAGCCCCATCTCACGGGCTGTAACGAACCCGACTGGTTTTGATTCCGGGGCTACTACTGCTGTCTGTATGCTGCTTGGCTTCTGTGCCACAGCCTGAGCGCCTTTCGGTCCAGCTTGCTTCTGGATGCGAAGAAAAACACGTTTCGGTGAGCAACCGTGGATCCAGGGCCACCACAGTTTCTCAGTCCCGTACCACGAGAGAGTGAAATTCGGAACTGCAAGTGCTCTGCGCTCAGATGGAAACATCAGTACCTCGAAGGAGGGAGGGCGGCAGTTCAAGATTGAGACGGTATCTATCTACGAATGTGATAGCAAACGCTCAACGTGTGGCCGGTATCTCGATTAAATAAAAGAAGAGGAGAGAGATTCAGCAAGATTTCCAGGGAACTATTTACTATGTTATTAAAACTATGCTTTTATTTCCTCATCAAATCTTTTCATTATGCCTTCGAGGCATAAGGAGGATTATTAAATGTCAGCCACAATTCAAATAATTAATGTATGGTGTTACCAGATATATATGCGCTCTCCAGGAGGATTAATAATAGCTGCTATTTTTCATCCAACCATATTTTCTCCATAGTACATATATTAATCATGAGAACACAGGGCGCTTTTTAAACCTCTCCAGTATTGAAAGTCTTTAAGGAACTCACACTTTGAAAATTGGAGAATTCTTAATATATTCTGTTCTCTACTTTTTAATCCAAATACAAAAACATAGTAAGCACTTGGAAAGGAAGGAGTATAAGATAGGCAGTACTTTTTTCGGAGTTGCCATTAATTGCAGAATCAATGTCCTCAATTCCTTGAAACAGGTCTTGAAAAACAACAAAACCAGAGCCGCAAATTCCAAAAGCAGCTTGTCCCCCGTTAATACAGACTGGCTTCTGCCGCTCACTTTCTACAACCAAAACACTTCAGGAAAGGCATCAGACCAGTGCTCTTCTATCAGACACTCCTCCAAGGGCCGGCTGGGGGCTGCGATTTGTCAGCTTAACTGTCTCTGCAGGTGCCGGTCCCTGCGAGGCGCTGAGCACCGACGCGCGTGCCGTCCATAAAAACCACTGCACGGGAGAGGGAGCAGAGCGGGGCCGGGGCTTTGTCCCCCTCAGACCCCCGCTGCCGACGCCAGAGCGGGGAGAGGGAGAGCTGACCCCTCCGCTCTTGACATCGCTCTCAACAGCTGACGCGGACTTTCCCGTAGAGCTTTACACTAACCCTTCCAGTAATTTTAATCTACAGACTGAAAGTGTGTTACAGGAGGTGGAGCGTGCTACCTCGGACTACCTTCCACTTAACTCGGTGCAGGGAAAGAGTTCCTGTGGATGGAGGGACCCCGCTGACAGGTTGCCTCCCACCCATGCTCCCACGTGGGCTGCGGACGTCCCGCCTGTAGGGTGGGTTTTGTACCCGCTGGTGGCTTCTCTGCAGTGCCACCAAAAATGAGCTCAGCTCCCAATTGCGCAGCAAATAAACATGTCCAGAAGTTCCAATTGCTTACAACCTGGAGAAGTTTAAATTCTCTCCTTCGCTCCCAACTGTATCCCAAGTGTAACCCTTCTACAGTGAAAAGTCATTGGATATCTGATTTTGAACACTGCAAATTACAGAATGTATTACCAGCCTCCTCCATCTCCCAGAACAGCTCAAGAAATGCCCACGTTCGCTTTAAAAAAATTAATTTTTACAAGCCTGAGATCGGGGTTTGTTACGTAAGGAAAGGTGTAACCACACCACCCTGTAGCGCACGGCCAGGAGAGGTGCGCAGTGCACGTTGGAGCCAACTGCACATTGCCCCCAGCGCAGCATCAAACCATAAATAACTTTAACCATCTACGTGACCTGGCGACCGCCAACTCGGGGCAGTTCCTACACCTCAAGACAGAAACCATTTCTACAGAGAAGCTTAGGAGAGCAGGTCTTTCACGACATGCATTTCTTTTAAATTTCAAGAGGGAATATTTTAAAGCAGTTTTGAGGACTCACCTCCTCGCTGCACCAGCAACGTGACTTCACTTCCCTTAGGACATTCAATCAGCATATCCACCACCTGGTTGTGAGTGAGGCTCTGCACATTCTTCTTGTTGACTTCGACTATAAGATCGCCCTCCTTCAGGCCGCGGCACCGCGGGCTGTCCACGATCTGTTTCACTCTTTGGCCGCCCCCACCGGGACTGTCTGCTATAGTAAACCCAAAGCCCATAGGCCCTTTCACTATATGCACAGTTATGAGTTCAGGCTGTGTTGCTATCGAAGACGCCAAAGAGACCGTGTCACTGGGGTAACCGTGGGGTCCGTTGGAGGAGACCTCAGCCGGGCTGCTGGGTCTCGCTTCCTTTGTGCCATTTACTTTCCCTGTTTTACTACTGTGGCTCGCCGGGGAGTCGTAATTTTCCTGCCCGTTCACAATGATCGGCTCTTTGTCCAAAATTGCCACAGACGTAACCAGGCTCGTGTTGGGATCGTCGGGATCGAAGGGCAGGGGATAGCCTCGGCACAGTTCGAGGTCCACGCTGGCACCGATGGGGATGGACTGGAAGATTTTCACAACTTGAGCGTGAGTGTGCCCCAGCACACAGGTATCGTTCACGCTGACTATGACGTCCCCTGCGGAGGACACAGACAGATATAGCAAACACAGAGGCTTTGTGCGCCCCGGGAAGGTGCGGACTAGCGCCTGCGAGCTGATCCGCAGCGCCCACAGGTGCCGCTCACAGGTAGACAGCAGCATTTCAGTACCTTTGCCAGGAAAAGGAGCGGTGACACTCGGACAATCGAGAACTATCTCTACACAATGGGTTCACTGCATAAAGCCTTTATGCACATCAACCTTTTTGAAAGCGAAAATGGAATTGGCTCATGCAAAAAAATTAATAAATTCAAATGACGGGATATGGCCCATTTAACAGTTATTTCGAAGCCCGGCTCTCCCTGTTACACACTGACATACGATAGAAACAAAACCGAGAGCACACGAGAGCTGTAACAGAAGGCTCTCAAATGCCAACTGCTCAAATAACGGTGCCACATGTCATGTCTCAGACACGCTTCGGCTTGAAATCTAGGGATCGATTAAGTAATGATTAATTTTTTAACACTGGGGCTGCGACACAGGGAGGTGTAGCGCTGCGATGCTCCACCTGCACGCGAGGAGTTGTGACCTCAGGTGAATCCCAACAGGATTTCATCGTGCTGGGCCTGATCTCCGCCAAAACAAGCTGGCTTTTGGAGCCGCCGCACAGGCAGATGCAAACCAGCCCACTCCTCTGCCCATTCCCTGGGAGTAGCCTGGGAGACGAGGGGAGCAGCGCGGCAGGTACACAAGCACCCAGTGATGCAGCCCTACGAAACCCCCACAGCCACTGCCACAGGCGGGAGCCGGAGCCCGCAGCCTGCCGCGGGACCCCATAACTGCTGCCTCCTCTCCGCAGGTCAGCGCGGGGAGCGCAGGAGCTGGCGGAGCCCCGGCTCTTTTTGACACCTGGGGTGCAATTCCAGCCGGTGAAGCGCCTCGCTGTAAGATTTTGAACATGTCCCTCAATGTATCTCACTTCCCGGCTCGCCGACGGGAAAGCTGAATGCCTTTCCCCGAAAAGGGGATGAGGACTACAGTCCTTTATGAATTGCACGTAAAGGCAGCTGTAAAAACATAAACCAAAGTTGTGGGGGTGATTTTGATTCAAAGCATGGGTACCTGTTTCCATTTTGCCATCCAGCGCCGCGGGGCCATCAAGCACCAAACTTTTGATTTGGAGGAATTCATCCGGCTCATCCCCTCCAACGACGGTGAAGCCGAAACCCCTGCTGCTTTTCCTTAGCTTGGTGTGGATGAACTTCCCTTTCAACTCAGAAGGGTTTCGTGTAAAAAAAGGTTTTCCTGTGTAGGAAGGTTGGAAAAAAAATCTATAAACAGGCAGGCAAGAGCGTTTGATCTGGTTTTCCCCTGCCCCTCCCCGCTCTAACAAGCACACGGACAAACACAGCGGTGGGCTGGGACGGGACCGAACTTCACTCCAGCATCCCCTCACCTCATCGCACTCCACCCGCCTCCTTGGATCCAATCACACAGCAAAAAGAGTGAGCGAAACCCCCAGTTCCTGGCGCTTTGTTAGCTGTGGTTGTGCACACCAAAGCCTCAAGGCTACAAAGGGGAAAACGTGCTGGTTTAAGGGACGGAATGTATTAAAGCTGGCAACGCTGGCTTAGGCGTATGCGTCTTTTCTCTGTCCTGAGGCGCTGACATCCGTCCCAGGAAGGGTGGCACAGGGGGAGCACAAACGCCTCCTGCGGATGGAGTCTGCAGCGAGAGCTTCTGCAGAAAGGAGTATCGCTCTGTTTAGCATCACTCGGCCTTCTCCCAACCCACCAAGCAAACAGCAACTTCTGAGCTCTGCCAAAACACTGCATAACCCTTCAGCATAACCTGTCCATCCTCCCCCCCCCCCTCCATCGCTACCACCCTGTGACCTCCCCGGGTGAAAAAGGGGAGGAGGGCACCGATGTTGTTCTTCAGACAGGGTTTGAAGTCTTTTCTCTTTCCCTTTCTGCTCCGTGCCTGTTGCGGATGAAACACTGCCGTTGTGAAGTAGGGATCAAAGAGCGGCCTGGGACCGGAGCGGCTGTGCTGGAGGGCTGCTAATGCTCTCCGGGAGCGCGATTAAGAGGGAACAAGGTGCTCCAAAGACAAAAGCGCATCCTGGCGAAGCGTGTTGCACAGGCTCACGAAAGGAATCACAGTTGCTGTACTTGACAGTGCCAAAACTAAACACCTTTGCACTTTTAATTGTTTTTAACGCTTGGAGGGGAAAAGACCATGCGGCTAAGCCCTCTGGTGACAGCTCCGGGATCAGCAGCGTGTATCCAGCCAGGAGAGCTGGCGGACTTTCAAAAACTTCGGCGGCATTGCCGTGGGCCTCTGTTTAGAAAGGAGACCTTGAGGGAGACTGAGGGGATTCGAGACTTGTAAGCCTTTGACTGGGAAAAAAAAAAACCCACAAGTATATTTGAAGATTATTCATGAGGGGGCAGTGTGAGGACCTGCAGTCTTCTGCCTTTGAAGGGTCGCAGAGGAACCCGGTAATCCTGCGCACTGTGGGCAGATGCTCTGCTCAGACCCCAACCTGCAAAAAAGCCCTCACTATCAAAGTGCGACCCAACATCTCAGGTGACAAACGGGGCCGAGAGGCAGCGGGGCTTGGTCCTGTGATGATTTCTGGTTCAGAAGACAAGCAGAACAAGCACAGCTTGCTGGCGTCTGCCTACAAATACCGGGTGAACTTGCCCCGGACTAACCACAGGCTCCGTCCCGCCTACAGCTTTGGGGAGGGGATCACATTTTAAATGAGCCTATCTACAAAACCCCAGCTGGGAGAGCGGCACCAGGGGCACAAGGAGGGGTCCTTGCGCCCACATCCCCACCAGCAGTGCCATCAGTGGGAGAGACGGGAACCTCTGGGCATAGGGCAGGGGGACAGGGAAGCTGGAAACAGCTGCTGCGAACGGGGAGTGGGAGAAGAGGGAGCAGCACTGAGAAAGGAAGAGAAAGGAATGAAAGAGAGAAGGAGTCCTCAGCGGGGAGCAGGACACGGCACTCAGAGTGGTGCTGAGACAGGCTAACGCCCTCCTGTAACGTCACTGCAAAATGTCGCGGCTGGCAGTCGGGAGCGGGTGGATTTCCGCGGGAGGCTGCTTAACGTCCGTCGTCCCCTGCGTGACAGGTCCTTTGCGTTGCCACGCGTGGGCGCTTGGGCAGCCCCGGCTTCAGCCTGACAGTGCGAAAGGCAGAGGTGGCACTCACAGATGTCTTCCCCGAGGAAGACCAGCTGTGATGGGGCGCTCTGATAGATGCCTTCCCCCAGCTACCCGCTGCTCAGGGTACCACCCCAGACCCTCCGTGTTTTCCCTTGCCGCGAGTGCAGATTAACGTACTCTAATACCCCTCAGGAATGCGCTGGGGGCTTCGGATGCTGTTAAATTCCACACATCTGCTTTGGAAGGGATGATCTGCCGCCACCTGCAGCGGAGAGCACTCCCTGGCTCTTCGGGGCAGGAAAGGCAGCCCGGGGCAGCAGTACCCTCCCCGGGCTCACCTTCGGAGACCACGGCTGACCTGTGGAGCACGGGAGTACATCCCAGCTCCCGGGGCCAGCCTCCCCCCGACAGAGCTCCCAGCTCCCTCAGGACGATGCGCTCCGGCCAGATTCCCCCTCTCTCACCTTCCCCGGCCTCCGGGTCCCGCAGAGCGCGGCGATGCCGTTCGCTTCCCACGCAACGGAGATGTAGCCGAAGATGAAGGCTACTTACACCCACTCGTAACCAGAGAGCACTCGTACCGCAACAGGTACAAGTGGAACTCTCTGCCCTCGCCGGCATCCTGATCTGGCAATGTTTCAGCTCACGCTGCAAATTCGGGAACGATTCATGTCCTGTCTGGTCAGTTATTTAAGACAAGCGACTGGCCTGGGAGCAGTCGGCTATACACAGACTATTGACACTAATAAATAAAGCTTTAATAGCCCAAAGTATTTGTACACATGTGCAACTTTGAAGTAGGTCCATAATATACGGACCTATTATCATTCCCTCCTCACGCAGAGCTTCCCAGGGGAGATTCAACTCCGATTTTTCAGAAACCTGATGTAAATTTGCCCCTAACATGTGGCCAAGGCGCTTGTGCCTCTTTGCCCTCTGTCACCACAGAAAGTCAGGTTCAGCATGGCGGCCTGCTGGCTTTGCAAAGCTCCCCAAATGGCAGAGGATCTCCCTCTTCTGGTGTTCCCCCCAGCTCCTACCCCCGCAAACTTTCATTTGGATTCAAAGCACACAAAAAGGAAAACCCATACAGCTGCAAGCCAGACTCATCCCTGGCGACAGCAGAATCTGGCTGCTCAGATGTCACAAATGCAACCAAGACACCCCCCAAGCTCCCCAAAACCAAGGTCCTGCCAAACAGTGCCGACAACCCAGGCACGTCACAGCTCCCAAATACGCTGACCAGTTTCCAGCTCTCCTGAACTACTTTAACTTGAAACTCTGCCTGCCCACGAATGCAGACGTGGGGTGACACCGACTTTGGCTCTCAAACACGCCTTAATCGCAGTGCAATGTGGTGACATCTTAGGCTGCTTTTTGGGAGGGAATGTTGAACTATTGAGGACAGAAAGAAATCTCTGCACTAGATCTTATAAGAAGAGCCACATTCGAAACTCAGTAGAGTTTTGAAGGCGTAAAAGCCTAATTCTTGCATATCCATACAGCTCTGGAGAAAAGGGTCTCCTCCTTCTTGCACTTGCATCCACTGCAGTGGCTGCTAAGTCCCACCGACGTTGTAACTCGTGTTTTCACCGTGCCTTTTTACAGACTTGGAATGCTACACGGAGAATAGCCACAATCCTTTTTTTGATGCAGGCGATCTCGTTCGCCTCTTGCATTTGGTGACAAATGTGGTTTCTCGGAACAACTACTCTCAAAATCTATAGGAACTCAGATAAGCAGGCACGTGCCCTGGGGGGTGACACCAGTCATGGAGATACTCCCTTTGCTGGTGGCCGAGGGAATTTCATTCTCAGGAAAAAAAAACACCTTGTTGCACTTCTACAACTGGTTTAACAAGGTTGTTACCTTGCACTGGTGCTTCCCGAACTGCCTCTTGGTTGTTTGAAACATGGTTTGGAGCAGCGGGTGGTGGGAGAGATGGACACTCCTCTGTCCATTCTAGAGAGGGCAGAGAGGGAAACGTTACTCTTTTCACAACAGCACTATGAGCTCCTGCATGTACACGCACCGGGAGCGTGGGGTTCAAGCAGAGGAGAGGCGAGAAGCATGGCAAGAGAGGAAACAGTCACAGAGAGGGGGAATATAATGAATGGGATGTCCAAAAACCAGTTCTGGAGGACTCTCTATGTCCAGGTCAACTGATCCATCTGCTGGGACACCCTACCTCACCCTCAAACTTGGGGCTTGATTTGCATCTAAGTGGTCTCGACATTTATATGAGAGCTATTCCCCATGGCACTCGTGGCATCTAAGCAGAAGAGCTGATGTTGTGGGAAAGGGGGCTGCAGCCGAAATTATTTTCCTCTGGGATAATAACTGTTGTGAAACAACTTGGTGTGAAAGCTACGAAGGTACCAAAACAAACGCAAATGCCACAGGCTCCTCACTGCAGTTGGGCTGCATTAAAAGTAAAAAAAAAAAAAAAAAAGAAAAAGAAAGAAAGAAAAAAAGAAAAAAGGGGGGAAAAAGGAAAACGGGAAAAAACGTGTTTTAAAATAATGAAGTTACTTCAGATGTTAGAGCTTTACAACATCCAAAGGTCTTGGGTTAAGAAGTCTCTCAGTGCAGAGGGGTTTCTCTAGTGCACCTGTAAATGCCCACTCCTCACCCCCCTCCACAGCCTATGAGTCCCAGCGCAGACTGGAACAACACCAGCTACAGTGAGTCATTTCATGGAGCAGATTAAAGAGGAAAACGTGTGTTTTAATTGTTTCTGGGAAGCCTAGAAACTTTCCAGAAATAAAGGACATTACAAGAAAAATCTCTCCCTTCTAACGGGGGTGAAAGCTCCTATGTTTAAGCGTTTCGATTTTCTCCTTTGCTGCATCTTATGTGAAGGGCACATGCAACCTTTCCTGCGTACGTCATTTTGCCCTTAAACGCTAAGTCCACAAGAAGGAAGGACAACCACATTGGCACAGTGCTGCCAAGGTGAGGGAGGGCCATTCCCTCGTGGAACCCCCAACCGTCACACCCTCGGTGGTGCCAACCTTCTGGTGGCTGCTGCTGTTGCTCAAGCTGTTTCTTCCTCTTCGCTTCAAGAACTGGGTTTTCATATTGTGTCTTCCGGTTGATGTGGCTGGAGATGAAAGAGAGCAATAAATTAGGAAACCCTTTACGTGACAAGTAGGAATGACGGCCAGGCGTGAAACTCCTCCGAGGAAAGGAGTGAAAGACCAAACAAACCCAGCAGCAGTGTACGTGGCGCAAGGCTCCCCCAGCCGTGCCAAAAAGCGGATTTAGGAAAACAAGCTGATTCCAGTATTGATATGAAGTCTCGAGTAGGAATGGCTAATTCCTTCAAATACCTTAAAGTAGTAATCTACCTGTGAAAAATCAGATTAAAGCAGAAAAGGCGCTCTGTCTGATTGCATTTTAAAAGACAGGCCTAAGTCATCCCTGCTTTAATCAGATTCCCAGAGGTGCAGTCATTCCCTGGCTCGCTGAAGTTAAAAAAACAAAGCAAAACAGCACAAACCCCAACAACCGGTAAGACCCGTCAGCCACCTGATCAATGCACACCATTAACAGGGCGTCTTAAAAATATCTGCGGGGATGCAGGCTGCCAGCTGAAAAGCTGGGCTCCAAATGGACCTCAGTACGCTCAGAACGAGCCCCAGCAAGTCCTCCCAGTGGAACCAGCCTTTGGCGAAACTTCAGCTGTCCTCCTTGGAGCGCCATTAGGCAGCTTTTGACCCGTACGAGATGTTTAGAGCTAACATTTCTTACCGATCTCGGGAAAAGTAAAAAAAAAAAAAAAAAAGCAGCCCAGCGCCCAGCATGGCAGACAAGCAATGCATTCCACAGAGGATTAACCATTTCAGGACACCAAAGCACGAACACCAGCCACAGACGCCGGGGCGGTGGGGGCAGGTCTGGAGACTCCGCAGGTGATGGCTACAGCTGAGATGCGCTGCTCACCAGCCCTTCGAGGGCAATTTTTCAATAGTGATTTTGCTACAGCAGAGGAGCAGGTAGACCTTAGAAAATTATATTAGCTCCAAGCCTATCTTTGTATCCAAGCCAAAGTTTGCCATTAAGAACTTATTGTCTCTTGTCCAACGTGTCTTTATCAAAAAAACCTCCAAACCCCAAAACAACAAACAACCAGTTCTTCAAGTAATTACAATACAATCACTCTAGACAGTTATGTTCAGAATTTTTCTGCTAAAGATCAATATTAAATCGCTGGAAGAATATTTAACTAATCAAATAAAAGCAAGTTCACGAGTTCTGTAAAAGATTTCCAATTTCAAGATATCTTCAGAAAGTTAAGAGAAAATGATAACTACTTTAAAATGATATAAACTTTTTCATGATACAGTTGTTTCTCAATAAAAAATTATTATGCAATAATAGAGTGCCTGAATTGGAAGGGACAGAGACAAATGCTCAAGTTATAACCATCTTGGTAGCTTACAGATAGTAAGTAAAAGAAACTTATGTCTCATTGCTGTTACTTTTCTATTTAATTTCATCTCTAAGGAGGGCCACAAAACTAACGGGCACGTATATACAAAGATACAGGAAAAAATGCTGGAAAGACCTCCTGGCATGGCATTTAATAGCCGAAAAATATTCTTGATGTCTTTGGTAAATAAACGTCAAGCCTTAATTACGCAGTTTGCTAACCTTGTTTCCCTGGGCACAGATGGCAGGGTCAGAAATGAGCCAAAGCAGACAGAAGCTGTATTCCATGTCTATTCTGAGGGCTATCATAAGCCACCCTACTAGACAGGAGTATACACATAATTAAAAATTCATTTTATGGGGTCAATGATGAAACAAAACTCAGATCTCCGGTTTCCCAAGGGAGCAATCTGACATCTAGACAAAGCAGAAGCTGTTCTAATTCCAGAGAGAGTCCCAGCAAACCTGTAATTCTAGTCACAGCAACACAGCCGACGCAAGAACCTCTGCCGTGGCTGTCTGGTCACACAGGCTCCTCCGTTCCTCCTTTTGAGGGTCTTCTGACTTGTCACTGAATTGGTGGTCTGCTTTGCACGCTCATATTTTGATCATAGTGTTACACAAAGCGCATCGAGCTCAGTTAATGGCACACTGGGATAAAAGTGTTCTGTGAGGTGCTGGGGCTCCTGCACACCCGGACCCCCAGGGGTGCTCCTGTCCCTCCTGAGCCCCCCCCGGAGCTGACCCGGGGGTGCTCCTCTCTGCCCTGCGCCCGCCCCGGGTGCTGCCGCCAGAGCCCACCAGAGGACGGGGAATGGCAAGGCAGCGTTCCCTCTCCCGGGCACTATGGCATTCCCCAGCCTGTAGAGGGGCCAGGGTCTCCTCCTCCTCCTCCTCCTCCTCCTCCTCCTCCTCCTCCTCCTCCTCCTCAGTATGAGATGCCACCAACAAAGCACACAGACCGCTGCGGAGGAAAGCCCTCCTCTGCCCGACAGCCACGCCAGACCGGAGAGCAGCACTTACTCTACATAGTAGACACCATATACGGGATCCTCAATTTTCTCCCAACCAGCAGGCAACTCTGCAAATAGAAAAAAGCATTACTGAAGCCTCCAGGGCAGTTCTTTTCGGACAGGTAGCTGCTCCTGCTCGGCATGCAAAACTCACGGGTGGCTCAGACTTCGCTTTGAACGCTTTTTCAGAACGATGCATCCTCCTTTGAAAGGCTGGCATAGCACGGCACCAACATCATAGCCCGTCCTACCTGTGCCGGGTTAGCGAATCCGCGGGCAGATGCCCGTGCCAGTCAGTTTTAGATTTGCTTTTTGCATTAAATAAACGAATGATCAATAAATTTCCTTTCCGGGAGTGCCTCGAGTACCCTCCTGGTTTGACCTCCACGGGCAGAGTGGCCCCGGACGGAGCCCTGCAGTGGAAGCCGATGCAGGCAACAGGCCAGAGGCACTTCAATGCAGCACCTGAAGATGGGTGAGATTATGGCAAGTAATCGTAGCACTTCGTAGAAATCGTAGAAAGGGACTCCTTTCTTCGGGATTTACACTGCACCGCTCAGCCCCGAGCCCAACGCAAAAGCACATCTTGAAACGGGACAAAGTGAGTTTAAGGTAAAGGGAATCCACCCAAGCGGGGCTGGCGCACGCAGATGTACTTCACTGCATAGCACTTAATGTAAAAACACATATTGCCATAAGCACGTGTAACAGAGAGTTCTTTTTTTAATTAGCACAATTAACAAGAAACGGTTCTGAGGATGAAATTAACATTTGGAAATATATCCACTTTTGTTCCTGTTGATTTTCTAGACTGCACATAGTACTTTAACTGTAATTAGTGAATGTAATAAAATCTCTTCAGCATCCAACCGCGGGTTATTAAAGCTGTATGTATTACTTAAGGGCCTGATCCTTGTCCCACTCATCTAAACGCAATTGGCTGTGGGTACTGAAATAATCATCCTATTAACAATAGAGAGTGGTGTGTTTGTGTAACACTGTGAACCAACTCAAAAGAAGGTTCCACCACGCTATGGGCTGTGCAAGTGTGGTACTATGGAATCTGCAAATTCATTTTTTAAATAATAATAATAATAATAATAACAACAACAACAACTTTGTCAGATAACACAAGTTCAAATACTGCACGCAAAATAATTCCTCAAAATTTACCACTAAATTCACAAGACTGATAGCATGTGATCAATGTTTGTTTATTATCAAATGAAAGATTCATTTTCATTAATGGCATCAATTACTGAGCCAATACAATCAATAATGGTCCACCAATTAGAATAAGTGTAACTATTTAGTTCGGCATGTAGAGACTTCAGCTATGTTGCCATAAGGATAGAAATAGCCCCAGACTGGAGATGTACAGAATCTATACGAACACACGTGGACTAATTACTCAAAGTTTATGTTTGTGTTCAGAATTGGCTGGAGGTCAGATGAACCCCATTTGCATGGGTTTTGCTCCACATGTCCCTCATTTGCAGATACAAGGTAGGGTTTCCATTCTTATCGTGATTTTATCCTGATTGGGTTTAACATCTTTGGATTCCTTGAGACATAAGCAATTAAATGCAAGCCAGTGCTAACTTTTGGGCATGAAAATACTCCACAATTTTATTAGCAGATCGAGCTGAAAGGAACGCTTCAGAAACAGGCAATTCCTTTACACCGTGCAAGCGTACGTGAGAAAAAGGCAGAAAGCTAAAGGCCAACCTTGAAAGCCTTCTCGCAAAGGGAACCCTCAGGTTTGCAAAGGAGTCCCATGTGGTGAGAACACTGTGGGAGCGGCTTAAAGAGTTTCAGTGCAATTAAATTAAGACCTAGCATGCAATCAGGAAAATCACAAGTTGTGGCAGCCATTTAATTCTTTGCACTAGGGTGAAAGCAGAATGGTAAAGAGACCAAGCTGGGGGTGGAAGGAAAATAAAAAGCGAATGAGGGAGAGGAGAAGTAATGAACAAATGCCTTAAAATGAGTTTTGTACATTTTTTCCTGCTAAATAATCTTTTGTCTATTTTGGACGATTAAGTGGTTTTCATTTTTAAAGTTTAAAAACTTTTTTTTTTTTGCTTTTCTTCTGTTCACAAAAGGTTTTGTTATTAAGTTTTATTTTTTCTTTTCTTTTAAAATATTTTCACAGGTCAGAAAACCAGCACTTTCCTAACCCCCAAAATGGTGCTGTGCCAAAATCCTTCCGGTTTTCTATCTCTGCAGCTTTCCACTTAAGGAACACATTTCTGTGTTTTCGGAAGAAACAATACACAAAACTGCAGCTTTCAACACATCATTTGTTGATTATGTAGATGCACTTTCAAGACCTCTGAAATTTCCCTAAAGCAAAAGGCAATATTCTCCATAGCCACGTTGCACAGCCTAGCTTCTTAGTGGCTTTAAATTATTCATCTCCCTTCTCTACCTCTCCTGCCAAACTGAGGATGACCCAGAGCATCAGATTTTATCACAAATATAAGATTCCCCAAAACATTTTGCATCATTAGGAGCCTGAATAAGCCATACGGTTTCTATTTTGGTACATCCATCCAGCACTCTGCAGTCTCAGAGCATTTGTCAGCAGGTAAATTCAATGGAAAAATACCCAATTTTACATTTTAAAGCCTGGGGTAAATACCTACTGAGATGCTCTTGGTTAGCATCTTACCCTACGGAGGGGGAAACCGAACTTCTCCAGCCACCGGGTATTTTAGTTGTACCCATGCAACACCATAAAGGAGCTGGAGAGGACTTCAATATACCGAGCTCTTACTGCTCCCTGTGAGGCCAAGAGGATCTGCCCAAATATATCAAATGGATGTCAAATTCTACTCCAAAGATTAATTTTTTGTGTCCTTCATATAACCTTCTGTTAAAAGAGAGGTGATCTATTACTCCATATTCAGTCCACCTCTTAGGAAGGCAAGAAGTTGGGCAAATGCTTCAAGTTTTCATTTTCTTACATTTACAAAAGAAACTGTTGAGAAGCTAAGGAGCTAAATTCCTGGCAACAACCAGTGTATACTAATCACGACGACGGTTAGTGACTAGGCCGTAGTTTTCATGCCCCCTCCCTAACGGTGCTGTAACCAACTGAGCCATTTGAAAATGACTTTCTTTACACTGCAACATTTGCAAATCTCAGCAGCGTGTCGATGGGCTGTGAGCTCAATAAAGCTTATCTGCATTAAAACAAAGGAAACATCTCATGATGTTCCAGCAAAACACTTGTGCAGGTAAGTGCCTGCAGAACTGGGGTCAGGCTTATCAATTAATGAGTTTCTCTGCACCTATTTTTTCAGCTCTTCTGGTCTTGCACCAGATCCTGATATCAAAGTGAAAGAAGGGAACATTTCCATTTCATTATTGCCTCTGAATTTGCTCTGAATTTTTTGACCTCTCTCTTATTTTAAGTCACCCTTTGTGAAGACCTTCCTGAGAAATCTTTGCAGGCTGTTGGTATGCATCCACTTACTTCTGATGTTTCTTGGTCTGCTGCTGATTATTTGTGTGGGCTGCGCATAATGCTAACGTACCGCTAAAGCGACTGCGTTCTTCTTTAAATTGTCATTTCTTTCAAATCCTTGCAGTAAAAGAAGTTAGGACTCCAACATTATTCCAGGCGTATTATCCAGAAGAGCAGTTCCTGGAGTAGTGTTAAAAGTCCACGCAATAGCTGTGGGCTGCTGATGCCGTATCGGTCACCCAGAAGCGGGAGGCAGAATACACTTACTCGCAAGTCATTACAGAAACCAGAGGTTAATTCTCTGGTAATACAATCCTCCAGTACGCAGAACTATAAACTGTAAATACAGTCCTTTTTAAAAGCCATAATAGAGCGGGTGGAAATAAAATCCTATGCAGCCTCTTCTGCCTTTCAGCTTTCCAAGTGCACTAGAGCATAGCTGAACAGAAATAACCACTACCTCCACCATCAGTACAAACGGAATGAGCACTGCTGAGATTCCATATCAAGACAGCATTCTTCACACAAAGATGCAGCAAATAAAAGTGTACCACATCATCGAAAATCATCTGTTTACAAAATCACCTACTGAGGCAAAATTTTCAGCTGTTTCATTCACAAGCTCAGCAGAAGCATTGTATGTGATACTCTCAACTTTCTAAATCACACTTTGCTTCTCTTGGCTGGGAAATGTATTCGGCCCCAATGAAAAAACACCATCAGCTACTTGATTTCAACTTTGGCACCTGTAAGCTTTCCCCCGGAGCCAGTGGTGCCCAGGGAAAATCCCCTGACTTTTGCATGGTCCAGGAGGAAGCAACTTTGAACAAACTTTGCAAGATCAAGGCCCTGCAGCTCGCTTCAAACCCTGGATCAGTAAGAAAAACACCGTGGATCTGAAGCTAAGGGGAGATTAATGCTTTGTGTGCTAGGGAAGTTCGGCTGATAAATTAGGCTTGTTGAAATAATAATAATAAAAAAAAAAAAACAAAATACAGAAAGATGCAAAATGATACAAAGGCGAAAGTAAGTAATTAAAGGCTTAAAACAGTGCAGTTGAAGGCAAACATCAAAACGAGAGATGGATGATTTACCTAGTTCACTGTCCAGTTCCTCCGTGTGTACCCCTTCTTCTCCAAGGGAAGAGCAGTAAATGAGACAGAAAAAATTAAAAGAAAATTTCAGATACCAGCACCAAGCAAGAAATTCCCTACAGCAAACAGCAGAACCGGCACTAATGTTCTACAGACCGAGCCCAAGCTTTCCACTTATCGCTCTTTAGTGCTCAGAATATTGATGGATCTGATGTAGATAAGGAAAGAACTGGTTCTTGCATTCTCAAAATATCTGTATCAATTGACTACTTCCATGCCACAGTTTGATACGGCAAAGTAATGCATTTGTGGTGTTCTCACTGTTGCGAAGCTTCTCTGTCAGATCGGAATGGTCCGACCTTCACAATCTGTCCTGTAGACACATGGATCTATCGGCAGGCCAGACCTGAATGCTAATGAAGAAATCTTGAGAGGAAACCCTTGCATCTAAATAAGAACTAACGTAGCAAGGTTTTCAAGAAAGTACCTAAATTTATGTGCATAAAAGGTCCAATTGACTTCACTGTAACTACTCCGATGATTTAAGACAGGCATGAAGCAAAGCGCCTTGTTTAACTGGAGACAAAGGCCCACACCGAAGTCCAGATGCACTGGTGAGGCACATACAGGAATGCACCAGTTTTAGTGGGGCACCTGGGACAAAGATCACATAATTTTTCAAACACACAAAGCCATCAATATTCACTGTTGCTCCATTTATCATTATCTGCTCCATATTCATAAGTTAACAGTGACACAGATGATTAAAGTATTGCTTAGCCTATAAATAATAATAATGCAGTCTGAAAATGAAGGATGATGACAAAACCTGAGTAAAGATGGTAAAAACAATCTCGGACCTAATACAGTAAAGTATAAGCCACATAAATGAATGACAGAAGCAAACGGAAGATGTAGTGTCACAGCATCGCTTTTGAAAATTTGGACACCTAAAAAACCACTTCCATGACCTGTTTGCTATGTATTCTACCAAAACAGTTGTTTCAGACCATTAGCGCGAAATATGAATTGCGATTGCCTTTGATAGCCCGAACAACTGGAAACGACCAAAAATCTCGTTAGGGACATGTATCCTGACGAATTAAAAACACAAGGCAACGGCGCCCAAACGAATCTGAAACGACATCTGACATTTATACAAAACCCACAAACAGGATGGGATCGAGCCTGAAAACTCACGCTCACACACACACAACAAACAAAGCGGAGGAGTCCCACTGACTCCAGTGGAAATACTCCCAACGGTGACCCTTGCCACAAGTGTCCAGCTTCTACGAGGTAGTAAAAAGAACCTGCTCTCTCCTTCGCGCTCATGTTGTTTTCTGAAATATAATTATTCTTATGTGCAAAGCAAGATCAGAGCAGCCAAACAAAACAGCCCAGTGCACTGCTGTATTTATGAAGCAACTGGTTTAACTACTGAATGTTAAAAATATTCATTAATGAGCGACTTAGTGAATGAAGTGAAGGGGTGTGGGGGAAGATGAAATTCGCTAATTTTAAGGACCTGATGCACAAAAATGCCACTCCTCTACAAAATTACGAACTTAATGAAATAGAAAAAAATTACCCAGCTGTACGTTTCTAATCCCAATTACAAATAAATTATCCCAATGCTTGTTCTATAACGGCTGAGAAGACAAGAGGTTTGAAAGACCTCTCCCTTCTGTGAGGAGACTCAAAACTGTTTAATGGAGGAGCTCAGCCCCCCGCTGTTGGCTTATCCTCCCGGCTGCTCCCGGCACAGCCCGAGCCACGCTGACCCACAGCGGCACTGGCTGCTCCTTCGCCTCGCCGGGGCCATCGACGAAGCGGGACTCTTACTGGTAGAGAAAGCCAGGACAGGAGCTGTGCTTCAGGGAAAACTACCCTCCGAAAGAGGAGAGCTTATGCTGAGACTTAGCAACCTCCTCTTTAAATTGCGGGCAACGCTGAACTGCAAGGAGGAGGGAGCCTTGCCTGCATAGGCTATTATTTAATTTTCTTCCAGTTCTGATTACCCACTGACATATCCATTTCTAGGCGCAGAGCAAGGACTTCCACTAATCCGGCTCCCTCCGCTCGCTCCTTACAGGTGACGCCGGTTGCCAGGGATCTGCAGCCGGCGTCAGCTCGGCACGCTCGGTTTTTACCGGGGCTTTGCACATCCTTGAGGTTTGAGGGTACGCTGCGTTGTGCACTAGGAAGATGGAGCTACCTGCTCCAGCACGGCAGCGAAGGCTGCACAGGCAAACTCTCACATCCTCCAAAATCTCACACGTGAAAGGATGCAGAGGTTGAAAAACTGCACGTGCAAAAATAGTAACAGCGGTTCTGGAGGCCAGGTTGGAACCTACCAGTGAAAAGGGACGGAGTTGATTCTTTTCTGAAATAAAATGGTAATTCTTGTTGAGCTGCCACACACCAGTAGGAGTTTAATCATATTATGAAAACTAATTTTACACGGACAGCATCAACACTGGTAAAAGTAAATCCTTCCATTTCTAAGATACGTCTACCATGATAGCATTGTGCTAGCCAAAATTATGCGTTAGAATACCATTACCTTTCCTGGTCTGTAGACCAAAATTTCCACACAGGTTTTCCCAAACTAAACGTTATTTTCATCATGATTCCCTTTTTCTTCCAGCATCTCCTAGAGGATGCAGGGAAAGAATCTCCTTTAACAGTCCTGCATTTGGCTGCTCTAAATTGGACAGTGGCTTGCATTTCCAACATCTCAAGGAATACAAAATCACCTCAGTGTAAATTTTCAGCGGCAAAAATCTACACTTTCAAAGGGAATTTGTTCTCAGCAATCATAACACTAAGTCGACTGTCAGAATTTAACAGTAGAAGTGAAGCAATTGAGTTATTTCCGCTCAAACAAGTAAATAACAACATAACTCTTTCAATTCATGTAAAGCGGGTGGTTGAAGCGTAACACAATGGAGCACGCAGACTCAGTTGCTTTCCTCCTACACAGCGATCCGAGGAGCAAACACGGTAAAAAACTTTGAGTCTTGTTCAACGTCAGCGACTATTCAAATGCCTTTGCAAAAACAGAGCCCCCTGACTTCGAGCACTTCTTTGATTTTTGTTATATGTTCTTCCATCTCAACTGTTGTCTTACATACACAGACAGTGATTTTACGACAACATAATGGATATTGACTCTACGCACTTACTAATAAACTTTTTTTTTTTTCAAGTATTTCTGAACACCGGTTATTGGAAAGGGTAAAAGGAAAGGAAGCAAACCACCTAGAAACGGACCAAACACATTATTATTTCACTATTTTCAGTCTCTTACCATCATCTTCACATTCTTCTAGAGGCTTCTGCTGTTTGTTCAGGCACCGTGGATCTAGCCAAGATGTTGTTTTTGTGTTATGGCTGGAAACCAAAAATGGAAATACGACCTTTGTTAACAAAGCAGAGCTGAAGTATCAGTGACATAGAAATATACATCCTCTTTATTATTCAACAGACCTGAAGGCATACTTTTGCTTTAGAGGAAACGGCATTACAATTTGATGTTTTGCAAACTAGTCTACCAGATCACAAGAATCTTGGCACTGAAAACACAAAGGTGAAAAGTCAAAATATATAAATGGGCATTCCTGACTGGAAGGATGCATGTGAAAGCTGTAATACTATAATATTAATTTCCAAGCTTTTGTCTTTGGTGGTTTGTTTCTTAATTCCAGGAGCTGTCTCTGAGCCATTTGCCTCCTGATGAAAAGACAGAAGTTTCCCTTTCTCCCTAACCCATGCAGAGAGCACTGTTCCTGCAAAAGACCTTGGCCATTTGTCTAGATTTGACCCAAGCATTAGTCAGAAAGAAAACTTCCAGTGAAAACTTTTTAATTACACAAATAAAAATGTTCTGTCAAAGCCTTTGATGGAAGTCGAACAGCTTTACTTTCAACTCTTCCTATCTACAAGTCCCCTGACAGCATCGTGATGCCAGTCCCAGCAGCGAAGGCTGCATAGTAAACAGGCTTAAAATACATTTTCTAGAAATTATTTTCTCCCATTATTTCATTTGCATACGGAGACAATCTTGTAATGTAATGCCTCTTCTACAACCTGATGTCATCTTAGACATAACGCGCAAAGATAGCCCTCCACTCCCTGAGGTATCATTTATCTCGCTTAGCCTTTAACGCTGCTTAGCACTTTTAAGTGTCAATACCACAGTAATGCTATTTACTTCTCCTTCAAGGTCTCAGAGAGGTTTACAAACTTAACCTCGGCCTCACAAGTCTCACCTAGCTGTAAATGCTGTAATGAGGGCTACGGTCCCTGAGGAGCTAACGACTGACCAGCAAACTTACTTTTTATTGCAAGACGAAGGGACTGCCCTACCCCTAGGATCTGAGCGCGTAAATAAAAAGTCCTTGTTTTACACATCCTGCTACCCAGCCCTCCCAAGGCAGGATGAGCAAATGCATTTAATACTTTTGTATGCTTCAGAGCAATTAATTGCCAACCAGAAAACTGAATGGCAGAAATTCAGCAAGTAAGGCAAATTAACAGCAATAAAGCAGAGGGGTTCCGCCAACTTATAAATAAGAAGGTGTATAGTCTAGCTGAGAAAGAGGGTGATGAGAGGAGAGCAGTGCAATATTTGCATATTTCTTGCAACTTTGTCTCGCTCACCAAAGGCTCACAACAGCGTTGTTTGCTGAGGCACAGAAAATTTAGCGCAACACCTTTCAGATCACAGACTCAGAGGGACAGAATTGTGTTAGACCCGTAACGTGCATAGATCTACACGCAAGGTAGTGAGGGACTGGGATGCTCTGGGTAATGAAATTCCTAATTAAAGCACCAGAGAAACGTATCTCAAGAGCCAAATTGCTTCAGCTACAAGCCATTCGGATCGGTTACCCGACACCGTGGCAGCGCTGGCCCCACCGGACCTGTGCTGGTTCTGCGCATGGAGCTCAGATGTTCCCGTACTGTTCCCTTCAGCACCCTGACTTGATAACCCCAAGTGCTGTAGATGATGGTACAGACATCAGAGCCAGCTTGGGTCCACACAGCTCATTAGCTTGCTTCTCTTAATTTGATACAAATCAGGCTAAATTGTTTCTAGGCTCAGCGTGTCCTTAGAATTAATAGAACTGCAGTCATTCAGTGCTGCATCCACACTAACACGTTCTTGCACAAAATCACCCCCTATGCCTACGTATCCTCAGAATGGTCAATCTGCACTGCAGGGAAGGCAGCAGTTGGTGTGCCACCACATTTTCACGTCAGACAGACGGCGGTGTATGCCGGCTACATTTTCCCCCCACGTATATGATTCTCCCGCAAAAGGTCTAACAAATAATTTCAGGTGCTGCGGTGCTGCATCGCTGAGAGAGGATATAGCAGCGATGGGGATGGCTTTGGGGGAAACTGGTGGCAGCAGCGGAACCCCTTGCCGAAGCACCCGTAAGGAAGGACAGCAGGGGCCCATGCGGGGATGAAAGGGAGCAACCGGCTGCTCGGGCAGCATTTAGCGCTCATCATCCGTCCTCCTCCGGGGAGGAAAACGGCAGGCTGGATGGGATACTACTCAGGCGGCGTTATGTACATTAAAGCCAGAAAGTGCGTCAAAGAATGAGGCACCCTGAGGACATAACGAGGGGCAGAATACAGTGTTCGGGATAACGAACACATTTCGGTTTCACCTGATACGCAGCTGATGAGAATGTGCGTTGTGCCTTCTCGACTGTGGCTTACCCTAGGGGGTTGGTGGAGCCTCGCCGGGTAATTGAAAGCACCCGGAAAACAGCCTTTTTTACAGCCCTTTGCCAGATGCTGTGGTGCTCCCAGTCCTCCCAGCTCCTCGGATCTTCTGGCACCCTTCTCTGATGAGCTCCCCCCGCCCTTGTAGCTAAGGGAAAACCTGCTCTGATGAACCTTTCCGTGGCCCTCTCCAAACGTTCCCTCTCCTGATGACGGAGCAGGACTGTCCCCCTCGCTGCCTCAATCCAGCATGATTCTCCGGAGTACCGGAGGGGCCTTAGCAGAGGAGGTTCTTCTGTACTACCTGGCCACTGGCTTCTGGTACAGAGACAGAGGAGCTCAGTTTCCAAGACCGAATTAAACAGACCATCAAATCCAAAATCAATTCCTCGCCCCCCTCCTCTACTTAGGCAGCTAAGAGCTTGAGTTTCAAAAGCTAATCGAGTTTTAATGTCTAGCTAAACTCTGTGCAAGAAATCTCTTCCACTAACAGGTCCCATTTTATAAGTTACTCCAATCTCAATAAATCTAGACAAGTATAATTAGAGACTATTATTTATGGCATGAAAAAAATCAATATCGTCATAAAACTGCTGACAGCCCTCAGCTCTTAGCCAAAGACTGCAGAGCACGAGGTACTTCTTTTCCAAACTCACGGTGCCTACTCTGCACTGAGCTATGCCTTCTGCAAACCGCCGCAGCATGTTAACATGTTTGGCCCATTTGCTCTGACGAGAGGACAACACACGAAGTCCGTTCCCGGGCTCTGCTGCCGCCCCAGCACGTGACCGGAGGAATTCTCTCTGCTGCATTATGCACAGAGGCGGCTCCAGAAATGAAGTCTCGGCCCTTTCAATTAGGAGCTTTCATTCCATCCGTGAAAACAACCGGCCCATATTTTATAAGTGTCTGTTGCTTTTGTAACCACCCTCGTAAAACAAGTAATTCCCTCTGCCTTTGAACTCAGGAGTAATTTGGATGTTAATCCCATCAGGAAATGCAAAACCCCTTCAGAAGCAGTAAAGAACTTACAGCTCTGCAACATAACTGTATACACTAAATATTTAATACACACACATCCACACAAAACGCATCCATGGAGGTTTACTAATGCCCAGAGAGAGAGGGAGAGAGATGGAATTAGAACAACAAAAATGTGCTTTACTCTATAAAATAGACTTCTCCGTTCTCAGTGTAGGCCATCTCCCAGTTTTCCGGCAGAGGACCTAGGTTATCCTCGGCAGAAGGAGGTAGGTATTGAGGGAGGTTCTGAGATGGTTCCGTGGTGGGAACGTTGGTGTGGCTATCAATCGCGGACGGTGGGGCTGTCTCTCGTACGAGATGCGTATTATGCTCGTCTTGGTCACCACACTCTGCTGTAGAACAAACAAGCACAAATAAAATTGAAAATTAGGGTTTTTGTTTTTTTTTTTTCTCCTCCCATTTGCTTCTCCAGGTTTATCCTTGTGGTTTTCCTTTCCTTGCTTTTTAATTTGCGAGTCACAGCAACAGACAGACCGAGGGCAGAGACTCTGCAGTGTTTTTGCCAGCAGGGATGAGCTTGCTTTGCCCACGCGCGCTCTGCCAGCCAGACCCTCGCCAGCGCAAAGCAGAAGCTGTGATCAACGACTGCCCGCGCTCTAACGGGCCCTGCTGAGGTACCAAAGTCTTCCAAGCTGTCCGAGGCCAGGGCTCGCTGATGTAGATGAGTTCAACGAGCTTCTGAGCAGGCTTACAGCTTCACTCCCGCGGTGCCCGTTGTGGGACAGGGATTAGGAGAATAAAATTTCCTGTTTGAAGAATGATCAAAAGGGAAGATTTTTACAAGTGCGGAAGGTAGCCAGAAGCTCAAAGGCAACAAGCTAATGGTGAACGTCTTTAGCGCAGTGCATTTTTTCAAATTAAAAATTAAAATGAATGTCAGCACAACACCATGTGTCCACACGTTGTTGCTCACCAGTGCCTGTTCTCGCTGTCTGAGGAGGTTTATTCCACGGCTCATCACTGTATCCTTCCAGTCAAAGTCACTCAGGAGTATTTCATTATGCATCTGGCCCTTCTCCCTCTAAGGAAACCTTTCCGACGCTTACATCCATGCAATTTTGAGCTGTATCCATGAAACAGTGCTGCTCGTCCCCTCCACCCCTAATCACAGGAAATGTTCTCCACAAACCAGGTCTGTGCCCCTCACTCCTTCACAGAGAGGTTTTGGCAACAACAGACAAATTGTAAAATCACCCCTGTGTCTACCAAAGAGATTTTCTCTATTTGGTTCTTGAAGGTGTTGAAAATTTATGGCGGTACCTCCAAATCACCTGAGACCACCAGTCTCCAGTACATGTGGCACGCAACACACTGAGCGAAGTACAGAGAGATGAGTGTCACACTCCACCAAGTCCCCAGGCGGGGACTGAAAGGGCTTCACAGCCGGGACCTCGCCCCCACCACAGACCTCCTCATCTCTCAGCCCACAGCCTTGGGGTTTTTTTTTGGGAGGGGTTGTTAAGTGCAGCTCCCGTGCTGCTTCTAGTCTGTGTGCTGCCATTACAAACGGACACCATATTGAAAATAATAAACTAGGAGAAGAGGGAAGAAAAAGATGTAGACTATACCAGTACCCTCCGCTGGCTGCTTTCTAGCCTTCCTGGCGGTCGATATTTTTTGGTAGAAGATGACAAGATAAAAGAAGCATGAATGAATCACTGCCAGCTTAAGACTGCGAGTGTAAACATGCCAAAGTCTGGAAAACACAAGTCACCAGGAGGTCTTCTAAGGAAGCAGGAGCATTTTAATACGGCCAGCACACTTACATGCGAAATAAGCACAAGGAATCGCTTTGGTATATGAGAAATAACTCTTTTCTTGATTCTGTGCCCATTTAACGGAGGCAAGGGGCCAGGGTGCGATAACGTTGTGACAAATGACCTCCATCTTCCAGTATTTCATCTTGTGGAGAAAAATAAGGAGGAGAAATGATGCTCGAGTTAGTTCAACTGTTAGACCAAACAGAGGGCACCAGCTTCCTCCCAAAATCAGAACCTGTGACAAGGGCTGAGGTTGTTGCCGTGTCACAACACGTGAGAAACCAGCCCGAACGCAAAACTTTGTAAAGGAGCCGGTAAGCAGAGGCAGAAACTCCAGCCTGGGGAGGATCAGGCCAGCCAGGAGTGATTTGGGTTGGAAATATGTAACAGGCAGCAGCCAAACCGAGCACAACCCTCAAAGCTGTTTGACAGTTTGACCCAGAGAGGGCCAGAACTAAATCTCAGCCTAAATCCCTTTAAATCTCTATACAGATGTTGGTGCCAGGACTTTGGCAGGTAGGAAATGGCATGACAGCTCCTACGACCCAGGAGAGGCCGGGAAGGGAAATTGTCACGGTGATAGGAAGTGATCAGAGGACAAAGGACCTAGTGCCGGTGACTGTGAGCACCCACAGCAAGCAGCTGTGAAAGGCGTGAAGGTGTGGATAATGCTACTTGTGAAGTACCTACTTCAAAGGAGGGATGGAATCCAGAGGGGACCTTGACAGGCTTGAGAGGCAGGCCTGTGTGAACCTCCTGAAGTACAACAAGGCCAACTGCAAGGTCCTGCACCTGGGTCAGGGCCGTCCCAAGCACAAATACAGGCTGGGCAGAGAATGGATTGAGAGTAGCTCTGAGGAGAAGGACTTCGGGCTGTTGGTTGGCGAGAAGCTCAACATGAGCTGGCAATGTGTGCTCGCAGCTGAGAAAGCCAACTGCATCCTGGGCTGCATCAAAAGAAGCACGGCCAGCAGGGCGAGGGAGGGGATTCTGCCCCCCTATTCTGCTCTGGTGAGACCCCATCTGGAGTACTGCATCCAGCTCTGGGGCCCCCAACATAAGAAAGACATGGACCTGCTGGAGTGAGTCCTGAGGAGGGACACCAAGATGATCAGAGGGCTGGAGCACCTCTCTTACGAGGACAGGCTGAGAGAGTTGGGGTTGTTCAGCCTGGAGAAGAGAAGGTTCCAGGGAGACCTTAGAGCAGCCTTCCGTTACTTAAAGGGGGCCTAGGGAAAAGATGGGGAGGGACTCTTGATCAGGAAATGTAGCAATAGGGTAACAGTTTTAAACTGAAAGAGGGTAGATTTAGATTAGATATTAGGAAGGAATGTTTCCCTGGGAGGGTGGTGAGCTCCTGGCGCAGGTTGCCCCGAGAAGCTGTGGCTGCCCCATCCCTGGAGGTGTTCAAGGCCGGGTTGGACAGGGCTGGGAGCAACCTGGGCTGGGGGGAGGTGTCCCTGCCCATAGCAGGGGTTTTGGAACTCGATGATCTTTAAGGTCCCTTCCAACTCTTACCATTCTATGATTCTATGAAGATGAATTCAGTACTTGAAACTGAGCTGAGGAAGTAATGCTCTAAGCGCTAACAAATACTAGGATTGTGAACTAAGGGAAGAGCTCTTGCTCCTCAGAGCTTCGCAAACTTCCAGTTGATTTCTGTGGAAACTCAACCGATCTCCAATAGTATTGTGCTCTGCCTGTACAGCACTCATCTTTAGATTGCAAAAGTTTCCAATGGTCTTTTAGCCAATGCTTGATGGCCATGATGGGGCTGAGATCCGTGTTCTGCAGGACACAAGGCCTTCACAAAATAAAGAGCTTGCACCCATGCTTCAGACCTCCTTCCTGCAGCAAGCAGCTCTCAATTTGCTGGAAGGTACCTTGGAGAAGAGGACTCAGTAATTATATGTGACGGGTATCTCTAGATGCGAGGAACGGGAAAGGACAGCAACATATTTAGGAAGGAGCAATAATTAATTTCAAATGTAATCCTGGCTGAGCCATTTCATACTGCTTATAACTCAGCCATACCTCAACTCTTCCCTAAACTTTCTGCAACTAATGTAATTGAACTTTTCTCCAGTTTTTTCTCATCCAGCTCAATCCCACAAGGCCTTTTTAGAAGACACAACTGTGCATGTGATTGTCCACACCAGGACATCTGCCACTGAGGTGTTGTTGGCCAGTTCTGTCCAGGATTGACAGCTTTGCAGAAAATCTATTAAAAAACCCAAACCAACCAACCAAACAAACAAAAAAAGCCTTCCAACTCTGAAAATTCTGTGATTCTGTGAACCAACCAACCAAACAAACAAAAATTCCAAAAAATCCCCCTCCAAAAACCTTTCCCAGGTATCCTTACCGATGGACCACGATATTTTTGTTTTACCTGTGAAGCTACTGCTCATTTCAGGTACATCATCCTCTTCCTCATTCTCTGTATGCACTATGCCAGCATTTTGCATATCATTGTAAGACTTGGTTCGCTTCGGAGTCGACTGCTTGGAGCCGGACTGCAGGTTTTGCAAAGCATCGGTGGAAGTCACTTTCCCACTGAGGGGCTGGCTGGGAGGCTTGGGCGTTCCATAATAGTTACCTAGGCAATAGAAACACATTTGCATCTTCAAAAGGGAACAGTTTATAGCAGAGAGATTTCTATTTTATTTCATTTTCAGTTCTGTTAAAATCTCCGTCTCTCCCCACGAGTAAGTAAACAGATAAACTAACACGTGCCATTCCCATTTTTGGGGGCGCATATTACATCTCTAGAGCAGACATGGAAATATTTCTTGCCTTTTAAGTTATTCTCACTGAATCTAAAAGAAGCAGCAATGGTTGCATTGTTTAGGTGCACTGAGCGCACAAAGGCTAAAACAAAAGGCAGTCATGGTGAATAGCAAAACTTCATCTTGTTACATCTGAATTTCAATTAGTAGCCTTTTTACATGTGTGCACCCACACAATGCTGTGGCAGATCTGGAGTGAGCCCTGCAGAAAATAAAAAATTCATGACTGCTATCACCCAGAGCAGTGATGAAAGGCTCGACGGCCTGCTTTAATACACAGGTTCTGTTAGGGTGGATGTTGCACTTAAAAAGCCAAAACTATTCTCTCTCTAAAAGAAAACTTTGTCAAAGGAGAGAAGAGGAAAGGTACCACGTGGCACTGCTTTCTTCAAAGAGGAAACTCAGCAGTTGGGTTCAACTTGGGTAGAAGTGAACAACCAGATCTTAAAGCAAAACTCGAAGGGACAAAGACGCACCCACCGTTAGGCAAACACACAGCTCTTGGCAGCCCCCACCAGGTGGGATGCAAACAGTGCAGAGTGCTTGGGATGCTTCACTGTCATTTTAAGCGACCGTGGAAGAAATACAGAGTAAGTGCAGGTTCACTGCCGCCAGAAGCGCTTGGAGGTATTTCACCGTTCCTGTTTCGCTCCACCTTAAACACCACAGTAGCGCTTGACTTGCCCCGAAATGCGCCACAGGAGCCCCGGGTCTGGAACCCATTCCCGCAGCACGGGGCATTGTAGGAGTTCAGGCCTATCGCACGGGCGATCTTTAGCTTTTTATACAATGATCTGTGATACACAACACTTTTACGTAAAACTCCCCAAATTTTCCTTTTCAAGAATTATTATTAATTTTCATTTGCCACCTTCAGATTCCAAGGTGAACTTAAAAATTCTCCCTACATTCTCTAGCATGACAAAATATAAAGGATGGTCTCCCGTATAGCTTTGTATAAACCCACGTGGGGTGCGCACATACAGCTTCGATTGTGGCAGCAACACAAAATTCTTCTCTAAAACATACACATATATTTGATTACATTCTTCATCTACCTCCATAGGCTATGTATAATCTGAAAGCCTTATTTTTCAATTTTTCGGTACATAATTACATTATATATTTAATATCCATTCTCCAGAAAGTGTACCTGCCCCTTGGTTACCCCTGTTGCACTGGGTGGGAACCACACGCCACAGGCAGATTGTGCCAAGGCATCATCTGTGCTAAAAAAGAGGTGGTTTTTTTTTTTCCTTTGTCTTTATACATAGGCACGCGTATTTTTGTTGCAGAAGCCAACAACATCATTCATACACTGAGATATGAGGCTGAGTTTAAAGTTAGCCAAGCAGCTCTGCGCTGACCTGCCCCACCGCTGTACCCCGTAGTTCCAGCTCACCCAACGCATTTCATACTGCTCAGCCATCACACACTCGACGTTCCAAATGACGTATCCTTATTTCAGTTTGTTTATCTCAACTCCTGTTTAGCTGACCGACTTGCCTTCCCCATTAGATCATCTAAGTCCCTTACAACCCTGAAGCTGCGTGGGGGTGGGAGCTTTCGGGTAAAGCCACGGGGGTCGTGCGTATCTCAACACTCGCAGATGATCTCGACCTGCGACTCCAGAAGGTCTCTGGACACGTCGGGGGCAAGGGAGACCAGGAATCACCCTGGCTTGGGCCGGCAGAGTCCATCTGGGAAGACCACCGTGGACACACGTTGCTGTCTTTCCCCCTCACTGCCTTCCAAGAGGAGAAAAAGTCTTTCTTACGGAGCTGAGGCTGGAGAAGCCGGAGGAGCTCCTATCTCCACGCTTTTACAGGCGGAGTACTAGGACAGCAACACGTGCAGGTTTGTCTTAACAAGGTGTGTTTGAGCCTGTGTACAACATCGTGGATTCAGCTCCATAGAAGCAGCAACACTCCGCAACGCTTTCATCTTCTGTTCATCACTTCAGAATCTTAAATGCACATCGATGCATAATTTATAGGGAGAAGGAAATTACTTCTTCTGGAAAGAGCCTCTAATGGGGATGGAGGCTCCTCAAGCAGGTTGCAGTCTCTGCTAGGGAAATTATTCTTATGCTCTATATACTGCAGGACTATTTTATATAAAAAGAGGAGGAACGGGAGGGAGAGCGAGCGCAAAGGGAAAATAGAAAGGTAGGTGGGCAGAAAAAGGATAATCTACCCTGCCGCCATCCTATCCTCTTCGGCATTTCTCCTGCAGAATGCCGCTGCTTCGGGGGGTTGGGGTTTTTTGGTTGGTTGGTTGGTTTGTTTGTTTTTCCAGACAAAATGTCTGTTTTCTAAGGATGTTAACTGCTAAGCAGAGAGATCCACGTGTGTGCCACATACGTGAGAACTGCTTTTATTTATAGCACTGCGCATCGCTATTTTGTGCAAAATTTATTTCAGGTCTGTTGTAAACGGTTAAATCTTTTTGCGATGGATGCAACAAAGTAAGTGAAGGGGATATACAGATGTTGCTAGTGTGGATTTTGATTTCCCCTGGACAAGAACATAGATGTTACCAGCCCTCCTCCAATCACAGAGAAACATATGATTATATTGCTAAGATTTGTTCTTTTTCAGTTCCTGCAGAAACAGGCAAGGCCGGAGCTCCTAACAGCCCATGAAGAGCTGTTCCTCAGCAGAAAAACAGCCTTCTCCGAAGTATTTCAGATTTGCTTCCACCAAAATCATTAGTCGCTTTTCAAACCAGCCATGGTTGTTAGTACCGCTATTGGTGAATAATTACTTTCTACCAAGACAGTGTGCCGTCTCAGAGGGTCCCTACCAGGACACATGAACAAATACAAAGAGCAAATGCAAATTTGAAACAGAGTATGGCTCTGCACGTGTGGGAAATGCAGCCATTGGGGCTGAACTTGTCTTTTCCCTCCACAGGAGGCAGATTCAGCCTGAGCCAGTATTCCAAAAAAATCCCAGCTCTTCCTTCAGATTCACACAAGGACATACAGCTTTGGGAAACAACGCAGCTCACGATGAAAAACTGCAAATGGAAGGTCCGACCCAGCTTCCAGGTGACACGGAGAATGAGATACAATGGAAATACTCTCTTTTCCTCACGACTGCTGGACGCAGGCAGACCTATTTCTCTTCTCTAAGCCGTTCTTTTTGAAGACATGGCACGTGGGCCTGGGTGTGGGGGTAGACACACCATTAGGAGGGACTAACACTTAAAATTATCATCGAAACTCATGTTTAATCCTAGAAATTAGAAAGAGAAAATATTTACCCTGTGACTCAGAAATCCAAACGTGCACCATTAACAACTGGCAGTGAACAGCCCAGCAAGAGTTTTAAAACACTCAGACTCGACATTATGTGTTCAAATTAAATCTGTCAATGTTTATGAAAAACCATATATTTAAAAATATGCTTTAACAGTGTTTTGTGAGCCACTTGTAAGCCTAAAGAAGGGGCTAACTTCATAGCCAGTGTAATTTGTACTGAATATCCAATCAGCTCTAATTATTAACAGCATGTTACATGTGCATACACAAGCATCTGTCATCCCAGAGGATCCCAAAACATTTTCTAAAGTCAGCAGAGTAGTTACGGCAGGGCTCCCCGGGGCGCTGAGCTCCCCCAACGGCTCGGGTGCAGCTCTGCCAACCTGACGTGATGTCTCAAAGCTGGAAAAGAGCAGCCCGTCTCCCAGACGAGGGAGACTTCTTGACCAAGACAGCAGGAAGACCTCTCATTTTCCGGGGAAATGCCGGTTCTGAAGCAGCCGGCACGGCAGAAACGGCACTTTCCCTTCTCTGGTTCCTCTGGGAAGCGGGCTGCTAAGCTCTACCCTCTTCTCAATGGCATCTGGATCCTGCCCACAGCAACGCAATTAATAGCTAATAACAATGCGTTCACTCAGCAGATGCACACACCATTAACTGAATTCCTTGTCATCACCTTTCACTAACCCGTATTTTATTCAGTCCCTTGGTGCTTAAAACTTATTTAATCACAACCAAAGTTTGATGGCAGCTTTTGCAGCCAAAGCCATGACTTAATCCCTGCACTCTAAAGTGCCACTCAGGAGAGTGCACAAAAATAACAAGAATAATGAAAAAAGAAAACAGAATAGCTATTTGGAATGAATTGATTTCTTTTCATCTCCTTATCTCCAAGTGTCGGCAGCTTACACGTTTTAGCACCGTGCACAGTAATTAGACTTTGGTAGCAGCTAATCACAACAATAAGACAAGTTCTCATCATCGTAACACTTCTTCCTCTGCCAATTCAAGCAGTGATCATAATCAATGAAAGTAATCTACAGCAGCTTCTACTCTGTCCTGCAGCTGATGAATTAAAGCAACGCTGTCAGCCAAGAGAAGTTTCTTTTTAAGTTTTAGAAACCTAGCGGTAATGAAAAATTTGTCTTATATTTCAAAATAACAGAACACTCTTATTAAATACTCCCCTGATGGGCAGTAGATTCACAGATAACCTTAGGCTGTTTACGTGACGTGGAATTTGAAATGTAATTCACAAAAGCACACTAATTAGCTAGCCTCACGTAAACAACTGCGAACCTATTCCATAAAAAACTTTTGTCAATCACCATTCAATTCCATCACAGTTGAAGGGACTCCATCCATCCAAGATGCTGCTTCTGGAACAGGTAGACGTGCACAAGAACAGAGACGCCATCCTAAAGGGTCTAAAGTGGAATGGATCTCGAAGTCGGTGTTTCACCTCGCAGCGAGGGAAGATGAGACCAGGGAGGCTGCTGGGGTGGGGACAGGGGGGCAGAGCTGACACGGAGAGGTGAAAGGAGGCGGAGGAGCTCATTTATTCTGATTTTCCCACGTTGAGGTACTGCCACATGCTATTGTTAACACTCGTGTAGAGCTCAGCACAAGGTCAAGTGTGAGCTTCAGCATTAATCCCAACGGTACAACTTCAATCGAAAAATGTGGTCCCAAACTGCATATTTCAGTTACTTTAATCTGTAGGTGTTGGCTTTGCTGTAACTATTTTCGTTTTCGGGAGAGGAGAATTTGTCTTGCTTTTCTGCTGTGACGAGATTTAGGCCTGGGACCGGGAGTGCATTTGTCTCTCAGGAAAGGACAGAGCAGAGTTCTCGCAGTTCTGAATTTACTGACGCCTACTGTGAGGCATAATTTTGCAATTATATAAAAAAAACCAACAACAAAACGAGAAACTCAAAAGCCTCTGTGTGGCACAGAGGACCCCGCATCCATGAGAAGTGCATCTGAGCTTCAAAGCTACCACTCTGTGTTAACAAGGACTCCATTAAGAGCTCATGTTTTAAAAAGCAGTTCATAGCTTACTGTATTGATGCAAATGGGTGTTTTGGGAAAGAGACTTGGAGATAAGCAGCAAAATTAAGCAGGGCCTTGACATGAAGACTTTAAATGTAATTATTAATGTAATTGTTTTCTTTTCCGAAATGCAGCTCTTCTTCTCTGCGCTGTACAAGAACCAAAACAATTGACCCTTAATTTTAGCAGAAGAGCTTCTGCTCATCTAATCCAGCAAAGAGTGCTCGTGTCTGATTAGCAGAGGATGAACTGATTCCTGGGAGCTGAGCTCCTGCGACAGTGTTTTGTCTGTTCTCTTTCCAGATCACATTCTGCTACAGATTTCTACATTTAGATGACAGATCTGGCTGCTGTCTGTGGGATTCACCTAGCTGCAACTGCACATTGATTAGCGATTGCCTGGAGGAAATTCAGAGTATCCAGGCAACCGGGAGGCGGCCGCACATACAGCATCTGGATCGGAAGCGAAACATAGGAAAGGAAAGAGATCTCGGAGAAATTAACCTGCAATGTATGCAAATCCAATCTGCTTTAAATAGCAGATTCTCTGTCAATTTTTTGCCGTTCTTAATGGTGAGGTTAACTGAAAGATCGGTCTGGGTTTCTTGTTAAATTAGTCAATATGTTACAGGACGCACATTTCAATTTACATCTGAAACGTAACATATTCTCTAATTAGTGTCCTTATAGGCAATGACAGCATAGCAGAAAGTCACCTACAGATGAAATAAGTCTCGTTTCTTCTGATTTTTCCCACGTTGAGGTAATGCCACATGGTAGTGTTAACGCTTATGTAGAGCTGAGTCCAAGCACATTTTAGGCATGGAAAATTTCTAGGAAGCCAAAACAAAGCAAAGACACTTCAAGTAACGCAGAAGCAGTAAGATTTTGGTAGCATGGGGCATGAGATGGCTACGGAAGCTCCAGGTGTCTCCTGAACTCAGCTATATTAGGGCAACTGTTATATCCACGTGCAAATAGACTAAAAAAATAATCATAGGTAACATAAATAAGCATGGGCTTGTGCGTGGTGTATACAGAGAACGCAGGAGAAGCAGGTGGAACGCATCCTGCCCAGCACAAGGCTGTAGGAATGAAGAAAACGCGGCGTTAAGCCACAGCAACCTGCAGATCATCTTCTTCTTGCAAATACCGAAATATTTACACGTATACTCCCACCACGAGGACGTGTCCCATCAACACCTTGCCTCTCTGGAAGGCGGTGGTGTGCGCACCGCAGCTCGCAGCGCGGGGGGAGCCCTGCGGTGGCAGGGCAGTGCCGCGGCTTGCGGAGGTCGGGCTGTGTCCTGGGGCAGAAGGGCTGCCCGGCCGCGGAGGAGCTGGGTAACACCAGGAGCCGATTCTAGAGACAGTCCCAAAAACATCCAGTGCCAAGAAACAATGCTGAAATGTGCTGGGCTGCCACCTGTCAACGGGCTACTATGAACAGCCTTCAACAGATCAGATTGTGGTTAGAGAGTAAATAAATCCTTAGAATAACCTGAAATCCAACTTCGGAAAAAAACAACCAACTCACCACATCCTTTTTGGCCAGAAGTGTTTGGGAACAACTTTTTCCTTCAAGGCTTGTGTTTTAAGATGCACCAAGAATCAGTGAAAAGCAGGACAGCTAACGGGCAATTTCAGACAGAGCTCACATTGGAAAACTTCTTATTGAAAGTGCACAGAGAAGCCAATCAGGAATTCCATAGGAAATGCAAAACCACTCTGAAACTCTATCAGACGTTTGAATATTTGCTTTTAGAGAAAGAGTCACTCGGCTACCACTTTAGCTGTTTGTAGAATGAGGGACTATCATCAGATGAGACTTCAGGATAGCTGCGCTCATGCTTAACACCGATAGTCGTGCACACGCACAAAAACTTGTGTGTTTGTTTTTTTTTTACTAGTGGTTTAAATAATAATAATAAAAAAAGAAAGCAAAGTACAAAAGCCAAAGATAGAACAGGAGTCTTTCTGCAGTGCACAGATGTTAATAAGTGGATATTCGACATGATACATTGTAACAGTGCTAAAGGAGCCATTATGATTTATTGAGTCAATCTGTAGTATGGAGACATTAATAAGCGGATCTTATCTTATTAAGCGGAACATGTTGTTCCGCTGCATGGGCATCCCCAGCATCTGCCACCCTTACTCGCCCCATCTTCCTGTCATGTTTTGCACGCCACCGACACAGCTCTCGTTTCAAGGTTGGACGGCGTTGGCCAGACCCGCGGGCTGCGAAGACAGCAGAAAAGCAGCAAAGAAAATCCAGCCATTTCGCTAAAGCCGCTGGGGGAGCGGGGCTGCTGCAAAGCAAGCCAAGGAGAGCTAGCGCATCAGATGAATTAAGCTAAAGGCATCTTGATTTGAAGCATGTTGCCGAATACACCTCTCTACTTCAGCTGAAATTCTAACTGCACTATTAAGGTAATTTATTACGCTCATTAAGTACCGCAATCGGAGACCCTGTCTACAGTAGCTAGCTTTATACACTTTAAAAATGTTAGCAAGTCACCCCATTACATCTTAGTCATGAGACTAATGCAGATTACTTATTACTTCTCTTGGCAATCACGTAACACTTGTCCTGAGAATGAAAGATGATGCCTTGACAATAATACGCTATAATGTAAT
This sequence comes from Vanellus vanellus, assembly GCF_965231255.1. Lineage (NCBI taxonomy): Eukaryota > Metazoa > Chordata > Aves > Charadriiformes > Charadriidae > Vanellus > Vanellus vanellus. The sequence goes on from NC_138914.1 coordinate 3,006,810, forward strand.
AACCCTTCACATGTTATAAAGTGCAGCACTTTTTCTTTTGAGGATCGCTAAGTGCTGGGCAGGCGTTCATTAATACAGCCGTGCCAGACCCCGGCGACAAGTCATCCCCATTCAAAATTCAGCCACCACGCCAACGTGCACACATACAGGCGGCAGGGCACGGAGGAGGAGGACTTCTCCAGCCAGGCAATAGACAGCTCCACCAGAGGGGATGCGATACTGGACCTGATGGTCACCAACGCAAGTGAGCTAATCGGTGACGTCAAGATTGGAGGCAGCCTGGGCTGCAGTGTCACGCACTGGTGGAGTTTGCAGTCCTGAGGGATATGGGTCAGGCAAAGAGTAAAGTTAGGACCCTCAATTTTAGGAAAGCAAACTTCCAGCTCTTCAAGGAGTTAGAAAATTGGATCCCCTGGGAAAATGCCCTCAGGAATGAGGGAGCAGAGCAGAGCTGGTAGATCTTTAAGGACGCTTTCCATGGTGCACAAGAGCTCTTGATCTCCTGGAGTAAGAAATCAGGAAAGGAAGGCAAGAGACCGGCATGGCTGAATTGAGACCTGCTGGTCAAACTAAAGGGCAAGAAAGAGCTGCACAGGCAGTGGGAGCAGGGACAGGTATCCTGGGAAGACTATAGGAACGCTCCCCGGTTGTGTACAGATGGAGTCAGGAAGGCCAAGGCGCAGCTGGAGCTGAACCTGGCAAGGGACACAAAGAATAATAAGGGCTTCTACAGGTATGTCAGCCAGAAAAGGAAGATCAAAGAAAGTGTACCCTCCCAATGAGCAAGACTGGCAAACTGCTAACAACGGATGAAGAGAAAGCTGAGGTACTCAACATTTTTTTTGCCTCAGTCTTCACTGGCAACCTCTCTTCCCAGACTTCTCGAGTGGAAGGAGTGCAATGCAGGGACTGGGGGAGAAAAGTCCCTCCCTCTGTAAGAGAAGATCAGGTTTGTGACCACCTGAGGAACCTGAATATACAGAAATCTATGGGACCTGATGAGATGCATCCCAGAGTCCTGAGGGAATTAGCTGATGCAGCTGCCAAGCCACTCTCCATGGCATTTGAAAAGTCCTGGCAGTCACGTGAAGTCCCCGGTGACTGGAAAAAGGGAAATATTCCACTCATTTTTAAAAAGGGTGGAAAGGAGGACCCTGGCTACTACCGATCTGCCGGCATCACCTCTGTGCCTGGGAAGATCATGGAACAGATCCTCCCAGAAGCTATGCTAAGGCACCTGGAGGACAGGGAGGTGATTCGAGACAGTCAGCGTGGCTTCACCAAGAACAAGTCCTGCCTGACCAACCTAGTGGCCTTCTATGATGGAGTGACTACACCAACGGACAAGGGAAGAGCTACGGATGTTGTCTCTCTGGGCTTCTATAAGGCCTTTGACGTGGTCCCCCACAATATCCTGCTCTCTAAATTGGAGGGATATGGATTTGATGGGTGGACCGTTCGGTGGATGGTCTCAACATGGTCAAGTGTTTAATGTCTAGATGGAGACTGGTGACAACTGGTGTCCCTTAGGGGTCTGTACTGGGACCAGTACTGTTCAGTATCTTCATCAATGACATAGACAGTGGGATCGAGTGCACCCTCAGCAAGTTTGTGGATGACACCAAGCTGAGTGGTGCGGGGGACGTGCCTGAGGGACCTGGACAGGCTCGAGAAGTGGGCCCATGTGTACCTCATGAGGTTCAACAAGGCCAAGTCCAGGGTCCTGCACCTCGACTGGGGCAGCCCACAGTATCAATACAGGCTGGGGGACGAAGGGATCGAGAGTAGCCCTGCCGAGAAGGACTTGGGGGGGGTACTGGTGGATGAAAAGCTGGACATGAGCTGGCAATGTGTGCTCACAGCCCAGAAAGCCAACCGCATCCTGGGCTGCATCAAAAGAAGCGTGGCCAGCACGGCGAGGGAGGGGATTCTGCCCCTCTGCTGCGCTCTTATGAGACCCCACCTGGAGTACCGCATCCAGCTCTGGGGCAGAGGAGGCCCACGAAGATGATCAGAGGGCCGGAGCACCTCTCCTGTGAGGAAAGGCTAAGAGAGTTGGGGTTGTTCAGCCTGGAGAAGAGAAGGCACTGGGGAGACCTTATTGCGGCTTTTCAGTACTTACAGGGGGCCTACAAGAAGATGGGGACAAACTTTTTAGCAGAGCTTGTTGTGATAGGACAATGGGTAATGGGTTTAAACTAAAAGAGCGCAGATTTAGACTAGATACGAGGAAGAGATTTTTTTACAATGAGGGTGGTGAGCCCCTGGCCCAGGTTGCCCAGAGAGGTGGTGGATGCCCCATCCCTGGAAACATTCCAGGTCAGGTTGGAGGGGGCTCTGAACAACCTGGTCTAGTTGAAGATGTCCCTGCTCATGGCAGGGTGGTTCCACTAGATGACCTTTAAAGGTCCCTTCCAACCCAAACTGTTCTGTGATTCTCATGTCCCCATGTGTCTCTGCACAACGCCCATCTCCACTGCTGCATTCAGCACAGCCCTCTGAAATACCATTGCTTCCACTCTCTCCCTCCGACTTGTAATAGGAGATAACTGCAGGCACAGGATATCTGCTGAAATATTAATGAACAGAGAAGTAAGTGTTGTTTTAATATTCTCCAGGTCAGTAACCTGAAGTATAGAGCAGTTACCTGATTTGATTTCTATGATTTGCCCAGGGCCATTTAGCAGCTGGGCAAGAAATGAGAATAAAATCTAGAAGTTGTGGTTCTACTCAAAACAGCCCTCCCTTGGGGTCCCCGTGAGAGCCCACAATTCAAATGCAAAAGTAATTGCTAAATAATTAGTAACCTATGCAATTACTTCCATGCATCCGTCGGTATTTTATGCCCTGAAGGATCGGTCAATAAATGCCTGAGATTACGATTATGATGGTTTCCTATCCACCAGAAGGCCTAGCTAATGTGCAGTCTAAAAAGATTTTTCCTTCCTAATGAGTATTTTCAATGGGAATTACTAACTGGCTTGAGCGTGTCGCACGCAGCTTTCCCAGCATGCACGGCGTGCAAAAACCACCGATACTGGTGCACCATCACAGCTTTGGGCAGATCTTCAAGGATTTCGGCTCCAGATGCGACCAACATGAAGCTTTCATTAGGGGAAAAAAAGACGTTTCTAGGCTTTGTGGTTAAAAATCAGCATATTAAAACTGGAATGGAAAACCTCAGGAATTAAGGCTTTCAAACATCCCCTCCCACGTGATCACAATTTTTGGAGTATTTTGGGTGCAGAACACACCAGGGAGGTGACAGGTGACCAGAAAGGCAGCTGCCATGCCTGCTCTGCATTCACTGGGATGTGAATCAAGAACTGCCAAGAGGAACCTATTTGTGGCACACCAGAAGAAAGAATGCTGACATTACGCAGCCCAGTAGGTAGGCAACACCTTTTTTGTCCTATTCAGCTTGCGGTTTCTCTCTCTGCAATTAGAGCACTTTCAAAACCTGATACACTCTCCTACTCTTTTATGGTTTCCAACTGTTCTTTTCTGCTTGTTCTTTATTCTTTCCAAATCAATAGTACCTGTATCAGCATCAAAGTCCTCTGTATTACCCCTCTTCTGATGCTTCCCTGTTTCCTAATCTTTCTCCCCAGAAGTTCTATTCAGTAACTGTTACTAAACAAATAATTGTGTCACGTCTTCTCCCACAAGGTTTTTTCCCAGTATCCAGACGACTTTGTGCCTTCAAAAGCCAAACAATGTCATCCAGGAATGCCAAAACTTTATCTTGGCCGATCAGGTCAGACTTTCTCTCCAGCTGCTGAACTGCAGCACAGAAATACAGAGCATCTATCCGTCACCACATGCAGACTCTTAAAATTAAGGGCCAGAAGGGACCTTGGGACCACCCTGACGCCAAACCACCATCCTGCTTGAGCTGCACGAGCTTGTGGCTGCCAGGCACACGAAAACTTCCCTATTCAGCATCACTACTCTCCATTTCATAGCATTCCCCTTCCTTCATCTCTAAATCACCTAATTACATTGTAATCAAAAGCAACCCTATCTTCGCAACTGTTTGATACCTAGTCAGTACAATAGGTAGCATTATTAATAATAAAAGCCATGCGTTAAAGGTATTGTTTTATTGTTCTCCAGAGAGAAACAGAGAATTATTCCCTTTTGTTGGGTTCCATCACTCTGGTTTGGAATAAGCCATCACCGGCAGCGTCAAAAATACAATCAACTTCAACATGACTGTACATTTAAAAAAAAAAAAAAGCAGCAAAACGCAGCATAAAAAACGATAATAAAGTAATACAAGACTGTAAAGCTGAGCAATAAAAAAGACTTGGACATTAGAAGTCTAACTTACTTTGTGGTCTGCGTTTTTTGGCGGATTGGTGTTTTTCACAGACAAAATTACTGGTGGTTGCAGCATTGAGTCTGAATCACACCATCTTTCAAGATCTAATCAAGATCAACACTGTCTTGATCAATACAGTTGTTAAAATAAGATTTCCCCAAAAAGTAAAACAAAGCTATCAAAGAAATCTCGGAAGGCAGCAAAATAATTTCTTGAAGCTGTAAGTGAAAAATGAACTTTTTTTTATTTCACATTACAATCAAATAGTAATGTGTCTTGATGCATATATGCACACATGCATCATCATTATTTGCTTTATTCTAATTGATTTTTCCTTCCATGGGCCAGCATTCCAGAACCACTATGCAGCAGCATCCCTGATGTCAACGTGGAAAGAGGCTTCTCAGCACTTCTGACAAATGATTCCTTTAAAGTTCAGGCCCTTCTACCACCCACAGAAATGAAATACGCTTTAGACTTACGAGAAATCAACCTCATCTTCAGCAACTCAAAAGAGCATCCCACGAATTCTAAACAGTTTAGCCGCTACTGCACATAAACACATAAGCAATGAAATGACCATGTTATAACTGTCCCAGATGTGTACAGCATTTCCTGAAAACTAATTCCCAGCAAGTCCCAGGAGCCAGCTTACAGACAGTTACCCAGTTTGTCTTTCCAAGTGGAAAGGTCACCAGAACAAATGCGATCGGGAAGTAATGGTGAGGCAGTTCAGCTGATCTATTTCGAGCACCATGACAAAGAAAACTAATTTAGTGTTATAATTAGAAACATGGAGAGGAAAAAAGCTCATTTTGGAGAAGTGCTGCTGCTGGAACGTTAACGTTGGTACTGATGGAGCTAATCAGCTCAGAGAGGTGGAAGAGTGAAACCAAATTATACATTTAGCATCTTCATGCAAGCTGGGTTTGCCACTGCAATTGTCTGCAGTTGGGAATAAGTGCAAGGTTTAAAGGTGACCTCAACAAGGGAGTTTTTAAAGCAGACTGAACAAACAGCGTTTCGGGACTTTTTTTTTAGAGCTTGAAAACCAAACCCACATGTCACGATCTTTTTTGTTCGTATTTGTTGACTACTTTTCAAAGACCATCAGCTCTTTGTGTGCAGTTCATATTTTTAAACGTATTTCATGTTTCTTATTAGCGGCTGCAAGAATAAGCCTTTTTCAACTTCTCGTAATTATGGCAAAGCCCATTTAACTTCTCGCAAATGGAAATATGACATGAATGACCTCAAGTGCACTGGAAGGACTTTCAAACCTGTCACGTTTTTCTTTTCATTGTCTTCTCGAGAGGTATATTTGAATGTTCTCGGGAAGGCGGCGGAACCCCACCCCAAAAGGAGTTTCCAGTTTAAAGGAGATACAGATTGCAGGTTTAGTTGCACAAACCCTATTGTGTACCTAGATATGGCCAATTTGCCTGGCATTTTCTTGGAAGTCAAAGCTATCTTTTTCCTGCTTTCACCCTAGTGACATTTCAGTGCCCCTCGGCTGTCCCAGTGCTGTTGTTTGCAAAGCTGTGCTGTAAAAAGGATCAGCACAATGACCCAAGTTAGAAGTAATTATCCAAGAACAGAGAAGAAAAAAAAAAGGCCCAAAGCAGCGCATCATGTAGCTGCATAGTGCGACACAATTGGGTGATGAAGGATGTGGACTTAGGGAGGGTGAAGGGGAAGAGAGACAGCAGGAGGGAAGAAAAAGCGAGACGGGCTATAGCGGATACAAAGAAAAGATGCATTTTCATTCACTGCCAAGCTGTCTTCCCACAGTATTTCTTTACTGGATTTCATATCGGATTTTCCTGGCCTACTGATGTTAATCTTTTGAGGTAGGTAACTTGAAGGGAAAAGACAAAAGCACACAATACGGGAAATCCCTCTCTCGGAGTACACAGAGGAAAGGGAAGTAGAGCACTAGGATGGAAAGACGAGGTCCTAACTCAGGCTGGTTAACACCAGCCAGGGTGCTGCAAGTCTGGTATGCCACCACAGTTATTTGAAGTGCTTTTTCACTGCCTGCGGCTCCATACCTTCATAAGTTCCTACTTCCAGAAGGGTCCCACTTCGCTCCAACTCCAGAAACTCCTCCACAGTCAGAAAGTTATAGTCCACACCAGGCACTTCTCCTTCTCTCGGAGGGCGGGTTGTGCCTGAAAGGAAAAATCGGCATGTTAATATAGCTGTTTTCTTACCAAAGTTAAAAGGGACAAAAAAAAACCAACCACAAAGACCCAACAGTATCTTTAAAATACAGTTCAGTGAGCTACACGGAGAGCAGCGTCAAGAGTTCAGTTAGAAGTTAGGAGCCCCCACAAAACCAGATCCCAGGTCAAGCTGGCAGTACCAGTTGTTCCACCCAATGACAATGTTTTTGATATTCCCAGGAAGACTCTCTGGCAAAGAAATCTCTCATATCACATGTTGAGCCACAGCTGGAAGAGTCTGGTACCTGGGAATATGCCAGCAATTACCTTCACGCCATCAGAAGAGTGTCTCATACTTCAGCTTCACTAAAATTGCGATCTGCGTTCTCAGCTACGGCAACTTCTTTCTAGCTTCCATTATTGCTGTATCGCTTTATCTCGCCAAGTAGTCCTTCACATCATAAAGATCTTTTCTTCCTTATTTCTTCTTAATATTTTATCTCTATTTATGCTATCTTTTCTATTCAACATTGAAAAGTACCGTGAGACAGTTTTGGTGCACCGTCCACACACGCTCACTAAAGAGACAACCTGCAAACTCTTCTCACAGAGGATAACCTATAAGCTCATTCCAGTTCAAGAAATACTTTTTCTTCTGAGTACTAATTCACACTGAATCTCGCTCTAGCACTCGACAATTTAAATACTACCCATGGAGAACGGGGCTCTGATCACTGCTGCTCTGCCAGCTCTGAAACTCTTCTGCCTTCTGACCAATTTACAGCCCTTTGAAGCATGCTGTAAGATGAGCCATTTCACGACTTTTTGCTAAGATGGCTTGGGCCACTGCATTTTAGGTCACTGAGCACAGCCTAATTGATTAGGATTAATTTCTGTTCAATAGCCTTTATCTTCCATGACTCGGAGGCTCGGAGATGGCTGCATTCTCTACATCCGAGATTCAATTCAAATGACAGATTTACAGGTGGTACAGGAAACGGAACTTTAGAAGAAAGAGCAGCGTTAGAGAGTTGGAGGTGTCCGAGTGCTGTGGCCGCAACCAATCTGCTGGCTCGGGAAGAACTTTAGAGGTGTGGAAACCATACCTGACCTTCAATGAAGCATGACTTCTCCCTCTGTGGGACTCCTCCGGCCCCTGGGCAGCGCCTTCGCAGCGCATACAATTTCTTAAACCCTCTATAAAAGGACTGGGGAGAGCATAAAGAAGCAAGCTTCTGGAAACTAATTGGGAAGATTCCAGCTCTCAGAAGTTGAAAGAGCATAAATTCACCATGCCTGCATCTGGCAAATGTTTCCCTCAAGTGCCAGGGAAGCGGAAAGTCTGCTTATGCCCTATTCATCTGAGAGACTGTTCAAGAGGTCAGTCTTGACAGAGCGACACCCTTGAAAGACTATCACTAGATTAATTTCCTTGATAGACATCCACTTTCTCTAACATCCTCCGTTTCTCGTTTCAAAATAGAAACTCTCTCTCTTTTTGTATTATTTACCATCAGCCTTCAGATAGTCTATAAATTCCTGTGCTTTTTCCATCGTTCCTTCTCTTGGAGCTGTGTGAATGGGTGAAGGCAGGAGGAGGAAAAGCAAAAAAGGGGATGGAAATGGTGACGGATATCTTCACCCTGCTAGCAGAATTACTCTTTCCTATTGGTATTCTTTGTATTCTTGAACCCTTCCAGTAAGACTACAAGGATTTTCACCAAGTCGTTTGTAACAAAGGAGAGGTGTCTTTCACAGGTCTAGACCAGCGAAGTACTGGAACCGCACACATGCCCCTCTCTGTCCGAGTGCCTGCGTTTCCACCGAAAGGCAGGCAGCGAGGCTGAGCGGGCGATGCCCATGCACTTTCCTTCCTGGCACGCAAGGAGCATGCACGCAGCCAGCAGCTGGGATGAAGGGTCGCAGCCCGGATGCAGCATCTCCTCCCTCAACACCGACACCGCTGTAGATGTTCAGGCTGTGAGAACCTTCACCGGAGCATCGTGGCTGCTGACCCCTGCCAGGCTGCCCTAACGCAGGTCCGCGAGAGGGAAGGAAGAAGAGCGAAAAGCCTCAGCACTACGTATGTCCAAGGATGCGCTGTAGCTGTCCCGTGCCTGGAGCACAATGGAAGTGAGGATTAGACTCTGTAGTGCTCCTCAGCCAAAGCATCAGTCAAATGTCACCCCAAGCCATGCGGCACGCGAGCCGAATGACAAAGATGGGGACATACTTTTTCCCAGCAACTGCCAACACACATTCATGAGACACAAAGATCAGGGAACCTCAGGATTCATTTTACTTTATCTTTTAAAGCCCTCTTCTCTTCTTTATCTATATCTTCCCGCAGAGAGTATTTATTAATCATTTTTTTTTCCTTCTGAATTTTTATAGCGGTGAAATTGCAGTCAGCAGTTTACTAGTGCTGGCTGCCTATTTGACATGACAATTATATCTCTGCCATAATTCCTCTGAGCCATTTTAATGGATCTATTTGTTTCATCTCAGTGTTCTTAATTTCCTGAATATGTTCAAGTCGAAAAATCGCAGATGTGCTTGCTATCAGCGCGATTGCCTGCAACACACGCTGAATGCATTAGAAACGCCAAGTCGCCGCGTAAAAGAAAAACATTACATCACAGAGATAACATTTGTCACCTCGCGTTGGTCCCCGGCAACAAACAGAGGGAAAATAAAAACTACACTGGTTAGGATATCTTATCTGGGCGAAGGCGAAAAACCCAACAACTTTCCATGTTGCTGTCTAGAGCAAAGATTGCTTGCAGATGCTCCGGCTGTTATCCTGCTTCACATCTGAGCAAGTGTTACTGACTGCAATTCAGCAAGGCAGGGGGAAGGCAAAACCCGCCTCCGTTTTTCTTGTAGCAGAATGACAGGCTGCCGGCTGGACACACGCCTGGCAGATGGCATTTCAAAGAGTTTTCATGAACCATCTGGGATGTGTACAATGATTACAAACCACACTTACAACAAAGCCAGAAGGGTTGCTTCACAAGGGGGGTGGGGGGAGAGGGCGGGCGGAAAGAGAGGGGGAAAGAAAAGAAAACCAAGAGGCACGTAAGCAAACTCGACGACTCTTCTCAGGAACAGGACCACTAAGAACAATCGGCACCTTCCACCCCGAGCCCTCCCACGGCCTGAAACAACTGCTTGTGTGTGCAGAGCCCAGCACCCTTGCAGGCTGCATTGGCGCTTTCTGCTGATAGACTCCAAATTGTAATTGCCTCCCATCATTAATGTGACTTAATTATGTACAAAGCATAGTGTGTGTGTGTGTGTGTGTGTGTGTGTCCTCCCTCCCCCTTTATATTGCATTTTAGCATCCTTACCACAGGACGGTCATCACTGAAGGAGAGGGCTATGGAGATGACTGTACATTTTATCAGAGCTAAGAGCAGATCAGACCGCTGCTAATGGCAGAATTAATTGAGCAGAATGAGTGCTGTAGACGGCCCAAACAGGAGTTAAGATACTCCACTGGAAAAGGCGAGCCAATCGTATTTAAATACGTTAACCTGCCTGCCATGTTTGCACTGAAATATTAAGTGGCATCAAATATTATTGCCATTAGGTAGCAATTTAGCTAATTAATTTGAGCTATGTCCCACTGTGTGACAAGCTCAGAATTGCTAATGCTACAACCAGAAGGAACTGGAGGAGCAGCCGAGTGGTTACTGACTCCTTCTGCACATTTAATGGTTCATAAACTTTCACTCTTATTTGGCTAGAATGTCCCACAACATATAAAACTATACAGAGACATTAAATTCAGAGTGGAATTGCTCAAATCTTCTGCAAACACAGCAAACTTAAGAAAACAAATAAATAAAAATAAGGGTACTGGTTAGCTAGCATTGCAGGTTTTACCTTCTTTCTGGGGAGGTAAAACTACATATGAAGTGTACATTGACGTGGTAAATTCGCCATCCCTGGAAATATTCAAGGTCAGGTTGGACGGGGCTCTGAGCAACCTGATCTAGCTGAAGATGTCCCTGCTCATGGCAGGGAGGTTGGACCAGATGACCTTTAAAGGTCCAACCCAAACTATTCTATGATAACATGGGTGGCTGGGACGCTAGGTGAAATGTTTGCCTGGCTGTTGGTTTAGCTATCACACCCAAGCGAGCTGCATCCTAGTTTATTCGCGCATCACTAAGGCCACAGAAGAGGGATCTCACCATGGGCTGGAGACTCCACCGGAGAAATTGCTTATAGACACAGGTGAGTTTGCCCATGCAGAGCCCAATGCTGTACTTAAGCTAACTAAATTGAAGCTTGTCACCCTTGCCTAGAATAACTGGACTGTGGCTCAGATGTACTGATGACTATCAAATATTATTCTGAATAGTTTAAGTGCCCATTTAAAAGACAAATAGCTGCTGCTGTTGTATCGCCTATCAACCATACTGACAACTACCCAACACGAGCCTCAACCGTAGTATGGGCAGATTGTTAATATGTGATTCAGGGGCTGTTCAGCTCCTTATCAATCTACCAGGGCCTCATGTTAAGCTGTTAATAGACACTGATGGCCTGCCGCTAAATTAATCACAATCTTTGCTTATTGTAATCTAAAAATAAGACTTCAAAGGGGCCGTAGTCACTTCAATTACTTTCTTGTCAAAACAAAAACAGTTCTTGAGCAGTAATTCTGTTACCATGCACCAAAACAGCCCCTAGCAAGTCATTTAGAAGTCGACTTCTCAAGTGCAGAACACTTGTATCCCCCATTTGCAAAGCAAAGATTTCTGCGAACTCCTTATCCAATTCCACTGGCTGGCAATTGCAGGTTTTGCCTTCTCTCTTAGTCTGGTAAGCCACCAAAATACAGCTGATCATACCACAAATCACTTGCTTCTCATCCCCACTGACCGGCTTCTCTTAAACCGGCAGATAATGTGGGAGCTGTACGCTCAGAATAATGATATAGTTGCTACAACCATATTTTATGCAAACTCAAGTCACTGGCGGTTACCACAGGTGAATGGAACTGTAGTAAATAAGGTTTTAACGGGAAGTGTAGAGGGATGCTACTGACTCACAAAGCTGCAACGCCAAGTGCTGCTGCGGGGGTTTGCTGAGAGGCTGTTTGCAGGCGGGTTAGAAGGAAGGATGCTGCTCCTGCCATTGCTCTCGAGGACTGATATTTTTCTTCGTTCAGCAAGAAGAGACTGCTCTCACCGCCTACACTGGAAAAATCTTCAGCTGCCAAGGAAGCAACATATTAGGAAAACAGCCCCTCTTCCCTCTGCACAGCGTTTAGAGGTCGCCTTCTTCCCTCATGTCACAGGATAAGGTGGAGAGCCTGCTTTGGCTCTCCGGCATCTGTCACCTATGGTGCCAGATAACTGGAAGGCAGAATAAACTCCACAGATCTGCTAACGGCAAGCGGAGAAGGGAAAAGACAGAGACAACCTGGTCTGTCTCCGGAAGAGGCCACCTGATTACCAGCCACGCTTAAGGCAGAACTTACCTGCAGCACAGTACTAGAAATAGCCTTATCTACATTAACAAAAAAGCGTAACTTATCTGCAAGAAAACATTGTACGCAGAGCTACTTCATCTTACTGACTTCTGGGCTTATCCAAACTATGAATACTGATGGGTTTTTTTCAACAGCAGTAGAAGGAATTGTATTTGGACTCTGTTATGCTATGCATTCTGCACACGTGTGACCCCAATCACCTACGGTAAGGTGTAACGGTCATTTATAGTTGCAACTACGTAAAAATACAGAAGTTTCAGGGAGGTGTGGTCTGTTACAAACCAAACATGCTCGACTCAGAAATACAATTTTCTCCTGAAACTCAAAACTCAAGCAGCTCATTCTGGGATTTGAAATGTTGCCTGTCCCTTCTCTAGCCAGTGACTCGATACCTGTAACGCACAAGAACGTGACAAACATTCCAAGTGTCTCAGTGGCGGAGCAGAAATCCAGTCCAAAGGAGAACGTGGTCTGTCACTAGAAATTAGTTCACAGCTCTGTTAATGATGCATGCGCAGGAACAGATGCTGATTGACTCTTCCTGGCCACACAGACAACTGCACTACTCAAAGCAAAATTTCTGTCACCGTGGTCAGCAGGAATGACCGATTAAACCCAGAAAAGAGCTGACCAAGACAAACCTGTCTTTCTCCAGACACATTTCAGGCAGAAACGCATTTTGTGGCTGTGGTCTAAAGTAATTTTTCTTCTACAGGGGGAAGAGGGAAGGGATTTGTACAAAGAGCTCAGTATCTCCTGCTGCTCCCACCAGTCTTTCCAGCAACACTAAGTGGCCAAAGCCGGATCCCACAGCAGCAGCTTGTGAGCATCCCCTCTTGCTCAAAGGACCGTACCAGCCGCGCACACAAGGAACGGCAGGTCGATCCTCAGTGCACGTAAAAGCTGCTCTCCCTCTTTCTGAGGGACCATGTCCAGCTGCATCTCTTGGGCCCCCTCTCCCAAAGAAGCAGCCGCTGCCTGGAGCCTCCCTGGAGGAACCATTCGGCCAAGCACAGCTACAGCTCGCAGTCTCTATGCCTTCCAGGCAGCAAGTTATTTTTGTCCCTTTAAAAAAAAATCTATTTTGGGGGTTTCTGTGGCCTTCACTTCCACCACATAAGAACATTTATAATCTTCAACACATTTATCCTCCCAGCGTTTTGAGGTAGAGAAAGTGGGTTTGTTTCCGTTTTATAGCACAAGCGCAGCAACACCCAGGCTCTCAGAGGACTTCGGGAGCCTAATTCTAGAGAAATCAATGGGATTTAGGAAACCCTACAGATCAGGATCAGGGCCTGACAGATTAAAAGGGACAAAAATAACTTACTGCTGCGTTGGGGCTTTGCAAGCCTGGTTGTGTGTGTTGCGAAACACCACACCGTGGCCACGCAAAGCCAATTCAGCATGAGGGGGTTCGCTCTCGACTGCAATATCAATTTAAAAGAAACCGGTAATGACCTGATGGCTGGAAGTAAGGGTACAAAACCTGTCACACTCTCCAAGAAAGCCGCTTAAAAAAGACGTGTTTAAGAATCTATGCCAAATACTCAAATACAGCAACACCTCTCCGACCTGGGAAAGTACCACCGATGGTACTACTGCGGTATGGTAGCTGCCAGTGCAGTTACAACCTCTTCATGTGTCCTTCAGAGCATTCATTTGCTTTCTCCTAAGGAAAAAAGAGTATTCTGGCATCAAATAAAACATAAATAATAAATTTCTTGGGTTCGCAACAGCAGCAGCTCGCCTTCTGGATCTCTCTCTTTGAGTGATTGCTGTTACCTCACCAGACACCTGCAGCCGAATCCCTCTCATTTCCCACGAGGTGGGACACCCAGCAAGAAGATTAAACTTCATGAACTAATGAGTTTGCCATTAATCCTGTGTTCATGGAGTCCAACAGCATGACATCCACTAATTTAAATTGTGAACTACTGATGAAAAAGCAAACTATCTACCTCCTTGGCGAGAAGATCTGAGCTGTAACTATGCACAATTTTATTCTTTCTAATACATGGATTAGTGTAATAAAGTGTAATTTTATAAATCAATAAAGCTGTAGTAATGAGATTGCACCGTAATGTTCTGCTTTTAAATATTGGCACAGAAATGAATGAAAATTGCCATTTGTGTGTGTATGTGACTTATGGGAAGTGAAATTAGCTGAAAGTAAATTAACAGGGTGATTATATACTTGCATTTATATTCTGTTTCTCTTATATATACATTTTTAAAAGTCTAGATAATGCTACGACCATAACACACACCTTTACTTCAAAAGGATCACCTTTCTTCTACGTAAAAATTGTCAAATTTACTTTCAGTAGAAATTCCGTCTGTCTTGGAAAAGGCGACAGCTGAAGATGGTAAATGGAATATATACGCTGGATAATTACAGAGCACCCTGTTTTTTTTTAACCCTGTAGATCGTTCGCTCTGGACTACCTCAACCCAAGCCCGGCCTTCTCCCTGCAGCACCAGCTCAGGGCTGCCCCACACGAGCCATCTCGAGCCTTCCCACGCAGAGGCACAGCAGCGCTCCACATGGCATAGAATCATAGAATGGTTTGGGTTGGAAAGGACCTGGAAGACCATCGAGTTCCAACCCCCCTGCCCTGGGCAGGGACACCTCCCCCCAGCCCAGGTTGCCCAAGGCCACGTCCAGCCTGGCCTTGAACACCTCCAGGGATGGGGCCTCAACAGCCTCTCTGGGCGACCTGTCCCAGTGCCGCACCACCCTCACAGGGAAACACTTCTTCCTAAGGTTCAGTCTGAACCTGCCCTCTTCCAGTTTAAAGCCATTCCCCCTCGTCCTATTGCTACATGCCCCAGTAAAAAGCCCTTCCCCAGCTCTCCTGTAGCCCCTTTAGGGACTGGAAGGCCGCAAGAAGGTCTTCCCGGAGCCTTCTCTTCTCCAGCCTGAACAGCCCCAACTCTCTCAGCCTCTCCTCATAGGAGAGGTGCTCCAGCCCTCGGATCATCCTCGTGGCTCTCCTCTGGACACTCTCCAGCAGGTCCATGTCCTTCTTCTCCAGAGCTGGATGCAGCTGGCATGCCCAGAGCAGCTCTGGAAACGCGCAATGTGGGTTAAGAGGACTCTTCCGTACCAATGTGCCCATCTGTATTAAATACAACAGGCCAAAGGCGCGGGGAGCGCGTGCTGAAAATCTACTTTGAAATAAGTCACGGGAGACCTGGGATGAAGGGTCGCTCCCACGCTAACAGCACTTTTAAACAAACGCCTCATCCTTTTACTTACACTTTCACATTATAGGAAGTAGTTTATCTGGAGGTACAGCCTGTCTTGCTTTTTTATCAGCTTTTTTCATGGCTACTTGCAAAGCTACCTGATTTCTACAAATTGTCTAAGGGACGGTGTAGCCCAGCCTGAGAGCTTCGTAAGGCAAGGGCTAGCTCTGAACTGGTGAGCGGCAGCTCTCAGCTGCTGAGAAAGGAAACACCCATCAGCTCCCTGCCACGTTCGGCTGAGCGGCTGAGCTTAACACAGTGCAGTATTAAAAATGCATTTCCATTAACTACTGGATCTTCAGGTGGCTTGGTACAAGTCTTGAGTAGGTCACATTTGAGTAGAATAATAGAACAGGTAAAAAAAAATCAACCACCCTCAAACCTTTTGCTTAATGTTAGAGACAGAAGACTGGGAGGAGATGGCTTTCGGAAAGATGAGGGGCCAGGGCAGCACTCGGGACTGGGCGTACTGCAAACTCTTGCAAGGTGAATTGCCGAGTCACAAAGCAAAGAGAGGCACAAAACTGCGCAAGTCAGATAAGCTGAGCTCACTGTCTTTCACTGTTCTCAATTTAGTGGATTCTTGAAGCAGAAACACAGCGAACAAGAACACAACCACCAGTTTTATGTTGGATTTTTGAAATAAAAAAAAAAAAAAAAAAAGAAAACAAAGAAGAAAACATGTTGAGGCAATGTATGTGACTACTAAAACCAAAGGAAGAATAAAAATACACATCAGAAAGTACTGTTAGCCATCTATCTGTAAACTCGTCTCACAGTGAGACTAGCAGCTCTTCCCAGGAGCAAGACTGCCTGTTGGTTGCCCACGACAGCACTACTACACAAGCTGCCACAAATATTGGCAGGAAAAAACTTAATCTCTTTTCTTTAAAACTTGGATAAAAAAAAAAAAAAAAAATTAATCGCCCTGAAAGAAGGTATCCTATTTTTTATTCTACTTCAATGCATCAGACGTGTCCTATTAACAGATATTGTAATTAAGTACATAATAAATGGAGTACCCGACACAGCCTGAACACCTGCAGTATTTCAATTTCATTTTTATCCAAAACCAATGTTTGCTTTTGACACCTGCATACTTATGTGCACATATATCCATGAAAAGATATTCTGCACTTTCAAGCCATAGCAATAAATAAGAGATTATTTGATGTCCAATAGCTCGGCTGCTTCAACAAAGCTTACTTACCTCCCTTGCTGTTTGTTTTCCAAGGCTGTTTGCGCTGCCAAGATAAGCACAGAACAATGTGGGTCATCCCTGGTTGGGTGTGATATAAAACTCTTTCTGCTGACTTTAACTGCCCTTCTAGCAGACCTTTAATTTGCAGTTAAAAGTCTTAATAAAACACCTTACCTAACAGCATGTGCCTCAAACTAGATCATTTCATTAGCCTAATCTCTGTAAAACTCCACCACAGAAAGAAAGAGTCATATAAAACGTACACATTTATCTCTGAGGCTTTGCCTGAAGTTTGTTTCAACGACAACATCCATTGTACTGAAAAGAGAGACTCAGAGAGAGGTTTTTTCTTTTTTTTTTTTTTTTAAAAACAGGACACCATTCCACCATGCTTCTACAGAACATCAATACAGTTATTTAAACGAGTCTTTTTCCCTGAACAGTGTACACTGGAGATATTGTCTCCATGGTATACTTTCTCCCCTAGCCCAGAGCCACTAAATGCTATAAGCCCAATGGACTTCCAACTGCGATAACCTCATCACACTCTTAGAAAGCCGTGAGTCTCCTGTGGCTCTTTAATTTTTGGCTCTGCTCACACACCATCCCTTGGTTCAGATGGGTTTTGTTCCCTGACAAACCCTCCTTGACCTTTGGTAGTTTTCCAGCTTCGTATTCAATACTGACGATAAATGTAAATGTATCGGCTATAGCAAGAAGTATGCAGATTACAGAAACACGCCGTTCTGAGCCATATGGATGCACTCACTGCAAAACCCAAGGGAAGGAGTAGAACAGACAGCAAATCTACCCAGCAATATGCACATTTAGGCACTATTCCCTACAGATCCTGTCCCTTAATTTTACCTGTTCTTAACTGCTACCAATTTCGGTATTTTTTTTCCAGTAGCTCTGTATGCACAGCATGCTTTAGTTCTCCATGATTGCTAACGCTTTAGCTGGTTGAAAACCTTCTCCTGGTCCACTTTCTGTAATGTTGTGATTAGGTAACTGCTCAGGATGCTGAAAAAATGCCAAACGTTGAGGAGTTGCCTGGTATTTGAGTTTCCGATTCCTCCCCATTGATAATCGGAAGCGTTCAAATGTAAAAGAAAACAAGTGCATTAATTTTAATTCTTTTCTTACCTCACCGAAATTAAAACTGTTTGAATACTTTATTATTTACAGTTGCCTTGCTGTAAATTCCACACACCCAGCTCTAACACAGGAAAAGCTTATTAATCCTTATAGTTTTGTAAGTGCACTAAAACACTACAGAAAACACAAGTTACCATGTATTTTCCTGGGTTTTAATTAAAACATTCCCGGGTACAGTAAGCCTGCTGCTTAGGTAGAGCATAACTCTGCTTCTTTGCAGTCCAAAGCTATCTGTCACGCTACTGATAATGTATACGGGCTTCTCCAGTTATTTTATTGCTTTTTCAGTTGTACACACAAAATAAAAGCCTTGCCTCCCGATCCTGTCGTCACCTATGAACTTCACAGGATTCGCACCCACAGGGGGCTTTGCTCTGCCCTTCTGCAGCCAAGCACCGCCCCTATAAAATACTCCAGCGCTTAAACTGGGGACAACGACGGAGTGTTTGGCTTAAATGGTCTTTGCTTCATTTCATCTGATTACTTCAGTTATACCTTCTTTCTGTTAAATGTCCCTGCGTAGGCGTTTATAGCTCCGCGTTCACACACAACAATCATTCCATCACATTACACGCTCCGTCATTTTATTAGCTTCTTGCAAATCATTTTCTGCAAGTGTCCCAATTTTAAATGCCATTTAAACTCACTTGCTGCTTTACCAATGCCCTTCTGGTATTTACTGGCCAACAGACAACACGAGATGCCACACGGCGCCGCAACGCCACAAAGCAGCTCCCGCTTTCACCGTGGTGACTAATTCCAGAGTACCTCCAAGTCCCCACCGTCACTGGTTTGAATCCAACACAAATAACCAGCACACAAAAATTATCCTCATGCAACTGTCTGGCAGCCCAAACAAAATGAGCCGTTCCTTGTCTTGCCTCCAATTCCCAACAAACAAAACCACCACCAGGTTTTTTAGCTTGTACCCGTGTCAGCATCACACCGAGGATAAGGCAGTAGTCCTCAAACCCACTAGTACCTCCTCAGCTTAGACACGGTTAGTGGAGGACGTTGTGATCTGGGGTGGTGAGAAGACAGTTTCCCCAGAAATCTGCTTTCTCGTGCTACTAGATCAGTACGCGCCCGGAAAACAAATGCTTGAAAACACACAATCAGGGGGAGGCTTTAGGGAAACACTGAGATGAGATTCTCTCAGAAGTACCGGTATGTTATTCGACTTCGAGGACAATCAAGTGATTATCAGAGAGACAGAATGCTTTTCTTCAGGACAAGGATGTCACACACTTTACCAAAAAAAAAGAAAAAAAAAAAAAGTTTGAACCTGAACTCCAGCACTTATTTACAAAATATGACGCATTTATCCTTTGACAACTGTGTTGAGTCCTTCATGTAACTGACGCAGGTGAGACCACTTTGCCAGACAGATGCTGGTACAGAACTGGTCATGGCACTTGTAAATCACCTGCTCAGTTCAAAGCACACAAGTATCCCAATTCCTTCAAGAGCAATTTCCACCCTTCGCCTTAAACACTTGGTCAAGTTTCTGCAGGACGGCAGCCCAGAGGCAATAAATGTTTTGTGGATCAAAAAAAAAAAAAAAAAAGAAAAGAAACAAACGTGGGGTTTTTGTTCTTCGCCGGAGTTCTGACTGAGGACAGCGTGTGGATTGAAGGTGGTGTGCGGTGCCCGCTGCCCATCGCGCTGGTGGAGCCAAGGAGGCTGGCAGGGCCGGCGGTCCCAGGCCGACACGCTGGGCTGTGAGGGGCAGCACGTGTTTTCCTCACACCTGCTCTCATGAAGGTGACCACCAGCGGCAGAGCAACGTGGCAGCCAGGAAGGCTAGTGGCATCTTACCCAATTTCAAGTAAGCCCAGGAGACACGGCGAAGCAGAGGCGTGATTACCAGACTAGCCAGTCATTAATCTGGTAGGAGCCTCAATTCCCAGTACGACGACATACGAATGTGTACTTAGATGAAGTCATAAATGAAATACAGCAATAAATCTCAAACGTTCAGAGCATGATTGGTGATGTATTGCTTCGTGACGCTGAAACCATCTTTTTTTTTTAAAGAAACATTTCTCTCACCCTGCTGAGGAAGCATTGCAGAAAGGCAAAAGAGAACCAGGAGCAGTCCCTGCTACCTCTGCAACTGCAGGATGAGGGTGACCAGAGCCCAACGGATGTGACATAATTTAATCACAGGCATTTTAAACACTTAAAATACCAATAAAACAAACACCCCACGCTCCAACAGCCATCAAAAAATCAGAGCATCTCCCACCTGTCAGTATATCCGCCTTCAAAATGCCTTCAGCAAGGTGGGAAGAAGACACTGCGCCCATTTTTCGGGTGGGTTATGGAGGCACGGAGCAGCCAGGCTGGCAGCCCGAGCTCAGAGCCGATTAGGAAGTGACAGGGCAGAAGGTCACTTGTGTCTCACAATTCTGTGGTTAGCAGACAACATTTGGGGGCCAACAGCATTACGTGCTCTGTGATGCCGATCTGTTGAGATAAACGTGACAGTCCTCGGTGATGGCTTCATCAGAGGGAACTGCTGACTCAATATTTAGGCGTAGCAGCAAGAGCTGTTTATGTGCATACATTGAAAAACAACAGATGACTTCTGGAGCAAAACACATGGGTAAAATTCTCTCTGGAGGCAATACGAAAGAGCCAAAGTAGCTAAAGCATTGTCCCGCAGTGCCTGTGCAGCAAAGGGAACTAGAGCTCCGTGTAGCAATCATCCATTATCCCAGATATTTTTAGCAATTCTGAGATTAATAACTGGAAAGAGCCAATAAAACAGTATTACAAGGAAATACACATCCTTTTGATGAACTGCCACTCACTCCTGTCAGGTCACTTCATACCTAAATAGGAAATTTAAAGTTTGAAACAGTCACTATAGCATTTTTCCTACCACTACTGCCGTTTAAGTTATACTTCATGCTTTCTAGATCAGTGGATCACATTAATTATTATTTTATTATTTTTTCTCTCTGACTGTTAAGCCAAATTAGGCTACTTCCAGAGTTGAAGAGGAAAACGCAATTATTAACAACTTCAAACATCCATTTGGCAAAAAAAACCCAAACCCACAGCACGGTGAGGGGAAAACATTGCTGTGAGTTGTGAGAAAGTATTTCTTCTATGACATAAATATCATTCTCTCCTCTTGTTGTAGCTCTCTTTCACCTACAAGAACTTTACTTGAGATAGGTCAAGACTGTAAGCAAGTGCATTTGAAAATCACAGCTCGGAGACATTCTTCAAAATACGTCAGAAGTAAGTAACACTTGTGTTTCCTTGGAGCCAACTCCACCAGGGTAGAATCGCAAGCCTGCGGCTCAGAGAGGGTCATCTCTCCTCCGACTCCATCGGTTCTTCCCAGCTCTCCATTGGAGGCCACACAACTGTTATTCAGGGAGTTGAAGCTGGTTTCCTGGATCATTTTACTCAATGGGAATCTCATTTATTATTGAAAATAGCAGAAACTTGACCTTCCCCGGAGACTTTTACAGAAGTTCAGACTGTAGGTGAATTTGTCCAACCTGCGTAATGCAAGTCAATTCCTCCCAGGGTAAAGCAGCATTCAAAGTGAACGAGGCCGGCAGAATTGAACCTTTTGTGCATAATTAATGCGGCCATCGATCAGCGAGACCTTGGATTCAGAATTTTTCTGCAAGATAAATGCAGATGGATGAACTTACACACTTTTAAAAGGTCTAACTTTGAGAAAGCTTCTTTGGTTAATGACAGTCTCCTGCTACCGCAAACCTAAGCGCACATTTTCCATGGCGCACACATCAGCATCGTTCAGCAGAAATGGTTCACAGTATACAGCCTCTCTCAAGGACAATTATGTTATTTCCTATTCTATTCCCCATTTGGTGTGTGAAAGCAATTCCCATTAGCACCAGTGGGAGTTACGCACGTGAAGACGCCAATGAGAGCTCAAGCGCTGAAGATCTACAGGCTCTTTGAGGTACTATTTTACAGTCTTTAGCTTACACTCCTAAACTTTTTGGAAACCATGGCGACAGATTACCACAATGTGTGAATTTACAAATAATAATGAATTAATCCAGACCGGTACACATGCTAGCCAGGTAGCAATGGCCACAATATTTGTATAACTGGATTTATAAAGCAGCTCATTCTCTGCCATCCAGCACTTGCTGTCCTCTTCCCAGGCCTAACGGCAGTATATGGAAACATAAGTCGCTAGTAAGAAGTTTATTTTGTATGCTCTGTATTACAGACACAGGTCAGTAACTTCATGGACTGGCTGATGGGACGTGTCTACTTGATGACATTCTATTTTCCCATACACCATTCCCATGCAAAGGACTTCAGATTCCTTGGGTGATATTTAAATACCTAGGTAAAAACTAGATTTTTCCAAAGCTTTAGCCTCTTATGGGACACGTACAGGTAGATTTTTAAGAGAGTTCAACATCAAAAAATGCACGCTGGGAGGAGGACTGGCTCTTCAGTAGCAGACATTTGGGATAGCCCTAACCTAGCTATTTGCTTTGTTGATGCTAAAACACTGTAAAATTAGTTTGTCTCTGAGGTTGGAGGAGAGCAGAAGGTGAGATTACTGCAGAAGAGAAAGTGATCTCTTTAAAGGGCTGTCACAGACCCATTGGTAGCATCAGCACTCCAAGCACCCAGGACAGCTTTCCAAATCAGCTCATTCTTTCCCTTCCCCAAAATCAAGACACACACACACAAAAAAAGACCATCTTAAAAATAATTCTGTGATGTTCAAGATAAACAGTTATTCTGATTTTATAACTTTCAGAGCAATACCTTCCCCACTCTCCACCATGAAAAAAGCAAGTTTTGAACTAAATGGGTGGTCCACCAAAGGCACCTACCACCAGTGTTCAGGTACCGTCATTGGAGAATCCCTGCTGGCACCTACAGCTGGTCCTAATGGTCAGTCTCTTTGAAACCATGAAGGACAGAGAAACAACTCTCCCTATCACATCATCCAGAGATGATGCCTACGCATAGTCACTCTTGCCTGGAGGTACAGGAATGGACTAAATGACCTCCTTCAAGGTCTCTTCTTAAGCCTGCAAATCACAAGAGCTGACAACACTGTAAGCATGTAGTAAAAATTTCAGGAAGGCAGAGTTATTCTAAATTATGTCAGAGTTGTAGTAAAGTGTGCTGGTAGAATAGATTGTTGTGTTTTTTTAAAGGTATCAAAGCCAACTCGTTCATCTATTTAGAGTATACCTCTTTTAAATGATTTTTTTACATCTACACTGCAGTCACTCGAGGACAGAGCTCAGCAGCCAAGTATTTATGGATTGGTTAGGGCAGGTGCCGCGGCTTGCCAAGGGCAAGAGACCGTGCAGCTAGATTACGAGCCACTTCAAATCCAGCCAAGGACCTTTACACACCTGTGATCAACACTGAACAGTGTAGACAGAGCCACACGCTCACCTCCACAGGCAGGCTTATATAAATCCACGTTGCAGATTAAAGGTTTAGAAGTTTGTGTGATGTCGAGTTTCCACGCAGATAAGCATGAAGCCACACGCTCAGGCAGCTCCCACCCCCTCCTCACCTCCGGCTGCCCCTTGCCCTCCCGCTCCCCTTGCCCATCACCGCCTCCCGACAGCCCTCCAGGCAGCGCAGCCTGGCAGCCCTCCCCAGCTGCATTGGGATTTCAACAATACCAACTAATTTTAAACGATGTTCTGTATAACCTTGGAAACAGCTGTGTATGACGATCATGATCCAGGCAGATAAAAGCTGGTAACAGGCGGCCGAAAGAACGCGTTTAAAAAGACAGAGAGAGAGATGGATGAACTCAAATGCCTGGACTATTCTGCTCACAGCTTTGTGCAGGGCTGCAGCTTTCTGGCTTGGCACATCAGCAGACTGTACTAGAAGGGTTTATTAGATTTTTTTTTTTTTTTTTCCATACCAGTTCAAGGAATTCCCTCCTTCCTCACAAACACAGTTTCCATTCCTCTCTTGGACAGGACAGGTGAGATCAGAATGAAAAATGTCCTGCTTTTTGTGTAACTCCAGTTATGCTTGATCTGCTCCCGACGAGTACTGAAATTTTTAGAGCATGTTGGTTGTTAAACCTCTGCTAAACTAGATTTCTCCCTTCCTCGTCCCCTTTTACCCCAGCGCAAAGGGCAGCGAACCACCTCTGTGAGTTTCTCCTGGAGATTGAAACTGCATCTTGTTATCGGAATTTTGGGTAGAAAAGTACCTTTGGCCCACATCTAACACATCCATAAGCTATTCGATCTTTCAAATGCACAACTTGGACCTGGGGATGAGTCCCAACCTTCTTACCAATGAGGGATGAGAACTCCAGGTGGGGACACCCCTCCCACACAAGCTGCAGGAGCACTGGACCATAAAGCCACTTCGACCTACTTCTTCTGCTAAAGCAGCAGTGGCTACAGAAGATGCCACTTCCTGCACCCTCGTGCTCTGCTTCAAGACACCCCTCTTGTCACCACCAAAGCAAATGGAAGACCAGATCTGTCACATGGACCCTACCGACTTATCTGCATTAAGAAGCAGGTCTGCTTAAACCGGTCAGGTCATCCAGACATGACGGTGTTCTTAGCGATTGAATCCTGGAAGGTTATTTTTTCTCTCCTTAGAGAACCTGAAGGAAAGGCAAATTCGACGTTACCTCGCCCTCTGAGGGCTAGCTTGGTTTACGTGCAAAGATTAAAGAGCAGAACGTGTCAAGGTCTGAGTAACGGGTTCACACCCCAGTTAGGAAAGCGTAAGAGACCACCAGGGTTATGCTCATCACTTCTGCAAAAAGAGAGCCCCCACCGCTCACCGAGAGCTTCCTCGGGCAAGTTTCTACCTCATCTTCAGTGCAGTCCCTGCCTGACTCTGCGCACCCCTCCACACGTTCCACGTCCTGATTTTGTGACTGCTGACTGCGTGCAATAGGAATAAGGCTGTTTTTACAGGGGTCACTCGCTGCCTACAGCCCCAGCTCAGAGGCAGAGAGTTTCTCATGGGACACCAGAGCACTAAAGGCCTGTCATCACTTTCTAGGCAACAAGGTTTTATGAGGGTCTCGTATGAACACAGCCTCCTGCCCTTGCCCCTCTCCTCACGCACTTCCCAAAGGGAACACAAATGGTTAATACCCAATTACCTCGATAGAATTACAAACCTCCACTGCTCTGCAGGTTTCACCTCTTGGCTCAATGAAAATAAGCCAGACATGATGGCAGGAGTCTTGGTCCCCACCAACGGACAAATAAGGAAAAGTGGTGTAGAACAGGAATGCTTTACCCCTTCAAAGCTCTGCTGACACACGCGTCCGGGCTTCATTATCGCCTCTGGAGTTTACACCACGGTATGCTATAATTAGAGGTGTGTCAAAACTCAAGGCAGAGCATTGCAACCATCACTGGTCGCTTCGCTGGCACGAATATGATAACCAGCAGAGCAGGAGACAGAACTCTTATCCGAGTTCTTAAACAGAGGCTAAGCAACACACTCTTCTCCTGTTTGAAAAAGACCATACTGAATATTTTAAAGAACATCAGGCTGGTTCATACTGCAGAGACTGCGGGGACCCAGGTTAACGCCGCCCTCCCGCCCTGGATTCACGTTGTTGCAAACGGGGTCGGGGGTAACAGGAGGACGAGGGCAGACTCTGCGGTGAGAAAAAGGGTTAAAAATGCCACTAAAAACTTAAAGAAAAACAACTGTGAAAAGCTGACCTTCGTAAAACAGACTTACATGTCAAGTGCCATTTTCATAACTCATTAAATATATACAAAAGTTTTTACACAACTGTATTATTAGATCGTTAAAGATGTATACTCAAACGTCTCCTGGAGTAGAATAGCTCTGCAGGAGTCATTCCTCACCCGTAGCAAATATTCAGGACATTTTGGCGCGCTTGCTACATTTTAAAAACTGGAACCCACGTCTTTTTTTGCACCAACCTGCAAATCCTTCTGCGTTTGTGCGCTATTGAGGTTTTCACAGCCATTCACTAACTTCAGATGCTTAACGCTTTCGCAAAAATGCAATCCAGCCCGGTTAGTAACAAGCTTTCTAAGCAGGAGAGCAATGTTTATTGCTTTGTGCTTAAAATCCGCGGGCTGTTGCGCGCCATCCAGCCCGACAGTGAGCAAAGCTCAAGTTAAACGACGCGCTTATACAACTGGCGTCCCAAAGAGGAGGGTTTTGTTCTGAGTTTCTGATTGCTCACACTTTATCGCTCGCCACTGGAAAGACTATAAAGCTAAAGTGAGTTTTTATATCCACATTTCAGGATACTCAAAGTACAGGGCTGTAATAGAAACGCTGACATTATCCAGTTATAGTGGTGAAACCTCTCTACCATAATTATGTACAGTTGGAGATAATAAGCACTGCTGACTCAGGAGGAATCTCTGATTGGGCTGGAAAAGGGAGAAGTGTTGGATAATCTGCTTCCTGAGAGGCAACAGCAGGCCTAAAGAGCATAAACGGAGGAGCAGAGTTGGTAAGGAAACAACAACAAAGTCCAATCATGAATCCTCAGAGATGCTCTTACTCCTTTTACTGCTCGTGCGATTGCAAGAGACCTCCAGAACTCCATCAGGACTTGTGCTAAAAGGACATCGCAAGTTACCTGACAGATGGCAGGGAAAGGTTTGATGAGGCAACTGAGACAGTGGGCACCCAGTCAAGAGAGCACCCAGCGCTGATTTGCAAAAGAACTGTGTTCCTGCCCAACCTCTTAAAAATCACAAACCTTTGATGTATCTCAAATTCAGCCCCAATAATGAAGGCGCGCAGAAAAAAAAAATATCCCAACATGCATGCAATACTACATTAAACTGCTCGAATAACCTGAAAAAATTGCCATGAAATTGCTGATATTATGTGGAAAAAAAGCCTAACAAAACTGTTTCAACAAGTAGTTTTTTGTTTTAAGAGGGACAGACTCTTTCCCTCCTTCCTCCTCTTTTCACTTTGCTTTGGGGGGAGGAGGGGGAAGGGAAGGAAGAGACAAGGCTTTTGGTGAAAACTGTACTCCGTCTCTTACCAGATCTCTATTTTTAAATATCTACATACTAAATTTCCCATAAAACGATAATTTTCTCAAAAAACGCTTGTTTGATGGATACGAAAAGTTCCAAATGCGACACTGTGATTGGTTCTAATTGCTATTAATAAATGCATAATGAATGTTGATAAGATTAACAAACCATTCCAAAAATTTGGTACTATTTTCACTCTACAGCACAAACTCTAAATTAGCAGTAATGCCAGCAGGCTATTAATATTCCCCAGATGAACAAAACGCAAGCAGATCATACAAGGTTGGGCTTGAACTGTGCAAAACAAAATACCTGGGTAAATATTTAGCATAAAAGAAAATAAAGGCTTAAGTTAACATTTGCCTAGCCCTGGGTATTATGGAAACAGCCAGGGGAGCTTTGCAGCATTTACCCCGCAGGAGCGAATGCATTAAGACAGTGGTGCCCAACACCCTTACCCACGAAATGGGCCGGAGGAGCGCAGCGCAGCGGCTCGGCGGTCCCTCGGGGCCGACAGCCTGCTTTCTAGGAGCGCGGCTCCACGCCGAGCCCCATCCCGGCTCGCTGCGGTCAGCGGAGCGGCGGGTGGGGGTACGCGGAGCGAGAGCCCCGCTGGCCTGGCAGCCGGGCTCTGCCGAGCTAGGCGTACACCCTCCAGGGAGCTGGGCGAAGCAGATTGTCAGGCGACCTGTTCGAGCATCACCCTCGCTCAGCGGACAACCTGGTCCCCTGCTGCCGTGTCCCAGTGGGGTGAGGGGAAGGACGCTCCCCTTGGCCGTTCCCAGCAAGATGCACCCCAGCAGCGCGGCCTCTTCCCTCCCTGACGGCAGAGAGCCCGCGGCGGCAGCCCCAGTCCCCGGGTGCAGACCAGTCCCCGTCTCCGTCCCACCCTCCTCGCCAAAACCATCCCGCTCCCCCCAGCGCAACCTGCGACCCCGGCAGCTCCAGCCACCCGGCATCGCCTGCTGCACCGCAGGAGGGGGCAGGGAGGGAATACACGCTTTCTGGTTGGCTTCCCATTTGTCTGATGCCCTAAGGCACTTCCAATTTAATACCGATTTCTTTTCAAAGTTAGTGGAATTGAAATAAATCCATACCGGTCACCAATTTCCAGCTTACGTAATCAAAGTCAACTGTGCATTCACAGATTCCTCCCTTCTCTGCAAGCTAATCTGACAGTGGGGGGGTGGGGGGGCAATAATCTCCTGTGGCACTGCCTTGATTTCCCCCAGAAAATAAAATGCTTTCCGTTTACAACGGCCTGGTAATGAATTAAACATTTTGAAATCCATAAAGAAACCTCGATCTTTAAAAACTGCAGACACAGTCAAAGCACAGGGGAAAAAAAAAAAAAAAAAAAAAAAAGCAGCAGAAATACACTTGAAATTAAGTGGAGACAAATCACTGAGACACAGATATGGTGAAGCAAAGCTATAGGCGCAGCAGGGAGAGGGGAGAGAATCCATTCACCAGTCTAAGTTGACACACTCGGCGTCCACTTTCATCACATACTAAACAAAACAGAGTTACTGCAGCTGCGGTTTTGGTCACTTATGAAGAAGATGTAACTGGAGCTTTAATAGACAGAAATATCAGGTTTAGACCCTCTTGTTTGAAAGCTGGTCCAGGCTCCCCGGGTGAACACAAGTCTATCGCTCCCCCGCGCTGGGAGGTGCTGAGCCCCAGGCATTTGCATGGCTTAAAATGGCTGCAGCAGTTCAAGGCTTCTCTAACTTAGCGTATGCAACACCATGGAGCACAGGAGAGGGGTCTCTTTCCTGGCTATACACTATTTTAAATTTAACAAAGCCAACATAATTAGTCCCATGAGAACCCCTTCAGTAACAGCCTCAGCTCCCAGCACTCGCGAGCTGTATGCTCTGCAGTAATTATGCTACCAAGCTGTCAGAGCCTCCTTATCTGCATGCAAATTAGTTCATATGCTATACATCTGCTATAATGACAGTATTAAAACAAGAATTTTATAATGAAGCCATCCTCTTTATAGCAACATAGCACAATTACTTTATTAACATATTGCACATCTATGTCTGTGACTGCTCCCAGCCAAATAGCCAAATTTGCCATCTCCCCGTACAGCGAGATCTTCTTTGCTTCTCCCCCCGTATCTGTAAACAAACACAAAGAACAAGAACGGGAATTTCTAAACTACCTCTGCACAATACCACTCCTTCATTGTTCCTGGGGAAGTACCGCACCAAATGCCGTTAGGCGTGACTGGGTGAATAAATATTCCCATAATGCTCCAAAAGGTTAGGAGACGAAACAGTAATAATCAAATCAGCAGCTGTTCGCTCCCAGCCTTGACATCAATCATCGGCTTCTGTCGACGAGCGACTGCCAGCACCGTGGCCAAACGGCAGCGGGAGGGGGACCGCGGCCCCCCCGCAGCCCCGCGTCCACCCCCACCGCACAGAGGCAAACAAGAAACGTCAGGCACAGAAGGAAGCGCGAGGCGAGGAAAAACCTTCCCAAGGGAGGAGTGGGCAACGCAGACCTGGTGCCCGGGAGGGCTTCTGCCGGGAAAAGGCATGCCGGCACCAGCCTCACCGCGGCCGGGCTTCGGGAGGCGGCGGGGGGACGCGAAGGCGAGATGGCAAAGCGCGGCTGCCGCCCGCACCGCCGCCTCCGCCCCTCGCAGCGTCCGCAGCGTGTCGGTGCTCCGCTCCGCACCGCCGGAGGAGCGTCCTCGCCTCTCCGAAACACGCAGCGGCGCCTCCCAACGCAGCAGCAGCTCTCGGCCCCGGCCCGCTTTCAAACATTCCTCTTGGGGAAAGTTTGGCGGCTTCTCGGTCCCAGAGCTTTTCTCCAGTTTGGTTTTTGGAAGAGGGAGGCAATTCTCTGCAGCGCTTACTTACAGTAACTAAGTCAAAAGAAATAAATCAATAGAGGACTCGACTCATTTCCTTGTGGGTACTGTCAGAGTTCTCCTCTTCATTACATGCTGAGCAACCGCTCGGTTCTTTTACAGTTAAAAAGAAAAAAAAAAAAACAAAACACACAGAAAGCTACGTGATCAGCCCTAAACCTTCAATAAACCTTTACACCTATTTCTCAAGCAAACATTTCATTTTTAGCTCTACTTTTAACCTTCCAGCTCGTGCTACCACGAGCCACTGATGCTCTGGGGGAGCTGCCAGGGATCTGCCCTGGAGCCTTCTTGAAGGACGTACCCTGAAGCCAGCTAGTCGCCTCTCCAGGGTAATACGGAAAAGTGATTTCTAATAATGGGGAATATCAATTCTAGGATTTTGTTTCACTTATTTAATCTGATACAGCTCGTTTACACTTTTGGCCAACTGGTTATTTTTCGGACGTCTGCTTGGGAACACAGCAGTTGAGCTTTATCGGCATCCTCCACGAGCGGGAACAAAGGCGTGTGGAAGTGGAGAAGAAAAAAAAAAAAACCAAAACCCACCATTCGCCTTTTCCCCTTTTCATGTTATATTTCCCCAAGCACCAGAAAGGTGTGGATAGGTCTCATCCAAAGTTTCAGCACTACTTTGTTCTTCATGCAAATCATCTCTTTCATCAATTATCTTAAAGCCATTTATAAACATGACTGCCGTTTCAAAGCCAGGAGGAGATAGGTGAGAATTACCATGGACAGCACAAAGATGTTCAAATACTAACTAAATCCAAATCTTCTCTTAAAATCTCTATTTACGGCTTCAGTAAAGCCCTGAGTACTGGCACCACGGTGCACACACACAACAACAAACAAAGGGAAAGGCACAGAGCAATGCTTCTTTCTCCCCTACAAAAGCTTGTTTTATTTTTGTCAGCATAACCTGTAGTTTGCTGGGTTTCTGGGAGATCAAATATTTGATCAGTTTATGAAAGGGATGATATTATGTGTTTGCCTGAGGGAACAGGGGCATTGGATTTCGTGACCCTGGAGTTTATTCCAGCGTTTGGTTCCCATGAGAAAAGTACTAAATTACCCTTTTCCTTTGGGAGAAGAGAAAACAAAATCAGAATATATCACAGTCCTCCCGCAGCTACTAACAAGATCTTCTGTAGCCTTTGACACCACCTCATGAAATAATGCAACAAAAGCCATCTTATTAGCACTCAGTGTGCACCTAACCAAACGGACTGCGTTTTCAGAGCAGTCAGTCGTGCAAAGAGCAGCTCAGTCTTATCTGCTGGAAACCTCTCCTACTGCTGTTCTGCCATTTAGATCTCTTCTACACTGCTGCCGTTAAGGGTGAGCTCTATTGTCCCTTAATGTCCGCCAAAAAACCTTGTCATTAGCCGCAGCAGGGCTTGGGTAATGTCCTCGAGGTGGCATCTATCTCACCTAGCTTTTGAGGCTGACAAAGCAGACATCTCAAACCGAGCTTGCGCTTCAGACCCCGCTTGCTCTCAGTGGCAACACGCAAACACTCACGCAGAGCACCACTCAGGCCAACAACCACTTACGATGAGCTGACCTGCACACCACGACCATCAGTTTCTCTTCATTGGCCTTAAAAGGCCTCTAGATCTTTAGCTCAGATGTAGACATCGGCAGTCAGGTTAGATGAATCCTATCTCAGGGGCATAACCAACACGGCATCATCAACCCGGTGCCACCAGCCCGGCTTCCTCAGTGGCACCGAATTCTGGCGTCAACCCCTCCTTGCTGCTCTTACCCCTGTAAGACCCGCTGTACTTCACCTGACACAGCCTCAGCTTCTTCATCCTACCACTGGGACTGTCCATCCACTCACCTCTCCTTCTTCCATCTCCTGTGTCTTTGCACACTCCTTCAAAACTGGATCGGTTTTTTCAGGTTCACTGGTATATTCCCCAGTACCTCCCTCATCAGTGCTCCAGACATGCCGGCAACTCGCCATGGGGCCGCTTCTCCCCAGTCGAGTTTTCATTCTATACTACAGGTCAGTTCTCTACCTAAGACAGAAGCAACACCTTCTGCCCTCTCTTCTAATCTCCAGCTTTCTTCCATCAACTGAATCGACCGTGAGCCTCTGGCTGTGGTTTGGCAGCTGAGTTACCATTGCCTGCTTACATTTTTGTTGCGTTATTTAAGAAGAAATTCTGCCATCGGCACAGTTGATCTGCTGGAAAAGAAAATCACATGGAAATCACCTGCAAGGGGTGCTATTTTAGATGGGATTGCTAAGGTAGGTCAAGTTTTATTTAAAAAAAACCACAAACTGATATAATTTGGAATGGGAAAGTTCTCCTCTGGGTTGCATCTCTGTTCGTTAAGAAACTTCTTATGAATTCTGAATTTTTAATCTGTCCACCATTGCCTTTTAAAGGAAAATCACATAAGCGTATACAATTCATGTTCACTGATTTCAACGAGCCAATTCTGTGCTTGCAGCTCATACATTTTTTGTGATATTCATGAAAATGGAGATTATTCTTTCACACTTAAAGAAAAAAAGTCAAATTTGACACCGAAAAAACACTCAAAGCATTTGAGAATCAGCTCAGGAGCACTTCTTGATCCTGTTATAATTCGGGCTGCCCAATTCATTGAGATAAGTATTGTGCAGGCTCCTCGTATACGCAAATCTTCCCAAAGCCCATTCTACTCTGGCAGTCAGTCCTTGAAGAATTTAACAGTTTTCCACGCAGCTTTGGCATTTTCTCTCCCTCACGGTAGCAGTATTGGCCCAGCTGGGAAATTGGGGTAGCACAACCAGATTGCAGAAGTGCTGCGGAACCACCTTGAAATATTGAAATATTGAAGTGACCTTGTTTTTTAACATATTGTAATATACTTACTGTGTACATGACCCACATTATAACTTAAGGGTTTGGGCTTTTGTCTTTTTCTTTTTCTTTTTTTTTTTTTTTCGGTTAAACAATTGAGGTTGATATTGCTCCTGAGTAAAGTTTAATCATTACAATATTTTAATTTTGTAATTAAAAAATACGGAAACCAATCCCAAACCGGGAGTACAATGGCTGCACTTCACAAAGGAGAGCTCTGACACGCGATAAAGTAATTTATTCACTCCTCCTTCCTTCACCCAGAAATTAAATACTTCACAAAAGACCATCAGCAAGATACTCCATTTGTAGACACTCACAACCTTGGCAGTGTCCTTTGCAGAGCAGAACAGCTGTTGAGTTGATGGGTACCTCGTCCCAGTAGGGAAAGTTAGAGCCTTCTCCACTGTAAATGTTGCGGTTTTCTGCTTTTCAAGCACTCTTGCTTTGTGCCTAGCTTGCAAGAGAGCCCCGTACAGAAATATTGCCGCCATCGCAAAGACAGTTAACCTGAAAAATCGCTCTGTTCTAGCACTCGTTCTCTTAAGCGTATTCAAATTCCAGCAAGCATTTACACTGCGAGCAACCTTCCTTGCTTTCCAAAATTAAAGGAAACAACAAAATGTGAGCTTTTCTGAGATTTTTAAGCGTTCAGGTCCAGCTAACACCATTTAGCACTGACCACAGCCCAGCTGTGCTGCAGCACCTCACTGCACAGTCCTCCTTAGACCCACTACTTAATCAAAGTACGGTGAAATAAATGAGGAAAAACTCGTTCCACCTTACCTTTGCCCTGGGCTGAATGCATTCCAATGCTCACTTTCTGCAGCTCATGGGACTGTTTGCTTCTGACTGTAACATCTTCTTGACAAAGATTGTACATGGGTCTCCCATCCCCCAGCAGAAAAAGGAGAAAGAGTGCCACCTCCTCCTCCGGCGCGCTGGGGAACTCACCAGCCTGCAACCTTCACGCGGCGTCTCGAAAATCTTTGTTCCTGCAGTGCTTTCCCAGACCGCTGTTACAAGCGTGTTCAGGGAAAGGAAAGCGGCGTCAATCGCAAAAGCTAAAAACACACGACTTCGGAAAAACTGGTTTGGCGCTCTGATTTCCAAACTGCCTTTATCTGCTGCGGTGTGCGCGCGATGCTTTGTACTGCCGGCAAAATAAGCGACGTTGAGAAAAGGAATTTTGAAGGGCTTCTCACATCCCATCTCTAACCATCCCAAACAGGTAATCTTAGCTCGGTTTGCCTTTTAATCTTGCTGGCGAAGAAAGGTAGCTTGCGTCTAGCAACATTTCGCAAAAGGCCATATGGCTCAGGACGCAAGCATAGCGACGTGGCTGTTCTTTTCCCCACACCCAAATGAGATTTTACTTGCTCTGTGAGACACAAAGTTTGTCTAAAACCCTGCTTCCAAATAAGACTGCATTTTAGGAATTACTCTGCAAATGAGATTTATTTCTGGTATCTCAAATGGTGCAAGGTCAAGCAGAAGATGGGAGGAAAGACAGGGACTGAAATCCAGTTTCAGGTTCCCACTTCTGAGGTCTTCGGGAAGTTGGACTATTCAGTAGAAACCTGAGAGGTAAAAGCAACAGTTCTGCTATTGTTTATTACCTTGTGGGAAGTGATTAATACAGCAGTTTATTGCCTCAGTTGCACAAAAGAACTATGTGCCAACTCTTCCGGCTGAGGAAAAGGCACCACATTGCTTCGCAATTAAAAACAACGTGGAAGAGTGCCAAGGGTGAAAGGTGGAGAAAATCCTAATTTCTCTCAAGCAGAAAGAATGAAAAAGCAGAGCGATGGCGCAAAATCTCTTTCTATCTCTGCTTCTGCTGCCTCTGCGACTACAGACAGTTGTGGCCAGCTTACTGGGAGTCCAAGCGATGGTGAGAAAACCAAAGTGGGACCTCCCAACTCCTCTTTCCAAAACAGAGGGACCATTAAACACTAGTTAATATGAGACCTTACTAAGTCAATACATGCCTTTCTCTATTACATATTGCTATTTCATTTTAGGGAATATCCACTGACAACTTATCCCATCCCTTTGCCTTCAGCAGTGGTTTCTCCATCCTCCTGCACACTATTCTTTTCTGCTTACAATAACACTGATGAGCATTTACGGTGAGAAGCCATCGGTACTACGCGTTCCTTTCCTGGTCTTCTCTCTCTACAACGCTGTAAAATCAAAGGACCCTCCTGAAAGCGACCGGCTTGTGAGGGTGCCAGGACCACCGCCTACTGTCCAACAAGTTGTTTCAGAGTCCCTTCTTTTCTGCACCAGTTTGCATCATATATTGTTGGTAATCTTGCATATTGATTCTGTCCTGAGTGCCTACAGCACCCAGCGCAGTTCTGGGCCGTGACTGGGGTTCCCTTCCCAGGCTTCTCCACACTACACCAAGAATAAATCTGCTGCCCAGTACGCACAAGCTGTCTTCTTCAGCTTTAAGTTTAAGCCATACTAAAACCAACATAAATGGGACTCATCAGCTGTTACAAACACAAATAATCCTTATTCACTAAAGCCTGTCTGGAGATACAGTGGTCATTCCCAGCAGCCGCCTCTGAAGTCCTCTGCAGATTTTCCTTCTTCTACAGCGGTGCACAGAAAAATTAGAAAGACTCTGGTTTAATAAAAATACGTGCACTGTACTAGAACATATTTTTGCATTGATATAGAAACTCAGCAGGAAATAATAAAACACGCGCAAAAAAAAAAGAGAGCTTTTAAGTGTGACAGCTTTCAAGTCTGATTGCACAGTTCTTTCTCAAGTCTAGAGGTGGGCCTCTCACAGGGTAGGTAAAAATTTCCAGGCTTCAGTAACATACAGCTCTTGTTTCTCAAGCTCTCTAGGAAACCTTTTGAAACACCCAGCATCTCTGCATCCAGAAAAGCTGTGCTTGGTGCAGGGTAAATCCACTCCTTCCCACCCTCAGCTCCGGTACGGTGAATTATGTAAGGAAGGAGGGAGGGTTTCCCAGCTATCTGCGTGACATTAAAAATATGCCATGGAAAAGATTAATTTGTGGGTAGAGAGCAGGAAAGGAGCATTTGCTTTTGCCAGAGACAGATTTTTCTTCTTTTTAAGCAGAAGATGTCACGAGTTCAAAGTCCAGCTGAGATGGTGAGTTCAAATATATATGATAAATGTATCTCAGTTATCACGACCCCCTACTTGCTATACAGTTCACACACAAACACATATTTTGCTCTACAAAAGCATTTTTAACGCAAAAAGGCCACTCTTCCTCCGAAGCCTAGGGTTAATTTACATAATGAACCTTTAAAGTCCCTTTTTTAGGTGTTAATTCCTGTTGCTAAAGAAAGGGATGTTGCAGGCATCGGCTTGGTACATGCTGCAGCGCTCCCCCCAAAAGACTGCAGCAGAACCCCCAATAAGAGCCGTTTAGGAGCAGCGTGGCTGCTCCTTTCTAAGCTGGAGCCAATACGGAGAGATAACCCACGGATCATGCGTAATTCCCTGTTCGTGAAGACCGGGCGGCAAATAAAAAGGATTTTACGACAAACCCGCAGCAAAGGCAGTTGCAGAGCAGGGCGTTGGAAGCCATCTCAAGGGATGCCCAAAGGTGCCCACCTCCCACCGCACCCAGCTGCCGCTGAAATTCAGTGACAGTCGGGCACCACGGCAGAAACCTTGGCACCTTGTCCTCTGCTCTTACTTCTTCCACATATGTTCTCTTCAAAAGGCATTTAAAGACCAAAGGGCGAGCCAAAAACCTGGGGGGACTTTTGATCATTCCCAGCATGGAAGGTCTTATGTGGCATTCCAGCTTCTGCAATAGCAGCAGATACAGCAGTGGTGTTGCCACTGTATCGTTGTTATAACTAAAGAAATCTATGCTCAGAATTCAAAGGAGAGAACTTCCACTATCCACAGGCTGGGTTTTCTTTCATTTTTCGCTTCCTCCTGTCCTTTCTCCTTGAGGTTTAAAGGATTCCCTCCTTGAAGCGATCTTGTATAGGGCACAACTCTATCGTGAACTCTGTTACACCTCATAACTTGATATATTAGAGTGGCTAAAACTCTGGAAAAGCTTCAGAAGAAACCGGTGCTGCCGTTGATCAGGGTTATAGCCTACGCTCACTAAATGATAATTTACGGACTACAAAAACTGTTCTGT
Source organism: Vanellus vanellus (assembly GCF_965231255.1). Lineage (NCBI taxonomy): Eukaryota > Metazoa > Chordata > Aves > Charadriiformes > Charadriidae > Vanellus > Vanellus vanellus. The sequence goes on from NC_138914.1 coordinate 3,043,335, forward strand.
CCTCCATGTTTCTCAATTATTCCCAACACACAGTCCACACAACGAGATTAACGTATAAACCAGGCAACATCAGAAAGCCATAAATTTGCACAATAAATCAGCCACTTCCCCTTCATTAGGCTTTGCACAGTTCACATTATTTCCTTTCTGGAGAAAATCATGGCTAGTTACTGTCTGCCTTCAGAAACAAAACTATCGGTAACGTTTCCACAGGGATCATCCGAAATGGATTTCTAATAATGTACAGGTTAAAAGGTTTTCTTGTTCTCCCCTTTCTGCATCCAGCTTTTAAACTTTATGGTCCCGATGACACTATGAAAGGCACATGTGCTTAATAACAAAACTCGTAAAGAAATATGTCTTAAAACATATAACTGCGTGCTTAAATATAGAACAGACGTGAACTCGGGCGGTCACCTAATAGAGAGGAACAGGTTCTATTTATTCCTCCAGCAGCCAGCCTTAGCCTAGGAATAACTGACGCGGCAGATAAAGGCTCTTATCCTTGGCTGGTTGTATATAGCACTTCATCAGGACACTTAAAGGCTCTTTACGAAAGCAGGGATGTATTGTTATCCCTATTTTACAGAAAAGTAACAGCTTCCCAAGGTTACAAAAGAAGGTCAGAAACACGTATCTGCAACCACCACCTATGTCCCTTCATTCCCATCTCTGCCCATTAAGCCACCCTCCAAGAGCTTCGCAGATTGAGTTTTTATGTAAACATTCAACCCATTTCTCAGCAAACCTATGAGCAATCACGGTATTTTATCTCCTAAATTGGACTGAATTTGGGCAGTCTCTACTGTGGCCAAGTACACACCACCAATGGCCCATCTCTTTACCTCCGGGAATGCAGAGAGTGGTAGAATTAGTTTTGCTTAAACTTGGGAGGAAATACGGATGGCCCTGATGGATCTCACTTGAACAGGAAGATCAAGAAATATTTCACAACACAAAGTTAGGTAACGCTTAGTAAATCTCAAGGTGGAAGTCACCAAGAGACAGATTCCCGAGTTAATACGTTCACATCAGTTCAAATCCACTCTTTTCTTGGAGGAATAGCACAAAACACCATGACACAAGTTAGGATGACACATAGAGCAAATCAGTCCCCGCGGCTGAGACTTTCTATTGTTCCCTGTGAGGGAGACGACACCCAGAAGATGTCATCCTGTCTGGACCATAACTCCCCCCATACCTTCGTGCACCACAAAACACGGTTTGCAAGTCACGTCGCCCACCGTCACGTTAATTTTAGCCAGACGACCAGCTGCAGGTGGCAGCCCCTTCTGACCTCCAAAGGCAAAGGGATGCCTCAGAGCACCTCTGATTAGAAGAGCCCAGGTGAAACGTTCTTTTTAATGAGTTTTCTTTGGTTTCCACGGGCAGCCAGCAGCGTGCTTATCCTCGCTGCCTTCCCTGCTTCTTTCGCGGGGCATCGTCCCGGCAGAACAAGCTCAGCCCAGGCAGGCGAAGGCTCCAGAGCTTTGCAGCTGCCTGTCTGCTTGGCTTTCCCTCCTCCGCCTCGGTTTGCTCTCTTCTTTTATATGGCGAAGACTAGACAGTTCATTTTTATAAAGTGCTTGAGCAGGCTATTTGATACAAAAGCCTCATTTTTCAGAGGTGTCAAATACCTCCGGCTCCCGCGGAGCGCCAGTGCATCGCCGCTGCTGAGCGCCGGGGACGGGGGACTGCGCCGCAGGGTGACCGAGCGGAGGGAGCCGGGCTGTCCCGCGGCACGGCACGGGGCCACCCGCGGGCACCGCGCGCCGCTTCTGCCGGGGAGCCTCACCGCATTTCTGGGAGGTAGGTAAAAAACCAGCAATCCCATTTTTCAGATGAGGCGACTCAGGCTGATACCATCAGTGCCTCGCTAGAAGCGAGAGAGACTGAGCGAAAATGCCAAAACGTTCATAAAAACTATAGTCCGAGGATAACGGCAGCCTTGATTTACAACCCGCTGTTTCGCTGAGGTTAGCCTCGACGCTTAACGCAATTATCACTCGGAGGTCTGTGTTTTTTACGGCTCTTATTCCGAAATACAGCAGAGAAACGAGTGAAATGAATGAGCAACAGCTTTCACGGAGAAAGCAACTGAAAACGAACTGCGGTAGACATTTCTGCCCGGACCGCCTCGCCTGTTCCGGTTGTGACAACGTGGCAGCAAAATAGAACCGCATTCCGCACAAACTCACATCTTCGCATGCCAAAACTCACGCCGACACCACCGCGGCACTCAGAGGAAGTGGCTGAAAGGTTAGCATTCACCAGGAATAATTCCAGAAATAATGGAGCTACTGTTCCCGTTTCCGACCAGGAGAAGCGCGCGGCCCACAGGCACCTACGCCGAGAGGGGCCGCGCTAACAAAGGCAGATCCGGCACATAAAGATTGTTAAGAGTACTGCACTGGGAAGCGGTGGGGAAATCGGACGCTCCGGACTCCCCAGGGATCGGTTTCTATTTTCATGGCTATTTTTTACGAGCCAAGGGACTACAGAAAGGTATTTAAGCTCCCACACCCGAGCAGTAACTACGGTTTACGGGGTTTACCGAGGTCAGAGAGGACCGTCCCACAAATTTTTACCGCCTGTGAACGACTCTAGAATTCTAAAAATACCTGAGGAACTGTCATGGCAGGCAACCAAACACTAATAGTTTTTTCCTATACAAAATCGTGTCTGACATGCTCCACTTTGTCCGAGAGCTACAAAACCTTTTTCAAAAGCAAAATCGCTGTATCGTGACAAAACAGGCGAATGAAAGCAAACACCTTGTGCCATCGCCCTGGGACGACGGGGGGCTGGGAGAGGTGGAACAATCCCTCCCCACCACGCACACGGAATTCCAGGTTGAAAACCGCGCTTTGGAGAAGGCTGGGAAAGAGCAGGAGGTCAGAACCCGCTCGCAATAGAAAATCGGTTTGCAATCTCGATTCAAAGTCGCTGTTAAGATAACATAATACGTTTTTTAAGCAGCTCATTAGCAATTTATTAAAACATTAGGGCTTCTTTGAGACTGTTGGAGATTATCGTTTAAATGGCTATTTAAAAGCCTATTGGCTCACAGCATGGATAATTCATTCTCATGCCAATACAGATACACACATAGTATGTGTGTATAGCTATATTACAGTTCATTTTAAAAAAGTGATTTTGCATGCAAAGTAAGTGTGTTTTTTCACATCTGGACCATGAACGAGATAAATTCATTTCCAAGTAACAAAGCGTAACTTATTGGAGCGCTAAACGGTACTTTTAAATAAACGTAAATATTATTTTGACACTCGGATACCTTACACAGCAATAAATAAAGTCATTAATAAAGACAAGAAGGCATGTCTCCGTGCCCCAGGAGATGCAAGACCGTCACCTTTTTGCAAGGGTCGGGTGGCTTTAGAGAGAGGTAACCACCTCATTAAAGCTTTTAGTCTGTCTGGAGATTTTCTCATTTGTTCAGGCTGAGAGATGTCTCGCTTTTTTTTTCAAAGGATTAACAAACTGAAGAGGAGCAGTGCTTCCTTGTCCAAGTTATTATTTTCAGTAAGAAAAATAGATGCTAATTAGAATACAAACCAAGAGCAGTCCTGATGAAGCGGAAATGTTTTTCTCCCCCACCAATCAACAACCGGACCACAGAGACTGGAGAAGCATACGGTAGGTCTCATTTAACCGACTGATATACTAGGGACCTTCGACAGAGAGTGGTCAGTTTGAACTCGGGGCTCAGTAACGAGCTCTCAAGTTCCCTCTTTGACAGAACGGACCGCAGCAGCGCTGCGTGACTTCATTTAGCTTCATTTTATAAGTACAAGCCCATTCTTTACTATTTTTCCCCAGCTTAAATACCACTTTCTCAAAGCGGTGCTAGGGGAAAAAAAAAAGAAATGAAACCAATTTTAATGAACTCATGCAAATATAAGCCTGGTGAAACAAAATCACAGACCTAAGCAGAATACTGCATTGAACGCATTTGTATGTTTTATGCAAAGCTCATCTAAATTTGAGTAATTGGACCTAATTTGGCAATCTGCACAATCAGTTTGCAAACTTCAACCACTGAATTTTAAGTATGAGCCTGGAAAATCATTAACATTTGTATTTATCACAGTGGCCCCGATCCAGCACAGTACTAAAATCTGTGCTAAAGTGTTTTGAATGAGGTCTTAGTGTACGCACAGCATCCAAGAGAGTATCGGGAGCTCTAATTACAGAGAAAAGTCATTGATACGTTCCGATTGCACAATTTTAATCTCAAATCAATCGCAAATCTCTGAAGCTTAAGGCTGGGAGACTTCCTCCAAAAAGCCCACCATCTTTATCCCTCTGCCGTGCCACACTCTCTGGAAAACGTTCCCCAGATCATAACCGTTGCTCTATTGCTTTTCACCTCCACCCTCGCCCCTTCTCCGCGAGTCCCCCCTGACTGCTGTTTCCCTCCTCGTGCAGATGTTAACCCAGTCCTTCTCCTTCCCATACGCACCCGGTCTCCGCTGAGCAGTGCAGGAACTGGATGTGCTTTCCACGCTCCAGGAGCGCGGCGAGAGCACCAAACCCGTTTATCAAAGGGCAGTTCTCTCATGCTCTCCCCTGCATGTGTTTTGGCGGCAGTGAGGGTTATTTTTCATGTGTGTCTCATCTTTCTTCAACAAAAAAATGCAATGGATCTTAAACTTATAAAAGTGTTCTTGCTCCAGATTGTAGGAAAGAAAACTGTTTCCCATTCAACTCTACTCATGACTTTTTTTTTCCCCCCTGAAGGCATCCCCTTAAAGAGAAGGCAAAGCACATTTTTCAAGGTGGAAACTGCCAGTCTGAACTTGAATCCAAGTCTGACTCCCTCTCAATGGGAAGTTTCACAGCATCCCAGCAAACTCCTCCAGCACAGGAGGGCAAGCAGGCCGCACTGGCACCGTGAACCCTCTCCACACCACCAGAATACCACCAGAGTGTAAAGACGATTGTGTGTCAGTGAAACAATTCTAAATCATAGCCGAGATCTATTGAGGCAGAACTGTGCTACATCACATGCAAGTTCAGTTTCTCTCCATGTGTCCCCGGGAAATGTGTTAATTGTTCACAGCTCTAACACAGATTTTCAATACATCTGCAAGACACAACACCACACACGCTAGCTGGGGGGAAGGGGTAGATCAGATTCGTTTCAGTGTACGATATAGGGATATTCAGCACACTTCAGCATCATGGCTTTACTCCTTCTCAAGCCTCCTTCAACTACCCACCGTTTTTTGCCCACTGGCTGGTACACCACTGGATCCCGGGTCCCCACCCATCACCGATGTGCTGGGACGCAGCTTGCTCACACACTCAGCCAAAAGCTTGACTGCCCTCCGGACTCGTCACGGGCACTTCTGCAGCAGGACAGGGCGGCGGAGGACAGGCGTAACTTTGCGTTGCGGTGAGCAAAGGCTGCAGCCCACCACCTTGAATCCCAACAGCTCCCGTCTCCTCTTTCTAGATCTCCAATCAGTTCCTTATACACTGGAACAGAAATTGCTGTCACAAATTAGATTTCATAATTTTGTAGGTCATCTTAAGAACTGCGGCTTGATGCAATGTGATTTAGGCAAGAATTCAGAGGACCATTTCCCCAAATCAGGGCTGCTTTGCAAAGGATTCCTGTTGCTCCTGGGACTTTCGCAGTGTCGCCAGTTACAGATACCTGCTTTCTCTTCCACCATTATCCTGATATTACTCTAGTCTAAAATCAGACCTTTTCTTTTGCATCAGGAGAAAACGACAAACTTACTCAGCTCCAACACACTTCATGAAAATTGCCGCTTGGGTGGAGAGGTTTCTGGTGGAGAAAAGCTCAGGCCAGCTCCCGCTGTAAGCACACGGGCCACGCACAGCAGCATCCCACACACCTAAGTATCTTCATATGGAATAAACTAACCAGTTGAATAATACTGTGTCCGGGGCACGCGGCTCTTGAGGCCAGGAACTGGCAGTCCCTCACTAGATGGGTAGGTGAGAAATTACCGGCTGTTCTGACACCACCACACCCGAGAAAGAGCGTATCTTCTTTTCTCAAAGAAGTCTTTCCCTATGACTGCACGGCAAGCAGAGACCGTGCATCCCGACGACTCGCTCAGCCCAGCCTGTCACCCCGCACAGAAAGAGCTGTGGTGATATTAAACTGGGTGGAAACGGGAGCTGTCACCAGAACTGAAGTTTCCAAATGCACCTGAGCAACACTGCTCTTTTCACTGCTGAAAAAGAGAAATGAGAAGTAGTAACGGGGTTTAAAGGAAAAAGGAATCGCTAAAAGATAACTGGGCAAAACCACTTTTCGAGTCTCGGCGCACGCAGTCGCAGCCAAGGGAACTGAATTTCACCAGCTGCCGTAAGCTTAAACCACGTACGTTGTACTCCCTCCAGCACTCAGCGTAGGCTTGTGCCTATCAAGCTCCAAAGTTTGATCATTAAACCCGATCCAAAACGCTGAGAGACTATTCCTGTCCACAAGGGCTCAGTCAGGTGTCTTTATTAATCACAACTAACAAACATTTTAATTCTGGGACCTTCGGGAGGAAGGGGCAGAGTGGGGCTACGTGCCTCGTTTCATATGAGGAGATGACAACTCAGATCTGCAGTGCCTGATTAATATTTTATGATTGCGATCCACTGGGTATGCGGTGTAATTCTGGTGGCTTGTTTTGCTCTACGTTCGCTGCATCTCCAATGTTATCTGCAACAGCTTCGGGAAACAACAACAAAAAGAGGTTTCATTCCCGCAGGACAGCGCTGGCTGACCTCTCTCGTTGCGTCGTGTAATTCGGAGGGAGCAACCGTTAAACAGGAACTGAAAGCGCTTTCCAACTTTTAAAGGGAAAAAAATGGCACTACAGATTTACCTATTTCAGAGAAGAATGATGCCGATTTCTCCTGCCTTGCACCTATTTACCAAGTCATCCTAACAGAGCGGTCGGGAGAGGCGCCCGCAACAGGGCACTGCTGAACCCCCGTCTCCGTGTCACCACCAACAGTTCAGTGGCGTTAAACCACAGCGTAATCAATGAAAAGAGAAAATGAAAGCAAAACGCACAACTTTGAGCGCGACTCTACTACTGCGGTCCATCCTAGGACTTCGCAGAGGTCCCTGATCTAACTGTTAAGCGAGAAGGGGACAGTTAACTTAAAACGTGACGGTCGCTGAGGACGGGCACGGCGGGGTCTGTCCCACGCCCAGGCAATCGCCGCATCCCAGAGGTACCAAAGCAGCCCAGACACCACACCAGCACTGGCACACAGCACACCTACTGCCTTCAGGGAATGCAATAGTAACGATGGCTCATCCGAATCAACACCATCTTAACACATCTTAGAAAGCCTTCTGCTTTCAGTGAAATGTATGGAAGGGACGATTTTTTTTTTTTTTTTTTTCCTGCTGTTCAAAGACCTTTAATAGCGTATTACTCAAAAACTCCCATTCTCTCTCAGGAATACGAGGGATGCCTGTAATGAACTCTGTCTTAAGAAGGTGTGTGTCACTGGAAGACTGGGATATTTCTAGATCTCCAGCCTCTTTATGCAGCTTAATGCTAATGAAGGGAAACCATTTTTTGCACACAGTGAAAGGGAACAGATGGTGTCACAGTTCTGCTGTGGAATTTAAGGAGTGACAACCTATACAGCAGATCATCATCATGGGTGAAACTCTTTTTAGGCAGTAGCATGGAGGGTGTATTTGGTTTTTATTTACTTATTACTATCCGATATTTTGAAAAGCTTTTTCTTTCCTTTTTACAGCGAAATCTAAGAAAACGGTAGGATAATCTCACCGTCCTACAAAACCTCAGAAGACACATGAAGACCATTATTTTAAATACACTGTGAAAGGACAGCTGAAAACCGGCACCTCATATTGCAAACTGTGCTTTTCCAATCATGTCTCTATCCAGACACCAGTCGCTGGCGAGCAAACCAACGAGGGCTTAAAAGGGACGCTGTCAAGTCGAAAATCACTCCTCTGTCTGAAATCTGGTCCCTAGTTCTAATTGTGCCTGCAAGGCAGACGATAGGGGGAAAAGAGGTCTTTTCTCCTTTTTAATCATTTTATATTTTACACTTTTGGTTGGCAATATTCTACGTACAGTTCACCTCATCGCTTCCTTTCTAGGCTCACCTGCTTTCATCCTGAAGAAAAACAAAGGTAAAAAAAAGCAGATAAAAATCAAAGTTGGGAATTTACGCAGAAATAAGGAATTGAAAAGGGACTTTCTATCCCACAGATTTGTTGCTGCTGTTGTTTACTGAATTGTTAGTTAAATTTTCCTGACCCTACTGACAACTGAGTCAGACATATGCTTCCTGTGCTGATCCTACTACAGGCGTCTGAATCCCCGCAAAGCAGCCCCCTCTGGTGAGACAGTCCATATGCAACTTGAAGTTTTACAGGTTTTACTGTTTTCATTCCTTCATATTTATCTCCTTGCAGCTTATTTGAACTGCCTGTATGAGTATTTCATAGTGCATACCACTAAAAGCAACAGATGATAGGCTCATCCACTCCATAATTCACATCAACAATAGCCAATCTCTGCTCAGCCCATATCCCACAAGAAAAGGGATTAATCAGGCAGCGGCATCCTGGGAGAACAACAAAGCCCAGGCTGCTGGGTTAGGGTTCACCCCCCCCTCCGGGAAAGGTCTGGACCCACTCTGCTCTCGGTGAAACTTTGGAAAACATTTGCTTGATGACAACCCCATCTTTGCACAGGAACGGATGGGATGTGTCCAAAGATACCCCGCCGCAAGCCTTATTACGGCCTTTAGAGCGAGACAGGGAAAATCAGGTCTCAGACACATCTATAAACTCAGACAGTCCATGGGCACCTTGCCGTTTGCAACACGCTCAATTCCGACTGCGGGGGCCGACAGCGATGAGCCTGTAAGGCGCTGCGACGCCGGATTGATATATTCAGGGATGAGCTTGCATAGATGGGGGCTTGAGATCCAGGGAAAGCAGAGCAATACAAGCACCAGTGTACTAAGTGCTCCGGTCTCCAGTGGGTGAGTGGGCTCATGGTATTGTGCCCCCCTAAGCCTGTAAAACAGCAAACTAAGGTCTAACATTAAAGAGAAGCTCCACACTTCAATGCAAAGACCAGCTTTAAATCCCTCCCATGTAGCCAGGACATCTACCTCCGTGTACATGTGGGGCTAAAGTAACACTTTCTCATCAAGGCGTTTCTTCGCAAAAGGGGATGTCAGGGCTCTTTCGAAGACCTCACACCTCCAGTAACACACACCGCAGGAACCATCAATCCCACAGCAGCAAACCATCCCGGACCCCAAAGGCGGCAATACTTACAGGAAGGATTGAACAGAGATACGTTTGGGATGGGAGCGCTTCCAATGTGGAAAAGGGGCAAAATATTCAGAGTGAGTGAGTGAGTGAATCCTAAACTCACTGGCATGGCAGGAGTTCACAAGGTGTAACCTGCTGATTAACGCGTCTTGCAGGGAGGGACAACGCCTCCTTCGAGGAGAAGTGAAACACTCCGGTTTTAAGGCATTTACAAGGCATTTCTTAAACGTGGCAGGTAAAAATCCCTACTGCGCTCCAAAGCACCCAGGCTCTGGCTGCAGAAAGTCCACAGCTATTACACAGCAAGTGTGAAGTGAAGAAGCAGAAAGGGAAGAGATTGTCAGTAAATAGGGTTAATCCCTGCAGGTAATACCCTTTCCGTTAAATTGTGCAGCATTTTCCAGTCTGCAGATTCTCAATCCCGTTTAACATCTCTCTCGCACTGCATGCAGACACATCTGAGCTCCCACTCTTCCCCCCACCCCCAAATTCTGCAGGGCTGTTTTTGCAGGCAGCAGTTAAACTGAAGGCTGCTGGTACTACCCCGGGAAGCTGTAGGGGGGTGGGTGAGACGCACAAAAGATCTCAACACAAAAGGCCATCCTTTTCATCCTTTTTTTCTTCTTCATTTTCTCCAGCTGAGCCATAGCTTTAGTCAATCAACACTTAAAAAATAGATGCAAATGTGGGAGGGGGTAGGGATTGGGGGGGGGGATAATATGGAGCAACACCTATTTTAATACAAACAATCGAATTTGGTGGGTGAGGGGATGTGGGGAGCCTTCAGCTCTCATCTTCTCCCTGCTTCCAAACCAGCCCTTTAGTCCGCTATCCCAGCGCTCACGAAAAATCCATGCAGCGTGCTACAGATATTTTTCGATTTTTTTTTTTTTTTCCCCCCCAGGAGAAGATATAAAGGGCCTGACACCGAAAGAACAGCGAACATCTTTGCCTTCCCAGCAAGACCCGCACAGTGTACATAATCACATGAAAAACATGGCTGGCTGGTGCATCGACAGATGCAAACGAGAAATACCAGACTTAGCCTTATTTAGATCACGGCAAAATTAAATGGGGAGGCGAGGGGGAGGAAGGGAAATAATTGTGGCTGTGTAACATGGCTGCACAATTTTCAAAGCCTCGCGACCGCCAGCTTGCAGGGAGCAGGGAAAACGTGTGTCTGCCCTAAAGGGAGCTGTTCCTGCCACCCCTGCAGCGGAGCCCCTTCGCTCCGCTATCCCTCCAAGCGGGCAGGCACGCCGGCTGCCAAGCACGAAAGGCAGGGAAGAACTAAAATAGTTTACCTGATCAACGTAACTTCGCGGGAGCCGGAGGTAGGGATTCCAGAAGAAATGCAGCAAGGAAGAAAAAGAATCTGCTCCGATCCTTCTGGCAGTCCACAGTCTCATCTACATGCATCTGAGCAAGCCCTTACCAGCAGCTGCTGCTTTTATCAAGCCCACAGGCACAGCAAATTAGTCCGGTTAGACAGTTCAGTCAATGCGGGCTATTCACAGCGTGGCTGTTGTGCGAGCCCGGCTTCTCCTGTCCCCCTGTCCCCGGGCAGGCACCCGCCCACCTCCACATGGCCCTGGATAAACACGGCTCTCACAGCACCCACGGCGCAAACCACATGATCCCCACAATCAACGGCGCGGGCAAACGCCGACTGGACCTCTCGCTTCGCCCGAGCAAGGCGCCGAGAGCTGGGGAACAAGGCAAAGCCTAAGAATGGGTTTATTTAAAGGGAAAAGCCCTCTTTTTCTTTTTCTTCCCCCCTCCTCCTTTGTTTTTTTTTTTTTTTTCCCCCTACTAAGGAGGAAGAAAAAAAAAAAAACAAACCCCAAATGCAGAGATCTGAAGATGGGTAATATCTTCCAGATCAACTTAGTTCTGAAATGAAGTGTCACTCGGAAATGAAGTGTCATTCAGACTTCTAACAAGCACAAAGCATTAGACAGAGACCCTGGATGAAGCCCTGATATGGTCCTGGAGAGAGATGCTGACCACAGCCAGTGCATCCCTAGTCTGTACAAAGCCATGGATTTTCAGGTTTATGGTTTTAAAACAGAAAATGTGACAAGCCCCTTTTTTCTCCTCCTTTCCCCACCATGTACCATCTTAAAATATGCACGTAGAAATAAATACACGCTGAAATAAAGCTCTAATGAGGTGGCAGGCGGCACGCACTGTCTGCCATCCCTGGGAGCGGGGAGCAACCCTGGTGGGCACAGCACACACGAGGCATATGCCTCTAAAATACACTCGTGAGTGGGATCCACAGGGTCAAACATGAAGAAGAAACGTTTATAAAAGCCATTCCACTTTTCTATCATTGCGCAAAGGAGAGAAGGACTAAGCCCTTCTCTCTCCCCTCTGCTCCCCAATGTATCTTTAGGACTAACAGTGCCCTTTATCCTTCCCTCCAACGTAGAAAGCAAATATGTAGATGGAGGGGTGCTATAAATACATGCACACACATATCTGTATCTCCTATAAACACAGTTCCTCTTGGTTATCTAAACTCTCCCTTCACGAAGTAGCACAGTTAATTGGAAGAGTTCTCCAAACAATCTGGCAGATCGGTGACGGCTGACTACTTCGTGTCAGCTTTTGCACTAAACGAGGAGTTAGTATAAGCCATCCACACAAACCAAAGGTAAACACTGATAAGTTATTTGATGCTTAAAAAAAAAAAGCAGGTTTATCCTAAAATGGGTTAATAGATACACTTCGTGGCATAACATCACCCAGTTGTGTAGTTGACTTAAAATCCCGGCTCTTGGAGCCATCACACACAAACCCCACAAACCCAACTCCATAAAACCTTCTTCCTTTTCTAAAAAGGGAAAGGAGCTCAGTGTTTTTATGGCTCGGGGAAAAAAAGGTTGAACTTACTCCTGAAATTCCTCAGAGGCTTAAGAAAAGAAAGAAAAGAAAAAAAGGAGGGGGGGGGGGAGGGGGGGGGGGGGATAATAATTAAAAGAAACAAACCTCATGCTTCCTATGCCATTCCCAGCTTCATAACGTTGTAAGGCTGGCGATGCCCAAAGCAAATGAAGCTTTAATCAGGACCACTGTCCACATGCGAGCGTAGGCAGTAAGAATCACCTCAATAAAGGTACGACTGAAGTGAGAAAAGCTCTTGGAATTGGCTATAAATTCATTCCAAACTTGGGGGAAGAAACTACCCACAGAACGTGCACTGGAGGGGCAGGGAGGGAGCAGCGCCTTCCACCATCCTAAAAGATAAAGCTGTTTCTCCGCCTGCCAGCAATTTCCAGTGTCAGTAATAAGCTGTTATCTTTCATTTGCTCCCGTCTGAGTGGGGAGGTTTGGTACGACCCCTTCGCTCGTCTCTGCTCGCTCATTACCTCTCTTGCCTGAAAGGTGAGAAGAAGCAGGAGGCAGGATTGAGGTCACTTCGGGATTGCGTTAAAGAGTATTTAATAAGCTCGGCACATTGCTGTCCCTCATCCCATATGGAAGTATGATCCAGTATCCAGTGTAAGGGCAGCCTGTACTGCCACCAAACCTGCAGCTGCTGCTCACGTAAACGCACAAGCAGCCGGGGCGGCACGCTGCGGGCAGCACACGGCCTGGGGGGGGCAAACACATCCATCTGAGGGCTGCGGGGGACAGCTAGAGGCCTGAGGAGAAGGACACGAAGCACTCCTTTTCTGTTTTGTTTGGCAAATATGAGCACAACCGACGCGACCGAGGGAGAGGTGAAGGATGCTGCACCCCCAGTGCCTCTCCTGGCGATCACATCACAGGTGGCACCTTGTAGGAGTGAGCATCCTTATCTTCCCCAATTTTTTTACAAGATCCACTGCTCAGTATAGAATCACAGAATGGTTTGGGTTGGAAGGGACCTTTAAAGGCCCTCTAGTCCAGCCCTCCTGCCATGACCAGAGACATCTTCAACTAGACCAGGTTGCTCAGAGCCCCGTCCAACCTGACCTGGAATGTTTCCAGGGATGGGGCATCCACCACCTCTCTGGGCAACCTGGGCCAGGGGCTCACCACCCTCAGAGTAAAAAAATTCTTCCTTATATCTAGTCTAAATCTTCCCTCTTTTAGTTTAAAACCATTACCCTTTGTCCTATTGCAACAGGCCCCGCTAAAAAGTTTGTCCCCATCTTTCCTGTAGGCCCCCTTTAGGTACTCCCCGAACGGAGCCTTTTCTCCGGGCTGAACAACCCCAACTCTCTCAGCCTGTCCTCATAGGAGAGGTGCTGTAGCCCTCTGATCATTTTTGTGGCCCTCCTCTGGACCCGCTCCAACAGGTCCATGTCTTTCCTGTGCTGAGGGTCCCAGAGCTGGACACAGGACTCCAGGTGGGGTCTCACCAGAGCAGAGGGGCTGAATCCCCTCCCTCGCCCTGTACCCACCAGTATCTCAGAGTGACTCCAGGTGCCCGGAGCACAGGGACAAAGCTGGTGAAAATTCAAGCAGGAACAAAAGGCTGAGTATGCGGAATGCAAAGATATGCCTGGCGGGTGTGATACCCCAAATGCAAAGTACCGTTAGCCAAAGACCTATTTTTCAGGCTTAATTAGAATTTAGCCTTGATAAAAGGCCAGAGCATTCTCCCATTTTAGTCGATAGGATTTCGCTATTGTCCTTGATGGCAGCAGGATGTGAGACATTAAGAAAAAAAAGGGTCCAATTCATCACCCTGAATAGGTGAAAATGAAAGTCCCTTCTTTAATGTCCCATTTGATTCCTAAAAGACAGCTTAGAGCATTGCTAGGGTTTAACTTAATATTTCTTGAAAATAATTTGACGCAAGATAAAGTGCTTTATAAGTCACCACCACCACCACCACCCCCCCCCCGGAAATGTGATAACTTGTTAAAGGAATGCAATCTAGTTCTCAAAAAACCCCCTGGAGATCTTTCTCTCCAGGGGTCTCAGAAGCCCCGATGCTCAGCATCCCCCGCAGACCAGCGGCTGCTGTGCCACCCTGGTACAGATAACACATGCGCCTCTGCATTCACAGGCGCCTGCCGAAACGCTAACGCTCACCGGGCAGTCCTGGAGTTGGCCAAGATTCTGTAGAAAGGAACAGGGAGGAAAGAAAGAAAAGGAAGAGAAAAGAAAGGGAGGAGGGAAACACGGAGGCAGCCTTACACCGGCCTGAAAATGCAACTTCAGAGAAAAACAGTTGGAGGCCGTATCCACAAGAGTCTGTGTTGCAGAGGGAGGAAAAAACCAACCCCAGCCTTTGAGGCTGGCTGGCAGCACAACTGGTTGGTTCCCAACTTCTCTCAGGTTCCGCTTTGACGCTTACTTCACTACGTTTATTTATTTCAGGCAGGACAGGAGAGGAAAGAAGAAGGTAAAATCCTGATCAATGTAGTGCAGACAAACACCTTGAAGAAAAGAAGATCTGAGTTCATTGCTTCACCTGTAAGCTGGTCCTTCACAGCCGTAGTCTTGCTAAGCAAGGAATACGTGCGTGTGTCCTCAGAGAGCAAATCTGGCTTTTTCCAGGGTACTACACAAAGGTACATGAATGAGGCACCATTCTGAAAAGCAATATTCAGTGTCATCTGGAAACTGTAATCGACTGCGTGCGTTGTTATGCACTGCTTTTGTCTTCATATTCATTGGTTTTAGGAAGAGATCATTTCATCTACACTGTATAAACCAGGCCTAAATTTCCCACGAGTTCTGCTGGTACTGAGCCCAGGCAGATAAGACTGCAGAACTGTTATCAGCTTAAAAAACAAAACAAAACAAAACAACAAAAAAAAAACCACCCACCAATGTTTAGATATTATTTTTTGCTTTTACGTAGAATGTCTGAAGCATATATTCTCGTTACTTCCTCTGAACAGCAGTAATTTACTGATAAATAGAAGTGTACTGAATGTAGATCTGGAAAATGCCTAGTTTTGAAAAAGTCCAATATGACACTTTTACTTGGACGTCTGGTACACTTGTATATTTCGGTGTGAATGTTTTGTTTGTTTTGCATGAATAGAAGCATAAACATTCTATAAGTGTTACAAAATGAAAACTCCTTTGTAAACTTCTCCATCAATTTGTATAATAATCTTTAAAAGGTATCCCCCATACCACGAGGTATCGCAGTCAGGCAGATTCTGGTTGATACGTAGTAAACACCACTGTCAATAATTGCAAAACAGCACAAAGGAAACGTTCCTACCGAATAAAACTTTCTATTAAAGGAAACAGTGCTCACCGTACTGAATCAGAGAAGTGTTTCACCCGAGTGGTCAATGACTAATATTTCACCACTATACAACCCGCAAGCAAATTAGGATACGCTGTATTTACCTATACCTGAGAATCCCGTTCTCACCCCTACGAGACGCGTACCCCCTGAAGAGTAAGAGCGTTCCCCGTCGCACCACACAAACAGCATTTCGTTTTGATGTTTATAGCTGTAAGTAGAATCAATGAGGCTAAAAGGATCTTTTACAGTTTCATCAGGGTGCTTATTGCTGTACCCCCGCTCAGCCAGCAGAGATGCGCTGCAAAGTTATCGCTTCAGGTTTGTTTCCCTGCCACGGAGTGTCTCTTTTTCTCGCATTAAGAATGAGCAAAAAAAGGACTGATCGGTTTTTCAGTGCTTAATAGATTCTGGCACAACCTGGCCTCCGCTACAAACAAATAGCCTCAGCACATGAAACCCCTGAAGACTGATTAAAAGCAAGCCCGATTTCATCTGCACTGGTTGCATGCAGCCATTAATACTGTTAACACAAACCCTTTTGTTCTGCGTAGCTGGAGGGCAGCTCACGTTGCACTCAGCTGAGGCACCTCTGAAGGTATGTTGGCTGCCAGTGACATGTATGATTATGTTAATGGTGCTTAGCAATTCTTTAACATAAGGAAAACGACACCAGTAATACAGAAATGGACACCTGGACATAAGGTGACGCCGCTAAGGTCAGGGGTGGAAGTGGCCCGGCTGTCAGTGCAGCCCCGCGGCGGTCCCCGAGTGCAAGGGACGAAAACACCCGGGCTGAGGTGGCCACAGGGGATGCACCATGAGCCGCCCGGTTTCCCTTCAAAAGCGCTGAGTCCTAAGCAGGGCGATGCTGGGTTTGGACGGAAGAAGATGGAAACACCGGAAAGGTTGAGGAGAGCGTGACTGAGCCAAGAGACCGTTCCCTGGAGTCCGGGTGACCCCAGGGGGGAATCCTCCAAATGCCTGTGCTGGGAGGGAGGTCTGTACTTTCCCGTGCTTGATGTCATTTTCCTAGCAGCGGTTCGGCGTTCTAGGATAGGAAAATTATGGCTGGCTGTACGGTCCGGCAGGACACGGGTACGTGGGCACCATCCCCACTACCAACCTAGCGCCTGGCTGCTCCCCGCCGAGGGAGCTGCACGGATTTACCGCAGCTGTAACTCTGGCCCTTGCTCTCTCTTTACCGGCCTCGGAAAAGGATAATTTAAAATCAAAATTAGGTGATGCAAACTCTAGGGGAAGGCCTGCAGACAAAATGATCAGGATACGATTTTTTCCTGCAATACTGAAACAATAAATTTTAAGTCTGACATTTTCAGAACGACACGAGCTGACAAACACAGGAGGAATACAGAGCTGTCCTCACTCTTCCCCCATCCCCATGTCTTCTTTAAAAATAAACAAACAGAAGAATAAAACAAGCATTTTAGAAAGCCGCAGCCACAACTCACTTCATTACACCTTTAGAAGCTCCTCCGTCCACGGGCGCACGGGAACGCCGCCTTCCCCACCTCCGCTCCTCCTGACACGAGCCCTTAACGTGAGCCAGGCTCAATCGTGCAGCCGATTGACATCAAAGGATCCACTCGGTGCAATTTATTCCATTTTCAACTATTTCATTTTAATGACCACTGCGAGGCTGGGCGGCAGGAGGCTAGACTTAAACCTAAACCAGTGCAATTCAGATCACAGCTTCCAGTCTGCCAAGACAAACTGTCCATTCAGACCAGCTCTAAAATCTCATTAATTTTAGATAGCATGATGCTTCTCATAAGAAAAGGACACCTGGCAGCAATCTACTCATCTGCACAGGGCTCAATCAGCAACAAAAATACTAATAAAAAAGCCGGTGATCCAGCTGCAGCGTTCTCTGCCCTTTTGGACCTGCGTGATCGCAAACCCGGGGAGCTCAGCTCACCCTGCAAGGTGAGAGCCAGCTCTCTTTCCATAAACACTGCGGCCTCACAAGCTGTGCTGCTGAAAGCCACGTGTCTCCTTCTCAGGGCGATTTCCATAGAATCATAGAAAGGTTTACGTTGGAAGGAACCTTGAAGATCATCCAGTTCCAACCCCCCTGCCATGGGCAGGGACACCTCCCACCAGCCCAGGTTGCCCAAGGCCACCTCCAGCCTGGCCTTGAACACCTCCAGGGATGGAGCTTCCACAACTTCTGTGGCAACCCGGGCCAGTGCCTCACCACCCTCAGAGTGAAGAATTTCTTCCTAATATCTAATCTAAATCTCCCCTCTCTCAGTTTAAAACCATTACCCCTCGTCCTATCACTCCACTCCCTGACAAAGAGTCCCTCCCCAGCTCTCCCGTAGGCCCCCTTTAGGTACTGGAAGGCCACTATAAGGTCTCCAGGGAGCCTTCTCTTCTCCAGGCTGAACAACCCCAAGACCAGATCCTTCATGGAATCACGGAATCATGGAGTTTTCAGAGTTGGAAGGGACCTCTAGGATCATCCAGCCCCACTCCCCTGCCAAAGCAGGATTGCCCAGAGCACATCCCTCAGGACTGCATCCAGGCGGGTCTTGAAAACCTCCAGAGAAGGGGACTCCCCCCCTCCCTGGGCAGCCTGTGCTGGTGCTCTGCCACCCGAACCGTAAAGAAGTTTTTCCATGTATTTGAACGGAACTTCCTGTGTTCCAACTTGTGCCCATTGCCCCTCGTCCTGTCACTGGGAACCATTGAAAAGAGCCTGGCTCCATCCTCCTTCAACCCACCCTTTAGATACTTGTACGCCATAATAAGGTCTCCCCTCAGCCTTCTCTTCTCCAGGCTAAAGAGTCCCAGCGCTCGCAGCCTTTCCTCATAAGGGAGATGCTCCAGTCCCTCAATCATCTTAGTTGCCCTTCGCTGGACTCGCTCCAGCAGTTCCCTGTCCCTCTTGAACTGGGGAGCCCAAAACTGGACACAGTATTCCAGTTGTGGCCTCACCAGTGCAGAGTAGAGGGGGAGAATGACCTCCCTCGACCTACTGGCCACACTCTTCCCTATGCAGCCCAGGATGCCATTGGCCTTCATACATGAGTGAGGAGGGCATTTCCCTGCGCACAGATGAATCGGGGAGAGAGGTTGCTTTCCCAGTTCCCTCACTGCTCCCCTCCTCAGCTCCTTGTTTCCAACCCGTGCCTACAACTTCACCCCTTGCTCACGAGGTCCACATAAAAGCAATGGTTTCTAATGCAGTTTTATGCATTGCCTTGGTAAAACACAACCAGGCCATTTATATGCCACTGCCAATGATTAAGCTTTGCAAACCTGTGAAATATGGTCCGAATGACACGTGCCACAAGACACATCCCATCAGCAGTTCGGAGGCCTGATGCGTCCTACTGCTCCTTTGTGCCACAGAGCCAGCCTGAACCTGCCCGCGCGCCCCGGCAGAGCCAGCCCCACTGCTCACTCCCCTCTCCTTGCGGAGGATTTGGGTTACTCCCGGCAGCCGTGCCCACCCAACCCAACTGGCCATCATCGTACAACTCAGCACGCCTAGACAGCTCAGAAGGCGCAGGCTGACCACCCACCCCGTGTTACCCAGACTGACTGTGTCTGCCACTGCTTCTTTTAATTCGGACTTAAAATAATAAAAATAATTAAAATATTATTAAAATAAGCTATTCTTATTAACTGCAACACAGAAGAGATTGGACTGAGGATTAGAAACCACATCTCTAATTTTTATTAGTTAGGAACATGCAATACACGTTTATTCTTTCTTTTATTGTTTCAACCTAAAAGTAATTTTCCTCAACCCTGCTACCAAACATCAAACGCTAAATAGCTCTTTCATTTTGTTTACACTTTGGTGAAATAACAACTAACAGCAAGCCCTTAAATAGAGCATTGACTCTTTGGAATTCAATACACCTTATACAAGAACCAAACAGCAGCATTCCTACTTATTAAAAAAAAAAGACAAGCCCAAGGAGACTCAGAGGAAGGGAGGTTATTTTCCCCAAATCAAGCAGCCAAGCAAAGGCAGCGCGGAGATTTGGACCCGTGGCCCCTGAGCGCTCCGTGTGCTGTCAGCCGGGACGGCGTCTCTGCCGGGCCGCCTCGGCCGCGCTCCCCGGGCCGGTGACCCCAGGAGCCAAGGAGAAGGCACAAGCGAGGGGCGGACGGCGGGCGCGCACGCGTGGCCCGCTGCTTGTAATGCGGGTTGAATCAGCCTGAAATCTCCCCCTGCACCTAGGGACTCTCTGCCTGAATACAAATGCATCCCGGCTCCACCGCAGAAAACTGCAACGATTGATGTCACACACCGGCCCGATACAGGCTCGCATTAAACCATACCCAAAGACAGAAACAGATTGATTTTGAATTTTATTTAAAACTTAACCAAACAGCAAGAAAATCACATCCCTATCAAACACTACCCCCGCACACCCCCCAAAAAACCCCAACCAACAAACCACGGTACTTTGTATCAGCAGCTATGCCCGAGAGAGTTACTAGAAACGAGAAGAAGAGGAGACGAGAAGGCTGGTAGCTGCTCCGCGTGTCCAGCCGGACCGGATCAGCAGCACGTGTCCCGAGAAAGGCGGGGGACAATACCGTCGGCCATTTGTGAAGTGGAACGCGCGATGGGTTCAAATAAATGTGAAGCCCCAAGAGATGCAAAAGCGGATGATTTCTGGCACCGAAGCCAGACTCTTTCCAGCACCTCGCTTTCTAAACGAAAGCCCGCCTGTGCCTTTGTCTCTCCCCCGGTGCCATTGCAGCTCTGCAGCCAGTTGCATGTCACAGAAGAGGAACCGAGTACAGAGCAGGAAGAGCCTGCAGCAGCATTTGTTTTATAGCCAAACGACAGACCAGGTCCCCTTTCTGGAAGATGCGGTACTAACAAAGAATAACGAGACTGATTCCTGCTCCAAGGCACCCACAGTTAAGTAATACCGGTCCTTCGCCCGTGACCCATTCTGATATGCTGTTGTCAGTCACTGGACTCAGGGAAACACGTATTTGATGCACGCGATAACTCACCCAACCGCCGTGAATTACAAGGCAAGGTTTGTCTCGCTGAGAATGGACCAGCAGAGCGCCAAGGGCTGCTCAGCAGAGGGAAAAGAGCTCACGCTTCTGCAACGGGGGCAAAATCAACCCCCTGCCGCTTTTCCGATGTGATTAAATTAGGCCAGATCTGTGTAGAGCATTTTGAGTCAGATTTATAGCATTTACATTTAAAAACAAAACTCTATCAAGCCTTGACGAACAGTCTGAACGCCAGAGATCCAGCAACGAATGCAGAGAAGTTCACACAATGATTTAAATCAAAGTGCTGTGGTCTTTTAACGCACAACAACCGGGAGGTAAAATATCTGTCAAAGCACGAAAACTAGTAAGCCTTGCATCTGAGCTGAGACAAAGCAACACAGCCACCTAAATTACAGTCACAAATCCCGCCCAAACACAGAAAAAAAAACAGTATTTAGAATTTTAAGTGTTATCAGTGCAAATAAAGGTAGATTATTTATCTCAGCATGATTTTTAAGCTGACTCAACATCCTTCTATAACTACGTGCCTGCTTAAAATTGAAATGTCTTCATGCTCGAGAGGTAAGCCAGATGAAACACAGCGTGAGCACGTCCGTGTGCGATGACTCCGGTGTGGCAGCCTGTCCCCAGCCTGCTGGGGATTTGGGGGATTGCGCATCATTTTTCTGTGCATCAGTTTCCTTCTCAGACAACCACCACCTTATGGACTTCATTTGGTATAGAGCTTGTTTGGAGAGCTGCGATCTACTGGTGGAAATCGCCAACCCAGTTTATTATCCATTTCTTTCCTTCTTCCTCCAAGTATCTCATTGCTAATTCCAAATCGGAGAGCTGTTTTTTTCCAATCTGTAAAAGCAGCTATCTCATGGAATCACGGAGTTTTCAGAGTTGGAAGGGACCTCTAGAGATCATCCGGCCCCACTCCCCTGCCAAAGCAGGATTGCCTGGAGCACATCACTCAGGACTGCATCCAGGCGGGTCTTGAAAACCTCCAGAGAAGGGGACTCCCCCCCTCCCTGGGCAGCCTGTGCTGGTGCTCTGCCACCCGAACCGTAAAGAAGTTTTTCCGTGTATTTGAACGGAACTTTCTATGTTCCAACTTGTGCCCATTGCCCCTCGTCCTGTCACTGGGAACCACTGAAAAGAGCCTGGCTCCATCCTCCTTCAACCCACCCTTTAGATACTTGTACGCCATAATAAGGTCTCCCCTCAGCCTTCTCTTCTCCAGGCTAAAGAGTCCCAGCGCTCTCAGCCTTTCCTCATACGGGAGATGCTCCAAGCCCTCAGTCATCTTAGTTGCCCTTTGCTGGACTCGCTCCAGCAGTTCCCTGTCCCTCTTGAACTGGGGAGCCCAAAACTGGACACAGTATTCCAGTTGTGGCCTCACCAGTGCCGAGTAGAGGGGGAAAATGACCTCCCTCGACCTACTGGCCACAGCACTCATCTGACCAGAGCGAAGGTGAAACCACACACAACCAACCCAGAGAAGAGAATCTGCAAGGAGGACAGGTGGGAGAACGGCTGCCCCATTCCCATCCCTGTGGCCACCCCAAGGGAGAGGCAGCCCAAGGTGCCCTCACTCCACAGCTCGTCCTACTGCTTTTGGAGACCTCGGGCGTGTTGGTACCCAGCTATATGTACATGAACCCTCATTCTCATAGGCTTTACTGACAATCTCAGACTTAGTTAACCGCATCTTTTTGAAATATGGAAATGTGTGGGAAGAGGCAGTAAGAACTTTTAAAAATTGCAGTACTTTGATCCTAATTAACAGAGTTGACTGAAAGCAAAATATGTAGAGCTAATTTTCACAATATTTTTTCCACCATCCCTAGACAGAGCCTTTTTCCTGGCACTGTTTAAAATTAATGAAGTAAATATGTTTGCATATTTATCTTTTCATTACATGGAAACAACAACAAGGAAAACAGATTGAACCGATAGCATCATTCTTCCACTCCAAAGCAGTCTGGATGTGGTTTTTGTTTCAGTTCCTACAATGCAACCCAAATCAAACAAGCAATGCGAGTTCACTGGCCATGTAAGTAATCAGTTCTATCCAACAGAGCTACTATGAAATAACTGCTGTTGGAATTGACCCCTTCACTTTATTTTTGTATCTATGGAGAGATACTGAAATGGTTTTCAAGGAGGACAACATATCCTTCTTGAAGTCAAGAAAAGAAATCACTTGCCAGTTGCCCCACACCAGTAAAAAGAAATATATAGCAAGTCAAACGCTACCGTATTGCTAACAGACTCAGGCAATGGAAAAACGAGAAAGAACATACAGATACAGGTTCATTAGGACTCTTGTCTTAATTCCCAAAGAGATCTTCTCATTTTTTGGAACCTGTAGCCCAGAATCTGCAAACAGAAGTGCCTGCGAGGTCAGTAGCCAGCTTGCCCAAGCCCCGCTCAAAGCTGCAGGCAGATCCCAGAGTCAGAGGAGTGGGATGTATGTGACTGATACGTGCCAGACAAAGCAAGAGCAGATCAGCCTTGCTAGGATGGTAAGCAGAGGCGGAAGGTAAGGGACGTTGCGTTTGGAAATGGACAGCTTGTCCCAGGTCTCACCGTGCTCAACATCCCCCTGGCCAGGAAGATCCTACTCATTCCTATGGAACAGCACATGGAGAAGAGGAAACCCCATCAGGTCCTTTCAATTTAAATGATCCCCATGAAATATCCATTACATTGCTGGCTAGGCATCCTCTGTCCTGGGAGACAGAGTGGGAGAAGATTGCATCTGGCATCAGAAGTCATCCCTTCTTATCCAATTTTACCTTAATTATCATGGATACAATAATTCAGTAAAAAACAGATTTTTTTTCCCCAATGGTCACAAAGGCTAAGTAAATGCGATGGATTTTGCTCTACTCAATGATTCCTAGTTATGCCTTGATTATTGTATCGATTGCCATTACAAATACTGAGTACCCACGATTGAAGCGATAATTAAAAAGGCAAGTCGTACTCGGCAGTTGTTCCTCTGTTGTTACAGAGCTGTAGGTCTTGGACCAGGCTGTTTGCAGCATCGATTACATGTGCACATACGCAAAACCTGATGAAACTCAGATTTCAGAAACTACAGGAGAAAAAACGAAGAGAAAAGAACTATTTTCCCCTCCCCATTACCACATATTAGAGAATTAACCAGCCCACAGAGTTATTCACTTTTGGTCTCCCTGGAAGAAAAGAACAGAGGACACTTTCGACCCTGATGATGGCAGTTCATCCATGAAATTTTGCTCTGCTTTCAAGTCTGTGATGCTCTAGAAGAGATCGTGCTTTTATGGAACTTCCTCTGCTGTACAGCTTTCATTACAGCTTTGGCACTTGGAGATGAACCTACAGATACGCCATTTCTTACTTCCCTCCCAAATGGTGCCAGGCAGATATCAGCTACGCCATCATGCACCGAAGGAAAAAAAAAAACAAACTTCCATGCTTCTCACTTTGTTTCTGCTCCATCAGTTAGGAAGTTTTGGCTTTTTTGACAATATAGTTTTCAATTCTTTTTCAGAATATGAATGAGCAAGATCATTTATGTGACATGGTAACTACAAAAAAACTTTGTTACTGTTTTGCCACAAAAACCTAGGAAATAGCAATGGATCTCAAAAGTAAATGTTGTCTATGTGCGTAAAAGCGTTCACTCTTTGAGCTTCACTGAGATGACACAGTCGTTACTATGTGAAAGTGTGAGCATTTTCTTATATTTTGCAACAATTGTCAAGGAAGCGAAAGCTTCATTTGATTTTCATTCACACGTGAGGACAAGATTTAGTACTCCAGTGGAATAGACAGTGTCAGAAGGGTTTTAAATTGTAGTGCTATCACTTTAACCTCTTTAAGGCACTTTTTAGAAGATAAACTCATCTGCCTATAATGACTAAATGACACAGTAATGGAGAAGAGCTAAAGATTTTCTTATGGTAATAAAAGGGAATACTTCACCCAGAGAAAGAAGAGCGGGGAGCTCTGCGCTTCCTAGAAACACTTTTAAGAATCTTTCAAAATAATGGGAAAATAAATAACAATATTATAACTGTACACACACACACTCAGGGTGAACCAGGAGTGATGTAGGTCTAGATTTCTGACAGTAACTATCACTTCAGAGAGGCAAGATGAAAAAAAAGATTAAAACCTCCAGGACAGTACTCGATGCAGGAACGCAGTTCCAGGAAGAAGTTGGCAAGTGATGGTCCTAGGACTGCTGAGAGCTGTTGGCCAGTGCTAGCACTCCATCAGCTTGGCTCTATACAATCTAGATAGCCTGCATATTTTATTCCCTCCTATATATCCATAAAGAGAAAGCATTGAACAAAGTTGCTCCACACTTCCGCTAACGCAAATAGCGTAACTGCAAACAAAAGATTCTGTGGGTGCATAACCACAGCGAGCCGCACGTTCCCCCGGCTGCTGGATTCGTGAAACTATTGTCATCAGAAAAACTGCTCATCATGGCACTACGTGGTACGACAAACACAGAATGAAGCGTACTTCAAGGCATGATTTGCAACTGAAAGCCAATCAAAAAGCGACGAATACACTCCAACAAAGCTAAACGAAATAGCTCGGCTCTGTCAGCCAGCACGCGGGCCAGAAGATTATACCTGACATCTGGCGGTCGGCGAAAACGCGCTCGGTGAACTACAACTCTTTGCAGAACATTGATACCAACTAAGTCAGAAAGTAACTACAGCTGGACCGCTAGGAGAACATAAAAGCAAAAGAAAATGCGCTCTTTTAGGTGAGAGAGGAGGGCAATCCCAATATAGACTGTATAAAATTTTCTTTGTCCTTTAATTAGATTGTTCACTTGTTTGCGTTATTCTGTTCAAATTCATTGCAAGAACTGATCACTTAGTCAATACTTTCCAGAAGCAGAACTCCGTTTTGCGTAGGCACTGATGCCAAACAAATTTCTCCATTATAAAATAACAGTTGCAATCCTTCCTTCCCAGCTGAGTGCTAGAACATAACTATGCCCATTTAATGAGAAAGCAGGACCATGAATGTTTATGAAAAGCGTACAAGACATTAAGCCAGCCGCAGAAGCCAAAATATATACATTAAGATTTTGGTCTCGCTGTCATTACTTGCATGTGCAAATAAGAAGGAGAATTCATACTTTCCATTAGTCCCACTTAAAAATTGTCACAATCCTGTTTTTCAGTTTGAAAATGATCCTATATATTTCCACAAAAGATTCGTTTATATTTTACATTACATATACGCGTGATTCCTTTGATATTGGCACGTGAGGTCATGTTTAGCAACACTTTCAGACACAAGAGCAACACCTTAAACCAAACAGAAATTCGGGGGGGGACACACACACGACACCTATCCGTCCACCTTGAAAAACATCTGCAGCTTTGGGGGACCGGACAAAACGCTCTCAAATTCCTGCCCATCGTAAGAGGCCAGTCGGTAGAGCCGTTGCCTCGCACTGAGAAGAGGATTGCCGTCTCTGCCCTGGGACACTGACCATGCTACAATGATGACGTGGTCTTTCTGGCTTTTGCATTCCTCACCGTGGGCAGTTCAGGAGGTGCTGCCAAGGCAAAGCCGGGGCAGAGCTGCTTGGTGGTGCTCACAGTGAGCCGTACCACAGCCACCGGTTGTCATAGTGGTATCTTTATTTACACATGTAACTAAAAAAAAAAAAACCATGACAAAATCTACATATTTTTCATTCCTGGCTTTCAGGCAGTATCTTGGTTTGGAGATAAGAAATCCCCGGAGGTGTCTGAGTTTTCTGGGGGAGAGGGAGGAAGAGAATAGTGCTGCTTTTTTTCTGAATTTCTTAAAGATGATCTGATGCTATCAAACGTTACTGCTACTTCAACATTTGTGGGCAGCCACATTTTATAAAACAAAGCAGACGTATTGAATAAATGATGGGAATGGACAATAAGATGAATTTATCCCACTAGGACAGCTGATAAAACCCTGCAAATATTAGGTTTTGGCGATGGAAAGCCTTTGCTGATAAAAGACCTCAAGGACAGGCACAAAGCTTCTCCCTGAATTCATTGCAAATTGGGATTTTCAGACCCAGTGGATGTTGGCCTCTCTGTTCACCCTGAAAATAATGGTAAAATTCCTTTTTCCATGGACTGGAGGATAATCAGCCCAAGGAACAGAGCTCAAAATTATAACTCTTGGCTTAAAGCTAAATAATAAACTGATTTTCCTTACTAAAAACTAATTTAACTGCCACTGCAAGGGCATAAATTGCAGCAAGTGCAGCTGCGATACAGAAAGTTCTCAAATTTGACCATTCAGGAGGTCGTAGATACTGGGAAAATGCCACTCCCACATTTTTCTTCAAGAAACACAAGGTCAGAATTGACGGTCAGGATGCAGTGAAGGGCATGGATGAATTTATGCCACCCCTCTCTCGTGCTTGCGTGCTCCCCAAACCTGATTCTGAAAAGACCTCATTCCATGCAAATACAATCCATTATATCGGCGCAATTAAACTTAACGGTATCATAAAGTCAGTGCGCATCTGGAAGTATTGATAAGGTTTCGGTTTATGGACACTTTGGGGGGGGGGGGGTGGGGGTGGGGATTGCTGTTTTCTTTTCCATAACGATGCAGCTATTATGGATTTGGGGAGGTTGGGCTTGGGGGCTTTTTTCCCTGCTTTCAGTTTAACAGTTTGCTCTACCTTCAGTCAAACATATATGCGAGATCAGCGGTACTGAATTTCTTCCAGTTTTAATCTTGAAATATGGTGTATATATATAGATAAAGAAGCTTTCTCATCGGTTCAACAGCTTGTCTTATCCTGATGCATTGGAATAAAGAGACAGCTCACTTTGGCCATATGTTTCAGTTGTTCCTCTCACTCCCCCGCTGTCTTTCCACACATACCATGACCGTGGACAACCTCTCCTTAAGTGGGCAAACAAATGGTTTAACTCAGATTTGCACAGTGTTTGCTGACTTGTGTGGGCTCCAGGATCCAACTCAGCTTTATCATTTCAGGCAAACGTATTTCTGACAGACACCGTGGTAATTACAGCAGCTCAATTTTATTAGACCGGGGACAGATTAAAGGCCAGGATCTCAACTAGCAGAAATCGGTGTTGCTACCCCTGAAATCCATGGTGCTGCCCTGATCTATGCCAGCTGCGAGCGGTGCCCCAAGTCTTTTACATTGTTTTGTGCCCCCTTACATAAGGAGATTTTTAAAATTAAATGTTTTCAAGCCTGAGCGTGTGGTCCATAACCTACTTGCCCAGTGTAGGGCTCAGTGACGTTCTTGCATTCAGTTTCCGCTTCCAATTGTCTGCCCCACCAAATGGTTTAAATTCACGAAGAGGAACATAACGGAATTACTGCATTTCAACTTAAGAGAAGACTTTTCATCTATGTACAATGAAAAGAAGAAAAAAAAAAAAAGGAAAATCTCATCTTTTGAGACCTCTGTAGGTGCCAATGGCTGTGGACACTCTGTCCCTCATATTCATCTGAAGGTGTCTCCTTCATACCTTGCATCCCAGCCACGTGAGCTACCTAGGGTTTGAATTGGTGCTGATTTCTATTAAGGAAAAACCCAGAACCAGCCGGCTCAAATCCATTAGCGCAAACCTTGTTAAGCCACATCCCGATATAGGCACCAAATTCCCAAGGCCCTGAAGCCCGGACACGAGGATCCTCAAAACAACACGATCTCAGTAGACAAGTGGCATGCTTGATGCTGTGGAAGATCCTTACTTAAAGGGGAGCCGCATCTAAAGAGCTGTTCTGTGCCAGGTCTCCTGGCCCCTCACTTAGTCATTATTAGATGTTTTTCAACAGCTAACGGTTACCCCCGTAAGAAACCTCACTTTTTATACAGTTGGGATTCCCACCATGTGTCGGAGTGTCCCGAGACTGCCCCGGCCTGTCCCCACAGGAGCAGGTGACCTGGATGGGCGGCGATGAGTGCAAAGGAGCCCTTTTACGTCAGGTGGGTCCGTGCCCGTTGCTATAACCGTGGGCATTAGCAAATCTCATCAAGCGCCCGTCTGGCCTCATACCGGAGGTGAGCTGCATTTGTTTTGATCAGGGAAAGAAAAGAGGATAAAAATCCATTAAAATGAACCAACTATAAGAGGCAATTGAGACTATCCCATTTATTTGAAGTAGACATTATATCACAAAACATTTCAAGAGCTTTCTGATGTTCGGTCTATTTTTAAAGACTTTCAGTTAGTCATAGATGAACCTCAAAACATTCAGCGGCTTGATATGAATAAATATGCTTATCCAAGCCTGTGACCTGACATAAAAAAAAAAAGCTGCAGTGATTTACGCGAGCTGAGGAGGTTAAACTAGGAGACGGGCCTCTCTTGTGATGCATAAGGAGTTTCTGCTGTTACAAGACAAGTTTAGAACAATCCAAAAGAAAGAATCTTTTCCACAAGAAAACACCGCTATCGTAATCTAATCTGATGCCCCAAGACAAGCAAAGACTGTTTCACTCAGTAATTCCTCCATCACGGCTATGACTTCAACTTTAACAACGCAGTACCTTTTAAGATGATATTTAAAGCATTTGGGCGTCTCCAGGACTGGAAGAACCCAACTCAGCCCTTCAGAAGTTTGTCAGGACCTATGTTGTATGTAGTAAAGCAACAAAACAAAGCCAAGATACTTAATCGGTTGAAGAGACAGGCAAGAGGAGTCTTGTTCTTTTCAAACTAGTGTTCTGCAAAGCCCTCGTTGACAAGGCTGAGGTATCTCCAGAGTGAGGAGAGCTGTCCTAAGGGGTCACCGCTGTCAGCTACCAGCATCGGAGCACCAATTCTTTATACAAATAACCACACGCACGCATTAAAGAAATCTTTCCCATCAAATTAGTAACACAACAAATAAACAAATTAAAGCCCAACTGATGAGCATGCGTAATAAAATGAACCGATTGATTATCCCCCAAGTCAGAGGATGCTCGTCTCCTGCAACAACTCAGGAAATTTGGTAATAAGTGGCTTAAACCTAACTATAACACTGGTGAGCGGCCACTATACAGCAGCACCAGAGATGAAGACCCTCCTCCTCCTCCTCCTTTCATCATCTCTAGTCCCACTAAAGCAACAAATCCCTGATCCAATGCTCACCTGAGATCAGTGGGACCAGGTCAAACGCAAGCGCCCTGTCTCTGTCATACCCGCAGAACGCAATCGTTCTCTCTCAAACTCCAAAAACCACTTATCAGAAGGGAATTAAGACAATTTATAGTGGGAAAACTCATACCTGGAATGTATCATGGCTGTAAAGGCAACATTTTCCCCTTCAGTTCTCCACACAAAGCCGTTTGTAAGCACACCAAAAAAAATACTGAGTGCTAAAAGCGCAGTTTTATTCATTCCAAAACAAGTTTCCACAAGCTCTCCAGAGCTATTCCATTTTCCAATATCTCTTGCCCAATAAAAGACAGAATTTAAACACCAAGAAGACACCTGTCTGCATTAAAAATTAACTACCTGCAAAATTACATTTTTTTTAAATTAAGTATTTTTTGGCAGAAACAGGACTTTTCTTTTGGCCACAGTTCTGTAACTTGCAAACGTTTTAACTGATTGGGGTCATATTTAGTTGAGCATTTTCATCTGGGCTTACAAATAAATAACGCAAATTTCACAGGAACTTCTAAACAGTTCCATAGCAAAAGAATTCTGAAAAGTTTGGCAACTAGTAAGCAACTTTTTTTTTTATTATTATTTTTATTCTGTATTATAAAAAGAACAGCTTTATGATCATTTAAATCGTTATCATGTGGGCTGACCATATGAACACGAGCTGAGCTGTATATTGCAGTGCATTAGTTTTTTCCAGCTGGGTGATGGACAGAGTTGTTTGCTGTTTGATCTGGCCACAGCTGATACCGCAAAGCGAAAAATAAATGGTGAGCATGAACAACTCGGCCCAGTGCATGGGAAAGCAGACCGTTCCCCTAAAATACTTGGCTTTTATTGACTTTGACACCAAAAGAATTGACTTCCACAGCTTTTTCTTTCCATGATTTGGACAATGCCATCACGGTGACAATGTCACGAGTTTGTCCTTCTCATTTTCCAAAAACCTGCACGCAGGTAGGCTGTCACCGGAGATTAAGGTGAGTACTGATAACACCCTGCAGTGTTTTGAGCAAGGATTTCACTTTTTCTAAAAAAAAAATACATATGTTACTTTTCATTATGTTTTTTGAGACTGTCAATGAATTAGTCAAATTCTTCAAACTTTCCAGCATTCTGGTGATCAGCAAATCCATGTGCTCAGCGAGACTGAGAGCACAGGGGCAGACCAATGTGGCATTATTTTTTGTCTTCTTTTTAACTTCAATATTACGGTCGTGACCCAATGCAGTATCATTTTTGCTTCCCGTTTTCCAAAGAAACCATTAGACTACCTAATATGGCACGTTATTTAGGAAAGCCAATTTAGGTGATGATTAGTTACTGAATCTATTGTAAAACCATAAAAAGCACATAGGCATGTTTTAAATGTGAAGTCCCATTTTGGTATTAAACCACTCAGCTTCCATTTGACAGCACGATATTCAGAGACACAAATTAGCCTTTATCTATAATTATATGCATGCATTTACAACAAAATGTATATTTTGAAGGAAAACAATCTTGAGGCAAAACAATGAGGCGTTCATATCAGCCTCTGCCTTGTTCAAAGTCGGTAAAAATGGTATTTTGAGGTATAGTTCCCAGGCAAATTGCATGCAGCACAGCTGCTTCAGAATTTGCAGGCTGCTTTTTTTTTTTTTGAGAGAGAGAGCTCTCACTTCTTTCATCTCCGAAAACAGGCAAGCATTTGACCTTAATGGCCATGACAATGCTGCGGCCAGAAGCGTACACACCGCCAACAACTGGATGTTACACTGCCTAAGCACCTCTGAGTCCCAGAGACAGACAAGTGGCACTTGCTGGCTTTACTTCATGTTATTTTTGACCAGCCCTTCTCTTGTTTCAGTTTGCTCTTTTATTTTATTTTTTTTTTTTCATACACACTTCCACTGGCACAGGAAGCTGCTGCGCAGCCTCAACACAGGGTACCTGGTTTTGGTATGAGAATATACCGCAGAGCTGTCCTTTTTAATTTTAGTTTTAACAACGAAAGTCCGATTTCCAAATCTCCACCTACAACACAATATTTTGCCAAGTGAATACATTTTTTCCCTTCCTTCTAAAGGCAGAACCATAAAAGCCGCACTTCAATAATTACATCGTGCCTTTCACCCACCGATCCCTGAGAGCTTCTAAAAAGGAGCATACCATTAGCCTCAGCTTACAACGGGAGCAAACAAGGCAGAGAGGGATGAATTCTCACCATTATTCGTATTTCGGAGGGCATGAGGAACTCTAATGGAACTGGGACCCCACAGCGCCGTGCCTTCTATGTGATGCCGAATAACGGAGGGGTTTGCCCCAAAGAGCAGTCAAGAAGGCTGCAGCTCCACAGCCCTTCGCTCTTGCAGCGGATGGGCCCCTCTGGCCAAAGCAAAAGCCAGTAAAAGAGCGGGGAGCTGTTGCTGCAGCCAGTTTAGCAGCAGCTGCCAGTGGCTCAGGGGGGAGGAGGACAGCCCCGCTGACGCAGCCGGCTCCCAGCACCCTGCGCACCCACCGCGGGCGCTCGCGGGGCGTCTCCGTCGCGGCCGGAGCGGGGTGCCGTGGGCCGCCCTGCGCCCTCCCCGCTGCCCAGGGGACACGGCTGCTTTGCCGGTCATCGCAGCCCCGTAACTCAAAATGTCTACTTGAGAACGGACTGGTGGGAACCGGGCGAAAACCTGCCGTGAAGTATAGCGCTGCCCTTCTGCTCCTCCGCTGCTGCTGTCTTGTGAGGAAGATAAGAGATCAGCAATTAAAGCAAGCAAGCGGCGCCTGTGCCGCCGGCACTGTCTATACGTAACTTGCCACGGTCATTGTTACCGTGGGTCGGCTACAGAATGCCAAAAAAGTTAAGACTGATAAATTTAATATCAGGTGGCATTTAAGCTGCTGACAGCCTATTAAGTCCACTGTGCTGTAGGATGCCGGCACTTAATTACTGAGATGGTATCGGACCTCACAGTCAGCGCAGTATGGTACGTATCGGCTTGCAAGCAGATCCCAACAAACCCTTTTTTAATAAAACTTTAAGCTAGAGAAGCTTGGAATGCAGGAGCTGATGTAGTTCTCCTGCCGCAGAGAGCCTGGGCAGTGCGGGCTGTGTCAAACAGCAGCAGAGACCAAAGGAACAGCCACTCCAGCTCCGACAGCGTTTTTTCCAGAAAGCGGGATTTATTCCTTGCTGTTGCTTCATGTCACATCCTGAAATTTATTTCTTTCTTCCCCCCCCCCCCCCCCCCCTTTTTCTTGAAACGCAGCCAACACCTAACAAAATCGCTCTTCAGAGGGCAAAAATAATTCTCAGGATTGAGATAAACTGTGGAAGGATATGCAAAAGATCAATCACTGTACTCAGCCATAACTCTCTCCTATTAACTTGTGGTATCTCAGGACACGTCATTTTCTCAATCCCCCTCTTTTTGGAGACAGATAAGCCTGCAGCATGCGGACGTGAAGGCGGCCAGCGGCGAAGGCAGGAAGCTCCCAGAAAATCCACAGCTCGGAGATACCCATCAGCCTACACCAAAACCCGTTGGCCAACTGCAAAGCTGTGGTCCCGACCACCAGCTCCCAGCGCGCGCTGCCAGCTCTCGCCGCCCCAAGTCCCAGCGTGTATAGAAGGGATTTGGCAAACTTGAGCGGTACAAATCACACAATCAGAACCGGCAGTCTCCGAGCACCTCTGTTTCCTACTGACTGGATGCATCGGAATAAAAGCAGACATATCCAACAGGGAGAAGGCACACCAGCCCAGGGAGAAAAACCAAAGGTTTTAACCCAATCCCGCTTTCTATTTCAGTGAGAAGGACGGACCACAGGTTCTTGAAGTACACTGAAGACTCCCTGCAGGAAGGGGTCCCGGTACCAAGGGGATGGTCGGCAATACAAAATAACTAGACTACAAAAATTGATAACGTCAGGCTCATTTGAATGCGTATTTGTAAAATTCATTTAAAACAAGGAACTCCTGAGGGAAAGCTATCAAAAAAATAATGTAATCAGATGTGAGGTCAGAAAAGGCATCAAAGGAGTTGCAGATTTCTTCCACTCCACCCAAGAATATCCAAGGAATATGGTTTCAAAGCCCGAGGCACAAGTGCAATTGTTTGCTCAGGTGCTGGTCACATCCCCGTCGTTTCTGCTGCTGTAACAGTTTTGCAAACGTCAAGTAGCACCAGGAAGGGCAGCTGCCTACCACCCTACGGCGGATAGAACCATTTGCTTTTAAAACACTCTTCTCAGGTTATAGACAGATGACCGAAAGAAACCAAGTTACGCCGGGCCGTGCAACAGCATCAGAGGGCCGTAGCACTCAGGCAGAGTACGAGCTCTCTCTCTCTATATAAATAGCAAAACGTCAAGATCTTAAACTAACTCGTGTCCTTTAGCACCTGCCCAGGGCGCGAGCGCGTACGCGGCTTGCCACGGCCGCGCCGCTGATGAGCCGAAGCTCATTAAGCCATGCCATGCCAGCCCCAGCAATTGTGCTGGGCTAGGATACCCTTATTTTATGCCACCGTTTGTTTTGGTAAACTCGTTCTCTAGCAGAAGTGGTGTCATTTGGAACAGAGGAGAAGTTAGGAGAGCAAATTGGTTAAACTCTATGAATACGGAGAGAAATCGAGTAAATTTGATACACCGGTAAAAGGAGAAGAGGGATCAGAGAACAGTTACCATAAAACCTCATTATGAAAGCACCCATGAGAGCCGTCGGTTTGCACTATTACTATTTAAAGACTTTTCGTTATAATGGGGATACCTGAAATAGTGCTTGGTGCAGTGGGAC
Organism: Vanellus vanellus; assembly: GCF_965231255.1. NCBI lineage: Eukaryota > Metazoa > Chordata > Aves > Charadriiformes > Charadriidae > Vanellus > Vanellus vanellus. Next base: position 3,077,810 of record NC_138914.1, read on the forward strand.
ACGCTTTACCTTCACAAAGACTGTTACAACAGGCGGCTATTTAATAAGGCTGCCAGAGGAGCGGGTCAGCAGGTAATTCACCAGGAGTGAGCCACTTTTAAATATTTTACTAAAAGAACACACCGAGATAATAACACCTCATTTACCAGCTTGCCCTTCCAGATGACTTAACCCTAGTATCTCCTTTACAGCGAAGCAGACCTTTTATTACAGAAAGGTCCTTCAATTTAAAGATCTCCCCGTGGTGACAGTGTGCCGTTTTGCAGCCGGAGATGCAAAGAATTGTACCTACGAAAGCAACATTTGGGTGGCATTAAAATCTCCCCTTGCTTAAAAGTTAAAGATTGGTGCATCGGATGCAGCCAGCAGCACCCGAGAAGCCTGTTTCACACACTCCGTTATATGCTCCTACTTTCGGTGACCCCCATTTCAAAGTTTCCCAAACTTTAAATACTTTGGATGAAACCTCCTGTAGTTGTTCTCCGCCTCTCCTTAACAGCTTGCTCTCAGTTTTGGGAGGAAGGGTAGGACTTTGAAATTTTGGGGTGTTCCTTTGTTTCCCCCTGCCTTCTTAAAAAGCCTACAACATTACACAGGGAAAAAAAAAAAAAAGCCTGCTAAAATACAGTCTCCCAAATGAAGTACTTCTGAGCTACCAAAGGCCACAGTCCAGGTTGCTTGAACAGGTTTTGTTTCTCTTTGTGCGTGCAGATATTTCTCAATAATTCTTCCATCCTGATGTTGGACATTCTCATTTCACTTATAAACCCATTTCTCACTTCACTTAGTGCGCAGCAAAGAATAACAATTGAGGCAGAGGGTTACCAGAAGAAGACGGCAGGTTTGAGCAAGGGGAAAGCTTTTATCCCAGAGTGGTCAGGGCTGGAAGGGCCCTCTGGAGCTCCCCCAGTGCCACCTGTGAGGAGCAGGGGCACCTCCAGCAGCAGCACAGGACACGTCCGGGTGGGTTTGGAGTGGCTCCAGAGGGGGAGACTCCACAACACGTCTATTTGCCATGACTTGCCCAGATAATAGCAGAATATAACTCATGAAATGGTCATGCATTGGCAGTCTCAATTCTGAGATTTCCTCAGCTCGGAACCCCAAATTCTCCTCAGACCCGTGTCTATCCAGCTCTGACCAAGAGGCAGAGTCCCAGCTAGGGACTCACAGGTGGTGCCTGTCACGGTTTTGGCTGGGATAGAGTTAACTCTCTTAGTAGCAGCTGGTACGGTGCTGTGTTTTGCATTTGGGAGGAGAGTGATGTTGATAACACGCCAATATTTTAGTTGTTGCTAAGCAGTTATGGACTTTTCAGCTTCTCATACTGGAGTGCCAACAAGAGGGTGGGGGGCACCCAGCCAGGACAGCTGACCGCAACTGCCCAAAGGGATATTACATACCACATGACATCACGCTCAGCATATGAAGTTGGGTGAAGAAGAAGGAAGGGGGGACGTACAGAGGGGCGGCGTTTGTCTTCCCAGGTAACCATTAGGTGTGATGGAGGCCGGCGTTCCTGGCGACGGCTGAACACCCGCCCGCCCATGGGAAGCGGTGAATGAATTTCCTGGTTGGCTTTGCTTGCCTGTGTGTCTTTTGCTTCACTTAAACTGTCTTCATCTCAACCCACGAGTTTTCTCACTTTTACTCTTCTGATTCTCTCCTCATCCCACCGCGGGGGGTAAACGAGCGAGCGGCTGCGTGGTCCTGGGTGCCGGTTAGGGTTAAACCGCCACAGTGCCCCAGAAGGAACGCCCCACCAGCCCAGCCACCAGCCCACCCATACAAGGCTGAAATTTCTAAAAAGACTTCTGTTGGTATAACAAGCTCCCTAATGAAGTTGAGGCTAACTCTTCCATTTCTTTTAATAGAATTTGGAAATTCAAGTCAGTCCTGCTTAGCTGGTTAGTCTTTCCTAGGACTCTCCTGAATCCAACAATACACTTCTAATTGTGTCACGGTACGTTTCTTTATTTCAGTTAGGCGAGCGAAGCTCCGCAGGCTAGGTTCTCTCCACCTCTTTTGCAGGGATCCCATTTACCCCAAACACCGAAGCAGAAACACAGCAAAGTGATGCGCTGAACAGACGCCTTCATCTGCAGAGAAGAAATGGGTTTTGATTCACCGTGCGATGAACTCGCTGATACTGTAGCACAGTGCGGCTCAAAATCAGACTGCGCTGTCTTGGAGAAGCACAAGGAAGATGAATAGAGGTCACTAATATTTAGTCACCGAGACCTTTATAAAAGTCAGAATACTTAGACTGCAATGACCCAAAAAGGGCACCGAACTAATAAAACAATAGAATACATGAAATATGAGAAAGAGAAAAATGGGAAAAAATTGAAAACGATCCACCCAATCAAACGATGACTAAAGGAGCTGATAAGGGGAATTAAACGCCTTCTGTGGTACCCTAATAACCCAAAGAAAATCTGAAACTTCAAATAATGAGAACAGCAGGGCTCAACCTTCATGCCCCCAAATCACAGATGACTAAAGATGAGTTCTCTCTACTGGGTAAGCAGCTGCTTCACAGAGCGATGGTAAAACTAGCTCAAGTACTCAAACTCCAGCCTCGCTGTGGCTTTCCAGTTTCCCAGTGGTTTGGCACTGTGAGAATACTTTCTGGGGCATTCATCTCTTTCACAAAAACATCAGCTCATCAGCAGGTAATGTGCGACATCCTCGCTGGCAGTCCCAGGAGCGAAGGGAAGGATTTAATGAGCACAGACTCTGAATCACTTCCTGATTAGGACTCAAAATGAGTTGACTTCATCTTCACCAAAAAAAAAAAAAAAAAAAAAAGGGATAAAATTAAAGTCTTTGTGTGGAAAAGGCAAAGGACAGTTTTAGCTCATGCATCCAAATGTGGTAAACCCTTGATTTCCCTTAAGAGTTTAGGATGACAGATTATCACATGTTAAAATATGGCCTTGTCACCACCAGGACACGAGCGCTCGTCAACTAAGCCACATTCAACACACCCCTTTAACCGGCCATCGCTGCGGCACTGTGCAAGTACCTTCCGCTGTTACACAGCCCCTTCCCGGCCTCTGCTAAAGAAACGGACTTGGGTTCCTGGGACAGCCCAACCCTCAGGAGATGCCTCAAGCCTCAGGCTCTTTTTGTGGTCCATGTAAGAAAGAGGAAGAGGAGACTTCTCCCCCCCCCTCCCCCAGCCACTTCCCCACCTTTATCACGGGCTTGTATTCGGGTGCTGAATTGTTAGCGAACCATCAAAGCCACGACACACTATTAATCACCACCACAATGCTGACAAAGTGTGCGTTTCCAATAGCACCTTTCACATGACTGTTGTTCAGCCCGCTCCCCATTAACTTAAATTAACGTAAAAAATCAACAGCGGAGTGTTTTCAATGCTAGCAATAAACCTAAAGGGTGCAAACAGGGGAAAAGAGGAGCAATTTTACTCTTTTTCCAATATATCATGGTTTCAGCAACAGCGCTCTTTCAGAGCTTTCATTGTTTTGATGATTCTCATCTCATCTATATATTTATGCATTAAAAGGCAGTGTTGTATCCCAATGAAAACAAAACACACAAAACCGCCCCAAAACAAATTAAAATTTCCAATCTACAATGGATCAAGGGCTTCCTCAGGCAAATGAAGAAAGCGGCAAGACGGCTGATTCCAGGTGGGACACTACGTCTGTTTGGGTAGGGAAAGCAACAAGCTACTTTTCAATACAGTAAGTGACAGCCACAGCCATATTCCAATTGCCGACAGGACATTACCGATCTAGCATTATTTTTTTTCTTCCCCATTTCAATACTGAAATTTTTCAGAAAGTATATAACGAAGTCATTCAGGCACAGCTCACTGAAGTTTGACTTCACACATGGTTTTGTTGGGAATTTTGCCTCATTGGCCTCAAACTGCTGGGTCAACTATTTTTCTTCTTGGCTTTCACTTTCTTAATGAACCCTTTGAAAGCCTATTTAAAAGAAAAAAAAAATATTCAATCTCTACCAAGGAAAGATGTGGGCAATGATGCCATTTTACATCAACTAAATATCACATAATTTTTAAGAAAAGGTTTTACTTAAGTTACCATGGACCGGTTCGTGACTTTTTGATGTTAGCAGTTAAATGCAAGTGTGAGCATTTGTATTACGCACACATGCCAAACACATACATCCCATGCAACCATGTCAATATGGGGCATATTGATATTAACATATTTTATACATGTATGCTAATCTTACTATCAGGAGACACAATGTCTGTCCCATGGGTGAAATCAGTGGGGCTGGGGGGAATAAAGCCAAGATTAAACGATCTCCCTTCCTTACATAAATTTTTCTACTACACCTGAAACACGGTCAAGTAGTCATGTTGAGGTGATATTACCTGTCCCAAAAGAAAAATTTTTTCCACCAGAAAGGGACAGATTTTGCCAAAGCACATCTCCCACAGGTAGGTCCGGCTTTAAAACTGAATAAATAAATAAAATCACCATTCCCCCCTGCATTTCACTGTGCAAGGAAAAACTAGGAAAATCCAGAAACTTTCTTTTAGGGGAACAATATTAACTATAGCTACCACTATCAGCTTCAGCTCTAATGAAATTCTGTCAAACCTACGCGAATTCAGAAACTCGCTTTAAACACGTCTTTTCTTCCAGACTTGTCTACAGCTGAGATTCCTGAAGACATCCCGCACAGAGTCAGAGCCGGTGCGTGCCTTCAGACAGAGCACAACAGATGAAGGGTCTTTTTTCTACTTCTCCAGGTTTGGGGTTTCGAGTGGAAGAAACTCAACTCTCATACTTAAGGGGGAGAAAAAGGAAGAGTAGCACGTTTGATCTGTTATCTTCTAGTAGTCAGCTGGAATTGTACTGGATATCGGCAAAGGGAGGGGGGAAAGAATCTTACTCGTGTATGCGGAACAGCAACAACAGCTCAGGATTAGCTGCAGACAGAAGGACCATATAGGATTAACACAGTGAACCAGTCATCACGCTTACCAGAATATCCAAGAGCGAAATACGCAGAGGATTTCAGGGCAGGATTTAGCAGAATTTGCCTGAAAATAGCACCACATTTGGAATAAGCCTTATTGAATACCACGGCACCTAGCACCTCTTCACCAAAATGACTTAAGGTGCGTTAATTCCGGAAGCGTTTCTTGCGTGACCATTTAAACCATCAGCGTACTGGCAGGGATGGAAGGCTGTCAGAAAGGCGCCTATACGCAGGCTTCAAAGCGCAGGCAAGAGCCTTACCTGCAGCGTATGAACTTTTAAATGACTGAAACGCGGGGTAAGTATTATTACTGTCAGATGCAAAGTCAAGCGCCCAGCACCATTTAATCAGCTTCTGCTGCTGAATTAATGGCTTTCATTGCTGCTTTTTTCTTGCCACAACGCTTTGACTGCTATGACAGCCTTACTTGTGCGAGGGGTTGTCAATAGCGGCGAAAAGGATACTCTAAGCTGCAAATTGCAGGTTGGATTACCTGCATTAGAACAGCATAGGAAAAAAAGAAAGAAATTCAACTGGAAAAGGCTTATTGCTGTTATGGCAAAACCTGGCTCTGCGACACTTCAACAGCAAGGAGCCAAAGTGCTCCTGGAGCAGCTGCAGGTCCTCTTTCTCGCCAGCTCTCTGGCAGTTTCCCAGAAGGAAGCGAAGCATCATTCTTGGATCTACATGGACACATCATTGCTTCCATCCGACAGGAGCTAGCAGTAGGCAACGACGAGCGGCAACAAGCTAGCCAGGGAGAAAACGCTCCCTGCTCTTCTGCACCGCTGAGCGAATCGTTGCTCTCTCCAGAGCAAAGTTACTCCTCGATAGCATTTCCCACGTTGCAGGAGGAGCCACACATCAACAAGCAACAGGTTCACAATCTGTCCCTTTACCGAGCCAGGCCCTCTAACAGAGAAGCCATTCACAGCGGCCAGGAGCCTCCTGGGACCGAGCTAGACTTTGCATTTCGCCCATTCCCCCTTGCGCACTGCAGAGTAGAAAATAAGCATAATTAACAAGGCAAAGCTCAAGCTGCTGAACCTGGTCATTCAGTTTAAAAATGAGCTCCATACATTCATGCGAGGCAAGTGTGTTAGAAGAACTCTTGGTAATCGTCTGGGCAAGCATTACCTTGAACTTAGATCCTTTTTGGCTACTAATTCCAGCCGCTACACTCGTAAACCATTCCCATTTAGACGCACAGAGACCGATACCCCAGTAGCTGGAGCACGAAAAGGGCAGTAAATAGATGGCAACTGATAACGCTGCCGATGTGAGATGACACCGTAACCTAACCCAGCACACGCTCGGCAGCGGTGGCTGGAAAGCGCTCTACAAGTGCTACTGACAGCCCGAAATAGTCACCCTCCTATCTGCCTGTTCAGTAACCGCCTTTATTAATCTGTGGTCTTGGCCAACCTTTGAATAGGCTCTGGGTTTATTTTTCTAAGCTCTCGTTGGCAGCGTAGGCAGCAGTAAACGATCGAAGGTGCACAAGGACTCAGTCCCAGTTCACGGTCGACTTGGCCATTCATCCCCAGACAAGGGATACGGGGAAAGGCAGCCGCAATATGTGACGCTGCTGCAGCCACTGGCCATGCTTTACCTGTCCTGTGGGCAGATTAAGCCGATCACTCTTCATCACTATTAACACAGTGATGTGTAAAAATAAATAAATAAAATACTACAAGCCTCGCCTGCAAATTCCTCTAAAACTCCTGGGAAAAACCAGACACCCTTAGCAGTGTAACGGCGGGCACGGATCGCCAGCTAAGTCGGCTCTAAAGGCAAATATTCCTTTCTCACCGAGAGATGCAGTGTGCTATAAAACGAATAAGGAACAAAGACCCCTTTCATTCTGCTGACAAATACAGTATAGCATGTCACAGATCACGAGAGGAGCAGACAACACAACGGCAAGTAAATGCGTGTCTTTTTATTAAGAAATACATATAATAATGACAGATTATGTACACTCGTCCCCCCCCAAGCCTTCAAGAATTACGCTGGCTAACATGGCCGTATTTAGGGATGTTACTTCTGTTACATGGAAAACCGCCTTAAGGAGGGGTATATCCAGCCAGTGCAGCGGGATACGCACAAATGCGGAAACAGATATTTTGTTTGGGTTCATACGTGTTGTACGCTTTGTTTATTGCATTTCACACGCAGCTTCTGCAACTCATTCACAACTGATGCATTTTCGGAGAACCGTTTATATGCCCTTTTTAACTCTCTCGCTGCTGAATTTCGACAGAGACACCATCTCTGCCTCCTCCCTCCTTGCCCTCTGCCCTGCTGACCCAGCCTGCTCTCCGGAGATTCACCGCCCAGCCCTCACACCTGCTTAGTTCAGGGGATGCTTTGCACAAAAAGAAAGACCCTCCTGGTCCCGCTATGCCTTTACGATGCGACCAGCCTCCCTGAGCCTGTCCCTCCTTGCTTGCCAGAGCCAGCCCAGGGGACGGCTGCCCAGCTCAGCGCCCAGCGGCCAGCACCTCGCCCCCAGCCACCACCCCGGGAGCGGAAACGCGCGCCGAGTCTCGCCTCCTGCTTTACTTTCGGCATGTAGGGCCGTCTGCGGAGCTGCTACGTTTCTACCCCAGATGAGCGCATCCCTCGCGAGGTCCCCTTCCTGCCCCCCTCCTCGGCTGAGCGGCGGGAGAACAATGCGGGGACAGACGTTTAGCAACACCTGCTGTACCGCATTAATATGCACAGGGACGGATTGATGGCTTTTCCCATCCAGCACTAAGACCGCATTGTTCGGGGCGATCCATCAGCGGATCGCTCCCCCCGCCACGCCGGCCCCACAGCCCCCTTCTGACATGTCCCCTTGTCTCCCAGCCCGGGCTGACGACCGCGTTTAGGAATGCACTTCATTAAATCGGAGCTGCCCCATTCCAACCTGCAATGCGGAGGCAGTACAAAGCCAGCGCCACGCTTCCTCCCGCATATTCTTTCAAAAGCCCCATTGTTCGGCAGGCATCTGGTCCTGATCTCAGCCTATTCGTGCCCACTGACCCCGCGTCTCGCGGCGCGCCCGCTCGCCAACGGGCCTCGCGTAAAGCCTGCTTGATGAATTAAAAAGCAGCACCAGCCATCTGTCCTCCCAGGCCGGGCTAGGGCTGCGCCGCCGCGCTCGGCGGCTCCCTCCCCAGCCCCGCAGCAGCCCCGCAGCCTCCCCTCCGAACCCGCTGCCTCCGTCGGCGCCCAACCTGCGGCTGAGGAACCGCCGGGTTCGCGCCGTGAGCGCGGCAGACCCGGCTTATCGCGGTTACCGCTTTCCGTTTCGCACGGTAGCATCTAGGAAAGGAATAAAGAGAATGCAACAGAACGCTCTCACTTGCCTGAGTCCTTCGAAATTCAAGCACAAATACAAGATTAATCCTTCCTTTGTGAGGTCTTGTCTTTAAGTCGTGGTATGTAATGATCCTCAGCACTGCAGCAGAGGGGAATAAAAAATGCAGGGATCATAAGCAGGGGGAGGACAGGGCTTACTTACATCAGGGTTTCTGCCACATGACAATAGGTTTGAGAGGGAAGAATAAGCTGGCGGCAGCAGCTGACAGTGCAAAAGGGAGCACGCAGAAGCCTGCCTTTTATATTATTGGTGACATTTCTAACACATGACAACAATTTCCATCTGTATTTAAGCTGGGAGTGTGAGGAAAAGAGCATTACATCACGACTCCTCTATTCCTAGGGGCTGCGGAATATGTAGGCCGGGGGGATTAAAGAGCACCTGTGTACGCTGGAAATCTGAACCGCCACGAGGCAGATTCCTCCCCCCCCACACACACACTTCTTTCTCCCTCACCCTTTTTCTTTCTCTCCCACCTTCGCTGAGCTGCTGTTTGAGAATATGCCCAGGGAAGCGCAAAATGGTATTGTCCTAGTTTGCAAGGCACGGGAATGGGGGAGGTGTGAATACGTATTTCTAGCTCCGTCTCTCCCTCCGTAGGAGATACGGCACTCATCTTTGCCAGCAATCAGACAGAATGCAGAGCATCTTTCTGGTTTCTGCTGTGTTGTCCCAAGGGCTTCGAGTTTCCCTTAAAGTACCAACTTTCATCTCCCTTTTAAATCTGCGGGGAATTTCAGTGACAGTAGCAATGATTTCCCCCCCCCCCCCTTTTCTATTACGGCCCACACATGCCTGTATCTTTTTAAAAGTAAACATCAAGAACAGGGGCCAAAGATATTTCGGAAAAAGCACTTGACTGCTTCAGAGCCAGCAGGTGTCCGCCTTGGCTGCTTTCCACGTACCTCACAGGACAGGATCGCTTAGCGGCAGCGCCGAAATCCCAGGGGGGACTCCAGCCTCGCAAGGAAACCCGCTCCCCCGCAACCCAGGGGCTGCTCCGCCGGGGCTCCCGCGGCTCCACCGAGGCAGGCGGGGATGCGCGGACCCCGAGGACCTGCTGGGGTGGGCAGAGGGTGCTGCGGGGCCACCCCCGCTCAGCTGCTCCCACGGACCGGGGCTCGGGCACGGTGGGGGCAGCACCCACCGCCGTTGCTCCGCGGAGCAGAAGTTTTGAGCCGCCCCAGTCACCCGCCGCCGCTCGCAAAGCGGCCCGTCCCTGCTGCGGGACGCAGGTGAGGGCTCACGCGTTCGCAGCACGGGCGTGCGAGGGCCAGGCGACGGGAGGAAAAAACAAAAAAAACCAAAAAACCATCATCTCTTCGTTCCGCTACCAAACCCAACAGCGCAAATTCGGCGACTGCCACTGCCGGAGTAACCCAATCCCCAAAAGCGGCCAAACTGGGTAGGGGCAAAATGCCACCAAGGGAGAGCAAGACTTATACTACCTTTACAAAAGAAATAGCCACCAACAAACAGGAGAATGGGGTGATTATAAATATATATATATATACCAGTCTTAATTTTACGAGACAAATATTTTCATGAAAACACCATCCGGCCCAAGGTGCCGGCCCATTGCGTGCCTCGCGGTTAAAAATAAAAGATAACGTTTCTTTGCTCAAGATTCACCTTGCTGATCTTTCACCAACAGCCTCATTGTGTCTCAGGCTGGTTTTTGGCTGTGTGTCCAGTCAGCTCGCAGTCTGTCCTGGTTTGAGGCCCCACGGGAAGTCCAAAGCCTGTGCTAACGATGGATTTAGAGGACTGGATACAGCAAATTTGAAAACCGCAATATGAAAATAAATGGCTCTTAATTCCTCGCCCCTCCCCTTCATGTCCACAAAATCAAAAAATCTGCACGAGCCAGACTGAAACTCTCTCACCAGATGATACTTCAATGATGCAGCACCTAAATGGCACATTCCAGAAAAAAAGCCTCTTTATCAAAAACCGAAACGGTGCGTTTTATTTTAGGTTTATTCAGAGATGCAGCTCCCCAGTCATTTCTGAAAATTCTTTCAAAATATTTAAGGGGGGGGTGGGGGGGAGACACACACACAATGAAATGACTTATTTTTAATCTGGGGTTTAAAGGCTGTTTCTCTTTCCAAAAAAAAGTGCCACACACAAAGAAAGAAATTCAATGCAAACCTCTGTTTCTGTATCATGAAAGCCCCTTCGAGCACCAGAGTAATCAATTTCTCAGAGCTTGTGTGGTCTACAGCAAAAGCCAAAGAAGGTATTTAAGTTTATACAGCCTTCAGCATTTTGATGGCTTGCTTTTGAAATCCGACATGTTTAAATTTTATATCTTTTTTACAGTTAGTTATGTCTTAAGAAAATAGTTGCTGTCAGTAGAAAAAAAATAGAAACAAAGGAGAATAAATGAAATTCAACCTGGTTTTAAGCTGCTGGCCCATTCTAAAATCAGAGCAATTCAGAGTTGCACCACAAAAACTGTTACAATCGTACTTACAGCACCTTACCTTATATTATACCCAGTCTTATTTTAGCATCAAACACTTTGGCTCACCCTAACAAAGAAAAGATATTAAATAAGAGTGGCGCTCCAATGTCAAGCACCGCCAGATAAGCATCCGCACCAGTTTACAGGAACAGTAAAGCACGTACTTCGTCAGATGCGAGAGAACTCCCTACCTTTTCTCGAGCAGAAAGTCAAAGGCAAACCATAAATCACGCGGGATGGGGAAAGGAGTCTTTGTCCTCACGGTAACCCCAACTTCCCACCATGAAAGAAGACCATCTTGAGACAAGATTTTACAGCTGGGATTTAACTCACAGGGTGGAAGAAGTGTGAGATAGAGCACCCTTGTAGGTAGGAACAAACTTCTCCAACAGACTTCTCAATCTTTCATCAGCACATTTTGGATCCAATTCACTTACCATGTGGGAACAGCAAATGGGGAACAAACTGTGAATTCAAATAACTGTAAACTCAGCAAGATGTGGAAATAAAACACAGATGGTGCACTTCAGATTAAGGGTCAGCGTTTCAGCGCCGCTTTCCCCTTTTACATTGTGATAGGTGATGTATAACAACCACCTCCTCCTCGAGACAGCGCTCTAATTAAACCATGACTCACTTAGGAAGACAAGGAGCCAAGCGATACCTCCACAGAAGCCCCCCTGCCAGTCGAGAGGAGCGACGGCTACTTTATTAAGCCGTGGCTCATGGGTTTGCTGCTTGAGGATTAACGTTTGGGAGTGGACCTTGTCTCTGCCGGACAGACACAGCTGAAAAAAGCTTCTTCAGCTTCTCCAGCTTCCAGGCGTGCTGTGGCAAGGATGCTCCGCCTGGCAGGGCTGCGCCCAGCACCCATCATAGCCCCTGCCACAGCACCCCCTCGGCCCCCCCTTCACCACCCGCACCTCCAGCAGGATTTTGCAGAGGCTGCTCTGATGTTTGCCAAAGCCACGGACAGGACCGCTGCACCAGCCCTCAACAAAGTCCCCAGTACGAAAATGCCTCTGGAGGTCGGTGCCACGCCTGCCTCGGCATTGGGTTCATTTCATTCCCTAAACCCACTTTTCGTCCTAAGTCTCAGGAATGGAATTTAGGAGGACTTCATTCTTGCTGTGAAGTGTTAATTGCATGCCCAGGGCCCTCTAGGAAAGGGTCTGCTTGTGAGCACAAGTTCAAAGAAATAATAAAGGAGTAACTACAGATTAGATGACAGAAGAACTATAAATCTATAGGAGCTTGAAACGCCAGGCAGAGAGGAGCAGTACTGATTGCAAGGTGACTATTGCCTTTAAAATATGCCAGAGGTTGTTTATCAGATCAGAGTTAACGAGGGAGAAATCTAATTGTACTATAATATTAAATTTACCATTTTAATGGTATCATCAATGTTCTGTAATGTGGGCAATTTACAGAATGTCTGTCAACGTGGTTCTCCGGCGAGGTTAGTTACACTGGAGCAGAGCTATCGCATCTCATCAGCTGTTCCCTTCCAGAAAGCACTGCGTGTTTTGCGGAGGATTGGAGAGGGCTAAGCGAGATAGCAAAATATAGGTTTAAAATTATGGGAATGCAAAAAATGGGAGAGACATTTATGAACATCGTAGGCTGTTTTCATTGCTGAAAGAACCGCGTCCGGCTCTGCCCCGCTGCCGAGCCCAGCTTTCCTAATTCTGCACTGCCATTTAGCGTCCTGCTGGCTTTTTCCTCAACTCTCTTGCGCAACACTTACTGCTGTTCCCAAAACCTTACATACGTGGATTTAGGAGAGTTGAAAATAACCTGACTATTCAAGTACGTTTTCAGCTCTCATGTATTAGCCCCCTCTGAACAAAACAAAACACAAAAAACCCCCCACACACCCTAGAAAAACATGAAAGAAGATGGCAGTAAGGGCTCAGAAACTATCAGGTAAATGAAAAGAGTCAAAATATAGAGTCTCCAGTTTTTGATTACTAATTCAAGACCTGTGAACAGTAGGAGATGGTGATGCTGCATTTATAAATATCCATCTCCTCATGTATTCAAGGAAGAGTTTGCTAAAAGCAGCAGCTTCTTAATTTGGAGTTCCTCTCTCCTCCGTCACCTGTCCCAGCCCCTCCGGTCTGAGGTACGCCAGTTCAAACTCCTACTACAGCAAAGATTACCTGCACATTTTTAGCATACGACAATCTCCTATTAAGCAGATTTAAGTTCGGTAGAAAAATTCGTACCACACTGGCAGTATTTGAGTTGCCGTGATGGTCTGAGATAAAAATGAAGTATCGTCAATTCATCTAATGAGCAATACTGCTTCTTCCTCCAGACCTCCTTTTACCAACATCAACATTTGCTTAGTGTTTTCCCCCTGGTAAATAAAGTATTAAACCAGAAATTTAAAGAAAAAGCGTAGGTCGTGAATGAATGATGAAGTGTGTAATATAATTCAATAGCAGATGACGCTTCCAAGGGTCTTTGGTGATTTTTTCCATCTTCGGCCCCCAAAAGACCCCGCAAGTAAAACTGCTAGATCACTATCCAACTGATTACTCCGTGATACATGTCTCACTTTGAAGATACATTAGCCTTTCAAAGGTCCATTTATTAAACACTTCCATTTAAATAATAATTTTCACAATCCTCAGTGAAACAGATGCATTCCCTCTTAAATCACTAATTAAGAGCGGCCTGGGACATTACAAAGCCCCTTAAAAGGAATTCAGGGAACTAGTGTCCCCCTTAAACAAATCTGTTCTGGCAACGTCCCAGGAATCTTGACTTCATAACTCACAGCTCTAATTATTCAAGAGGACATTATAAAAAAAGGATACATCTAGACCTTTATGACTAATAGGGAAGATTTATTTCCTCCTTCAATAGGGGCAGAACTAGAAATATCTGTTCTATTTTTTCTGCCTTCTTATTCACTGGCGGGGGGGGGGAGGAAATCAATGAGGATTAATCTACACAGTTATTCCTAGTAAAGGTACTGGGTATGACTCTCCCCAAAGAAAACCAGCTAGCAGAATCTAAACAGCTTTATAAACGATTACACGGCTAATCTCCTCTCTGCCGAAATAAAGAGAGAAAGGATTTAGAGGACAACTACAGCACGCTTTACGTGAAGAAGCACGGCAATGTTAAAAAACGGATAATTGTTTGAAGATGGAACGTAGCAAGTCTGCAACCCCATCAAACCGTCGGGAGTTGCGTCTGCCATTGCCTCCCGGGCCCCGAGACTCTCACGGTAGCGATAATCCGACTGGGAATCACGCAGGCACTCCCTCCTCTGCAGTGCCACTGGTTTTGCCCACACCACATCACGGATACCGCACCGGACCAGAACAATATCATCTAAATAGGATTTTCAGGTGTCCTCTTTTAAGTACTGACGTCTTTGATGAAGGAAGCCTGGGACTTCCGTAACCGTGAAGCCAGCGCGCACATCAACACGTCCAGGCACACACGCGCCTACGCGGAGTGACGGGTCCTTTCTAGAGAGAGTTGATCATGAAATACCACGTGTGAATCCCAACCGCAAGTATCAGTGGAAGAACAGGTTAGAAAATGGCTACGCATTTAATTTTTCCTCATTTTAAACTGTTCCTTTTGCCTGGAACACTCATTCCGTTGGCTCGGAGCATAATCAATACTCCGTAAACCTTGAACGGCGGTTGTTGAAAAGAAATCAAACCGCCTGGATGAAATCAAAAGCTGGGACACTGCAGCCTTCACGAGAGATCTAATCAGGACCCTGTGACACCGTATGAAAGATTTGGATATAAGGACACTTCTCACCTTTGAGCACACGGCTCTTCAGCAGATTTTCATTCCACTACTTTGGGGGATACTGTGATTTGCCGCTGCTATAGTTTGAGTTGTGATGGCGAATAAAACCACGGGAGGACAGAGCCAGTTCTGAAGTGAACAACGTGGGGTAATTCACCTCCACTCCTTCAACCTCCCAACAGCAGTACCAGCTCTCAGCTCGGATTTACTCCCTGCTTTCCAAGAGACGCACGACCTTAGAAACCTTTACGTTTTAAAACATATGCAGAGTTTGTTTGTACTACCTAAATACCCACTCACAGACGCTTTGCCGTAGTACAAAGCAACCGCAATGAAAAAATGCAAAATTAAGTGCACTGGGGACTAATAAAGAAATCTAGCCGGGTAATCTCTTCCCACACTTCTTACCCAAATCTCCTTTGGCAAGTGGCATGGGAGAGCCTATAAGGCTGAGCTCTTCTGCTTTGCACTGTTCTCTCGTGCCTCGTGCAATTTCAGCTGGGTGTACAGTAAAATACAAAAAAAAAAAAAAAAAAAAAAAGCTATTCCTTACAAATGGGTAAGCAGATGGAGCAATATTTGCTATCATAAGTGCTTTTATTTCCAAATGCTAAAAAAGACACCCAACCACACCAACAGTTTCACTGGCACAAAATGCACTATTGAACTGAAAGGACAGACCAGACGGGAAAAAAGGTCTGAAGTCTCCTGGATTAAATAGAAATGACTGTATACAGAAAGGAACCAAATTACAGAAATGTTGGCCCTGTTGCTAAAAACAGGGCATTTTTCTCTCTCAGAAGTGAAAACACATCTGGTTCACTAATATGTGAAATAATTATATGCCTGAAAACTGCAGGGGACTCTGCTGCAATTCTGCACTCCCTGGCGCACAGCTACAAGGATTTTCTAAACCCAGCGGTTGCACTCAGGATACAATCCCTGCTGAAAATACAGGAAAAAGTAAATGGGTGTGTAGTAGCTGGCGTGGAAAATATGCCTCATATTCTTCAGAGTTAGATTAACTCACAAGAAAATGTTCTTGAGAAAAATGATCTTTACATACCGCTGGTACCTGTATGCTGCACCCTAGTGATAAGGACACCGTTTTAAAAATATTTAAAACTTTTTCCTGACATAAATCTTGTAAAACAATAATTATTTTTTGTGCGTTAGAAAAAGGATCAGCTTGCCGTTCATCACCTTACCAGTGTGGGCCTTCAAAGGAATATTTCATGGACGCTGCAACTTTTTCTCATTACAAAGGCAGAATGACACCTTTAGGAAAGGAACTGCAACAAAAGGTAGTTGGATAATAAATACGGCTGCAGGTCTGGAAAGCTTTTGAGAATTCAAAGAACATTTGTGTACATAAACTGATGATTTATTGCCTGTGAAGAAAAATAATGTGCACTGTCAGTGATTCTGTTTATCCTTAATAAAAATTAGCAACTAAAAATAACTTCGAAATTGTGACTCAAATATCCCCACATGTAAGAAACACACGCGTCTGTAACATAAAGCTCTTTCTGCTTCGCTTCAACATTTTTTCCCAGTATACTCCTACACTATTATACTCAACGTTCTAAAGAAAAGAACCTTCTGTAAGCTGGTTTGCATATCCCTTCTATCGATTCATTTTGAAGTTCAGAAGTGCTTACGGGGAACCCAGTGTTACAGGACTTTAAACGCTATCCTGGGAAATCACCTAAGTCTGCGTGTTTGACAGCAGTTTCATCACGCCCCAGCCCATTTAGGCGCTCTCGTCCTCCGTTAGCTGCAGCTGACGGTGGTTACGCGTAGAGCGGCGCATCTTACTCCCGGAGCAACTGAACCACCCTTTGATAGTTCAAATATCCATGAAAACATTTAATCCAGATAATAAGGTTCAATGTGCTCTTCTACATCCACTTGTTAAAGTCTGTCCTATAAGCGCTGTGAAGTTTCCTTGTTCAACATTATCAGTTTTCCTTAGAAAGGAGACTTTTCCTATGCACCAGCAGATTGCTTGGAATAAAGAAACTTATTCTCAAATTTTCCGCTGAAATGGGAGAGCGCAGGCCGCCAGGTGCCTGCGTGTCGCTGCCTTTTTCTAAGCCTCCTTACAGATCACTCGGCACTTACACTATTGATTTTTATCCATTTCTTTCCATTTTGCTCCACGCTCCCCTATAAGACCAACCACAACAGTGGGAGCTACTGTTCTGTAATTGAAGAGAGAGGAACAGATCAAACTCTGGGAAGGTGAGAGAACGGACAGCAGAAATGGAAGTGGTAAATCTCTGCCGTTAAAAACTCCAGCCAATTAATCCCAGGGCATGTACTTGTTTGGGGAAAGTGAATCAACCTCCTGGGGTTTTAAAAGCCAGTTTTGGGAAGAAGGGGGGGGGGGGGGGGGGGGGGGGAGAGACTGTCACATAGCGTCTAGGCTGACATTGAAGACTTAACTCTAAGCTAGCCATTACATTGCCCCCCTTTCATCCACCATCAAAAAGACCTCGCACTTTCCGGAGTTTTGCTTCTCCAGACTGGAGCCTGGCAAAGGAAGGAATCGCACAGTACTGGAATAAGCTAAATGCAGAATATACATAAGATGGGGGTGGGGGGAGGGACGACAGATGACACCCTGTTGCTGACGTGTCGTTTCAGTCACGCCTGCACCAGGTATACTGTTTTGGGAAGTGAAGGTAGAGATGCCAGAACCGCCACAGCTGCCTCTACATGTCACACACAGGACCGAAACAAGTGGAGAATCAAAATCAAGTACGTGAGCTCAGAGGAAAAAAAAAAAAAAACAAAAAAAACCCCAACATGCTGAGATAAGCTTTTATGGAAATAATACCATCTCCTTGATTCCTCACGATACACTTTGAAAAGAAAACTGCTGTCGGGTTGTTGAGAATAAGCAGCTAGGACAAATGGCCAGTACTGCTTGTTTATTTTAAACAGATGCCCTCTACCATCGTTTCAAAATGAGGAAGATAATCCTGTCTGTTCAGCCTACCGTGAACTGTGGTTTAGACACGCCGCCGCACTACAACGTTGAAGTAAGTTGCTATCGCGTATCTTTCTCAATTAACGCTACTGCACAGACATCCCAAGGTAAGGCTACTTGGAAACACCTATTTAATGGATATATTCTAACGCGTACTTCCAACTAATCACATTTTCCACTAAGTAAATCTTCACGTACGCCAATCCCGTTCGGGGGAGTTCCGCTCCTGGAAAGACTCAGCCAGGATTGTCACCATACACACTCTACGCCACGGGCTCTCAGCCTTCCCTCCAGATCAGGTCTAACACGAGTCACATCAACTTCCGTTAGCGCAGGTGGACTCAGACATGCCACGAGGTGCCCCAGCAAGGTGTCTCACATAGCTGGTAAACCTGCCCTTTCGCCGCTAAGTGTTCAGGCTGCCAAAATTGAGCCGGAATAAGTGAAATCCGGACTAGAAATAAACTGGGGGCAAAGTCTCTGCATCAGGCAGAGCACTTCTGGTACAGTCACGGCCAATCAGTAATCACGAAACTGTTGCCAATTCACAGCCTACTCCAAGCTCGACGGAGCCATTAACTGGCCCACAAATAGAGCATTATTTCTGGTGATCTTCATTAGGCACATCAGAAAAGAGGAAAAATGTGGTGCTTCAAAGCAGAACGAGGCAGAGGGGATAGCTTGAGACTGGACCAACATCTTGCTAATCTGGATGATGTATTTGAGGGTTTTTTCCGGTTTGCGCAGCGGATCCTACATGCTAGGAACGAGAATAGTTATTTATCTGAACGCAAAAGGAGAATAACTTTGCTCAAGTTTAAGGTGCTGATTTTTCTTATGCAGAAGACAAAAGTGCACTAAAACCAAGTCTCTGACCCGGCATGTGAAGCTAACAGTGAAATGAGAGCATCAGGAAGAAAGTAGAGGAAAGAACGCAGAGATGGCTCAGCTGAACGAAAAGCTAGTTCGGTGGCTGAACCGCACTTACTCTTTCAAAGATTTGTACATGGTAAATGCATGGCTTCATTAGCGCTTGGCACCCTCCAAATACATGAATAAGGTATCCCGCCTCTCCTTCTTACTCCGGCTCGCTCCTAGATCGGGATGCTGAAGTCGTAAATTCCAGACGAGAACGCTTTGGGTCTGTAAATAAACCCGTGGGCTTGGTGTGATAGTAACAGCAGAGCACTCATGAAGGCACGACAACCAAACTTGGAGGCCACCTGGAAGCTTCTCACAGCTGCTGTTTACTACGGATCTTTGCAGAAAAAAAATCAGCTCACCGGGAGCTGAGGGCAGGAAGGCTGAGAGGAAGCGTGCCGGAGGGGCAGAGGGCGCCGAGCAGCAGGGGAAGACTTCCGCTTGCAAAAATAACCACGTGGTTCATCTACTGGTTTCAGTAACACTTCGCTTTTAGGTCCGTTTCAAGGACTCTTTTCTTATGACAGCTCCCACATTTAGGGATGAAGTGCTCCGGTCTCTCAGAAAACCATCCCTGTGCCACCCATGTAGACAATGCTCATATCCCCTCCGGGAGTTGGCATCATCCCACTCTCTTCCTCTCGACTGTTCACCAGAAAACAAAGCAAATTCTTAACCAACTCTCCTAAAGTAAAAATCTAAATGATGCTTAGGCAGCGTGTCATTGTCGCCTGAAATAATGCGGTCAAGTTAAAATTTCTGCAACTTTCCTCCCCTCTGTTTGACCTCTACCTTCTCTAAAAGCTCTAGCCGTATCTCCGCTCCCCCCCGACTCAGCCAAGCGCGCTACCGGCAGGCGGCTGGGTGGGAACAGGCGCCCCCGGGCTTTTCTCACTGCCTCTACCAAACTAATCAGAGCTGAACCACGTGGGATTCTTACTAGAATTTCTGGGGAAGAACTGGTTAACATCACCTTTCTCTATTTTGCATTTACTAGTTATCACTTCATTTAGCCCTTATATTAGTGGAAAAAAAAAAAAAAAAAAAGCAGCTGCCAGGCCAAGCATGCTCAGTCCAAGTGACCTTGTGTTCTTGGTCGTGTTTACCACATAATCAGCAGGGAATTCCATTTTCAAAATACAAGACTTCATAATCCATTAGCACTAGAGATTGGTCCGGCGCTCTGGATTTACTGGTCACGTGCACTAAGGAATAAAAATATGAGTGTACAGCTAGATTAATCTCCAGACCTGTAAAGCATCCCAACTCACCGTGCGTGCAGCAGTCTCATTCAAATTCACATATGAATATTAGCATCATTCTTAAAAGCCACTGCTAATACGATCCCCACAGTACACGCAGAAAAAATTAAATGCTACCTGCTTTACAACTCAGGAAGTATGGAGACACACAATAACTAACTCCCCTTCTCAGATTTTCCATTTGTTTCATAAACGGAACACAAGTACTGATGTTCTCATTAATATATCGACAACACACATCTCCCCCAGCTATTTCTAAAAGGCAGGAATCACTTCCACTGCTCTTAATTTTAAATCAAAAGTCTTTAGCGAGTCCAAGCAGTTTAGCTCACCATCACGTTCAATAAATCAGAGAAAAGAATCAATGGAAAGCGTTTCAATATGTAACCTTGGTAACGCACAAAATGCTTCCCCAGAAATTACCCTCATTTGCTTTATTTGCTGCTTTAGAAACTGGAATATAACACATAAGCAGAAGGACATTAGCATCACGACATTGCATCTCCCGAGCCTGACATTGCATGTGCTCTCCTAGAAGGCACTTTCCATCAGTCTGCTTTCGAAACCTCCAGCCTGGCAAGTTCGATGATTGAAAACTAATCATATTTCACGTTGACAAAATGGAAAACGGAAGTGTTCAATAGAAAATAATAATCCTTATTTATTCTTTATGTCTACGCACAGCACTTTAAATGTAGTTTGGTCCACGCTTTCCACTGATAAAACGAGAATAAACCCAATGGTGATATACAGCTTCTGCCATTTGAAGAATCAACATTTGTCAGTGTTTCCACACAATTTCAACTGTGGTCCTACACAGTCCTCCCGCAATGTAACACTGAGATTGAAAATGACTATTACTTTAGGTACTATTATGTGGTATTTGTTGGCAAATACTGCTTTTGAGTGGCAACATCATTATTCAATATTTATATAAGTCTACCAGGATAAACAAGCTCTGATTCATGTTGAGATAGAAAACTTCAAAATATTTTGTTGCTCATCTCAGTATGCTGTAACTAAGATATTTACCAGTTCTTACCCCAGCCCAGCCTGAAAGGCATACCGTTGTTCCCACAGCTCATCAAAGTTCGAGCAGAAAAACCTTTGCTTTAGAATAGCCTCTCCTGGCAGCTGGGGAACGCCAAACAGGGGTGCAACGACATCAGATCATTCGCCGTTCTTTGTACATCTTCCCAAAATGCCAAAGCCAGTCTGATTTTGAGTAAAGATTCCAAACTTCAAGATTACACTCTCTTGACTTCTCAGTTTTTCTCCTGGTTGTTTTCCGAATGAAAAAGAGCATTTCCTTCTCAGCTTCACTACTTCTTGCTGCTTATCTCCTACATGACTCGAGGATGACCTTCCAAAAGTGGCAGTTGCCTGCTACGATGGCACCCAGCCATAAAACGCTGTTCAATTTCACAAGTTAAATAAGCATCAGACATAAAGTTCTGCTAAGGCAATAAAAACAGGGGGGTTTATTCACAGGTTTCAGACCAATAAAGGAACATTCACCTTAATGCCATTAATGAGCACCGTTTCTAAGGCAAGTACTCACTTCATGGCTGCTTTTTAGGGTTTTTCTTCTTCACAGTAAGCATCAAAGGCCTGCATCAAACCATCACCTGTTCCAAAAAGCTGAGCTCAAGGAGGAACTAAACCCTACCCGAACCCCTACCCACTGTCACACGTGGAAGTCCGCTCAAGCTGAGAACTGAGTCTCCCCTGGCGCTGTGCGCACCACCACACGAAGGCTGCCTCCAATAAAAAAAAACGAAATTCTACCACACGTAATCCACCAGGTCAATGTTTTGTTACTTACAAGGCACAGCATGGCGATAAAGGTTATCTCTAATAGTCTGCTGCAGATCGTGATCCGGCGATCCTTTCTGAAACCTCTGGTTGAGATAATGTCTCAGGTCTTTGTTCAGTCTGCTTCCTGCAAAGAAAAAAACCAGCCATTTATTTATTTCTAAATGCACACAATTCACATTTCCAATTCAGGCAAATGCTCGACTTCCATTCAGAGCCCCCTAAATTATGGCATGCTGACTTTATGAGCGGAGGCTCATCTTCCTCTACAAATGGCTAATTACCAAAAATAACTCGCTGTAAACAAGAGGTCTCTCTTGGCTCATAATGCATCTTTCTTCCCGTGGCGTTAAACAGATATTCATTCCCTTTTATCACTTATTTGTCAGAGCAAATAGAGAAAGACAGATGATGTGAAAAAGCAGAAAAATAATAAAGGTAGAGTATTGCTTTTGCAGCTCACTGGAGGGTGAGCCGGGCAGACGGACAGACGGCAAAGGCTGCTCCTATTAGAGGTACTAATATAGCTGAACACGGCACAAAATCAAACAAGTGCTGTACTCTGCACTGGTATCTACCCCAGCACACAGCAGGAGTCAGAAACATTGAGTGAAGGAGTTAAGAGCACCCGAAGTCCTTAAAAACAACATAATAATATCCAACATTTTCACTTAAATCTATTTATTTCCCCATTCAGTTTTGAACACTTTCAGAAGTGTGTGAGAACAAAGATGCAGTAGTTGAAAAGAGAACAAACTAAAAAAAAAAAAAAAAAACAAACACCAAAAGCAACAACAGAAAAAGAACCACAGTTGTTGACGAACATTGCTAGTTGCTGAACACCAAATCCTTTCTTGTAGCAGAACAGATGAACTGGAGCAACTTAAGTCTTTTCCCAGAAATGAAATACTTCCAAGTCTGGAATAACATTGACATTAATTTGACTAAAGAGCAGAACCAACCCCACAAGAACATACAGAGAACAGGGATAGAAACTCTTCTGTTCTAAAAAGAAAAGAAAAAAAAAAAAAAAAAAACCGCTGGAAAAACTTCAGAGAAACGCAACCAGGATGATCAAAGCAGGGAGCGGTCGCCATCCACGGACCAAGAGAGCGGGTTGGGATACTGCAGCCTGTGGGGGACGTCGGTCTCCAACGTGCCCAGAGGGCGGGGGGGGACTGGCTGCTCCCTGCCTCCCCCAACACAAGGACGAGGAGACACCAACCGAAGCTAACGGGAGCTTGGTTCGAAACCACACAACAGTGGCAGTAGTTCACGCAGGCTGCGGCAGACCTCCTTGCTGGAGAACACTGTGGGTGCAAGAAGCTCGTTGAGGAGCTTCAAGGAGAGACTGGAAAAGCACTCGGATGACGAACCTATTGGAGGTTGCAAAAGAGGGTGTAGGAAATCCCTTGAGCTGAAAATGAATTGCTGGCGTCTGGGAGATCGGGGAGAAGTGGGGGAGTATCAAATATCTTGCTCTTTTCCTTTCTTTTGCTAGGCATCTTATTTACGGCCACAGCTGGAGCCAGAATGCTGGGCTACATGGACCTTGGGCTGAACCACTGCAGCTGTTTCTACGGTCTGTTATAATTTGCATTATGATTTTTTGGATTGAGAACACGTCAAGCAGAGGTCATCTCAATACTTATTAACACTGAACGTAGCATCACAGTTGCAGATTCCTGGCTGGAGCTCCTAGGAATCACTGCAGAACAAATCAAGAATAATAATACTGCAATGGAGTGCAGTTGGACAGTGGGTCTGGGAGGCGGCAGCGGTATCAGACAAACGAGAACAAGAGAGTAGACTGTTAAATGACCACAGGCAGGAACAGCCTATCTGCCTAATGCAGTCCGGCAACATTTTCACAGAAATATTAGTTTAAAAACAAAACTAAACACAAAACCCCCTAGTCTGAACTACTAAGTCAAATTCTAAAAAATAAATCGGTGTTTCGTATTTAGGTTCTCCAGACACCTTTTTTAAAAAAAAAAATAAAATAAAAAAATTAAGTTTCTTATTGAAGAAAGGAAGGCTTAGGCAGCAGGCTCCAGCTATTATAAGGAAAATTTGTAAAGACCAAAATGTTTATTACAGAAATGGCTCAAACAACAAAACTGAAATTGAGGCAGATAAAACTGGCTCATCAGACTTTCCTAAGTTACCCCAGCAACACCCCCCATTGTAAGAGCAGATTGTCAACCCATCTTCTAACAAATGGTCTCCTGTTATTACACTCTAAAAATGGTTTCCCACATTGGAGGCACCTGCAGGGCTCGGTAGACCTACGGGCTACAGTTTTCCAGTATCAGAGCCGACCTACCGAACTCCAGCTGTTTCACTTCATACCACACCATTTTACCCCACCGAGAAATGGGGCACAAGAAAAGAGCATCGGCTGAAATAACAAAGCATTTCTTTATCTTTTAACTAAGACAGACCGTATTTTTCCTTTGCACATGAGAAAGTAAGACAAGGTGGTTTCTCATAGCAAAAAGAACAAATATGACAAACTTGGACATAATGCATGGGCTCATTCCAGCGAAGAAATGAATGCCCTGAACTGCATGTATCATAGAACGTCGGCTTTCTCCTGAAATGCTGCGTGATTCATGATTCAATGATTAATGTCACAACAATGTCCAGAGGTGAAAAAGCTCTGCTGAGCTAGGGCTTGTTTAACCACAGAAAATATGCAATTTACTGATGATATCTGCTTTTAGCTTCCCTCCGTGCCCATTCCATCTAGCATCTCAGCCTATTACGGCCCCCGCTGGAAAGTTTGGTTATTTGCTTCTTGCAGTAGGTGGGATTTCCCAGCTGAGGGACCGATGCGCTAGCCAAGATGGCAGCTGCAAAAACAGGGGCTATAGCAATGCTTCCACTCACCTGATTGTCCCCTCGGGGAGCTCACAGCGATGCTCCTTACGTTTATTTTAAATGGGGAGAAAAAAAGAAAAGAGGGAAAAAACAAACAAAAAAAAAACCAACAAAACACCAAACCCAACCCCCAAACTGATTGCCACCTTTTGTTGCTAAATTCCAGAAAATTCTTGATGGAAATAAAGGCTTCTTGCAGCCCTGAACGACCCCGGCTCCGCAGCCGCTGAGACCACAGGCTCACCCCACGCAACTCGCTCCAGAGCGCGCCAGAAGAAAACCAGCTAACGCAGGTAGAAAGCCGCCAAAAGGCTCCACCCCGGAACACGTCGGATTCTTTAGCGTTTGAAAGGTTTCAATCCGCTCCGATTATCTTTTCCAAAAACGCCCGCAGACTCGAGAGGGCCCGTGCTTGATATTGGCGTTATTTAGTAGATTCTAGGGCAAGACGCAAGCTCATAAACACCGATAAATTCTTTTTGAGCCTGAATTGTATGCGACCGCAATTCCCGAGAACCCGAAAGCTATGCCAGTAACGCTGCAGCAACCTCCTGCGCGCGAACTGTAGCGGCAAAATTCATTCTTATCCTCAGGGGCAGCCCTTGCTTGTGCGCGCTCCCTCCGAAAATGAGTCTCACCCTCTGACGCCTTCTGTCCATGCACCAACCACCACCAGGCTGGGTTGAAGGGCAGGTGCCCAAACCCGCCTGATTTTATGCAAAAGTCTAACTCCACGCATAAGTTGCGCTCAAGAAAATACCTGGCGCTGGTTTCCTTCGAGATGAGCTGTGCTAACTAGAAGTATACCGCTACCCTTCAAAATATTCCTCTGTCCTCAAGGAGATTGGATCTTACGTTTACTCTTTGGAGATTCCTTCTTTCCTTCTCTGGTAAAAGCGCATAAAGCGGTCCTACAGTGAGAAGAGCAGAGGAACAGAAGACGCAAGCCAGAAACGGTGGTTTCCAAACAGGAGGATAGAGGTCTTACGAGCTGGCCAGGACAGGTTGGAAATGCATTTATTTGCACACAGAAAACTCACCTTGTTATTTCTGTAATCAAAATTAGGCTGATATACCTAGCTTTGGACAATCAGACAGACAAAACGCAAAAAGGAATTCTTCCCTACTAACCTCACCAAAATTCGTATTTTTAAGTTTTAGAAGTAAAGCATGTTGAGAGATGGGGTTTTGTTGTTGTGCCAGTTGCCTTCCTCTTGTTTTCCCCCACTGACCAAAACACGGTGCCTTTCTCTTACGCGAAGAAAAAGACAGAGAACCAACTTTCCACTGCTTCAGCCGCCGTTGTACTGCTCCTAAACCCGAGATGTTTCCATCTTATTATACAAATCCTTCTTTACCTTTGAATGAAACAACGGACAACTCACTGAATGGCTGGTTTTCTCAATTATTCTTAATTATCATACTGCATTTTAGAATATGTCAATCGTCCTCCCAAACCATTACAGCATAACAATACCTTAGTAGCAAAAACAATCCCCGAGGGGAATCAAAACATCTCTCATAGAAAAAAAAAATATTACCGACATACAGTTTCCTGAGAGAAAATGAACTGCTCTTGTCAATTTTGTGGGGCTAAATATGTAACTTAGACGTTTTTGTGACTGATGAAAAATATTGACTATTTCTAAATACACTTGTTTCAAACCCTCAATCTTCTGTCACACGTTTGATCCCCCAACAGTTGCCTAATATTAGAGTCACTCGAGCAACTACGCTTTGAATTATGCTCTGATGCCTATTGCTACAATTCCCAGTTTCTGCGGGGGAGAAAGCTGCACACCAGATCGTGTAACGCGGTTGGTGCTGCAGAGGAACATCCGTCTCTTCAAAAAGCGCTCCCACCAGCGACAAGCGGTGCGGAGCTGGGGGGCTGAAAGCCTCTTGCCTTATTGACACACGGGCTTCCAATAAAGGCAGCAGGCTGCATAAACGACCCACCCAAATCTGAATTTTTTTCAAGAAAATCTGAGCGCGAACATCGCCGGGCTGGCTGACAGCACCTTCCTGCCAGCTGGTACAGAGTCCGTGCCAGGACCGCGCAATATGTATATTCGGAAGATGTATTTTGAACTCATGTTTTATGCATTTGGAAACTATCGCTTTATAGTTTATGTTTATATTAATTACTGCAGCTGTTTTATCCCATTTACGTTTTGACGTGGTCACAGATAATCCCGGCAAACAGCGATACTCCGGCAGAGGCCGTAGGTGCTCGTGCAAAGATGGGTCAGGGTCAGGCCTGGGACAGAGCGGTCTCTGACCGATATTACGCTCCTACAAGCAGGTTCACACTAGCATTATGTATTTTTGCTTTACTCTTCTCTGGGAAGGCTACCAAGCGCTGCATGCACAGTGACTGATAGCATCTGAACTGGGAAAATCCATTTTCCATCCCTGAATTGCAGCAGAAGCCCCTTTCTCTTGTCGGGATCTCTGTTTAACGGCGTTTTTAGCAGAGGGATTCTCTGTGGGCCGACAAAGACCGTTTCAAAACAACGGGGCCGTGAAGCAATGAAAGGTTAAAGGCCTCGCCAAAGGGATAAAAGTGCAATAGAGTCATCCGGATTAAGGCTCTCGCTCAGCGCCCTGATGTCTACATCAAGAGGGAAGGGTTCAATTTTTTAAAGACACAAAGATCGCGCGTGTTGGATTTGCAATGTAAACCCCCTGATTATAACATACTGTCTTTCATCTGAAGATCTCCATCCGAAGGTAGTTAACAAACACGTGTAAGCTCTCACGGTTGGCAGGGTTTTATTTCTGTGCTACAAAACACAGAACTGCAGGTAAGGGGGGGGGGGGGGAAATCCAAACCAAACCGAAACAACTCCCCACCCGTTTCGCGGCAGGAGCAGGGAACCTGGAGCTCAGATGTCCTAAAGCGGTGAGTGGACTTGCGACCTCAGCTGAGTGGCATTACAGGCTGGGTGACTTCAGTTGTGCTCTTTTCTCCAAGGCTGCTGCTCCGCCCAGCCAAGAGGACTCAACAGAAACTCATCTATAATTAGAGTCAAAATAGCTCCCCTTAACTGTAAAGTGTTTGAAACCCACCATCTCCCTTACTAAAGTCACTTGGCACAACAGCAGCGCCAGGTCATCGCCACTGTGTCTTACTAATGCTTGCAAGGGATTTTCCTCAAGCCCTTGCATAAAGGTGGCCTTGATACTCACGCGTACATTTTATTAATGTCTGTAGAGATTCATATTCCATTTCTGGATCAATTAATATAATAATTTTCACGGCAAGGTCCAATAGGCAGCAGCCCATCTTAGAAGACAAAATGAAGGCCGAGCGGATTTTTGCCATTTAACAGGACTGCACTGGTAACCACATCATCATCAAATATTCCTAATCCCAGCAGTTGTTACACAAACGATAATAGTTTGTGCTATATCATTTCACTCTGTCCCATCCTTGTCTTCCAGCTGCTGTCCAAAAGTGATTATAAATAATGGGGCTATAAAAGCCATTCAATAATTAGAAGATTCATTGGCCATATGCCAGCAGTGACAAAAGAGAGTGATTTATGTAAGATGAGTCTGTCACATCTGCCAGATCACAGTTTCATTACGCCTGTGGCTTTAAGGTCACAGTTTAACACTGTTCCAACAGCCATTTGTCAAGGGGCTGCTGGGGGGAAGAGGGGAAATACATCACGGGTTTGTTTGCTTTCTTGTTTTAACTACTAAGTAAATAAGTAAATAAAATCCAGTACCTACGTTTGTTATCTCGTGTCTCCTGCGAGGTCAAAGACACAAGGATAGGGAGTAAGAAACAAAACATTCATCATGGTCGGCCAGAGTTCAAATAAGAGCACAAAGCAAAGACATCCAGTTTAACAGCCTTAAGTATTCACGTGGCTTCTTAAACTCCATATAATCCAGGCATGCTCTATCTTCCAGCCACCCATGAAATGAAGGCACCTTGTAAACCCACAACATGTTGGTAAATTAATTACTACTACATTTTCCTAACACAAGTAAACTTAAAAACCTTTTATGGCTCAGCGTGCTAAAAGATATTTAAACATTGCCATGGGAGTTCAGTTTAACAATTAACATGGCTCAGTAGACACCTGATTTGATTCCAGTTCTATCTCCTTCTCTTTTTTCCTGTATTAAAAAACAAACAAACAAACGAACACCTCCAACAAACTTTTACTGCTGTGTACAGACCAGTCCCATGAAGTCCAAGTGTTTGGGTGTGCACACAAAGGCTTGGCCAGCCTGCTCTGGCATTGTCCAGCATTTCATCATTACCGATTTCGAGAGTCTCTGTCGACAGGAACTACTGGTCTGAGCAGTAGAAACAGCATCTTTGCTGGAAATGCTACATCCAGTCCCAGTCGGTATTTTACTTGAATTCGCACCAGCCTGCTCTAGCCAGACGCCAGACAGATGAACCGCTCAGGTAAGGGCCCAGGCGTTTCCGGCATTCTAACAAATCCGTACCACAACCAAAGCAAAACGACTGCCCATCCTTTGCCTACCTTCCTGACGTAAACCATAAAACGCTTCCCAATTTGTATGCTTTAAAACCCCCTCAGAACGACAAAGCCACATCCGCTGCCAAATTCTTCCAGTGGAAGGAACTTACGATAAGCTGGAGGGTTACGCTGTGAGGAATTGCACAAAGTTACAGGATGAACTACCTACGCAGCAATAAAACTCAACTGTGATGGAGCATGGTTAAGACTTCAGCAGCGGCTTAGCTGCTGAATCAGCAGAGAGCACTTCAGTGCCGCGAGTAATTCCTGTCCAGGGAATGAATAACACTTGTTACTTTATTACTAACACAACTTCTTAAAATATTATTTTAGGTGTAAGCTGTGAATCTGAAGGAGATGTATTCACTCAAAACTTTCAGGTCGTGTTCAGAATCAGGAATAGGGGAGAGCTTTCTTGGCACAGTACCTTTTGGTATCACTCTCAATCTGCATGGGTGAATGAACCGGCACTAAAGTGGTAATTCAGCATTTGCTGCTACAGAAATGCACTTTACAGATCATAAATCCACGGTGAAACTATTCTACGAGCACCTAACCTAATCTACTGTATTCGCAGGGTGCTCCACCTTATTTTCCGTGCATTAATAGCGATTCATATTTCTAGTACAAATTTAAACAGATAGTCTTTCAGCTGAGAAGTGAAAAAAAAAAAAAAAAAAAACAAAACCAACCAAGCCGCAGACCTCAAGCTTGGAGGTTGAAAAGCAAAAATATTATCATTTATACACCGGGCTTGAAACTTTTGAACACTTGTGACAAATACACTTCTGTTGCTCGTAGCTGAATTCAGACCAGCGATGCCAGCAACCGCAGCAGAAAGAGCCGCCTTTCTCCCCCCTTGGCCTCTTCAAGCTTTTGCTGCCCTCCAGTTCCAGCCTCGAATTCCTTGAAGTTCCTGGAGGAGAAACCTTCCTCCCTTCACCCTCTGACATCCGTGCAGCCCAGGACAACCCTGGGCTGGGAGAGAGGGAAGCCGCGCAGCCACAACGGCATCCCAGGAAGAGGAGCGGGGTCTGTCGCGGATGGTGCCTGCAGGAAAGCTACCGATTACTGTCGCGTTTGGCAGCAGGGTGTCCTATGGGTCTGGGTAACACTGACAACGCCCTCAAAGAACAAGAACAAAATGGAGAAAGTAAGAGTTTGACAGCATCATCGCAGGCAAATATATCCCGAAGCTTTAAGCCACTACGTTATTAAACACACTGCCAATTCAAGCTCTCTTCCTGTGAGAATTCACAAAATGGGAATAGTTCAGTCATTCGAGAGCTACTGCATGAATGATGGTAGAAATCCAGTCTTTCTACCTCAAGAAGAAACTATTTTATTATTTTCTTCCTCAAAACACCAAGGTTTGAGTTTGTTTTTGTTTTTTTTAAGAGCATTGTTTAACTACATCTAGAGTCCTGGATCCCTTCCGTGCCTGAGCAGGTCAAGTTGTCCACAGTGTTGGTGGGTGACACAAACTGCTGGGGGTTGGTAAAGCCATGTCCACATGATGGAAAAACCTGATTCTGTTGATCTTTGCCACCGCTTTACTGCAGGCTGCAGCAGGTTTCCATGCAGAGGGGTCCTACCTTAAAGTAAAGGCATGAGGAAGAATACGAAGACATTTTCCGCTCCTCTCTTCTAAAAGCATTTGATATCTTTTGTGTCCATACAGAGCCTATAGCACCATGGCACTGAATAAAAATGACATTTCCCCAGAGAAAGTGGCAACTGTACCTGCCCCAGAAAAAGTCTAGAAGGAGGCAAAATCTAATACATGTGAGGCAAAAATGTGGGTAACTGAAAGCACGCGGCTCAAGCAACAAGAACACGTGATGAAGAGAAGAGGGAAAAGAAAGGCCAGCGGTATTAACGGCTGTTGGCCATGGATACCTCTGAATGCATTTGAACTGGTCAGGCACAGAGCTTCAGAAACACGGCTTTACTGCACCCATAGGGGTGCTGGCAGGTACAGAGCCAGCCAGGGTGCTTCTTGCCTAAAGCATAGTTAATCACGAACCCAACTACCTAAAAGCTGGAGCACTACTACTCTGCTACGGACTCATAGGATTCACCAAGGTTCAACCAAGAAAGGTTGGACCAGATGATCCTTGAGGTCCCTTCCAGTCTGGTATTTTACGATTCCGTGAGTCTTCTTTTCTTCCCTCATGCTATTTTCAGGAAATGCTGCACGCTCCTGTCTCATCCTTTTGCCTTCCTTTTTCACTGCGAAGAATCCACAAACACAAGACAAGGAGGGAGCCCAGACTCCCCGGTGGTCTCTGGGAACGACGGCAGAGAGCAAGGTGAGCCAGGTGAGAGAAAGGACCCGCTGGGATCACAAATGCAGAATATTTTCCTACTAAAATGAAAAATCTCCAAGATAAAACATAATAGCAATTAATAGCCACACAGGCTATAAGGTGTTCAGAGGAAAGCTTGGGGAGGTAGGTGTGCAAAGAACAAAGTAGTGCAACATCCTCCACACTTGTCTTCAGTGAAATGTGGATTAGCATCACGCTAAATACTTTAGACAGTTCTGTGGCCCGATCAGTGTTGAACTAGAGGCTTAAGTTAACTGGCTGACAATCGAGCTCTAACATTAAAGTCGTGTCCATAAATGCTTCCTCTTGGCAGCGACCTTAAACCAAACGCCCAGAGCAAAGCCTCGGCTCTGCAAAACTTTACAGAAAGGCAGACCCAGAGGTGAACTTAGGGAAGCAGAGACATTCCTCCAAGGAAGGCATTTTGTCTTGCACACAAAGACACTGCTGTGTTGGGGCTTTTTGCACTGTGTGTTCCAGCAAGGACGAGCTACGAGGAGTACGAAGCGGCAAGAATCGTTGATGCTGCCACGTAGGCTTTAGGAAAGAAAAAAAAAAAAAAAAAAACAAAGAAAGAAAATTAAAAACCTCCTACACATCCGAAGTGAACGAAGAATGAAATCATTCTAAGAGTGGCATGGGATGCAGCCTCTTCCCATGAGCGGCTCCGAAAGGTTCAGGCTGAGCGGCTCACGCCCCGTCGCCACTCAGCCTTCCCGTCAACGAACACAGACTGGGCTACCTGATCAACCCAACCTTACCTGATCAACCCAACCTTCCGGTGGTACTTCATCAGGAAAGTACGGTCTGCATGGGGGCCACATAGCAGCGTTTGTCACTGACACCTACTCTGTAAAACTGCGTCGCATGAAGCAACCCGGGTAAGGGAGCTTTGTTCCTTTTCCTTTGCTCCGACTCAAAGCGGCCAGTAAATCTTTACTCTTCTGGGAGGCAGCAGGGAGGGCTTGCGGGAGGCAGCAGGAGCAGGGCAGGGGGTGAAGCAGCAAGCCTAGATAGACTAGTAAGAACAGGGAAATCAAGATGAAAAGCGCTTGCAGTTTTTCACTCAAAGGCAACGACCCGTTTCTGGAAATTACATGCATATCTCAGTATGTCTCCTGAAAGGAGTTACCATATGTTCTAAAAGTAGGATATAATATTTGAGCTGTAAAAGCCAAATCAGCTTGAGAAACAGACGGCACTACAATGCTTTAGCAGAACAAGCCCCGCATAACAACATGCCAACAAACTCATTTTCTAGAATAGCACTAGCAAAATATTTGCAAAATCTGAAACCCATTCCCTAAATACAGCGTTTGATTCTTCCAGAAAAATGGGAAAAAAGTGACATACATGCCTTGCATTCCGGAATTTCTAGTAGCTACTCATATTCTTTGAGGTTTTTTTTACTTGCTCTTCTCTTTAATCTAAGCATGGGGAGTGGGTTTTGGTGCCTTTCCTTAAACATGACCTCAAACTCCTTCAGCAGTCGAGCTAAGTCCCTTTTCATCCTTGTCCCTCCTTGATTGCTGGAGGGACGAACTCCCATTGCCCAGCCAGGTCACCTCCGAATACTAATCACAGCTTTATAGCTCTTCGCTCTGCCCTCCCTGGCTCCCGGGCAGATGTCAATATTAACGGCCTGATTTCCAGAGGTACTGAATACATAAAACCTACCGCTGAGAACCTGTGATGGTCAGGCAATAAACACGCACCAAACGCAGACATTATCAGAACACCAGAATTTTGCTGCTGCTTTTTGTATAATTTGTCCCCCTGACAAGTATCTCTATCAGACGGAAAATGTTGGCCTTTTTGGAAGAAACCGGCTACAAATCATAATGTGTCCACTTGAAGCTCTGTCCAAAGCACGTGTCAACCGAGAGCCCATCCTCCGGCGTGGCTGGATGACGCACACTCAGGTACGCTAGTGTCTCACCAAAGAAAAAGAAATACATTTTTTTCTCTCTCTCCATTATATTCATTTACACAGAAACAAGATCTGCCAAGAAACAAAACCAGAAACAAGAACTACCGTGGTCTCACAGTAGCAAGTAAAGGTCCTGTTCTTAGTACATTATTTTCAAAGAGTGTACAAAGCAGTGGGAGATGGACCTGCTTTTTTTATTAGTGTTTTTTTTAACATATAATGACACATTTGTGGACATATAGAAGAGACAGCAAACATACAGTACACAAAGGAATCACACAGCCAACAACACTGATTTAGAAAGTCAGGCTCTCAAAGCTGAAAACAATTATGAGCTAAATCTGTTGGGGGAAAAAACATTTAAACAGAAAAACATGTATAGCAGTTGGGAGCTGTTGAAGCACACTTTACAAGAGGCACAAGAAACCACAAAAAATTGAGTAAGAAGGTCACACTGGTTAAAAAAACCAACCTGGCTTATAGAGAAAGTGACTGCAGCTTTTTTTAATTTCATATTGTAGAGAACAGGAAAACAAGATCTAAGAAACTGGACTAGCTCTGGTTAATTATTCTAACTGCAAGTATTTTTGTTTTATTTTTAGCCTACCATTGGAACAGTTTTCTAATGGTTGGAGGATGTTCTTCATCCCTGGAAAGTGTTACATCAAGACTGAATGTTTTTCTTGAAAAAATATGTTCAAGTTTAAAGCGGAATTGATTCAAACTACTTCTATAATGTCCTGAGCTATTACTCGGAAATCTAATTTAGAAAGACAGTGCTGAACAGGCAGGTAAAGGACCTGGAAGAATGGGAGATCCAACAGCAATTTAGAAGAGTTCAGAGTGAAACGATGCAATGAGCTCAATCTTTTCAGTTGCTCAGTTGACCAAGAACCTACGCAAGTTCAAAAATCAAACTGGTAAAAGGAAAGCGTTAACATGCCGATTCTACAGTAAAAGCAATTCAATACGCAGCATTGTGGGCCTCCCTTTTGTGCAGGAAATGGAAACGAAATTATAAAATAGGATTTTAAAGCATTGACAGAATAAATAATTTGGCTGGAGCAAGCAAGAAGAATGGCAGGCCAGTTTGTTACGAGTTTTAATAAAGTACTACCCTATCTTATTGGCAAAACTCAAATTGTCTGCTAAAGTGAATGAGGGCAATATTGCTGTTAGCGATTCCACATACAGTCATGTAAAACAAAAATGCTCTGATTCTCGGGACTGTCTCTTCCATGTAGAGCAACCCTTCTCTTCTGTAACTGCCCCGTTAAAGACTGGTCAATGGTAGCAGCTAAAATATCAAAAAAAAAAAAAAAATCACATTCAGAAACAAAAACCAAATGAACTTGAATAGCTTTGGTCTCCAAAATAAATTTAATACCTCATATAAAGCAAGTTTGGCAATAAAAAAAAAAGTACATGAAAAAGCTTACTAGGCTCTGGAACAAACATCTTTTTTGCCTTGGTCACAAGGTCCTGTTTTCTTAATGCATTTAGGAGTGCCTGTAGCATGTTTCTGTCACCCTAACTTCCCCCCCCCAAGAAACAAATACGAATATTACAGATGGTAAAAAACACATTTTCTCAAACAGGAAATAAATGTTTATACATGGCATACAGCAAAATATATATTTCCAGAGACAATAGCTACAAGATTTAAATTTATTAGTGCAGGGCAGGAATTTTTAATGGAAAACACATTTTTGGGGATAAGAATTTTAATTACAAAGAAACAGCACACAAACGGCTCTTTTAGATTTAAAGCGGAGCAGTTCTGCAACAGAATCAAAAGGACACGGTCTCTTTTGGTGAAAAATAGAATATTGGAATAAAGAGAGGAAAGCTCGACTCGAGTGTACGGCGGGTTAGATGTTTTCCACGGAATGCTTTTGATCGCAAAATGGCACTTGTCAAAATGAAGACATTCTGCAGGAACGCGACATTTCTGCGGAAATCAGAGATAGCTGTGATGGTGCCCTTTCAGATCGCGCCTCAGCTTGCCAGGCTGCCCCGATCCCGGCCACCAGTTCATAATTTTCCAAGCTCAGTCTAAGTCAAGCCCTTCTGCCCACACGCCTCATCTCTCACCCCTTCTTACATTCCTTCGAAAATTCACGCTGCAGGAATGAGAATTAGCACACTACTCTGAAAGCGGTGGCTTATGAAGGGCTACCGTTACCCAGGTTAGATCTTCACATTTGCAAACAAGGAGGGAGCCAAAGCACCAGTTCAGTTCAGTGAAAACACCAAAAACTGGCACCTCCAGAATAAAGTTTCACAGATTCTGGTTTGGTAGAAAAGGAAATATCGGCTTTTTTGGGAAGCGGGGCCTCCCTTGTGTGAGCACACCCACCTAGCTGCAGGCACCTCACAATAAAAACAATCAACTGGAAAATACAAGACCAGAAGTGGCGAAAATAACTGTTTCCCGGAATTCAAAATGGAAAGAAACACTGGTTTTATTCCCATTACTGTTTCCAGCAGCAGTCTCGGTAGCTTTCTCGTATATCCACATTGAATGGCTTTTGCGAAAGATTAAGAGGAAAAGCAGAGACGAGATGTTTAATCAGGCTTTGCTGCTGGCTTTGGCTTGGTGGGATTTTTCCCATTTTGCAGGATGCAAGTAGTCCTGACCACAGTTTATTCCCATTTTTGCCTGGTAAATGTCGGCCCTGCAGACTCACATGGTATTAACCAATTTGCAATTCTGCGAGGAAATCTGCATGCTCGAGCTTTACCTTTACTCTCATCGCCATTCAAACCACTAGCCGCTTCATTTTTTTAAATTATTTTGATAAGCGTTCTGATGACCCAGCTGCAGGCAACAAGAGATGCAATCGAAAGCAATAACAATCAGAATTAAGTGTCTAAATACTAATTCCTCATTAACGTTTTATCCTTACTATTCTTATTATCTTGGCGAGCTCTCCCTGTACTTTCCCAGTCGGTTTGCTAACAAACATTTTTCAGCCCCACTTAATCAAATGCATTTGGATGGAGGTCTCTCACACTGATTCGGAAATGGAAAGCTCTAATCAGCTTAGCTGCAAATTCATTTTACGCTTCTCTCGCTTTTGGGAGCGCACAGTCAAAGCTCTCCAAGTCCTGCAAAGCTGAAAGACGTTTCAAGCGACACAGGTAGACCGGAGCCCCTTGTACTCCATCTACTCCTGCAGGGGAAAAATATTTTGGGGAGCTCTAAAACGATCTAGGAAGAGATGCAAGGAAGCACACTGCTGGCCTCGAACTTCTGCTGAGTGAATGTCACTGCGGTTTCTGCTTTTATGTTACTTTGGGACTTTGGAACGCTCTACCTCCACTCATTCAGTCATTGGGAGGTTTTCTGCTGACTTAAAAGGACTTTGGGTCAGGACCTCCCAGCTTGGCAAGAAAAGGTGTCAGACAAAGAGCATGCAAAAGGAATAGCTATTTATCAAGGGAGCGATCCAGAATAACGCACTGTTCCTATTTGAACACAGTCCCACTTTTAGAGTCTGAACCAGGGTAGATGAACAAAGGAGGAACTTTGGAAGACGGGCTTTTTGGAATAAAATCAATTTTGAGCATAATGCACAACAAGCAGCCAGGAACCACAGATGAACAATTCACACAGGGAACCCAAAATCCCAAGTCTCCTCCAGACAGGAGCTGCGCCATCGCCCGCAGCTTCGCGCCAGTCACGCTCCCCCGCTAACGAGCCCCGCGGTGAGGCCCTCGGATTCCTAGAAATAAACTCCGGTTCGGTTTCGGAGCGGGTCCAGCCAGGCTGGTCTGCTAAACCTACCGGCTTTGACACGTGGTGCTTTTGCCCACTCCTGTCCCGAGGGTTTTCAAGTGACATGCCTAAATATTAACCCATTGGTCTCATTTTGCCTTTCTTCGGGTTTGGTCTTTCCTGTGAGACGCAGCCCGTTTGATAGTTAAGCTTTTAAAAGCAGCTCAGGAGATTGGCCCCCTCGTGGTCGGACGCTCCCCTGTTGCTGCCTCTGCGCAGACCCAGAACTTTCACTCAAAGCGGGTACATCCCAAGTCGCCGGACGAGCACGGCGTACACGCAAGCCTTACGCTGCCAGCACATAAATGGCAGACGCGGCTACGCAGCCTGACGATTGATCCACCCAGAATGTGCAAGCTCTTCCAAAGGAGCTAGACTTCCCAGCAATCAATGAGAAAACAACCTTGTTAGCAAATAAGCCAAGGTTCTTTTAAATTAATCAGTTCCTTTTCATCCGAACAGTGCAGATAATGAAAGAGAAGATGACATTTTGCGTGCCCTATAAGAGTAGAGTTTCTATTTTAGGCTCTCCTTCATAAGGGTGCCAGGATGATTATGTTTTGTTTACTGGACAGAATAATCTCTTATTTGTTAAGGCTCGAACGCAATTTCATACAGTACAAAATTTTATCTTCTATTGTCTTAATTATCATCTGGAGGGTTGAAACATGAGACGAGGGCACAAAGCAAAATGAATATTAATGTGTTCTATCTGCAATTTAAAGAGAAAGGACTTGGAGCTTTCTTTTGCTCATGTGCTTAACGTGCCGCATCAGACTACTGAATTATATCCCATTTAGCTGTTATTGTTTCTCGCAGTAGTGTGAAGACAACAGACATCAACCCTTTGCAGACTGCCTGCATTTCCAGCGTTCAAATACACAACCTTCTCCTCAATTTCCTTTTATGTCATTTGCCAAAAAGTTTTAAAATATCTTCTGCTTAGTACAGTGGGCAAGGCTTCAGCACTGGTTTTAAGGCGTTTTGTAAGACGCCCTTATAACCTGCAGCACGTTCTCATGCCCGTGCAAGGCGCAGGCAGCGGGACACTGCATTTCCTCTCATTTAACCCATCTGCATCCTAACAGCTACCGAATTCTGGCGCTAGAAGAAAAAGGCGCATGTATCCTGGGACGAGGCGGGGAAAAAGAAACTCTCGGATGGTGAACGGTGCGCAGTGACATTAGCCGCTTTTCTACCTTCCCAGGGAAAATCTAAGGGAGATTAGTGTGCCGATTTTTAATCAAAACAAACATAATGCACAGCCTGAGTGATTTCAAAAGTGTCAACAGGCATCGAGTAAGGCAGCGCTTACATGTAATGCTACATGGTTTAATTCTGTCGCAGTTTCATCCTGCTGTACCAATGCTGACCTTTCCGGGACCGAAAAAGGGAAGAACTGAAAGGTTTACTGTTCCTTTTTGTGACGAAGAGGAACTGGGTCGGATTTTGTTTTGCGGGCTTTTTCACCTCCATACGCAGCGTTAGAAATTTAAAATATTTAACAAAAATCAAGAGAGAGAAACATCACTTAGTAGAAGGCTGGTTTCTAATTTTGAACGGATGTAACAGTCAAGCTATACAGACAAAAGAAATACAATTTGTATTTCACAGAGAGAAGTTTAAGTTGCCGGAAAACATGGAAAGAAAAAGTTTGCATGGCTTACCAAGATACTTCTTTTTTTTAATATAGTATTAAAGCAAAAGGAAAAATAGCTGCAATAAGGGATACGTGCCTCTACGGCATCCTGCACCCATTGAAAAAGTGAAGCGAGAGTCTCAGGTTTGACTTGGCTCTCGTGGACTCCAGGGGTAATTGCAAACACAGCAATGACAATATAGAAAAGATCCTTTTCACCTTACGCTGGTTCCAGGCCATGACTATTTTAAGGCCAAGCCTGCGTATGTTTTTCTCTTTGGGGTTCTTTTTGTTTGTTTGTTTTTACTAGTCTTCAAAATCCCCAAAATGCATAATTCTGCTTTAGCAGCTCCAAATTCAATCAAGTGGATTAACTTTATACCCACCTAAGCAGTGTTCAGAATAGCAAAATGCTCATCATCAAGGGGTTTCTGTTGCAAGGCTGGATTTGCTAAAGAACAAGACAAAAATCAAAGA
Organism: Vanellus vanellus; assembly: GCF_965231255.1. Taxonomy (NCBI): domain Eukaryota; kingdom Metazoa; phylum Chordata; class Aves; order Charadriiformes; family Charadriidae; genus Vanellus; species Vanellus vanellus. The sequence continues at coordinate 3,116,966 of NC_138914.1, forward strand.
CAGCACTGCAGGTGCATTGTGTCACCATTAGGATAATCCACCCGGGGCAAGAACACTCACTGTCTGAAAGTTAGCACATCCCCTAAAGCCAAGGGGCCACAACCTCTTCTGACCAATTGACTACTCGCCACCATATCCACCATGTAGAATTAGAGTTTACGACAGTAAGAAATGGGTTTTAAACGTATTAAAAGTTTGAGGAACCACCCCAATAAACCACCAGAGCGTGAATTAGGTGCTAATAATGACTACCGCTCCACTCAAACCCAACAGGAGCCAAGTGGATGGGATCCGAGGCTCTTCACAGCTCCAGTTTATGGGTGGGGAGGGACGGAGGTTGCTTGGGGTTTGCAACGGCCTGTCCCAGAACCTGCCACCTCCACGACACCAGCACTTCACTCGGGGGAAGGAGAGCCCTGAGCCTTCGCTTCCATGGCCAACAGCTCCTCTGGAGAACACCACACCGTCTGTCTGCCCATCTCACATAAGCTTAAACCTCCAGGTCACCATCACCTCTGCAAGAGCTTATATACAAAAGTTCTCCCGCTATATTTCCAAATTGTTTAAACACACAACAGCACGTGCAGAAACATGACTATCTTCTGCTTATTGGATGACCTGAGCACCTACAAATAAGGATCAATACCTGCACACGTGCAGTGCCACTTGCTACGATCAAAGAATAATGCCGTTCAAAACATCCATCTAAAATTAAAAAAAAGAAAAAAGAAAAAAGAAAAAGACAAAAAAGAGTGGAATTAAGAGCCAAACAAAATACAATTGAGAATTCAATTTAAGCTGACTGAGGTAAACAGAGAACAAAACATATCTGATAAATGATCAAATCATACTGTCTAGCAGATTAGCGTCTACTGAACAGAAGGGCTGAAGAACACAAACACTCCAGTGTGACAGCTATAAATCAGAGTTTAATGAAATGATAAGCTATTTCTGCAAAGCATTCATGGCTATGACAATTCATCTGCACAAAGTGAAAACAGAGTAGAAATTTGCCAAAATGCAAATACAACAGTGACCTATTGACACAGAGTCACAATGTGAAGGGGAGCATGGAGTTCAGGACACAAGGGCTACAATTACTGCAGTGTTCTTATCGCAACATTTCTCTCTTTACATTGTGATATTCCATCGAAAGGCAGATCTAAGAAACTCATTAACATGAAGGAAAACGAATCAGACATTATTGAAAAGGAAGCGAGAAATATGCATCTTATAATTTGAATTAAGATTTCCTGCTGGAGAATGCCTTTATCTTTCCAGGCAAAGTAGCAAAGCGATTTTGCAGGAGAATTTAATTGAGAAATACAGCACACAAAAGGGCTGCTTATATGCATACCTCAGTGGAAGATACCGAGTAGTAATAAGTCCTCTGGACAAAAATAAGTATTTTACATCAAACAACATTGCCAAGTATCATTGCTTATCTATGAAATATCACGTTTACATCTGTTTCCAAGGAAAGTCACACTGCTTTCCCCAGTAAAAAGGCAGTTACTTTAAGTTACCGCAGTTATGATACACTAAACATAAATATATCCATGCCAAAGAAAAAGGAAGTACTTGTATTTCGCTTTGAAAGTCACTCGTCTGGTTAAGACATTGGTATTTCGACCACCAGGTTTAATTTTGAGAGGATTTGAGCAGCTTTACTGCCCAGCAGCCGTGAATAATTCTGTGCTTGAATACTTTTTATAGAAGTCCGTGAAGCAGAGCACCACCGCAACAGGCAGAGCACAGGCCATTACTCTCACTAGCTTAATTACACGGGCAAATTAATGCAAGCTAAACAAACCCTACACTTCTCTCAACCCATCTGACTTCTTTTGCTATATATGTATATATCACACATACAGTTTTTCACTGAAACATTTCAGTTCCCATAAGCAACAACAAATTGTTTTGATCTTCTTATGAACAGAAGACAAAAGAATTAGAAGAGCTTGTGAACACTTCTGCATCCCTTCAGAAACCTGTTTCAATAAGAATTCACATTTTACTTCAGCCTGATTGCTTTAAGCAAAACCTGTTTGATACCGCGAGCAATACAGCTCACACAACAGAAAGAACCGCTAACATCACAAGAAGGTTGACTTGACTTGGACGATACCGAAGAACTGCCCCGGGACTGTTAAATGCACACACGCAAACCTACACAAAACCATGAACTCATTTACTCAGGATCATGTTTTGTTGCCTCATTTAAAGAGCATAAAACTGGCGAGAGGACTACAGGTGTTCAAGAGGAAGCCAGAAAAAAGACACCTGACAGGTTGCAGTTCAGTCCTTCCATCAGCTATTCCAGAACTTATTACTGTCCAAGGAGGTACGCCTGCATGAGCTAGAGGAGAATGAGAGCAACAGCGTAAGCTGCCTGCCGTGGTTGTCAGCGCAAGGACATCATACCTCTCTGGATGGTGTCTTCTACACCTCTTCTTTTTCTAGTAATTCCTCACAACGGATCTTCTCCTCTTTTGCCTTTCACAGCTTAAAACTCTGTAAAGCTTGCCAACTCCACCTTGGTTTTTCCCTCCTGGTAAATCATTAGAAATGACTGAAATAGTTCTGTGCACATGAACTCGCCGCCATCCCTTCAGCTCCCATTAAATGCCATTCTGAGTATTACGTGCCCTGAAAATGAAAATTGTACCCAACGCTTTCCTCTTCCAAGTCCTTTACCTAACAAAGGTAGCAGGCTTGACATTAAGCAAATTCCTAATTTCACAATGGATTCTCAATTAAATATCACAGGAAACATTTTTGCAGTTATACTTCAAATGTGGTACGTGTCACAGTGTTGTGGGGGAACTGCAGAGAGAAAAGATGAAAACAGCATGGCTTGTCATCACTTCCATAATTTCATTGAGAAAATATTTCCAAAATACAAAACTGAACGGAAGGGTATTTTAGGGATACAAAGGGGTTTTTTATTCAGCATCTGCAGCTTAAAGAGAGCAGAGCAGCAAGAAACGCTAAGGGATGAACTCCTTAACTACACTGAGATCCTGCAGTGGTTCAAGTTTGCCCTGTAGCCTGCTGCTTCTTAGAAAGCTCCAGATTACAAAGTGAGTGATTGCTATTCTTATGGACCTTTCTGGGACCACAAAGCCTCCTTCTACTGGTATGCTTCAAATGTCATATTCTTCTTGCAAATGCATGATAAAACGGTCCACAACTGAGGGAAAAATAGTTCTTGCTGTTTAAGTACTGTTTTACTTCTGTGGTGACCACAGAAGTAAATGACAGACGGTGTGAGAGATACAAGTACATGATGATGAGGAAAGACAATCTTTAAATGGAAAAGGACCCCTTTTTTTTTAACTACTCTTTTTTCCTCTTTTCTTTTTTTTTTTTGTCTAAAAAAGACTGGGTATTTTTTTTATACCCCAAATTAAGTTCTCCCACTTTTCAACTAACTGTGCCTTTCTTTTCTTCACCAAACCCTCCTGTCTGCTCAGATGAGAAGTTCAATGAGCTACCAGCCGTCTTCCAGCATCACTCACGCCGTACCAAGCACCCTGAGCCTCATGCGATACCAGTAGCAACATCCACAATACAAATACACAGATACATGCGTGCGACACGCACACAGTTGCACCCTTTTCTTCTACTTGACAATACAAACTTATTTTGGGGACAGATTTGTATTTGTTCTAACTTCTCCAAAACATATTCAGACATTTCAGGAATAACAAGGATATTAAGAAACCCAAATAACCACAGACATGCATCTTCATGTGACTGAGAAGAAACAGCTTAATTGTTCCATTACAGGCCCGTAGTGGACCCAACAGTCTGTCTGCTTTGCTCTAGAGAACCTAAAATAACCACAAAGAAGAACAAATGTCAAGAGGTACTGTTATTACCATATATAAAGGGCAGAACAAAATTATTTCCCACCAGTTCTGCTATGAAGAGAGCATGACTCTAGGATTACAGCTTTTGTGCCGAATAGCATCACTGAAATTAAAGGCAACTCAAAGAACCATCTAGAAAAACAATGAAGAGAAAGCAAGAAAGTCTGTTGTAGCAACACAAAACAGCAGAACATACAACTGGGGAGGAAGAATGCTAGGCACCAGTACAGGTTAGGGGTGGACCTGCTGGGAAGTAGCTTGGAGGAGAAGGATCTGGGGGTCGTGGTAGACAGTAAATTATCCACAGCCCAGCAATGTGCCCTTGTTGCCAAAAAGGCCAATGGCATCCTGGGCTGCATAGGGAAGAGTGTGGCCAGTAGGTTGAGGGAGGTCATTCTCCCCCTCTACTCTGCACTGGTGAGGCCACAACTGGAATACTGTGTCCAGTTCTGGGCTCCCCAGTTCAAGAGGGACAGGGAACTGCTGGAGCGAGTCCAGCAAAGGGCAACTAAGATGATTAAGGGCTTGGAGCATCTGCCTTATGAGGAAAGGCTGAGAGCGCTGGGACTCTTTAGCCTGGAGAAGAGAAGGCTGAGGGGAGACCTTATTATGGCGTACAAGTACCTAAAGGGTGGGCTGAAGGAGGATGGAGCCAGGCTCTTTTCAATGGTTCCCAGTGACAGGACGAGGGGCAATGGGCACAAGTTGGAACACAGGAAGTTCCGTTCAAATACACGGAAACACTTCTTTACGGTTCAGGTGGCAGAGCACTGGCACAGGCTGCCCAGGGAGGGGGGGAGTCCCCTTCCCTGGAGATTTTCAAGACCCGCCTGGATGCAGTCCTGAGGGATGTGCTCCGGGCAATCCTGCTTTGGCAGGGGAGTGGGGCTGGATGATCCTAGAGGTCCCTTCCAGCTCTGATAATTCTGTGATTCTGTGATACAAACCGGCTGAGGCACAAAAGAAGAATGTTTTCCAGTCTTAATGTTGGAGAAGGTGGTTAAAATGGCTGCAAAGCTTATATCCTCTTCATTGTAACTTATTCAAGATCTGAAGACATCTTAAGTTCCTTATTAGCTGCAGTAAAGATGCTGCTAATAAAAGGACGCAGAAAATTACTAACACAAGTTTGAAATTTTTTTCACATTGTAGGATTCAAGTCACATCTGTTATTTCATTGATCACAAAAAACCCACAACACCCCTATGTTGAGCTCCCATTTTTTTTAATATATATGCTTGTATATCTTAACACATACGGTGGTTATAACCTTTTACGCAGCCGTATCTGTAATGTACATCTGTAATGTACATATTCTTATATGTAAGGCAGGGGAGCACTCCTCTTTGTATACATGAAAAATTTCGATTCCAAAGGACATGCAGAACGTACGCAGACAGAAGAGGAGGAGGAGAAAACAGCCCACTTGAGGCCACTCGATGCCCCGACGCGAGTGCTCTCACCGCTCTTGGCCATGGAAGAGACAGCGCAGAGAGCAGCGGGGTTACCAGCGGTCTTAGAGAGCACTCAGCTAGGAGCTGCCTGGGGGCACCCATCACTTCTCAAACATTTTGTGACCACATTCTTCCGTTCAGATTCCATCCTCCCGGTGTGGTTTTATCACACGCCACTGTAACGATTCATTACGCTATAAATTATTTCAAGAGCAAAGACTCGGGCTGCGCATTGACATGCACAGGGCAACCATGAAAATCTCCAAATCTGTCAACAAATGAAGCTCATTTAGAAGAAACTGAATACAAAGGGCAGCTATGAAACCACACAGTGTAGAGCAGCGGGGAATTGCTGCTATGGCATGAACTTGAAAGTAACTGTCAATTTACCGTTTCTCGTGATTGAAAGCCATACAAACCCAGGGGGCTCGAGGCCAAACGGAGCTCTCTGCCTGGGACGGGAATCCAACCCCACCGCATTGTTACCAGGTTCGGTCTGCAGCTAACCGGGAAAATGTTCAGAGAGGCACCAGCACGCTCTATCTATCTGGGAGGGGAAGGGAATGAATCAAGGCACAGATTATATCATCTCTTTTTCACATAAGGCCCGGTTTTGCTTGGTTAGATAGATAACTAATAAAAGAAACCAGTGGCAAAGTCAAAAACTAGAAAATTAATCTAAGTGAAGCATCCTAAAACATTCCCAAAACAGGCATTAAAATTGTCATTTTTCCCCCCTATATGACTGGGAAGGAATCACTCTCCATCTGCCTCTACAATTAAGAGGGGATGAGCACCATTCAGAAAATACAGCCAGAGACATTCATTGCTATTGTAAAGTCAGTATTTCTGCCCATTTATCTTTCCTGCCACACAGATAGGAAGTCCTAGGCCATTTGGCTGCCCGCTTTGGTCACCCAAAAAAACTTATAAAAGTTAGCAAGAAGTCATATTTAATACCCTGGCGTTGCTGTACTGCCGTTAACCTAATTGATTGTGCGAGTCTACATTACCTGAACATAAACTAACAGGAACGCATGGCATTTTTGAAGCAAAGCCCTCAGTCCCCTCTCCTTTGCTAGAACAAATTCAGCCACTTCTCAAAGTAACAACAGGCCCAGACAGATCCAAACTCTTTGAAGATATTGATTCACAGCCTACCGCCTCAAGGACTTTTTTCCTTGTAACAACCTTCAATAAAACTTGCACCAATTTTTTTTCCTGTAACGCAGACTGTCAACTTCTGGATTGCAAGCGCTCAGTTTCCCACATTTCATTCACTTTATTGTAGGCAAGGGGCTTTGTCCTACTGAAGCCCGGCTGGGAACGCTTTGGTTGTCATTCTAATTCACTACCAGTTGCCAGAGGAGAACCACTGTTTTTCCAAAACAAAAGGTAAAAAATACTTTATAGTGTCTGGGTAAGCAGGTTAAAGTTAGACTATAAAAGTTTTACTGCGATGGCATCCATTTACACTAACAGAAGTACCACGGATTTGAATCTAGGCCACCATTACACATGCACTTGTGCTCTATTTAATATTCTTTTCATGGCATTTCTAAGTACATTTGATCTCTTTGATAGCTTCTTGGCAATACTTTTTCATTAGCTTCCTTATCTAAAAATCTTTTAATTTTTGTTTTAATGCACATAAACTTATTGTGAAGCCGACTTAAATACCGCTAAAGCCACTTGGAACGAGGAACTCAAATGTACTAATCTCCCCAGATTCTACCTTCTGAATAACAACTTTTTGAATTGCAGACTGGGTGAAATAAAGATGACTAGGAGCACGCAGGTATTCTTGGTCAGTAATGGAAAGTTACGTTTTCCCCGTAAAGGTTTCACCTTAAGCAAGTCAACAGGGATCTTCAGTCTGCATTTAATTAATTAGGTTTGTTTAGATGATAATTTCCCAGGCTGCAAAAGAATAGAATAATCCTCCAAGCTGAGTTTATTGGCAGTGCTTTGTTCCACAATGACTTTTCTGGATCTCAGATCCAGAATTTTCATCACATACCTGTCACATGATAAAAATCTGTCAAAGAAGCAAACCCTAATATACCCCAGAAAAGGCAAAGGCTTTAATGTGACAGATGCTTCATCCAGAAGATCTACTTCTGAAAGATTTGCTGTTCTGCAACCTGGAAAAAGGCAAAGAAACCAAGTTCCTGAAAAAACAAGATTAGAGTCACATCCAAGTCATTGGACTAACTACGATACGGCTCATTTTAAATTGCTTCCATTTAGCTTCACCCTTGGGTTTTGCTATGAGACACAACACTTTTTGATATTTGGTACCGATTGTCAATTCAAATTAGATTCAACTGTATCAGCAAAGTCTAGGACACCCTGTCTAGGAAGACTTAGAAAAAAGTATTACTTGATATACTTGAAAAATAAATAATATTCCGCTGCTTTGGAGAAGCCCAGGACGGGAAAAGCAGAGCTGTCATCTGCAAGAACAGAGATAAATTAACACGGCTCTGTCAGAGAGCCAAATATAGGACATTGTATTATGTACGGTCTCAGGATGTCTTAATAGCTTCTTGCTCTCCTAGAAGCTTATAGCTCAGCCCAAATTCCACACACATAATTCTTCATCCTACATAACGAGGTGATTGTTGCGTCATTGACAAATGCAGAATAAAAAATTCAGGCTTTGGTTATGAAATATGCTAACCAAGAATCAAAAATGATTAAAGCCAAGCAACACGAGAGAACCGATTTACTTTGCATTCAGGAAATGTTCAGTCATTTACATAGCAAGTGCAGAAACATCTCTAACAACTATGCTAATATCTTGCCTTAAAAATCTCCAAACCTGGCCTTGGTCTCCCTGCCCAGATGCTCTCATGTGAAAAGAATCAAGGCTGAATTCGAAGTACTGGTAGAGTGGAAAAGGTGAAGCGTGTGAAGGAGAAAAAAAAAAGAGCAGGCATCACACAGCATCAGTAGTTTAACTGGCAAAGAACATTGTTGCCGCAGAGTGATCTATGGGTAATATGTTTACTAAGTAAACTCAAGACTTACAAAAATATCTCTTTGTCGATTTAATGATTTCCACTGTTGCGAAGAACTAGAGCTTACTGCTAGAGGATACTTGCATCTGACTATGCTGCTGGCAGGTTTTAAAGTTACAGAGAAAAAAAATAACACTAATATTCTCCAAAGTGTGACATGACATCTTCCTTTCAGCAAAAGCAGCAACGTCATTCTGGGACACCCTCTGCAACAAAGCAACCCTATTTATACACTGCCCGAAAAGCACGGCAAAGTTAATTTAGCAGCTGTACCTGTGACTCCAGCTGTGCCCAAACTCACAGCGCAGCAGCGCCCAGGGATGTTCCCGTGCCCTGGGCCACGACTGGCTATAATATTAAGCTGTTCGAGAGGTCGCCGGCACAGTTTTGGCCTGTGCCAACTATCATTTTCCCATGCAATCCCAGGCACAGTTTGAGAGCTGGCACCGTTTCCAGTCCTATGGGAATGTTTTGTAGGTTAAGAGACTTTTAATGGTATGGATGTGGGTCATTCTGTACCAGCTGGCCTTGGTGCCCAAAACATTCCCAGGCACATTTACCAGCACAGAGGTTACCTCTAATCCAATATTAATTGCAAAGTAAACATTGTTCGTTGTGGTGGTTTTTTTTTTCCCTTTCTCCCCCCTCCTCACCGAAGTTCTTGAGATACTTCACAACACTGAAAACTAATAAATTTTTAAAAATAAATTCTGAGTTTGTTCAACGACAGCCGTTTCTAGTATTTATCTCTTGGAATGTCCTAGAAATTCAAGCTAAATAAACAAAAGCTTGTATCATTCAAAGCGCTCTGATAAATAGCTGCTGAAAACTTCAACGCTTCTGATTCGGAGAGCTTACAGAAGCAAAGGCATTTATATTCTGAAGCTACATTTGTAAATTGTTCAAGCATCATACCATGACAACAATCTTATGGGATAAAATAATCTTTAATAACAGGGAGAGTAAGTCTATATTCATGCTTCTTGCTTCTAACAAGCATCAGAGCTGACTGTCCACGTGACTCAATAAGAGTCTCTAAGTACTAGATTTGGAGCCGTAATGCTGCAACCCCCGACATATGTGAGCAACTTGGCACAGACGAGCTGCCTCGCATAACTACTTCTTACTAGTTTCCTGTATCCCAGTCCTTCACGATACTCTTTATGGACACATCTTACATCTTAAAAGACCCTATGATTGTCAGCAGTGCTCCTGCCCAGGAGCAATTTGCAGGATCACAGTGTATTCGGCCACGTTAAACCGAGTAAAACGACTCTAGACAGAAAGACTTTCCAAACCCTGCGTTCTCTGGATGGACTGCACTCCAGCTCGAGAGAATAATGAAGGAGTACCTCTGAGCATGGATGAGCACCACAAACAGACAACGGGTATGTGGACAGACAAACACCGCAAGAACGGTAGAGGTCATTAGCTTCACTTTAGATTGGTAAGCAGTCACGGAGGAGAGAGGTGATGTGCCCTAAATCACTTGGTGGCTTTGGCAGAACCCAAATCCCCGGCGAGTATCCTGTCTTCGGCCGCGCTGCTCCCCAGGGCGGCGTTCCTCCCTCCTTAGCACCCTCCGTCGGGGCACACCGTCTCCTCTTGACCAAAGCCCAAATGCAACACTGGGTTCAACCTCGTCTGAAACGGGATCTAAATTTCCCCTCGGTTAAATTTCAGAATCTGGCGACTAGGCTACTGCAGGGCTTTCGGTAGCGCTGTTGCTCCTGGAGAACAGAAACATCTCCCTACAATAGAGGCAGCTACAGAAAAATCAAATGGCTTTTTTTTTGCAGCCTACCCATGAAAAGAATCGAACCACAGCAACAAAGAGAAGAACTTATTACCATGGTTATTGCTGCTATTTCTAGACAACGTGAATGGGCTTTTTAGGCTTTCATGAGAGAATTTACAGACTCTGGGGCAAGCACACTGTTGGTAATTGCAGTTGCATTCTGCCACTTGAGTATTTTTGGCAATTGAACTGTCAGAAACCATTTGATAGAAAAATGTCTCCACATCATTAGTGCCAGCAAGGAGGATATTATGTGCCAAAGTATGAAGTGAAAAGTACTTCTGCTTTTACAAGTTAATCTTCTGCAGCTCACCGATTTCAAACCCAAACCCCCTCCCTGGCCCTTTGCAGGACTAAGCTTTGAGGTTGTCACATGCGCTACCGGGTCCTTCAAGGGGCTTTTTGGTTTTACACAGCAAAATATCAGTGTTCCTTATTCAAATCCAGTTGCTGGCCTACTTGCCCCCCACCAAAAAACTACAATATTTCTTATATACCACAGCCTTTCTCAGCGGATCACTGCTCTCTCCCGGTCAGATCTCTTCCCATGTCTAACAAAACTCTCTTTTGCTCTCAGCAAAGGCAAGAGGAGCTGCAGGATGTTCAACACGTTTGAAAATTGAATCACTAAAAAAAAAAAAAAAAAAAGAGGCTCTGGAAACACACTGGAAAATTCTGGGCCACAAAATTAGAAACTAAGTAAAATCAGATGAATTTTATAGTCCTCCGAGATTCTTTGCAGATTTCAATGTTTGTCCTTTTTCTTATGATCCTTATTAAAACAGATTATTTACTATTTCTTTTTTAACTTAAAACACAGTAATTGCAACTGTCTGAAGTTTCTTCAACTTGAACGTTCAAGACGTTCCTCAGCAGCCAGGTACCAGCTCTTTTCAATTTAGAACCTTCTAATTACATTGGAACCATAAGCGCATTCGTCAAGATTTATGAATCAACAGATCTCCACTCTGAGTAAGTGGTTCGAATCGCAAAGAAACTGCCCATCTTCATTTTACACAATGTTTGTTCAATCCTTTCACCTCAGACTTGCTTAATTTCGCGTCTGCTGTGTAGCTTGTGGACTGACGAGTTTTCTTTTAACGAGTGTGTGCATTCAGCAGTGAATTGCAGGAGTTGTAATCAACAGGAAACGCATCCATTTCCATGTTTAGTCTTGTAAGGTTGCAGATGGAAAAAATAGGTGTTGCAGTGGGTTGCTTATGCTACCAGCTAGGAAGGAAAAAATAGCAATTTTGCCCACTCGTTATTAAATCAATTCTACATTAAATAAAGTACCACTAAACCTTCGAATAAGATAGACAAAACAGTGGCTGATTTTGCACCTGCACACCCTACTAATTGGGGAAAGGAAGGGATACTAATATAAAATGAAAAGATATGCAAGATTTAAATGCTTCCAAGAAAGGAGAGCTAGCCAGCGGTGATTACACCTGCCACCGAATTGCGCATTACAACTTCCATCCATTTTCTGCTGACAGTGATTGAACCCAAGGGCGCTGGCAGTAACTTTCTAAGCCAAGGAACTTTAGTGGGTCGTTTAAGTATATTTTAAACCAGAAAGGTTTTATGCTGTTTTTATCGATCACTGAGGACAACACACACTTCTTCCAAAGGGAAGATGCTGTCTTATTGCCAGTGGGATGAACAACTCTACCAGTTTGCCTTATCAGCGGATAATTTTTGCTAGAGGAACCGGATAAATGAAGCAGAACACCTCGATTTGATAGTCAGTTCTGCCTCAGACTTCTCGTATGCACTTAATCTCCTTCAGCTTTAGTAAAAATGGAGATAATACTATTTCCTCCAGATTCCGCCTGTCTGAGCTGGTGAGCTTTCAGAGGCAGATCCGCTCACAACTGATGCTCCGCGTGTTCAGCACAGTGGTGCTCCAGCCCTGCCGGGCAGGGACGCACGGCCGGGACACACCGGGCTGCCCTCTCCCCCGCTAACAGCCGCTTCCCCAGCCTCGCGCCTGCCTAAAATGAAGGTGTATTTGCTTGAGAGCTCGGCTCCAGCCATCTCCTGCAGATGCTTTCACCAAACAAAAAAGCTCCATCCGCAAACTCCAAGGTAAGGAATGCTGCTGACCTTGCCCGGTCCTCACTGCAGCGTGCGCCCGCGCGCGGCGGGTTGTGTGGTTGGAGGGGAGCGTGGCACCTCGCTGAAGGTTTCAAGCAGCCTGAGAAACTTAAGTGAAATCAAATATACCAATAAGCTACAAAGATGGTTAAACATTTAAGGGTGTATAGAAAAACATGCAACACAGACTTACAATTCACGTGTACATGGATGCAATTAAGTCTGGGTACTGGAAAACTAGAAAGACAAAATTAAAGCGCACAGTGCTAACTGCAGACTCCACCTAGATCATATTTTAAGCAGCAGTGGATTGAATCAAAATACATGATTCACAGTTTCTTCCTAATCCACTTCAAAGTGAAATATTAATCGACAGAAATATTTCACTCCACCATTTATTTCTGTTTCTCAGAAAAAACACACTTTATACCTCTCTCCTTTATTGCTGTGCAGAGCTGTAGGGCTCCAGAGCGCTCGCTGCCGACTACAGACTTCGCTCAGGCCTCTGCTAAGCACCCTCGAAACCAGACCGTAAAGCACCCCGAGTCTGAAACTGGAATAGAAATGAGTTTGCCCGTCAACGCGGGGTATCTGCTGTACGTTTCAGACCGTAAGCTGCAAGTTGGGATGTTGCACTGGAATTTTTCAAACTCGGAAGAGATTATGTCTTTGTTACGAAATTTGATCTTTTCCCAACTCAAATTTGTTAACTCAAAGGCCAACATATGCAAATTAGTTCAGGCTAAATTTCAGGCTTCCTTGAAAACCTCTCTTAATTCATTTGTCAACAGCAGAGCCCAACATCATCCCTAGGGTTTTAGTTTGAGTTAGTTACCTTGGAAAATACACAGCCAGAGTGCTGGACGTACAGAGGGCAGTACGTGACTTCAAATCAGGATTACCGTGCCAGGAGCTCCCACTGAAATGTTCTTCTTTAAGGACTACGTTTCCTACCTGACCATTTCTAAACATTGTTTAAAGCATTCCCAACTTCTTAAGATCTTTGCAGAAATTCTCTATAAACCACCAAATGACAATTAAGCCCCTTTAAAATCCCCCCAACTCTTTTCCATTGTATGCTCATCATAAGATGCATAGCAATCGTCAAGTTATATTTCATAGTCCTGAAAGAAGAAAAAATTGCCCGATCTTTTCAATGATTGTATTGAGTTCTCCAGACCGATACACAGTCAAATTCTTTCCTTTGTCAAAATAAGATATGCTGTTTGTTGTTACCAACCCCCCAAAATGCCGGGCAAGACAGAATTGCCACTGTTCTGGGCTTGCAGATCGCACGCGGGGCTGATGTTGTGCGACCCTAGGCAGGCTTGAAAGACAAACTGCAATTTTTAATGTACTGCCATCAAGTTTTCACTGAATACCCTCCTCAGACTCCAGAAACAAATGACTCTTTGTTTGGGAGCCTTGTGATCAACTGGGATGGCTGTTCTGCGGCTATTTCAGCTACGCCGGCTGTGTGCTTTGCCGAGTACACGGCTTTGAAGACAAGACATCTGTAACTAAGGAGAAATAGCTGATTAAGTGCCCTCTCCCAAACCAGCGTGCCATTATTTATCTTCATAAACAGCCTCTCCAAGGAGGGAGAAACAAGCCAGCCGCCCTTCCAGCCCACGGCTCCCGCGGGGCTGGGCTCAGCGCCGTGCCCGCGCCTCCGGACCCCGCTCCTGCCCGCCGTCTCCGGACCCCGCTCCTGCCCGCCGTCTCCTATTGCTCCTCACCCACAGCCGCTGACAACAAAGCCGAGAGCTGACACAGCCCGTCGCGTCAGGCCGCCGCTGCGCAGCCTGCCCCCGTAGCTCGGTGCCAGAAAAGAGGTTACAAATTGCCCGAACGACATCAGGCCGCTTACAGGCAAACCACAGTTAAGACAAGGTCCAAAATCTGATGAAGGATGCGTACGGCTTATGCAAAAATGTAATTTCTGCATCTCGGCTCTGTCCTTCTGGCCAGACACCTGGAAACTCGCCTCTAAGGGGCATGCAGCTGCCACCAGTGGGGCCGGCTCACGTTTCTGGCAGCACTGGTGGGAGAGAAGACGAACCATAGGCAATGGTCCAAGAAACCTCTGCCAGCACTACCCTCCCTCGCCGGTCTTGTGCTCTCCCCAACCTCGGGGTAAGAAACAACCGAGCGCACGTAAAGAGGGAGAGACCAGCAGCACTGCCTCGGGCTCGCCACATCTCCATCGCCCCACCATCAGAAACGCTGTTAAAACAGAAAAGACCCCACTCAAAAGAAGATTGGTTAAGAGATACTGGATCTGCCTTTCTTACGCTTTTCGGGTCTCGGTTCCTGCCTCCTTCTGGCTCAGGTATCTTTGGAGAAACCATTTGTGCCCTGCTGCCCACAGGCGTTACGGAGGGTCACGGCAGTGAGGACAGATGATCTACACAAGCTTGGCCAGGGCACGGCCCTCCCAGATGTGGCACCGGGAAGGTGTCTTCCATACCCTGTCATGTCCAAACCGGCTAATTAGGCAGAGCGGCAGCCCACAGGGAGCAGACCCCTAGGTACCCCCTATGTGGGGCATAAACGGTATCTTTTGCCATTTTCAGCCGTCAGCGAGGATGTGCTACGCTCTGTGCTCTGCTTAGGGACCGCTGTGTCCAGCGCAGCAGAAGACTGTGAACGACACTCATTTAATGACATCTTCTTCTTCCTCCGAGTTATTTATCTTGTCATACTTGAGGCCAATTACTAACAAAATCTTTGATGTGACAAATGTGCCATAGACTCTGTCACTCCTTCAAGTGGAGCTAAAAGCAGCAAACTAGCATGGCGAGGACAGGGCACTCGGCAGGAAAAAGCAGCCCCTGCTCTTGGCTCTGTGCTGCCAAGAAGAGCAGCCAAGCAGACCAGGCTCGCTTGGTACAAATCACACGGCAGCAGTCGGTGTCCAGACGGCCCACTACAGCCAACCCGAGTTAATACAGAAACTAACTCTTTTAATGACCAATTAACTTCCAAGCTGAACTGCTCAGCAAGGAGTCCTGATTTGGTACACGTGAAACCACCAGACAAACCAGCAAATCCCAATATATTCCAGTACCTCAAGCATAAACTGTGATGTTATGCCTTCAAGTCACAGAACAAGGTGTGAAAAGACAAGTGTTAACAGAAGTAACTGGATTTAACTTCCCACCTCGTCCACTGCAAGGGACGGTAAATGAAATTACCAGAAGCTGCATATCCATAGAGGTAGGACAGCTCAGCTGCTGAGCCACGGTCACAAATTTAAGACTAGTATCAAGTCAGCCAGATGACACCCACCATTAAATGTTCAGCTCCTGCCACAGGAGAAAGCAACCTATAGTGCTTTTTGAAAGACTTGAGAGACTAACGTTATGCCCAACAGAAGGAGCACAGGGGCAGAGACGAGTGCTTCAGAGAAATCCCACACTTTACTTCTGGAAAACTATTTGCAAAACAAGTCAAGTTTTCCCCTCCTTGCATTCAGCATGAGTGGAGATGGCTTCACACGACAGTCACGTTGAAGGGGCAGCGTGAGGCTCAGGTCTTGCTTTCCATCCCTCCCTGTTGTGTGGAAACGCAGCACGAGATCAAAGTTTTGAGTCCATACTCCATGTAGCCCCACGGTACAGAAGAAAACCAGCTCACTGCTACTGAGCTCCTCTGCCGTGTAGGATTTATATTTCCACTCAAAAACTTTCAGGCATCCATAAATCAAGAGTGATCAGAAGAAAAAAAAAATATCCCTGAATTAAACCAGTCCTCTAGCGTTTGTTAATTTAACTTCCAATTTCTCAGCCACTAGCCTAATTCAGAGACTGCCATCAAAAACACCATTTCATTTATCTGTGTCTTGCTTCAGATTTTCTTAATGTACTTAACTACAATCTCTCACACACAGAGTGTGGTTTGGATAAATCCTGTAATCTAATCAATCAGCTAATTCCACTGCAACCCAAAAGGGGGGTGAGGGGGGTGGTGGTGGTGAGGGAAAGAAAATCCTAAAACTTTTCATTACATATTTCTCTCAAAAATAAATCACCACCTAATGGATTGCTAAATTCGTGCACAAGTAAATTACCAGCAGATAATTAAGAATTAATAGCCTTCTGCGATCAGAGGTTGCTATTCATAATGAGCTGACTGAGAGATTATGAAAGAAGGCTTTTTCTATAAAATAAATTGAAATACAAATGCTTCTACACCACGCTGCGTATGAAAAACTAATAAAGAATATCAGAAATGAAATCGCATTTACTCATTCTCTCCATGGTATATGAGAATTTTAAGTAAACTGTAGCCTTATTTCCATATTTGTTTGCACTGCAACATTACGACCTTGTTGTTGTTAGCCTCAGCCACAAACACTGAATGAATCTCTAATGCCAAAGAACAGCTTCAGTGGTTTCTCATTATAAATCTGTGATCTCAGACATCCAAGATGAGTTTGTACATGGAAAGATGAGTTTGTACATGGAAAGATGAGTTTGTACATGGAAAGATGAGTTTGTACATGGAAAGATGAGTTTGTACATGGAAAGATGAGTTTGTACATGGAAAGATGCGTAAAGCCTACCCATACATACCATGCAAAATCCCATCTAATAGGTTTAAAGATAAACACGTAGACACACAGAAAACATGCAGCACAGCTAGTGCCCTTTCAAATGAAAAAGATTAGGAAGCAGCTCGCTAATGCACTTTTCTGTTACTTGTGTCGGGGTACCTCGGCAGGCCAGGATCGTACGTCCAAGACCTTCACACCAGACAGCCACGCTGGTTAAGCTCTCCGGCACCGGGGCAGCTGTTCTGCGTCAGCAAATGCTGATAACGCTGCCAACACCTCTGTGAACTGCTTTTGCTGATACAGGTCAAAGCACGTTCACCAAGGTACGGCATCTCAGGAAGTTATAGTCTCTTGGAAAATGCAAAATAAATCAGCTCAGCTTAAACAAGGTGTCTTTTGCAGTGCCCCACACAGCCAGTTACGGGGCCTGACCAGGAGCTCAGTAACTCCTTAAGAAGCACCAATTTCATCCTCTGTGGACATCTGAACACAGCCTAAGGGTGGAACATTCCTCAGACTGAGCTGATCTGGACAGCACAGCCACCAAAAGCATCAGTCCCTTTCCTTGCCCCTTCCAGCTTCCTGCGGTCCTTCCCTGCCTCGGCACTGCCAGCCGTGCGGGGATGGCAAAGCAGTGGTGCCAGAGGCAACAGCAATAAACCAAAGAGATTAATCCTCAATCAGATCAGGAAACCGAACCCATTTTCCATGTGGCCAAGAGAGGCAGGGCTACCCCTTTCGAAACAGCATTCAAACACAGCAGTAGCATCATACTTTCTGGTGCCAACTTTCTCTAATGCGAGACTGATCTAAAACAGCCTTGAAGAAACTTTCAGATGCTACAGTATTATATCGATTTACAATATACAGCAATGCTCTCGGAAACAGGCTCATTATTTTCTCCATAAGGCTGCAAGTCAGAAAACATTAACTCGCATTCACAAAAGACAGAGCATAGATCTTCAGTGCTGTGTTTTACCCTGCCAAGGCTTCACACTTGTGACCTTTCAGACCAAGATCAGGGAACAAGAAGAGAAGTTAAAAATATGAGCTTTAAAAAATAGGATTTTTTTTTTTTTCCTCCTGATTTTACTGGAAGACCATCAATATTGGATGAACTCCTTCAGATCTACTGTGCCCAGAGCCACTGAATACCAAATGCTACAGTAGCTATGCTTCAAAGAGAATATTCTGTCATAAGCTGAGCTTTAGCAAGGCCAGCTCCCGATCAGACTGCTGCCAAGAGTCTTGCCAAAAAAACATGTCAATGAAGGCCGTGCTTCGTTATTTCGTGACGAATACCGCTACTCCACAAGCCAGCATTCGTAAGGCAAAAGTACACGATAGTATTAAATGCCACAAGACACAGCAAAAACAAAAGCAGTAACAATCGCAGAAAAAAACAACTGTAATTTGGTGTTGCCAAGTGGTAAGGGATGGTTTTTATCCATAATTTGGCATCCCGCTTAGAAGATGCTTGCATGTGGCTGTGGACAGTCCAGCAACATAGTTTACAAAGAAAAAAAAAATATAATATTCACTTCAGCTGTGTGTTGGTATCCACTGGACCATAAGCTTGTGGAGAAGTAGGAGACTGCACACAGCAGAGATAACAATGCTCTCTCAATTTGGTAATTAGATCCAGAACCAAAATTAGAAAGGCAATCCTTATTAATAGACCAGTACAAAACTTCCTATCCTACAAAATTTTGGGGGGCAGGAGTAGAAGGAATTTCAAAAATTTGCCCTTTTCTGTGTAATCTGAGATTTCTGGTTTCTACCCTCGTAAAATAGGCTTATGTGTGCATCAATGCACTGTTGCTCTGGTAAATCAGCCTTAAAGGAAACTGTCTCCAAACAAAGAGCAGCAAAGAGGAAACACTACACAGTCTCAATAAGCACAAAGCGTCCTCAGTCTGCCTGGACCCACCAAAATGTTAAGGGCATTGCAAAAGAGATATATACTACCCTGGACCTTTTTGCTCACCTCTACCTATTTACCTGAAACAGATTACTTTATTGATCCACTTTAGGAGCGGTCCTTTAAATCACTATTTAAACCACAGAAATTAAGATTTCCTTTGTCTCTGCAATTTATCTCCAGTCCAGCGAACAGCTGAGTTATTCCAGCCCACCACGCCGACCGCCCCGACCAGCACGCTGCGGTGTGGCAAATCCTGTAGCTTCTCCTGGAAGTTTTCTCATTTCTTCTATGGTAAACGGTCAGAGATGTTCTTCCACATGAAAATTCGGGGGTTTTTAAGAAAAAGTTTTTTTAAGAAACTTAGTTGGTCCAAACAGCTTCACTATTCCTCCAGTAAATTCATGTCTCCTGCTCTTGCCTACTTAGATGAAGTAATCGATCGCTTGCATCCTCCTTCCCATCCATCTCCCGCTACAATACAACCAAACTGTCAAATAAGATTTATTGCCATAAAATTATAAGACCAATTCTAACCAATGCTTACTATGGAAATGTTAAAAGCGAAATTCCACTTTCCCCTTTTCTTTCTGCTTGGCGGTCCCGTGAGCAGCATGTAAGAGTGGACCTCTGCAGAGCAGGCCTTCGCTCCGAGCTCTGCCCTGGGCACCGGGGTTATCCCCAGAAAGCTCCTGCGCTTATACACCCTTCAATAGCCTTCTCTGAAATAATGATACTCTCTCCTGAGCACACTGAGATTTACTGATTATTCGCTGGGTTTATCTTCCTTTTCATTTAGTGACTTTACTGGTGCCGGTGATGAACCAAACACAAGGCGTGCAGAATGAGTCAGAGGAGCCCCTCTTCTTCCTCACCTCCTTCATGCCTCTGAACGCCCAAACAAATGCCACTAAGGATTATTTTTTTTTTTTGGGGTGGGGTGTCGTGCAAACAGAATCTTGACACACCTGCGCAAAAATGTGACAATCAGCTCATGAACTGGCATTTTAGTGGTGCTGCAAGCTCGCTTCAGTTGCTTCAACTGACTTACTGCTCTGCAGCTGAATTACCTAGAAGACATGAATTAATTGTGTATTAGACATCCTGCGGTATCTGTCTGTGCATACACTTCTAACTTGGAACAGCTTCTCAATATGCCATAAATCTAAACTCCAGTTTTCTAGCAGTATTTTTATGTATCTACTAGTACATAGAGATACTCTTTTGAAAAAAGATGGAAAACTAACAACAACAATGCTAACAGAAATGTAATGCATTAGTATACTGAGGACTTCTACAAAGCTTTTCTAAGAAGATATTTCGTGTCGGTATCACACCCTCCATCCCAGTGCCCTAAACGCATAATCCCCTCACTGGGAGCACACACACTGGACTGGTGAGACGGAGGACCACGGCCCACGAGCATGCAGCCAAACGCACCGCAGTGGGGGTGTGGAAATTTCAGGGATGAAATCACAGTATCAATGACGACTGTCTTGAAAACTTAAAAAAACCCAACCCTGTCACGTCAGTTTAACTTCTGGAAGCTTCCAGAGTCTAAAGTAAACAATCGGTTGTATTTCCAAGCCACGCCATTGCGTTTCCCATGAGGTCACCATGTGAGATAACCAATAAGGGTAAAACGCTTTCACGTCCTGGAGTTCCCCGTAAGCTGTTTCTACGAATCCACCTCCAGAGCAAAAAGCCAATATGCAGTTGGTTTTCTGCCCACTGCACCCCTCATCACTCGTTTGATATTTACTTTATTTTTAATTAAAAAGACATATAGTCCCTTCAAGGGCACTAAAACAGAGCAACTGTTTAGAAAAATCAATATAGGCAGGGTTGTGGCTCCCTATAGAAAGCTTAATTGTTGACAGCAGATCTGCAGCAAAACAGACAAGAGCATGAAGAGATCCCCAGTGCTTCAGCACGACCCGCTCCAGGCGCCCCAGCAACAACCGCGATGAGTTGCACCGTTTCCAGCGGCCTTTGCTCCAGCCCTGTAAGCTCTCCTGCTGAAGAGCCCACACCGAGGAAGTTATGAGAATTTGGTGGTCACCGTACAGCGATAAGACACTGAAACACCACTGTAAGAAGCTGGAAACGTGAAGAACTGTGCTGATTATAAACCTGTCTGGCCAGGACCTCCAGTTGGAGATGCAGAGAGCAAGGAGGAGGGAAGCGACATCCTTACTAACCTCACTGTTAGCTGACACTTCTCAGCCCTTTTATGTGAGCCCCTCTGAAGAGTTTTAGTAGTGCCTTCTTACTAGGGGTGAAAGTTTGGCTGGTTCAGGGGAAAAGGAGTGGCTAATAAAGTCCGTCACTCATGGCACGGATGTGAGACTTATTTTGCTGGAAGGGCTCGATCGATCCATTTGGCTCAACATCAAGCTTTCACTCCTAAACGAAGATGACTTCAGCGTTGGTTTTGGTATTTGACTTCAAGGAAGACACACAGCTAAGCGCCAAAATTCAGTGCAAGTGTATTCACTTTTTGCTGCTTCATGTTTACACTCCGAGCAAGTTCCTCAGATTTGCTAACCTCAACAGATGGTTGACACCTCTTCTAATGCATGGTGTGGTTCAATAGCCGGCCTGGGTGGAAGGAGCAGTGCGACTGCAACATGCCTGGTGGGACACACAGTCCTCAGTTGTCTCTCCTTCGGGCAGCTTTCATTTTAACTTGCAGTGATTAACTATTATGGCTGGCATAAACACGGCATTGTTACAGTACCCTCCCTCCAAAATCAAGACAGCATGTTTCTGAACTTGTAGAACAAGCTAAGAAATTTTAAAATTAACCTGATCGCCAGGGATTGGGTAATCCAATATTTTTCTCTTCTAGAACCCCTGTCTTTAGTTATCCAAAATAATTTTAATGAGTTCCTGTGACTAACAGAGGCAAAAACTCATCCAGAAAGTAGAACTTGGAACACACTTGAAAATAAGCTGCATTACAATAGAATACATCCAACTCCATCAGAATTTGTTCTCATGGCTGCGATAAGTTACAAGACTCCGAATTTTGTCTAGCTACTCAGGTTGAAAGGATTAACACTATATTTATTTTGGTGTTGTTTTCCTCATTCACCCATATATTGAAAAAAGTAAGTCTGACATAACTGCAGTGCAAGGATAACACTGAATTTTAAATTCAAACACTTGGCATTGTCCCAAGAAATGAATGAGACTCGGAGAAAAAACATTTAATTTGAACCCAAATGTCTCCCTTCTGGAATCAAAAGTTATTCTAACTCTATTTCCCTGGCTTATTAATTACACAGTTAACTATATACGTACAAGTCTTCTCCCACATGCTTTTTATGACTGAGCATGTCTTCAGACATATGAATACAAACTAAAGTTTTCTGTATTTTAATAAATTTGAAAGGTTGGAAGGGGTTTTCTGATTTCATGTGCCTGCACTGGATGGAAGTAAGGTATTCATGCCTTGAAAAATTACTGGTTAGAAAGGGAATAAATGGTGCATGCCCTGAAGATGGCGGATACACCCTTCCAAGTACTGTCTAAGCAGCAGCTTCTCAGAACTAAAGATGAGTCTCGGAGATTACGCACATATCCAAAAGCACAAAGAGATACGCAATGGGGCTGCACCACAATAGGTATTCTGACTCTACTGAACTATTTTAAATGACATAGCAAAATTAAATTTCATTGCAACTCACTTGATCAATCAAGTGGAAACAGCAATACTTTTAATGTTTGCAAAAGCCATCAGCAGACTGCAAGCAAAATGTCTTAGCATTCGCTTTGCCTACACAAAGAGATTTTTTTTTTTAAACTGCAAATACAGGAAGCCTTTATAGGAAATATCCAAAAAATTTTATTTCCTACGACAGTATAAACCCTGTTTCTAGCAATTGCTGACCCCAATAAGGAAGGCCTTCAAAGAATGTTAACAACTCAGACGGTCCACTCAGATACTGAAGAAACCAAGTCATTTGTTCCAGACACGTAAAATGAAATAAACTGCCTCCCTGAGAAACGTTTGCTTAGGAAACATTAATGAGATACAGCAGCCAACACTGCTGCAATCATAATTATATGGGTCACAAGTGAAAAAGGATGACCATCAGCACACAGCAAGTGCTGTAGCCTTGGAAGGGCCAGAAGCAGCGGTGAAGGTAAGCCCTTACACCTCCACTGAACCTTCTCACCTAGATGAGACACGAACCCACTGTGTTGGCCCCCACAACAGACTACGAAGGCCGCCACCACCACCACTGGTACGTGCTCTACCCAGCCGCCACCCCCGGCCCATGAGAAGGGCATCCCTTCCGCACGCAGCATGAGCCATCAGCGAGAGGCGTGAGTGTTGGTGGGCAAATTGTCTTGACTGTAAGCATGCAGGAGAGTAAAGTTGTGGTTTTACCCCGTTAATCCTGCACCCTGCATGGGGAGGATGGAGCCGTCCATGCTGGGTGCCACCGTACGCCAGCAGGCCAAGGTGAGGAAAGCCACAGGGACATCATTCCGCTGATACTCCTCTGGTTGGATGTGCGAGAGAAATTGAGGCTCAAGGAACTAAGTCACACTTGTACAGTGCCGCATCCATATGCTTTATATATTAATACATAATGAAAGTAATAAAAACAGGGTATAATTAAAACAGGGGGGAGTCCAGTAAAAGTTTTTAAAGCACAACGAACTTGCACTGTTCCTTGCCAAACCAAACTCTTGAGGTTCATCTATTTTTTTCCTTCCCCTTCAAGCTGCCCTCCCTTTCACCTTGCCTTTTATGAGGCCCCTTTAGAAAGGCGATCCCTGAACCCACAGGCTTAGTCTTTCACAAAGCCCAGAGACAGAGTGGTTCGCGCAGCGCAGGCCATCCATTCTGGAGAGAGACCTCTATGTCTGGATTTGAAAGGGAAGTTGCTAAACATCTTTCCAAAAACAACACACTTTAAAATGTGTGTTTAATGTGCGGATTAAAGGGAGCTGGCCTGTGCTGCCCGCTCAAGGGGAAAATAAGAGCTCTGACTTAGCAGTTTAGAGCACATTAATGTAAAAGCCACGAGGAAATCTTTCGCTTGCCTGCGTAGCCAGGACACGAGCACAGGCGCGGTTTGTGCTTTTTCACTTGCGGGTAGCAGGCTTCTGGGACTCAAAGAGCCAGCGAAGATGTTGCTTTACATAGCTGGTCTTCAGCACTGGCCCCGATCCATTGTTTGGGTGGCTTCAGGCTGACACCACACACACGCAAAAATATAAGACCGATGCTTGGTAAATAATTTAAACTTAGAGCCATCAAAGTGGCAGGATGCCTCCCCCGGAGGAAAACTCCTGCTCAGATTACAAGGGGAGAAAACCCTTACTGACCAAGAGCTATTTGAAATTTCTTGCAGTCTTTAATCTGGTCAGCAAACCGGGAAACCTGCTCTGATGCGCGTTTCATTTACATTCGCACGTGCTTTTATTGCAGAAAATCAAGTAGATTCAATGTTGACATTTAGAACTAACACAGAATATTTGCCCTTTTGAATTTTCTAAAAGTCACGGATAGGTCATTTTGGTTAAGAAGTCTGTGCCTAGGAGTTCTGCTTAAATTGCAAGTGACTGGGAAGTGTTATATCCAAAACACGGAAGAATCTTGACGTGACGTTCAGAGATGAATCTCAGACTGCAAATTTGCTGAACCCCTTAAACTGGCATCTCCTACAATACTGCACCATGTACCCCTATCATTTACATTCCTTCTGAACCACTGAGCTGAGCGCCACTACACCCGATTTACTCACATTTGAGCGGGAGGCAGACAGGGAGCAGTTTTATAGGGAATTCTTAACTTGACTTTCAAGTTTCAGCCATTCGCCGCTAGGATATGGTACGGTCATTATTTTCTTTAAGTATTTCTATTATAATCACTACATCGGCACAGCCCATAAAATAGCCCTGACAAGTCACAAAGATAGAAACCACTCCCAATAGGTTTGATTTATTTTGAATACGTGATTTCAGACTGCGGACACAGAATATATCCAGGAAATTGCAGAAGTCATGGAAAATAACACCCGTGATCCCAGACCATCGGACCGCAAGTCAAGATAGTCACGTCTCCACATAACCATTTGAGGCACATCATGCTGAAGGCCATCCTCTACATCAAATCCACTCTCCTGAAATTGGAGGCGACCATGAAATAAGGGATTTTGCCTGAAAAATCCCACAAAATATATCCTCCCTTCACTATTACTCACCACAGCAAAACCTCTAACAAATGTCACGCATTTAGTGGCACAGGGCTGGCCACAAAGTGTTTAATGTGCCAGATGAAGAACATGGAAAGGTCAAAGGCAGTGTCGGGATTGGGTTCCTACAATTTCAGGGAAGCCAAGTTAAATACCAAAATTGATTTTAAAGCTCCTAGAAAAGGCAGGCTCTCACCACCTGCTATAAAAACATGCATAGGGCAGTCTCAATTCAGGGAAAAAAAAAAAAAATAAAATCAAGACCTGAGACAAGTTCTCCTTCAATCTTAAAATATGCAAACTTAAGCTTATTTGTAATTCACTGCAGCCTTTGGAAAATCAAATATTTTCTATCATTTAATGCATATTCTTCTTCCTGAGTTTGACTTACCAAAAATCTTACAGAAATCTTTCTTAACACTCCCCTTGCACAGCATGTACGCGTTATGCAAAGCCCTGGTTTAGCTACAGCAGCCAAACTGTACCAGAGTGCCAAAAGCTGCACCGAACACCAATTGCTGCGCTATCTTTTATCACACAAATATACAAACAAGATAGTCCAAACAGCCATAATATGAATTTCTTGTCCCCGGTTTGGAAACGCGATCATAACCCTGGACATCTGAGCTCTCTTTTCTTTACTACCAAATGCTTGAACTTGTTGGACTCTTTTGGTATTTTTAATTTTCAGTTTTTATTGACTTAAGCGCCCCTTGCCAAGACCGAAAAAGAAGACTTCTTATCTAAGCTGAGCATCTGAGATTGGTATGCATTTCTTAGGTTTATTTGACAGGCTAGAGCCAAACTGATACCTGTCTTCAACCTTCTGGGAAACACGGACCTCTGGGGAGGACGAATACCGCCGATCTGAAAGACTTTGTTCAACTATTAATACTGCATTTTGAAAGCCATGAGAGTAAGCATCATTAACCCGCCAAAACTCCAAATGCATTGCAGTAACCTGGAAATGGGATCATAGCACTAGTAAAATGGTGAGAATTATTTTGATCTGCAAACAGGCATGAGGCAGCAAAAAGAAAGCTATGTTTAAGTTTCTAAGTGATGATCCCTTTAAAGCAAAAGTCAGTCATTTAAAATTAAGGCTCAAACATAGTTCAGTAACCTGAGTGTCAGGATTTTGATTCTGCAGGGACAAACAATGATGATGTTTTAATTAAGCCCTCTGCTAATCCTCGGGTCTTGAGTCTCAGTCTGTCTAATTTGTTTGGAGAAGGGTGAAGTATTTCAGCAAGGAAAGTCATGCACCAATTTTAGATACTGGTAGGGTTACGTAGCTTTAATTTTTCTTGAAAGCAGGTTATGTTTTTGCTGACTTATATTCAGTTATTTTAGTAAGGATTGTTACCATATCCTGACAAACACAGAAAAACAGGTTTTGCCAAGTTAACAGTATTTTTCTTCTCTTTGTTGCTGAAAAAGCAATGAAATTAAAAAGTTGCTATTAGAAATTTGGCAGCTACAATCCTTGCCAGCTTTCCTTGGCTGCAATATATTTAGCGTCCCTCAAACAGCCTGCAAGAACCCGTGGAAGTCCAGAAAACAACTCCTCTGAGTGAGCTGGTTTTCCACAAGGACAATGAAGAGTTCATGCTCGTGAAGTCAATTTGATCAAGTCAACCTCCCCGAAATGTAACTTAACCCTACAGAGGAAAAATATCCTCAGGTATTCTGTATTAAACACAGGAGGAAATTATATTTAAACTTGTCTGGCCAGCCTTTGATATAAAGATCACTTGTTTAAGAGCCACAGGCAGCGATGCCCAAACATCCCCCATGCAGAAGAGCTGCTTTGAGGACAGGGAAGCATACGACTAACGCAGCTGATCATCTTTCATTAAAGATGGGTGCACACTGAGAATGAGAGAGAAAGGTACATCCAGGGCCAGAGCAACCACAGAAAAGAAAAAGAAGACTCAGCAATCCCTTTGGTTACTTCCTTTTCATCTCTTGCTCAAACCTGCCGTTTGCTGAGGATCTAGCATAGCTCCTGCGCATACTCGTGCACCCAGAGCTGCGGAAAGGCTGATTTTCCTCCTGTTTCATCCTTTAGAAAACCACACCGAACACCGAGAAACGCTAACACACAGAGCAATTTCAGCGAACAAGGTTTGTCATCCACGTTGCCCCTCTAGCAGTCCAAAAGGCAACCGCCTCACTTTCCGACACGGGTTTTGCAACTCCTACTACGTGTATCTA
Source organism: Vanellus vanellus (assembly GCF_965231255.1). Classification (NCBI taxonomy): domain Eukaryota; kingdom Metazoa; phylum Chordata; class Aves; order Charadriiformes; family Charadriidae; genus Vanellus; species Vanellus vanellus. The sequence goes on from NC_138914.1 coordinate 3,144,127, forward strand.
TACCTCAAAACCCAACCGCCAACATCCGACACGAGGCTTTAAATCCAACCGGCACAGAAGCGAGGTGCGCTCAAGCTTTCCCGCTGTTCCACCTGAGGTTGCATGTCGAGCATGATTTGGAGGAAACGCAGACGTGTTGCAGACCTGCTGTGGAAGGCAGGAGTGTGAAGGCGAGCCTAGCAATATCAGGGAAGAATCGCTTTCAGGGGCTGGTGGGATTCTCTGTGAGACAGGATGAAATCGCACGCAGGGAGACTCCTGCTGCTGTCTGGGTGCTGCTCAAGGAGCAGAGGAGGCCCGAGGGCAACGGTGACGAGAAATGATGGAGGGAGAGGGAAAAACTAGGAAGACGTAGGACATCACCAATGATGGACTGGGGATGCAGTTTCGCTAAAAGCCTAGGGAAGGCTGGAGAAAGGCCACGGTGATCCAGATGCACGCTCCCACAAGCGGCACTGGTAAAGTGTCCCTCTGAACCTCCTGGGTTTTTCCTTCTTAAAAACACAAACAACAAAACCAAACGCTAAAACTTTGATACTCAGTTAAACTTCAAGCCAGTAGAGTGATTTCAGAGCTCCCGGTGGTGCAGTGTGTGTTGGGATTAGGACTTCACCTTCTGCCCCCTTGCCAGAGCTGGCAGACCCCTCTCCCTCTGACAGACGCCGCTCAAGCTAAGTGGGACAAGTTGATCCAATGGAAGCGGGGAGGAAGAGGCAGGTCTGAGGAACAGCCCCGTAGCGCTCCTTGGTCAGCAGCTTTTACACAAAATAGACCTGGATGAATCTACACAGAGAAGCTGACGATTGTGGGCATTAAATTCAGCCACGTCTCATAGCAGTCACAAACGATTACGGTGCAAAATCAACAGTATCGACAATTACTGCAGCGCATGAATTTCAAGACCTCTGCTGTGTAATTCGGAGGTTACTGCTGGAGAGGAGGCGCAATGTCTGCAAAAGAGAACTTTAGATATAGTTTTACCAAATCCAAATTTCAAGCCTGGCAACTATTTTTATTTATTTTTTTTTAACCAGAAAATAAAATCTATTCAGGGCAAAACTTGAATGAGTTCATAAAAAACAATGTTTCTCTGACCTGGCATTTGTAGGTCATATAATATAGGTCATATTTATATATTATTTAGCTTTATCACTGGTAGGATAATCTATGTTTAATTTTACTGTGTATCGTTACTATTTTTATCACAACTTTACATATAATGCAGAAATCTTCTAAAAAAACCTCCAGCAGTGAGTCTAGTTCAGCTAACGTAAATAAATGACAAATTTGCCTTGCTTTTCCCCCCTAAATCCTTCAGGTTTATTGCTGCCTTTAGAACACTCCATCATAACAGCTTGACGGAAGCTGCTCTTCAGGCATCCACGATTTCCGTGTCTACTACTTTCTTACTGGCAGAAGTTGCTGTTTGCTGTGACCACTGTGACTTCCATGGGTTACTCAAGTCCTAGTTTAATGCAATATCGCCCTCTTATTTCTCTTTCCCTCTCCACTTTTGCACAGGCATCAAAGCTGCAGTCATCACCATGGAAACTAGCTGGAGAATTAAAAAAAAAAAAAAAACAAAACACCACAAACCACCACACACAAAACCCCCAAACATGCCTCATCCAAAGCTAATACACTGCCACCCACTGGGTACTTGCATTAGAGAGCCCTCAAGTACAAAGCAACCCTGCTCAACCTAAGCAAATTACTGCCCACTGCAACAGCCTGCATTCAGACCCAAATATAGGCATTTTGTGTGTCAACTATTCTCTCATCACACGGCAGTATTTGCTCTTAGTGCCCAGATCAGCCTGGTGAAATTCAAGCTTGATACACCCCCAGCCTCTCTTTGCTAGCTTGACAGTACAAGAATCTCTCGTTTTCATGCACGTTTAATAAGGAACGGACTCATGCAGGACACATCCCTTCATCCTCTGCAACGGCTTACTTATTCCCGGAGTGCAGACTTGGGCATCCTGGGAAAACAGACCCACGCAATTCCAGAGGGAGCTGCAGGGCTGGGTTTTATCAGGGACCTTCTTTTCTCTGAGGTATGACACACCCGAGAGGATTTAGGATTTCGGGGAGCTGGCTTTTGTTGATCCATAATGCTTCATTACTGGCCAATAGTAACTAATATCAGATTTTACTTTAAGAAGATCTCCATGGTGATCTGAGCCTGCTGACATAAGCTGTTTCTTTTGGTGTGGATGTAAGAACGAAAAAGGTAGCCTAATAAAAGGGGAAAAGACCTCAAAAAATTGGACAAAGGATGAAGAACTCATATGTTGCAGTTCAGTTCAGTCCTCCAGACAGATGCAAACCACTGAGAAGAAATCTCTCTGATATAGTTCATGTCATTAAAATTATTAAGAAAAATCCTGACTTTATAGCATGCTGTATCATTTACTGAAAAAAATAAAGGAAATTAGCTGGTGGGAAAAAAGCAAAAACAAAATGTAAAAAAAATAATAATCCATAAATCCCTAAATCCAAAAGAACCACAGTAATTTTTACAGTGGTTTAAGAGAGATTTTTCAGACCTGCTGCAGTATTACGTATCATCTCTCTAGCACAAATCTTTAAACGAGAAAGGGGAAAAAATGGGAAAGGTATCCAGACATGATTTGTTCTCTTTGCTGTATCTTCCAACAACTTACAGTTCATAATTCCTAGTACTGACAAACAAAGAGGGACTGGTGGAGGACATCAAGGTTGGGGGCAGCCTTGGCTGTAGCGATCACGAGAAGAGAGAGCTCAGGATTACGTGCAGTATGCAGAAAACGACAAGTAGGATTGAAACCTTGGATTGCAGGAGGGTTGACTTTGATCTCTTCAAGAAACTGCTTGGAGAAATCCCATGGGTGAGGGCTCTGGAGGGTAGGGCGGATCAAGAGGGCTGGCTGATATTTAAGTATCACTTCCTCCAAGATCAGGATCAGTGCATCCATAAGAGCACGAAATCAGGCAAGGGAAGCAGGAGACCTGCATGGTTGGGCAGGGAGCTTCTGAAAAACCTCAAGTGGAAGAAGGAAGGTTACAGTATATGGAAGAAGGGACCAACCACTTGGGAAGATTACAAGAATGCCATCAGAGTACACAGGGATGAAACGAGGAAAGCCAAGGCCTCCTTGGAATTAAATCTGGCAAGGGATGTCAAGGGCAACAGGAAGGGTTTCTTCAAGTACACAGGAGGCAAAAGGAAAACTAGGGAAAATGTGGGCCCGTTGTTGAATGAGACAGGTGCCGTGGTGACAGATGATGCAGAGGTGGTGAAGTTGCTGAATGCCTTCTTTGCTTCAGTCTTTACTGTTCGGGCCAGCCCTCGGGAGTCCCAGACTTTGCAGGTAACAGAGAAACTCTGGAGGAAGGGAGACTTTCCCATGGTTGAAGGGGAACAAGTTGGGGAACAAGTTCGAGAACAAATAAACTGGATACCCACCCTCCCTTTAAGTATTTATAAGATCCCCCCCTCTGATGACTACCTCTGATAGCCTTCCAGATGCTTGGAGATGACACCCAGAATGAGCTGTTCCACCATCTTTTCAAGGACAGAGATGAGGTTGACCAGCCTGTAGTTTCTTGGGTCCTCCTTCTTGCCCTTTTTAAAGACTGGAGTGACGTTGGCTTTCCTCCAGTCCTCAGGCACCTCACCTGTTCTCCGGGACCTTTCAAAGATGATGGAGAGTGGCCCAGCAATGACTTCTGTCAGCTCCCTCAGCACTCACAGGTGCATCCAATCGGGACCCATGGATTTGACCTGGACAGGCTGGAGAATTGGGCAGAGAGAAAAGCTCAGGAAGTTCAACAAGGGCAAATGTAGGGTACTGCGTCTGGGGAGGAATAACCCCACGCATCAGTACAGGCTGGGGGCTGACCTGCTGGAGAACAGCTCTGTGGAAAGGGACCTGGGAGTCCTGGGGGACAACAAGATGCCCGTGAGCCAGCAATGTGCCCTGGTGGCCAAGAAGGCCAATGGCATCCTGGGGAGCATCAAGAAGAGTGTGGCCAGCAGGGCGAGGGAGGTCATCCTCCCCCTCTGCTCTGCCCTGGTGAGGCTGCACCTGGAGTACTGCATCCAGTTCGGGGCTCCCCAGGTCAAGAAGGACAGGGATCTGCTGGAGAGGGTCCAGCAGAGGGCTACAAAGATGATTAGAGGACTGGAGATCTGACAAGGAAAGGCTGAGGGACGTGGGGCTTTTTAGTCTGGAGAAAAGAAAACTGAGAGGGGATCTTATCAATGTTTATAAATCCTTAAAGGGAGGGGGCCGGGGGGATGGGAGGAGTCTTTGTTCAGTGGTGCCCAGTGACAGGACAGGAGGTAACAGGCACAACCTTGACCATAGGGAGTTCCATCTTAACATGAGGAGGAACTTCTTTACCTTGAGGGCGGCAGAGCACTGGCACAGCCTGACCAGAGCGGTGGGGGAGTCTCCCCCTCTGGAGCCATTCCAAACCTGCCTGGACGTGTCCTGTGCCACTGCTGGAGGTGCCCCTGCTCTGGCGGGGAGAACGGACTAAATGATGTCCAGAGGTCCCTTCCAACTCTGACTATTCCGTGATTCTGTCATTCTGTGAAAATACCTTTTTAATCAACTGCTGAGATTTTCACAAACTTGGAAGGGCATTTTTCAATTTCATCTCATGTTGCTGAAAAGGACTGTATGTTTGTTTCCTGCATGACTTTACTTTTTCCCCCCCTCTTTCTTTTAATAGGTTTTACAAATACATCTACACACTTATTTCAAACTGACACTCCAGAAATGAATTAGATTTTGTATTTTTATCAGGCACGAGCGAAGCAGGAAAATAATTTAAAGCAGCAGGTAATTACACCAATGAAATATTTATGGAAACTGATTACACCAAAACACTCATTTTTAACTCAGGATATTTGTCATTTATATAACTATGCAAAAAAGCAAGTTTAGGAGTTATACAAAGTTATAGTTCACTCCTTTTGCAAATAAGAACGCAGGCAATGATTTCCAGAAGGCTGACCAAGCGCAAGCCACCGCAGTAATGCATATACTGGGGAGGTATAGCTATGAACGAGCTGTCTTCGCCCGTCTTGAGACAGCCCTGGAGAATACCTAAAGTCACCCTTCTCCACTGTCAGCATAGAGTCCATGCTGTGACGGATGATGCGCCCACAGAGGCTGGGCTGGTGCTGAGGCTCTGCTGGACGCTGCGATTGCTCGCTTTTCCCTGCCAGCCTGAGCACGGTCTTGTATTTGTTGGCCCTCTTACTCTGAGGCTAAACTGCGTGGGACACGCACGGCCTTTTCATTGCCTTTTCTACCGCACAGGGTCCCGGACTCAAGAAAGCTCCCAGGCACTTGTGCAGTGCAAAAATTAGTGCGGAGTCCAGCGCCCAGCGTGCTTCAGCTCCCAGGTAAGCACAACCCGCCGGCCAGCTGGTGAGCAGCCTTCCCGAAGAGGGGGCAGGAGAGAAGGACTGGCACAGATCTCGCAGGACCAGTACTGGAAACCTCCCCTCTCCTCCCCCCAAGTTTTACTCTCAACACTACCAGATGAAATTAAGCAATAATTTTGTCTGTGCACATCAACTTCAGACAACAGAGCAATACAGACAAACGCTTCTCCATCGATCCTTCTGTAGCGGCTGGCATCTGCTTTCGCGTTACTCCTGATCACGAGGCAGTTATCTAGATCGCTAGGTCATTCCGGACTCCCCAAAAGTGTTCAAAATACATTGGTAGATTAAAAAATTGGCCTGTGAGAGAATGAGCGCGCTTTGTGTCAGAAGGCAGGTCTTCAGGACGCTGAATGTTGGATTTGTGTGTTGTTGTACTCCCCCCACTCCTGTAAATGTGTCAGCAAACCTTGTGGGAAGAAGTTTCAGGTCCTTATAAAGGCTACATATTTATATACAGCGCGGATTTTTATATAGATGCTAAAAAAGGAAAGCAATTCCCATATGGATCAACAAATAGTTGTCTATAAACAGAATACACAGGGGCTGGAGTGGAGTCATCCTTAATCCATTCTAGTCCTAAAGCACCATTTATGTGACGAGCTGCAGTGTAGAAGAGCAGTTTTCACGCCAAGTAGAGTCCCTGTGTCGGTGCCAAGGCCAAAAGAGCAAGAGCAAATGGCGAACTTGCCATTCTTCCCTTGGGGGCCTTTCACAGCAGCCTGCAGACAGCAGATGGGGAAACACCACCGCGTCCGGGCACAGCTCCTGTGCCCTCCGGCAGCCCTAGCAGAAACTCAGGTGCTGCTGGTTGTACCAGGCTAATCCCACCCTTCCCATACGCATCCCGGGGGAAAAAGCATGCCCGGCTTCGTCCCCTGCTGTCCTTCTGCTCTGGCCCCAGCAAGGGCCTCCTTGGACTACACAGAAATTTGCCCAGCCATCGCCTCAGGATTCCTGGAGGGCCACGTATTTGACAGCAACTACAGGTTTCCTTCTGAAAGCAAGACGTCTAATAAGTCACTGGAATAGACATGCACAGAACGCTTATTTGGAGAGTAGGACGGATTATTAACAAGAAGCAGGAGAGCTTTAAAGATACCAAATGGCCTTGCACGGAGTCAGCAAAACGAAGGCTATGTGATTTCTGCCACCTTGATTTAGAGAAAAGAAATTGCCTTCTAAAGATCCCTGGAGAGAAAACTTCAGACAGAAGGAAAGATGATTAGTTCACATATTTACCAGCTTTCCACTAAACAACAGTTGATGACAGCATGAGAGATAGGAAGGAGATAGAAATTAAGGGATAAAAAGCAAAGCACAAGTGTGCACAAGGATAAACTCTGCATGGAAGATGACAAAAATCTTGAAGTCAAATTAAATAAAGCTGTTAATCTTAGAGGCAGAGGCAAGAATACCAGCTTTCCATCTCACACTAATGGCTAACTCTCCAAAGAAACTTTGCATCTGTCCATATGTGTGTGTATTTCTGAATATTTCCTTAACCAATATGGTGAACAAAGGTAAGCGCCCTTCCGAGCATCCTCTTCGCTGCTGAGAGTCATTACAGTTTCCCTCTAAGTATTGTGCAGATGTATCAGGATGAAAATAAAAGTAAAAGATATAGTCATTCCACAAAAGTACATGCAGTGAAAATCACACACAGGAATTAGAGCAGTCCCTCAATTCTGTAGGCTGGAGTGGTTACGGTCGTATTTCCCAGAGATACTGCTGAAACTAGTAACATATCCAAAAGCTGAGATTAACTTTACACACTATTGCCATAAAGAACGTATGTTTCTAATTCAAACCAAATAAAAAGCGAGTTCCAAACTAGGGCAAAATGAATAATGAAGATACGGAAATCAAAGGATCTGAAACAGAATTTATGTTATAAGTTTTGAGGAAGGACAGATGCCAGTACACACATTAAACACGGTGACACTTCCCTAGAGAATTACGATAATACTTCACCCTTAAATAACACACTCAAAGCGCTTCATAGACATTAATTAATTAATCTTCAATCCTCATGTGGCTGTAAAAATTATACAGTAGGAAAATAAGGTCAGGTCTTCAGAGGAGATCAAGCTGAGATTAAACAGTCTACCCCAAGGCTACACACCGACTTGACAGCAGAGACAGGGTTACAGCTCCCACCTCCACCAGCCACCCCACCACCAGAGAGCCTTTGGAGGGAGACTGACAGCCCCAAACACCTCCAGCAGCTGCCCAAACACAGCGAAAGGCTTAGGCAGGGTCAGATGCCTCCCTGCGTTCAAAGACAAACCCATAAACACGTCTCAAGGGATGCGGTGTTAACTGTGCACCCACGGATCTCCCTACCCTGCTGCAGCTCTGCAAACCAGCACGTGCTGTGGGTCAGTGGGAAAGGAGGTGTCCGCAGCAGTACGCACCTCTGTGCTGGCACCGCACCAGGGCTTCTTCCTCCCAGACTCAGATTTGCCGCACGCCAAATACCCATCACTACCTTACAGGAGGCTTCAAATACCTGGGACACATTTTACAAACATTATGGTGGAAAATACACCCGGTCAAGTCCTATCTACTGGTGCGCCATCACAGCCCCGAAGTATTTAAGATGAATGGAGAAAAGGTGAGTTCCAGGAGTGCTGGAAGCACCCGGACGGACCGCAGCAGAGGATGCACTGGCAACACTCAAGTCTCTTGGGAATCAAAAAATTCCCAGCACACAAAGAACATGCCTCCAAGCGCAGGAGGAGATCAACCCGTGCATCCTGCAGCAAAACACTCCCTATGCACAGGAAGACCGAGTGGCAACAGCTCAGTGCTGTCGCCTCCTGTGAACCAAAACGGGCTGCGACGCTCACAGCAACGAAACCTGTCACCTATCTGCAGTGCTGCACAAGCCATCAGTCAGACCGAAATTAAGCTTTACCCCGAGGAAGGGTGGGGTAACAGTGAGATCGCCCTCTGTAGAAGGCCCCAAAGGAGGCACCGCGGGCAATCCCAACCAGCTGCCCCGCTCAGAGAGGCGCCGTCACGGTTTCAAGTGCTTTCAGAGCAAGCAAGCTCTACAAACAAGAACGCATACAGCAAAATTTTGCCGCGTGCTCTGGAAAACAACAACAGCAACAAAAAAAGAATAAAATAAACCCAGGAGAGTGTGCTGGTGGCCTGGCCAGAGGACGCTTGCTCCGTAAGAACCCCAAGTTCTGCCATTGGTTGTGACATTTGAAGAGCTGCGGACAGAGTAAGAGCTGTCGGTTTTGGCCACCGTGCCGAGCAGTATTGACTCTCAGCTTTTTTAGAAAGTGCTTTAGAGTACTTTGAAAGTAGTAAGGCACTATTTAAGAGGTTCAGTTCTCATTGCAGGACTGTCAGAAGATTAATCAATTAAAAGCTTGGCTACTGCAAGCAGCGGTACGTCTGCCAGTCCCGGGCAGCCTTTGTGGGAAGATCTGGGGTTCAGTTTTGTGACGTGAACCTGTGTCTAAACTTCTAATTATATAAAGAAAAGGTAAGTGCTAGAAAACAGCTGGACCTCATAGCTCTAGCAGAAAGTTGTTTAAAAAGCCAAGGGTCTAAATGACACTTTTTTTTTTTTTTTTTTTTTTTTTTTCTTCTTTCTCCTCCTTTGGATGCTGCTTTGGGAGGGGAGGGGTAATAGGTTGAATTAGGCTGCACCAGTTTCAGCCCTTGTGCAGAGCTGCCATGCAAATGGTCCATTAAGCATTTACTTAGGAACTGAAAACAATCGCAATAATTCTGTGTTGCCTCAGCAAAACGGAAAAGGCTTAAAGAACTAAGGCTAGGGAAAAAGACATTGGGTAGCTGCTGTACCACACGTGACAGGATGGCCGGCAGAACCTGTTTCCACACACTGAATAATCTCCAGAATAAAAGTGTTCGACACCGTGCAGAGCGGAGAGAAAGCGCAGCAGTGCCATACAACCAAATATCAACCACAGCAAAATAAAGCGCCAATTTATAAAAGAAAACGAAGGATGGGGATTCAGAGAAAAGGCATTATTTTGACCAAAAAAAACCCAAATTAAATATTTTACTTGGAAATTGTACATTTGGACCAAGGCCTTGAAGTTCAGCAGGACTAGATGAAGACAACTCTTATTGTCCTTACGCTGTGGGTCAGTCCGGTTTGGGACTTCCCAGCAGCCGCAGCTTGCACGCACCGGGCAGTGCGGAACAGCGGGATTCTCCCTTTCTCCCCTCATCGCCCTACAGCAACCGTGCTCAGCCCGAGCACCTGCGAGTCAGACGCGGGAACCCTTCTCTGTCAGACACGGAAACGCCGCTCCCTGGGACCTGCGAGGGACTTCCCTGCAACCACTGCGGAGCCGGGCAGTTCCCGCACATCCACAGCTGGGGACGGGGCAGCGGAGGGGTCAGCCCGAGGATTAAAGCACCGGATCTAACATGCTGGAACAACGAGCTGAAATGGAGAGGAGGACGCGGGATGGAAGGGGTGAGGGAGGCACAGGGCTGAGAATGAAACTGTGCCCGACGGATAGAGAGGCGGTGAGAGGGGGTCGAGGTCTGGCTCGGCGGGAAAGGCTACGCAGGTTGGGAACGGGAGAGGACAGAGGGAAGGGTCCCACCAACATCAGCAGTGGAAACTTGGTATTAACTGAGAAAGGTGACTTGGATGAAGATAAATATAGTCCCCAAGTGAAGACAAGTAAGGCGCTAGGCAAAGATAGCAAGGAGCTGTGGGGAAGAGCGGAGCAGCAGTGGGTTCTGCGAAGAAGAAAGAAGCACGCACACAAAGACGTAAACAAGATTTCCTCTTGAAGGAACTGGCAGTTCCTCTCTGTCGCCGGCATTTACGTTGCATTTCCTCCAGCCTTTATAAAGGAATTGGCTCCTCCAATTCCTTCTCTAATGCTTCCACACAGCTCTTTCAGTGCGGGTGCGGGCAGTCTAGAAAGCAGTGCTTGGACAGCTTTCGGCTGAAAGGAAATGTTCTAGGCACAGCTCAAAGCCTGTGGGAGTCGAGAAAGGGTTGAATTTGACCTTTAAAGAAATAGGATGCCAGGAGAGTCACATTAATGCCTAAAACAACTTCTCTGCTTAAACCGAAGATGCATACGGCCGAGTTCGGTCTTCGCCACTAGCTGGAGCGGGCTGTTGTTAACTAATGGCAGGTGGTGGTTCTTTCTTTTGGCAAGAGAGCAGACGTGAGTCAAAGTTTTACGTTATTAATGCAGCGTTTGCTTTTCTTAGTAAAAAACACAGGGTTCTGCAAACTGTTGTCTAGGACCACATCTGTAAGAACGCTGCACAGGGACCCGGGCTCTGGGTGGACAGTCGGTAACGTGCGAAGCCTCAGCAGCGGCAAAGGCTACCGGGATCCAGGGCTGTAGCAGCAAGGGCATAAGCCAGTAGATCAAGGGAAGCAATTAATCCCCTTTACTCAGCACTCGTTAGGCCACAGCTGGAACCCTGCCTCCGATTTTGGGGCCCCCTAATACAAGAAAGATGTTGATCGGCTTGAGCAAGTCCAGCCGAGGCCACCAAGACGGTGAGGGGCTGGAGCATACAAGCTGCGAGGCTGAGTTTGTTTAACCTGGAAAGGAGAAGGCTCACGGGGTCCTACAGAGGCCAACGAGTACCTGGGCAGGGCTTACAGAGAACGTAGCCATTCTCTTCATTGAAGTACGTGGTGGGAGAATGAGACCCAACAGTCTGGACTGGATATACGGAGATACTCACCCTGAGCGTAAGGGCTGGAACAGGAGCACAGAGAAGTTATAAACCTCTAAGGATAGAGGTTCTTCAAGACCTGGCTAGACAAAGCCCCAAGAAATCTGGTCTGAATTCAGTGCTGTCCCAGCTTTGAGCAAGAGGTTGGACTACACAATCTCCCAAGAATCTTTCAAACCCAAATGACTTGATGCTACTCATGAAAAACACAAGTAGTACACTGTGCGTATGTTTATAAAGGCAATATGTTCCTAAAACACTCAATTAGAATGCAATTGTTAAAAAAAACAAAACAAAAAAACCCAAAACAACACGGTAATCCACAACCATACATACCATAGCTACAAAAACTCCAATCTTTTCTCACAAACTTTTGCAAAACAGTAATCACCACAACAAAGACAACAGGCAAGAACTGTGTAAACCAGTGCCATCTATTGAGCGTCAGAGACTTTATGGCCAGCAGAGTATTTATCCAACAGATTGACAGCTGTACAAAAGTGTGATAAATGAACAAAATCAGGTGCCTTGTGCAAGCCACCTCAGATGCCATGACTTGCTCCGCAGAACACAAAACAATGAAAGAAAAGCCACTTTTGGAAGAAGACTGATCCGAAAACAAATGAGATTAACTTATTGACCGCAACGTGTCTTACATTTTAACCAGAGCTTACAGACTCTGCACTAGTCTTCCACTTGATTTAGATTTCCACTTCCGTCTGATTTAGGTTTTATCACTGCAAGAATAATATCACCCTGCCTTTCACATTAAGTTCTTTTACATATATACATATATATATATATATATATAAAATGTTTCTCAGCTAGCTATCCTACAGTTTAATTAAATTAAAATTGAAATAGCATTGTAAGAATATAGACCATTTAGTACCCGAGACACTAAGCATTCATTCTACTTCATAAAGAAATTAATTATGTGAGAGTCATTAACAACAAGTGTAATTCCTTACAGATTTAAATTAAGTTTTGAATTGGAAGAATAAAGTTCCCAGCTGATTTAAATTCTTCAAGACGGTAAAAATGAATTAATGATGTTAATATTCCATATGCCTGAAAATTGGTGCAGGAATTAAATCCTGTGTTAAATCTAAAGGCAGCACATGAACAGTGAAAGCAGAGTAACCTATTTCTATCCTACTTATTTTGTCATGCTGAAGCCTGGAGTATTTCTGCATGAGCTACAGTCCAAGGTTTCAAACTGGGCGCTGGTAAAAATCAATGGCAACCTTGGAACCGACTCCATGAAGGGCAGGACTAGGCTGTGGCTTCGCCAGATCGCGTACCTTCTCCCTTTTCTGCAAGAAAACCTCAGCTCTGTCTGCGAGAAATTTTTCCCAGCCTGACTAAAAGGGAGAATGATAAAAAAAGAACTATAAGGAATGATAAATACAGCATTTCAAAACTGGGCACCCTGCTGTTAATTATCATCACTGCCTCCACGGTTTATGCATATTAAAATTATGCTGGCGCTTCTGAGGAACTAGTTTGAAGAGGGATAGGGAAGAGGAATCTGTCCAGCACAGCGTGCAGTTTGAAAATTCACACACTGCATCGGCTGTCTAGGAGAGCCACTTTCCCAGATCTATAAATCTAGGTTTAACTTCTACAAGAAAAACACCCACATCCATCCCCTTTATCATACTAAAGGGACATCTCTGTTGGCTGACAGCATCACGCCGGGAATCAAGATGAAGATGCAGGACAAATTTCGAACCAGCATAACCCCCATTAAACCTTCTTTGCCCAGGTCCAGGGCTGTATTTTGGAACTAAATGGTAAAACGTGAGCTCTGTTGAGGACACTGCTTTCCATTGTCAAAGCCGACCGAGCGCACGGGGTTCATTTTGTTTCCAGGAAAAAGACGCTGATTAATTAAAATGCAGAGGCATCTTCCTGCCAAATATTTTCCAGCCTTATGTTCAGCTAAGAATAATTAAGGCTTGCCCGCATTATCCGGAAGACCGGTAGCTATTCTCAACACGCCACCATCTATCACCCAACAAAAGTCCATATTTGCTGAGGAACAGATTGCAACCAAGTAGACGGGCAGCACGGTAGTCCAGAGTTTTACTTGGGCCTAACTCTCACAGCTTCTCCTCTATGAAAGGCCAACGGCTGCTCTCTTTACTACAGCCATGCCTGGTCAGCCCATAAACACTACCACCCACAGCTTCACGTAGCTATCACTCCTTGGCCTTAGCCGTGTCCGCTGCACCCTCCCCTGCCGACCTGGGGCGGGAGGGAAGGGGCGATTGTCAGGACAGAGGGTGCAATGGGGCAGCGGGATGGAGACCCGAGCGCTGCCCAGGGGTCTCCGCACTCCCCAGCAATGCTGAACCATGGGAGCTTCTAACGCACCGGCCTAAATCCCATCTAACTTCCAGGAGACTAGCCATGCTTTCAATTAAGCATGCGCTCAAAGTGCTTTGCTGACGTAAATAATCACAGCCATAGGACGAAAAAGCAGAAAGCGAGCAGAAATTCCCTTCTAAGAGCCCACTGCAGCACCAGGGGCCCACCCTGCGGTTTTAAGGCAAGTTTCTCCATCTACTTCCAGAAGTAGAACGGTGACCTCTTTCAAACGACCCTTTTGGCACTGGAAGGCCAGGAAATGTAGTCATATGGGGATTAAGGACTCGAATTAGCTCTCTCGCACATGTGCCTCACTGTATCCATGGTAAGGACAGGCAGTAGCTTTGCCTTTATGAAGTAATGCTTGAGGGTTTCTTTGGCGTTTGTCTAAGCAAAATCTTTTCTCTCCTTGTCTTACCAAATAAACTACTTAAGAAGAAAAAACATCTCCCACTGTAGAAGTCTCTTGATATACAAAATGCAAATCTCAAGCAGCCGTAATGAAGAAAATCTATTTTAGACTCCTGGTGGCTACCTTCCTGCAAAGCTTTATTATTTTTCATCAAGTATCTACAAGAACCAGATCACGTTTCTAGCTTCCCGTTCCTCTCCCGTGTAATGAGGGAGAATCATGTATATTGCTTTCATTTAATTTACCCTAGAAGTTCAGAGTTATTGATTGTAGTTGGTAGACTTCCCAGGTATAAGAAACTGGAAGCAACATTTTTATGCCTTTTGTATTGTTCACCACAGAGATGGACCAAAAAAAAAAAAAAAAAAAAGTGTGGGAGGAGGGAGTGTGGAAAATGAAGCTTTGAGGCAGGGGGAGAATATATCACTGTGGAGATGAAATACTGCGTGGCAATATTTAAATATACAACACAACTAGAACTGTAGACTGCCTTTTCTGACATATATTTAAAGAAATATTTGTGCATCTGATTTTCTAACAGATATCAGAAAGGTCTAGAGAAATCAGGCAAAATTTGTATACAAAATTCAGTGAAAAAATGCAGGTCTGTGGAAGAACCAGAAACTATTTTTTAATTTGGATAGTTTTTAGTAAACAGTTTTGCAAAGGGAAGGGAAAAAAGAACAGAATTTGGAGGAAATGTTGTGTTTGGATATTTTAAAAGCAATAATTTAATTCAGAAAGCTGCCAAAATATCAATCAGGATTAAAAAGGAGAAATAGAATGATGCATTATGGCAAAATTATTCCTTTTGATTTTCATTGTGCTGAGAAAACTGGGGAGGGAAGATCCCCAATTAATAGTGACCAGGAACTATTTATCATCTTTACTATTTTTCAGTTTGGCCACTGAATGAAAAAAATTTAATTATTAGCATAGCACTAATTTGAGAGTATTTTTAGACAGCCATATACCAAATGAGGAAATCTGTAATCAGTTCAAGAGTGTGCCCTATGATTAACCTCAGTAACTGACAAATTCTGGAATTTGATAAATCTGAGGTCTAGAGTCATGCTGGCATTGAGAAGTCAATCCCTGTAAACGTGCCAGCCATGCTGCCTTTTCACTGATGTTTGTGATGGCATAAGAAAACAACTGATAATTCAAGAATGTTCTTGAGAAGATTTTCCTTTCTTCAGCAGTCCTAAAGACAACCCCAAGCAACCAAAACGCATGCAACTAGCTCCAAAAAAATAAAGGGAATGGACCTAAACTAGAGGATTCAGGAACAGGAAAATTAAGCTGCCTGATGATTTCAGAGTTGCCCATAGTTCAGAAGCTGCCTTCATCTAAAGGAAACTAAAGATGCTCATATAGTTATACATAATTTCAGGATCCAAGCCTTTACATAAATACGTTAAAGGTTAGCAACCAGAAAGACTCACAGCTCGCCTCTGATTTGTAAAGGTAAGCTTAAAAATATTAGAAGGTTGCATTAGACTTCGGAAAAAAAAAAAGTTCCAAATTTTTAAATCAAACCCTCTCTGTTTAGTCCTGTTTCTCTGCTTTTACAATGTGATTAGATAAGCATGACCGAGAAACCTGTATTAATCACAAATGAAACACTGATACGGTGATACACAGAGCAAAAGAAACAATTGGCATCTTCATGGTTATTTTTCATGGGAAATTTTAGAATATTTTCAAGGCCGGTAGACAGTTCCTTGTTTTTAGAATGCTACAGAAAGATATTGTTCATTCACTTCTTCCTGCTTGATGTCATCTATCAGAACAGGAATTTAATAAGATGACACAAACCACCGTAAATGCTTCTGTTATCACAAACTCATAAAACTATGTATGGCATTGGCTTTTAACAGTAAATTTATAACCAAATACTTGCTTTGCACTGAAAGAATTGAAGACTCACTGTTGCTTTTGCTTCCAAAACCCGTTCGCATTATAGCGGTGTAGTACCAAGGAAGCCCAGCTCTTACCCTTAAGGAGAGTAATAGCACTCGAAGTAAAAGGAACAAACCCAGTCAAGCTGCCCTGCCTAAAGCGCGTTTTCATTGCAATGCCTTTTCTTTCAGGCTTTCTCCCCCTTTTTCTTTCCTATTTTTGAACCACACTGCTACATTTCCCCAAGTAAATCTAGAGAAAATTAGAAAAAGATACAACCATTTGATGTAACATCCCCCCGTACACTCTGAATGATGTTCATTAGGGACTGGAATTTCACACCGATTGTTTAAAAACAGTGTCTTCCACTTACCAAAAAAGATATTGTCCTTTTGTGGTTAAATTTATGCAAGAATTATATTAATTAACTTAGGAATTAAAATAAAAGTACTGGTCACGTATACTTGGATTATCACTTTCCAAATCTGTAACTGATGATGTATTAGGCCAAAACAAGCAAACCAGACCGTGGTCTTACCCTCCTCTGGTTCATTTCACAAAAAGATCGTTTTCTTACTGTATATGCCGTGACAGGCATCTTAGCCCAACAGCGATGCCTTCACGAATCAGTTCAGCGTTTTTTTCTGCTTCCGCAACTTGTTCAAACTGGAAATTTAAAATGCCCGGTCTGGAACAGCCGTCATGAAACCCACTTGGAGAACTACTACTGCAGCCGGACAAGTGTTTTGAGAAATGTCATCATGGCATATGGGCTCACCACCGCACTGAGACTTCTAACTGTTCAGATACGGCAGGCCTTAAGAAGTTTGGCAAGCAATGTTGCCAAATTAATCTTAACTCTCAGCTCCTCTTGAGAAGACACCTGATTGCCCATGCAGTTCACAAATCAGGCTAAGACACATTCACCGAGATCTCCCTCCTCACCTCTGCCGTCTTTTCAAAATTCTTCACCATGTTGTTAAGAAGGGATAAAATATCTTACTTACAATCAGAGCTCCTAATTTCGCAGGCTAGAATACTTTGCATGATTCGGTAGCTTACAAATGAACGCACAGAGCCAGCATCTGTCAACTCCCTTAGGCAGCCTTGCTTAACAGAATGCAATTTCTTACCTGAAAAACATAAATAAGCAACATACATTTACATTTTATTCTGCATAACTTAATATCTTATTTAGTACCCTAAATCACACGTGAAACCAGTTCTTCTTATTAAGCATGCAAAGACGCTGCATCACTTGTGTAAAATGTTTTTAAAATCAACAGTAGTTTCCAATTAAAACAGTTCAGATGTAAATATTTACACCAAATACAGAGACGTGATTAACATTCTTACCAGATACACGCTCACTGGAGCACAACGCTCTCCATAATTCCCCCCCCGCTTATGGACTGAAGCTGTTTGATCCCCCCAGGCGGCAGGAGAAAGGAGGGCTGCTCTGAGCAGCACAGGGTGGACCACCCGAACCACAACAGCCACACACCTCCTACGGGTCCTCCTTCCCACCAGGAAAGCCCTCTGGGACACGAGCCGTAGCATGGCACACGCTCCCGGCAGCGCCCTCCCCTGCTCCGGGGTGTCATCCACTGATCCCAACTGCGAGACGCAGCCCCGGCAGGAAGGGACGGGTAGGAGACGTCCACAACCAAGTCTCAGGCAGTGCATGAAGCCTGGCGCTGGTCCAAATCACAGACCAGCACTCAGGGGAAACTTCAGATAGCATTTTAATTTTCCCTCATGGCCCACTCAAGTCCAATCTACAGTCCCTATACACCCGGACCAGTTGGTATGGAATGCGAATTGCACCCCTGAGGCTCTGCTCAGGCATTATAGGGTTTTGGTGCAAGTCTCAGCAGTAAATAGGAACAAACTTATACGCCTAGAATGATCTGAAATCCACAGGGGCCTAGACAGAATCCATACGGTTGCCATGAAGTCCTTGGCTGCAGTCATAGATTGATTACACTAATTTAAAAAGTATTAATGTATAAAGGGAAAGGGACAAAACCCGCAACGCTAAAAAGAAAGCATCAATAAAATGCTAGAGCTTTTCATTGACATCTTCAAGAAGCAACGTAAAGCCAAGCCAAACAGCCCAAGTGCAAATGCCTGGGAAATTACGAGAAGTGGGAGCGGACGTGCTGCCACATCTCACGCGGGTCCACAAAACTGTATCCCCTTTTTTTCCTCTTCCTCCTCAAAATACCTTCCGATTCTGCTATTGGAGGCAATGGAAGAAAACTGCAGCGAGCCTGGAGTCAGGCTCTTGGGGCACATAACAAGAAATCCCCCAAAAGACCAGGAAAAATACCCGATTTTCTTTCTGGTAGCTGCACACAAGCTATCCCAGCTCCCTGCGTTCCTCAGGCGGAACTGTGGGAAACATTTCTAACCCTCCCTCACCCCGCATCAGCTCTATGCGGTTTCTTCTCCAGAAAGTTTTTAATTGCTTTTTAATTATGCAAATGTGCCATGGGCTTTCAGGGTAGAGCACTGGCATAAGTTGAAAGGAATATGTATCCATCAACATAACCAAAGTATCTGTAAAGCACTCGTTTCTGCAGTATTTATGCTCCTCCTTCTGTGAGGAAACCATCCCATACTTATGGATTAAACTGACAAACGTTCAACTTTACTATGCAGAAAACTTGGGAGAGCTCCCCACACCCAAAATCTTTAGATGTGAATTTCTGGAATTACCTAAATGCGTATCTGCAGGTAAGCCACCTCAAAGACAAATTTTCCTGCTGTGTTTAAGAACGCAAGAAGAGAGCCAGGCCACGATATGTCAACAGATTCACTACCAGAGCTGCACTTGCAGGGCTCTCCAAGGCTTCTCCAGCTTCAAGGGACGTTCATGAATACTGGTAGGTCAGAGCCGGTGCGTTTTATTTTCCCTACAGATTTGCCACATAAAACAATACCCAAAGGCAACTGTCTACATCCAAATGACCCCGTGGGCTTTGGGGCTGCCTGAAACCACGCACCCAGCGCAGGAAGGAAGCCTTTAAGAGGCTGTTGCATAAATTTCCTGAAGGAGAGAAGACAGCCCTGCTCCTCGGCGGGCAGTGAGGGCAGTAGCCGGTGGAGGTGGGAATAATGCTGCCAGTCCGGACTGTGTTCAGTCTGGCCCTGGAGGAGGGGGTCAGAGAACCACGCTCCCCCCACACTGCTGCCATGTGCAGCTTTTCGATGCAAAGCATAAGCGGAACGCGTATCAGATGGAGGGTGACCAGCTCTCTCCGCTGTCCTGGTCCCTAGCAAACCCAGTCATTCATGAAAGACTGGCAAGATGCTGCTGAACCGTGTTTCGGGAGCAAGATGACCTCAAGTATTGGCACAGATGAGGATGGAGACAAGAGGAACTTTTACGCGCAGACAGAGGTTTAAAGCATGAACCAGAAGGGCCTGACCACAAGGACCTGGCTGTCTCTCAGAGCTCTGTACCATGATGGCAGCACGTACGAGCAAGACACCACCTGCGTCCGGGTTTCCTGAATGCACGTGGCTTCTTCCCTCACCCACTAACCTCATAATCCACAATTACTGTATTTAATGTACATAAACGCCGAGCGCTCCCCAGGAACCATCACCGGCCGCTGCGGAGGAGCGGGGCCGCGCCAGGCAGTCATCGCACGCAATTGCGTCAGGAGCTGTTGATGTTCTTAATGCTACAAAACAGGAAAACGGAGACAGGGTCCCAAGTGTTCGCTGGCTGCTCCCAAACGCCTGCACGCCAGCCACTCTCTCCCAATTAGCAGGACATCACGCAGCCCCACAGCAACACGCAAATAGATTATCAGATATAGATCCAGCACTGCCACAGAGCATGGGAAGCGCAGAGTCTCTCCAGCGCATTTGAATATAATGACAGATCACGCTGCTCACCTGAGCAGTGAGGCTCAAATACTGGTTTCCGTTACAGGTGTTTTATGCAGGAGGGCTCAAAACTGACAGGTTTTAACTATATTTGACGGAAACTTGACAGAGATAACGCTGGCTCAGCTCAACGTTACGTGGAAAGGAAAGCAAAATTTATTTCAACTTTACAGGCTCCGATGTTGAGTTAGGAAATGTCCCAAGCCTAGTTGTTAATTCTCAGCATCACCTTCTGGTCCCCCTGCAGAGGGGAGACTTTTACCTTGCCCCCCCCCTTAAATACAGGGTATCGTTCCTTCCTGCAGAGCATTGCTAACCGACACGCTGCGCCACTGCGTCCGAGGTCGTCACACGCAGTGAGAGGTGGCATTAACGCATGACAGTGACATGTGGCTCTGTTTGCACAGCACCATTTCAATGTCACGGGAAACCTGATATAGTTTGGGGACTTCTTTCTAAAGTGTGACATTCCCATTTAAAATGCATACATTTGGGACAAGGAACAGAGGGACTTCTCAGCTTGATGTTGGGCTGGCAGAATTGCTCATAGCCGTAAAGGAATTACCTAAGTGTTTTCCAGAGAAAGCTGCAAATAAACCTTGCACCAGCACCTCCTTTGTGTTTGCCACTACTTCTGCAAAGAGTCTTTCAGAGAGATTTTTAAAGGTTGTATTTCTGCCTGAACTTGCCACTGGCACGGAAGCATGAGGAGACCTCCAGGGGCCCATCGCCGAGAGGTCGCCAGGAGCTCGGTGCAGGCATAGAATCATAGAATCGTTTTGGTTGGAAGAGACCTGTAAGACCATCAAGTCCACGTCAGTGCTGGTGACATCAGCCCCACAAACTGCGCTGCGCCTAACGTACAACATGCTCACCCTCCGTACATCTGCACGGGGGGGAAACCGGTGAAAACTCTCAGCTCTGCCACCGAGCTGCCAGGTAGTCCTGGGCAACTCGCTCCACACCTCGGCCCTCCCTCTGCACCCTCAGTCTGGCCCAGAGAGACCCGTCTCTGCGAGATCGGGACGTGCAGTGCACAGCAGCAGTCTCCCCGTCCCACCGGAGCCACTTCCAGAATCACCGAATTATCAGAGTTGGAAGGGACCTCTAGAGATCATCTAGTCCAACTCCCCTGCCAAAGCAGGATTGCCCAGAGCACATTATAACGAAGAATATAACGAAGTAATGACAAAGCTGGCTTTGACTGCTAAATGGTGGGTCTTTAAAAAAAAAAAAAAAAAAAAAAAAACTTCCCTCTCCTGCTCATTTCAGAGTAAAACAAACGTTTAGACATCGAACACATGCACTCTGGCCTCGGTTATACTGTAAAATATAAACTGTAAAGTAATTGAAAGGGACAGGTCGGAATATCTAGCCGATCTTTCCTAGGCACTTTTAATTTCTTTGGCCAGTTAATGTATGAGAACATCCTGGTGATGAATGCACTGTTTATACCAGAAATGTAGTAATAAAAATAATGTTCTTAAAAAAACCCCAAAATTATTCTGATGTGCCTTTATGATTATTACACTGGGACTTGGGGAAACAAGCATCGGCAATTGAAATGGGACAGAAAACTAAAATATCAAACAATTAGGCTTGCTTGCATCAAACGGTTTAGAGGAATACAGCTGCTGCAGGTTCTACGTTACAGGTGTGTTATCCTAACAACCTGGCTGTGGTCACAGCCAAACAAGTTCATAGGTCTCTCTGATTTCATGGTATGCAAGCAATAAAAGATGAAAAAAAAAAATCTTTACATTATTTCAAAACTTTCGAAGAACACCATATTGTTTATAACAGCATGAAGAACTTGTTTAAAAATTCAGTGTTATTTTAGCAGCAATAGCTTTCACTAGCAGCTTTCTGAACACAGCTGCACAGGGAGGAAATTATTTTCCTAACATTTACTTCTTCCATAGGCTAAAAAATGTCATGGCTAAAAAAGTCATGACTGCAACCTCAGGTACAGACTAACGCTCATCTAAATACTAAGCCTTAGCTAAGGGTGCCAAAAGCTTAGGCAAGTTAGGGGGTTACTGGTAGCAAATAAAGAAACGCCAAAGGGAAACAGCAAAAGTTAACATCTCTGCAGTCAAATTAATATTCTAGCAGCCTGGAGAGCAAGTCGTTTCTCAGCTGTTTAAGTAAATATTGACAGCAAATGAGGTCAGTTGACCTGAATTTCCCATGAAGTCTGGAAATGTTTGGTATTGAAACGTTCTCATATCAAACATTGCCAAATATTTTGTGAAACCATGACTTTTTCTTTTTTTTTTTTTTTCATCCCCTGCTGGTTGCAAAATTCCTGCCCAGGGGAAAGAGCCTGCGACCCCGCGGATTGTAGAGGACCAGGCAGAGAGACAGTGAAAGAGCACAGCTACGCACAGCGGCACTAACTCGGCTACAAACGCTCTTCCTCAGCACTCAGGGTGAGGTGATGAGGTGAATCCGATTTGGGCCAAAGATCCAGCTCTGCGGTGCTACGCTGAAGCTCGAGAGAGGACACAGAGAAAGGTAGTTAGCGAATTAATTATTGCCCAGCTCATTGCAGTGCAGACTGAGCCTACATTACTCTCGGGTGGCTGCTAAGAGAGCGATCGCTCGGCTGCCGAGGGCCCCCACTCCTGCCCTTACTGCAGCCCAACGGGACCTCAGGCAAAGGTCATTTAACCTCAACAACTTACAACAGACACACCTGTCCCCAGTAGGGAAAGCAACTAACTTGCCATGTTGTCCTGGTTTGAGGTAAAACAGAACCAATTTTGTTCAGTAACTTCGCTTCTTAGCGCAGGGCCTCATCTAACCACTGAAACGAACTGCGTATTGAGCAGACGGTGTCACTCTCTCAGCGAGATCAGACCAATGTTCATAGCTGATGCCCGGGCACGGGATGCAGAGAGGCTCTGCTTATACTCATTGCCATAACCCCCACGGCCAACCGACTTTGGTATTTGCCCCGTTGGAGGGTCGGAAGCGGAAAAGCATAATGGGGTCCCACCTGCGGGGAGGAGCGGACAGGACAGGTGACCCAAAACTGACCAACAGGGTATTCCATCCCATCTGCCTCATGCTCAGTATAAAAGCTGAGGGATCAAAGGGTCAGCTCTCTTCCTTCAATGGCCGACGTCTGAGGAGGACTCTGTTCGTCTGCCTGTGATCCCCATCCTGACTCCAGATCCGGAATCCAGTTCCCATCCATCACTGAGTCCAGCCTGGGACTGCCCCCGTGCCAGCCAGTGATGTGACTGTCATCTTGGGAGCTTGATACGGTTTTGTATATATTTTTCATTATTTCTTTTTATTTTATTATTAATATTTTATTAAAGTAGTTTAGTTCCTTCTAAAGTCATAAGTCTCTTTTTCCTCCTCTGCCTCTCTCTCTGAAGAGGGGTAGAGGGGAGCATCTGTCGGTCCCGTTTGGGGTCCCTCGGGTCCCCAGTGGTGGATTTGGCCTAAACCACGACACATGTATCTTTCTGCACAGGAGGGGAAGGAGATGGGAAGCACCACCTTGGTATATGTCTAGTTAAGCCACGCAGGGTTGACATCTCCCTTTTGTGGGGAAAAAGCAGCTACACTAAGGCGGCAGGAGAAGGCGACTCCCACACCTGCCAAGGTCTAACCTAAGTTTTGGCAGAGTAACTAAAAGCTGTTGGGAAAACACAACCAACCAACCAGAAACCTTAAGCACCAAAAGTCGCAGCCCTAAAGCTCCAGCACGGAGTCACCTCCAGCACGGAGTCACCTCCAGCACGGAGTCACCTCCAGCACGGAGTCACCTCCAGCTGCTGCATTACCAAGTGGTGCCACTTCAAGCAACAAATTCTCAGGTGTGGGCGAGAGTCACCAAACCATTTGGTTAACGAAACCTTTAGTCCCTTCTGAACTGATCTGAATTTTCACTACTGACTCCAAATGTTTATGTTACCATCATCCTCAACCCCCAGAAATGCCATCCCTGTATCCCAACGCTGTCAATAAATTACCTAAAGTTCAGGGCAACAGAACGAAACGCAGACAAGCTGATAGCCAGAGATCCACCGCTAAGGAAATAAATTTTCCTTCACTGCATAAAATTCAAGGAATGTGCTGTTAACGTGATCAAAAGCTTAGTACTGGTGCCACTAAATCTCTGAGGGTTGCCATTTTGGGCGCCTATTAAGGGTTTATATTTATGTTATAAATCATCTGATTGCATTCCACAGAGAGCGATTTTAACACTAGGATCATACCCCTTAACTAGTTTTTATATGAAATTTAAAGGCTGAAGAACAGTAATGGTACTATTAAAGACACCTACTTTTTGCTTCCTGAAAATAATAGATGCTACAGAGCCGTGAAAAGAGAAAATGATAGCAGTGGAACCTGTAATAATTACACTAATAAAAAGAAAATAGCACTGAAGAAATTATGGGGGGAAAGACACTAAAATTTCTGTGTCTAGCTAAAGCACTAGCATAACCTTTCAGAGAATATATTTGCAAAGTATATAAAAAATTCCAGTTATTTCAAAGGTTACGATTATCAGCTTCTCTTATTTAAATTGACACCAGTTATTACTATACTTTCTTGGTCCAGAGTCTGAAAAATACAAGGAACTCAAATTGTAGATATAAAATTATAGTGTTATTTGTTATTACACTGTTATTAAAGTGATATTTACCGAGTTTGGGCTGCTTTGTCCCCTCCCCAGTGTAAGATTCAGCAAGGAACAGGAAGAGCCCGACTTCATGACGGAACCAGCTAATGGATTTTAAACCGCCCACCTTTTCAGTGAGATGGGGCAAACAAACAGAAGAACCCCACGAGTACAGGCACCCAGCAACCCAGCTTT
This sequence comes from Vanellus vanellus, assembly GCF_965231255.1. Taxonomy (NCBI): domain Eukaryota; kingdom Metazoa; phylum Chordata; class Aves; order Charadriiformes; family Charadriidae; genus Vanellus; species Vanellus vanellus. The sequence goes on from NC_138914.1 coordinate 3,168,700, forward strand.
GGTGCCGAGACTATGGCTATCGGTCTTCCTGCCGCCCCGGGAAAGCTGTGGGTCCTCCTGCCCCAGCAGCTCCTCAGAGCTCTCTGCTTCCAGCCCCCACCACCTCCCTCGCAGAGCCCGGGCTTCCCTCTAGGCACCACCTCCTCTCTGCAAGGTTATCTGCACGAAGGCCCCCACCCCTTCAGGTGAAGGCAGACTGCGTTCCATCCGCTCCGAGCCAGTAGTTCCCTCCCGGGTTCCGTGGAGAGTTGAAGGGGCATCTACCTCCAGGAGTGTGAAAGGAGAGAGCTGCAGGCAGCAAGGAACGAGACGTGACTACGGGCAGGGGAGAGGTCTGAGTCTTCTTGCCAGAGACATCTCTCCATGCACAGGTAACCACTCGTATATTCCATGGCAGCAGCAGCGAGGGAAATCCACCACACACACTTTTTCCCCAATCCTAGACAGCTGTAGGCACGGAAAAGGGACCCTGGGGTAGATTTCCCAGCACACTACCAGACGTACATAGTGCCCACAGGGCATGTCGACACCAGGGATATTTTTGTGTTTATAACCATGAGTAACATGCATGAAATTATGGCAATGCTATTACTCCTAATCACTGCGTCTTGTAATGTAATACCAGAATTATTATTATTTTTTTTTACATTGTCAAAAATAACTGTAATTGTTGATGGCTCGTAGTTGGAATCCACTATTTCATGTCAATAACAGCACAAGATAGTTTATACACAACCTCTACCGTTTGGCTGATTTGTTAAATTTTCAAAATAAAGGAGGAACAACATCATGGCATTTGTTCACAAACAAACAGCAAAAAACCTTCTGCCTCTCATGCTATTAATTGTAAAGATATGCAGTGCTTGCATCTTCACTTCCTACTGACATCATCTTTACCAAGAGCTGTCAGCAAAAGACAAAAATAGAGGGGAAATAATAGACAATTTGATGAGTGCAACCAAATTTAAAGAGTTTACGCTGTTGCCTTCAGCTATATATCACACATCATTATTCACCCTGAGAGGCATCAGTGGATGCATTAGCAGAAACCAGTTCCCCAAGACACAGCTGAACACGCGACAGATGAAAAGGCAAAGTTTTTCTGCACTTGCTTCAACCTCAACTCACTTTTTAAGAAAGTTAAAAAAGAAGAATCTGAGCATAGCCTAACCATCCGCATGACTTACCCCCCCAAGCAACAGCAAGCGTGATTTAGAAGAAACCCAGCACAAAAACATGTAACTAAATGCAAAAAAAAAAAAAAAAAAAAAAAAAAAAAGCAGCCATGGGTAAAATGCAACATTAGTTCAAACCAAATATCTGAACAATACGTAAAGAGGCACAAGAAGAAGGGTATACAGTGTGCATCCCGAATTACGTGGAAGAGCCAGTTCTCGCGTTAAGGTATCTAAAGAAAAGCAGCTTGGAGAGGTCAGCGCAGAGGTATCTGAAACACCGTACGGTCTGACAAGCATGACCCGTTCCCTCAGTCATATCAGACTGAAAATCTTTTCATTTTTAAAAGGTTTAGCCCATTGCAAGCGTCAGTAAAATCAGTCTTAAGCGTCAGAGGCAAACCTGCAATTGCTAGCTGCCAGCCATGGCACCTCCTGGAAGCCAGTGCCCATCGCCTGTCTCTGCAACTGAATCTCCGTTGTCAAGAGCAACTGGTAGCGTTTTGAGGGAAGAGAGAAAAAACAAGAGGCAAATGCTCCTTTGCAGCAGTGGAAGGATCCACAAGATCCACACCAGAGAAGATACTGTTTCAAGAGGACTTCTGTGGCTCCGAAAACTTACCTCTCCTAACCATGAAGGGCTCATGACTGCCTTTAAGAGACTGCTTTTACTGAAACACTAATTTCTTGTGATGTCTCGGGTGCAAACTGAAGTTCCACCATATTAAGCAAAGGAAATGTTCCATCAACAATTTGAGGGGGGAAGAAATAATCACCTCATCAGGCAGGGGCCCTCCTCGGTCATTCTCCAGGGACTGAAATTACTACAGAGCTACATTTTCTTCTGACTGTAATAGTCACAATTAAGCAAACTATTTTTCAAGCTTATGCTGCAAGTTAAGTTTAGCTAAGAGGAAATACTGTAGGCTGGGTGAGGTCATGGAGCATTCCCAGATCTCAAAGGTCTATTGCCACAGAGAATTTTCTGGGGAAAAAAAAAAAAAAAAAAAAAAAAAAAAAAAAGAAACCCCCCACACACACACTTCCACACTATCTTGCTGGGAATAAAGAAAAAATACTCAAGGCACTGGCAACAGCTAAATCTACAATTCCCTTTTACTTTTCTACTTATTTGGAGAGGGGATGATCTTAATTATGTTCAGAAAGATAATAATCCAGAACAGAGCAGGCACAGACATCAGCCCCATGGTTGAACCAGACTAACAGCACGTGGGCAGATCCAGCTGAGGGATCAGGCAGCTGTTCTATTCCTGCAGCATCTCTAATTTTTTATTATTTTTTTTTTTTTTTAAAAATCCTTCCTCTTTGGATTTGAAATTCAAAATAGCTGCTAAAGTCAAAACTATTCATCCACTCACAAATGACCCCGTACGCTTATTTCATTCCCCGCTAACTAACCTCACTCATAAATCTCATTAGGGCTCTGATGAGTGGAAGGGCTGCACAAAAGACAGGTGAAAATGAGAATAAGGTAGATAAAAGAAAAGTGCTGAAAGCCTGGGAAGAAACTGTCATTTTAATATCTAAACGTAGGGTAAAAATTAGCTGTTTCAAATGCAACAAGGCCTGAAACATCCCAGCTTATTTCGTTTGCTCTTAATGCTGTGGAGAGAGAGTTAACGAGGGGCGCATCGGCCCAACGGTACTGCCGAGACCAACAGCAAACACAGCGGACGGCCGCTGTGCGCGGACAGAGCAATGCCCCCGACCACCCGCACCCACCCGAACAGCCTCTGGCATGAAGGACTCGCACCCGGAGTTACGGACAATCCATCTGCCAGAAAGGGCTTTATCTTTCCCCCCATAACACGTTACTGAGAGGTACGGCCCCCAATTCAGCAGGGAACGGGCCTAACTTTACGTTTGTGAGCAATGCCACAGAAGGCAATCACCTGCAACATGTTCATGGCCCCTCTGATTTATAACTGAAAAGGAAACAGAAACCATTGTTTTGGGGGTTTTGGGGTGGGGTGGTGTTTTTTTTTTTTTTTTTTTTTAGGGTTTCCAGTTCTACTGTTGAAATTCGAGGAAAGTGTTCCTCGTCCTTTTCTGAGCGCTGCAACCATGATGTGGTAAAGACAAACTTTCAAAGAATAAAAAAAAAAAGAGGCAAAAAAAGTAAATAGGCACTCACACACGTTAGTATGTTCTCAGCCACATCTATTTGTGGGAGTTTGATGGATTTGCTATATCCACCGAGCATCAGCAAAGGGATGAGACCCCCCATTCAGGCATATAGGGCTACTGAATCAGAGGACAGTATCAGCAAAATAAATAAGTAAACATCAGTTCCCACTATTCTGAAGCTTTTCACAGACACTGGGACTTGTGACACCGCCATTATGGCCTCTCCATTTGCTGGGAGAAAGCTAAAATATTGCAATACTCTGTAGCCTGGAGGGAGCAAATGTAAGTGAGTGGCATCTTCATGGCTTGCACCATTTTGACACCCCATTGCTGAGTGACGTGTCCAGAGAGGCATACTGCATTTTACAGAGACCGCTTGTAAGCTGTTGTGCAGTCACTCGAGTTTTCCTTCTCTTTATGATCACTAGAGCTTGCAACACATTAACCCGCTTTGACTCCTTCCCTTCTCACCAGCTCAGCTCCTTTCAAGCACGTTGCTGCCAACAGAAAGCACAAACTGCGCTACAGATGCTCCCCTTGGAGCCTCATCTTCTCAAGAAGGTTTTCCCACTCCACATGACACACAACTTACGCAAAGCAACAACACGCGTGTGCGAAGGCAGAGTGAAGCCGAGCACCGGTTCCCACTCCTGGGGGGAGGCACGTGCCCACTTAACCGGGTGCGCTACTGAAATACCTTAACAGAAGGGACAAGATTAAAAGGCGGCACTGCAGGCATAGATGATGTCCACATTCTCACTCTCGCCATCATGAAGAGGAAGAAAGCGCACTCCTCTGCAAAGGCAGCCTGGCTCCTTGCCCAGGTAAAGGATCCTGCCCTTGTTTTAACTCCCACGTGTAGAAGCGACAGGCTAGTGAGCAGATTTAATGATGGCCCAAATGATGACAAAGAGACATCACACAGAAAATGATTACAAACACCCATCCTGTTTTGACAACGGTTGTGTTGCCATCTTGAGTTTTTCTTCTTTGCTGTGAAAGCAATGGTTTTCACCCAGCTCCAGACAGCTGGTCCCGTGGGGTTCTCAACCTTCGCAGCTTAAAAAGCAACAGCAGACCGACGTTCCCGATCAGAGCTAGAAAACGTGATGTGGCTGGCCAGTGAAGGGTTAAATCGGAGCAGACAAGGAGGAAAAAAAAAAAATCCAAAACATAGATTCAGATTTCCCACAGCTGCTTTCAAGTTCCACTCTCCTCCCCTATTTAAGAGTCTATCCCACTATTTTTTAACCAGAACGAAAGATCAAACACAACACTGTCTTAGTTTTAAGAATTGCTTTGATTTAAAGCCCTCTGTGAACCAATGCATAATTATACCAGAGGGAGGGGCGATTTTTAATTTTATCCTTTTGGAAATCAATACAATTGCACTAGTTATAACCCTCTAAGGTAGACAGGGGGATAGTGGTAGGAAGGTGCCCTGCACTGCTAACAGCCTATTCCCCTTCTCGCTCGAGACAGCGGACTGCTGTAAGGCAGCACGACCACACTACAGCTACCCCTGCATCAGGGCGCTGCACCGCTGTATTTATAACAACCACAGCATTAACTCAGACAGAGCAGAAGCCAGGCAACCCTCTAGTTTGCTTTTCACTCCTCATCAAGGCAGCAAACCCACTGCCAGCCTGACGTTAGGAAAACCTCTGGTGTGACGGCAGCTGCGGGCTGGGGTCCAGGGTAGCGGGGTGGTGCCAGCTGAAGCCCTTCGCCCGGCCGCAGCGGTGCCGGCCCGGCTCCGCTCCTGTCGCGGGATGGTATTTCACCAGGACCAAGGCACAAGGGATGAAGGGCCAGGAAAAAAAAAAAAAAAACAAACAACAACAAAAAAAACCCACACAACCCACAAAAAACGTACTGATAAACAGCTGTTTTGGCAGCATGGGGAATGCTTTAAGACCAGAGTACACAGCACGGGTGCGTTGGCAAAGGGCTGCTTTTACACACCTGGCTTCTCGCATCATGCTCGCGTGCCCAAAATGGAAAACACAGATGGGCCTCGCAGCCTCCGTCCAGCGGCCCTTCCCTGTTCAGCGGGGCATTTCGACATGTGCTTAACTTTCAGCTTGTACTTAAATCCCATCGGTTTAGAAAGGACTTAATTACATGCCTGAATGTTTTTCTCAGCTGGGAGAAGTGCAAATACATACTTAATATGGTTTGATGGACTGGTACCCAAGAACAATAAGACCTATTTTGGTGACCTAATGTTGTTGGGACTCCATCATATAAAGAAACACACCTTAGGGAAAGACTTCTACCATCGCATGTGAAGGTCATTTTCTTCAGCAGATATCGGCCTATTTCAAGTTTAACTTGCAAAAAATTGAAAAAAGACTTTTCCAGATGTCCCACGAGAGATGCAGAAAGATACGCGTAAGACCAACTGTGCAGCCAGGAAAGCTCCACACATTGCTCTGACTGATGTCTGCAACACCATGATCATCACTCGGCTTCAGCTACGCCCCCAGGATGCAAGAACCAAAGATTTGAGCATCTAATCTGTCTGAGTACTCCATAGGATTATGTTGTCCATTAAAATCAGGTGCTCCTTTCATTTGATTGCAAACAGGACTGCCAAAGCAAGAAGTCTGAGAGCAAAAAGGACAGAACAAGCTATTACAGATGAAATTAGATCACTAGGACCAGGAAAGGAAATCAAAATATTATTTAGGTTTGTCGTTTTATTCATGGGAGATCAAAATGAAAAGAGAAAAAAATCCCAATACCATATGACAGAAGTACATGTTATTGCATTGCTCATATGATAAGAATAAAAGTAATAAAGATCATACAGCTGAGAAATCTGCAGAATAGCTTTAAATATAACTGAGATTACCCATTTTATTGGCCAACATCATCTTCAGTTAGAACTAATAAACATACCACACAAGAAACTGCAAATAAAGCAGTTCTGTAGAACTCAAATTTATCTTTTAAAAAAATATAAAATGAAGCTGTTTTTAAAAATTAACCAATAAATAAAACCCCACATCTCTTGCAATTGTATCAGTTTGCAAGGATATTTAATTTTGTTGGCAGGGACATAAGAACTTTGGGCATGCATACCACTAAAATAATGAAATCCAGCTTCACCCATCAGACTAAAAAAAAAATAAAAATACGATAACAATGAAAGCTGGTGCCCCTCAGTGGAACCACAGATTTAATAGAAACCATGTTTCTCTGTTGCCTACAGCCAGGAGCAGATGAAAGACACTTGTGCGATTAGTTAACAAGTGGTCATTTAATCTCCCCTGACAATCCCTCCTTTTCAATTTCAGGTTCTCCTGTTACCACTCGATGTTTGAGTGCCTTGTTCCAATGTGGACCCAGCTCTGCACAGATCACACAAGTCTGCATTCCTAGGAAGGATGCAGATCCCTTTACTTTTGCCAGTAAAACTAGCAAGTACTTTACCAACTCAGGATGTTTTATTTTTTTCTGTTCTTCAGCAATTTCATACAGGGATGTTCTTAGATTCATGCTTTACAAAAACATCCTTATTACTGCCTACACGAGGCTTCCAGTACATGGGAGGTACACGATCCACCTCCTCCAAATCCACTACCTGAGCGGCTCCAGGATACAGACACTGGAAAACGTATAAGATATAAATTCACCACAAATCTGCTACTCCGTGCGACATACCCTTACTACACAGTAAACGTCAGGCAGCTCTTTGTTTTTTTTTTTTTTTCTCCCCCAAAGACCACAAAGTTATTTTGATTCATCTGCTATTTACCTGAAAGTAAGAGCTTAAAGATGGGCAACTTCTCAGGACAGCATGGCACACAGGATGTAAGCACATCCTTAAAGTATACATAGGCTAAAAGAGGCAGAGCCAGGTTCATCAAGTTACGTGCTATGCAATATTCTCTGCAGTGCTTTTGGCTGGTATTAACCCTGAGTCTGCAATGCAGGTTTTGACTTGCAAAGCATCCTTTATGATCACAGCCTCATCAGAATTAAAATAGGCAGTGTGTGATCTCTAACTTGAGCCTCCAAATAGGTCTGGCTCTTAGTTCTCACTCTATTCTTAACTTCCAAGAGAAGCCCTCACATTACAGCAATGTATAATTTGTAACAGTGGTATTTAAACTACATCTTCTTAAAAGGGAACTTCTGGTTGTTATATGCCTTGCAAGTACAATTCATTAGATAAAGCAGAAAAAAAAAAAAAATCTCTTGCTTCGCATCCCCCCCCCCCCCCCCAATCACTTCATGAAAAATTACTCAAAGACACCTTTAAGGCCAAGGAACACACTCTCAGTCATTTGGTTTCCAGCCATTGCCTTTTCAATGGATTGCTGGCAGCAGTGTAAATTTCTTAAATTCCACAACAGTAGCAAGTTACTGAGCCTCCCTTTCATCTCAACTGCTCAATTTATGCTCCAGCACACATTACTGCAGATATGACCTCTTCCATCACCAACCAGTGACGTTGCCAGTATTAATGCAAACAGCCTTGCTCTATAGCTACGTGTGAACAAATTGATTCAACTCATCTTGAATTGACATTAGAGGGTCCCAATTAGCCTCTAGAAAGGTTTAGAGGAAGTATTTTTAGCTGTCCTAGACCGAAATAATCAACATTTCTCCTGTCTAGCATTTATGTTTCAAGTTTGATAGCTCAAAAACTTATTATTCACTGTTCAGCCTCCTGAATCAGACAGTCATATTCCAGATTAATATCTTCTCTGATTAGTCAGTCAAGTTATAGATACAGGTTTAGGGCACAAATTAATAAGGCACTGGAACAGAAGTTTGAGTAGTTCAAACGTACTCTTACGAACATGTCTGCACTACATAGGTTGCTCATCTTTTGCTTAACAAGAGCTCTTAAGAACAAGAATTACTTAAAAAAAAAAAATCTCCTGAATGATAATTTCTATTTGAGTATTACTCAAAAATCAAAAATTAAAGTCACACTGTTGCTCCTTTGCACCAAGAATCCTATTTGGTATTCATATCTCTAACTGAATGAGAGTCACTCAGGCAAAGCAATAAAGCCTTCCGAGGATGCAACTTGTCTTTCATAATGAAAAATTCCTGCATCTCCTAAAAGCTGGAGCCCAAGCCATTATGGAGCACTAATGGTCCCGGGTTCAGAGCTGGTAGGGTCACACAGCCTGCAGCACAAAGTCTCACGCTGCATGTTGATATCTCTTCTTTTCAATGTAAATTAGTGCTTTTTTGCAATCCAATTAATAGGTTTGCAAATTCAGTTTTCAGCCCTGGTGTGAACAATCAGAATAAGCCAATGATACAATCTTTGCGGTATTCACATTTAAATTTGACATATCCCACAAGACCAAGGCGAATGACCACAGGCCACAACTTTCAAAGCTGCTGGCATCTCTCACCTCAACACCCCAAATCCCTGAGGGTTTCCCACCATCCCTTAGGGACTAAGGGGCACATCTTCCAGCCTAAGCCAAACCATCACTGTAATGAGACAAGAGGCAAAAAGGAATACTTATTTGTATGAACGTAAGACTTTGGCTACTGTACAGAATTAAGAGACATCCGTGACATCTGTATTCTGTAAAAGGATTTTCACAAATAAATTCATAAAGCCAGTGTGCAGGAACCGCTGCTCACCACGAGAGGGCACTTTTTAAAAACCTAAAGCAGAAAACTCCCATTTAAGAGCAGATGCTATTCCAGCGAGGGAAGAAAGGGTTTGGGGATGAAGGAGATAAGTGCTCAGGAAAGAGCCAGCACAAAGATTCAAAAACCCGAAATGTCAAGCTTGAGACAGGACAAACATTCATGTGACAGACTGATCACTTCTTCACTGGCACAAGCGCTGTGTGGACACTGAAGGTACTTCGCGTGTCTGCTGTCGTCTAGAAACGTCGGCTGCAATTTCAAAATGCTCAAAGTCAAGCCTTCTTAGCAAGTGTGCAATTTATGCAGTTAAACTGCAGGCAAAAGTACCGATATTAAAATATTCTAGGAAAAGAAACGTTCACCTTTCCCTTAAACTCCGGAACAACATACGCTACCCCGCCAGCCTTCGTTCTGAGCTGCATTTGTCAAGAAGACGCTGGAAGCCTGCTGCAGGCAGGGCAGAAGCGTTTCTGTTCCAAATACTGCACGTTAGCTGAGAAAGCAGATCTGCAGAAAGGTCATTATATCATATTAGAGGTCTGTAAAAGTATCCTGCATAGATTCAGACCTCTTTTGCTATAGTTCTTTTAAACATAGAAGACAGTCCGTCGGCTGCTTTAATAAAAGCTGGGTTATAATGCACAGCCGCTGAAAGCTATAAGGATATATTTTTTCCTTTATTCATAACTGTATATTCATATATATAGCTATTAGCATTTTCTCAAAACTGTATAAAAATATTACAAATAAAAGGTATTCCTTTACAACACAATACAAAATGACACGTTATTTTTACAAGTTCCTGGGGAATATATCAAGTATATCCAACCTAAAAGGAAAAAGAATATTTTATTTCAACCATTTTAAAAGCACACATGATTCAAACCCAGGTCCAGTTATTATCCTTTTTTGATTAGAGGGAAAACAGTGATTTTTTTTTTTTTCCCTGGCAAACACATTTGTTCAAAAAGTGAGCAGCCAATACTGGCTCCAATAACCTCACTCCTTACTCCATGTCATCCCATTCAGGGTTTTCCACATCAATTTGCCTGCTAATAAACCTTTTGAAAACATTTCAAAGGAAACTTGCTCTCCTCGGTCGCTCTCAGATTTCTACAAGCCTGACATCAGGACTGTGTATAATGAAACAATTAACAATGACTCTTTTCTACTCCTTGCCACCACAAAGCCTGTTGATAATAAAAACCCTGTTGATAATAAAAACTCAGCAATTGTGTCAGACTTTCTTTATACTGAAATATTGCCGTGTACAACCCGAAGGAAACCAGCCATTATAATTCAGCTCGTAAGGAAATCTGATGAATTCAGCGGGACTTCCCACACCGGAGCAGTCATTCAAACACATGTTGGCAGAACAAGGAAAGTTAGCCAAACTATTTAACAGTCCTATTAAGGCTAAAATTAGCCAGCAGCAAAGGAGAAGGAGAAGGAGAAGCAACATCTGGCTGGCAAAGACAGAGGGCTGATGCTCAGTTATTCCTTGAATTGAGGCTGCCAGAGGAGACTTTTTTCCCACACCAGACCCAGGGGCATAACAAAAACCTGTCACAAGCGAGCCCAGGGAATCGTTCCTGTACCAACAGACACCTATGGAAAGCACTTAGCAGCTAAGGAAGGCTCTTCAGGAGATGGTGATGCATCAAGATAGGTGGAGCCTATGCCCACAAAAAGAAGGATGAGTGTTTTCCTTAGTCTTACGAGGTCAGAAAGTATGTGAATGAGAGCATTACATAGTTTTGTCTCCCAAGTGTCAAAACAATTTCGAAACAGAACAATTAAGCAAAAATCCCCCATCATGATCACAGAGCTTATTCACCACCTCCAGAAGATGGTACCATAGTTTAGAGGTTACCATCCGCCCTGTCTTTCTCCTGGAGCTCACCATCTACCTAGCAGACAACAGCACACAGGTGACATCTGAGGTGACACTTCAAAGACTGGCTCATTAGAAAGAAACTGATGGTTGGATATAGGACTGTCCATAGCTGACCTAGTACACCTCTGCCCCCTGTCTGCTCCAGGAACCTCTCTTGGGCAGGCAAACACCTCCTGGGACAACCATAACCCCTCCCAGTATGATCTATGACATAGAGCTACAGAGGTCTGCACAGAGCTCAGGACCTAGTTAAGACCCAGCAGGCCTAGGTGTGAGTCTTGACATACACACTCCAAACAGGTTTCCAAACATCCCCCAGCCACCAGTGTTCTCCCTAATCGCTTGCCAGCGTTTCCTCTTTCCTTTCAGGCCCAACCGACTGCAAACTAGTTCACGATTAAGCTACAGACTTCAGATCTGCAGCAGACCGGGTAGAAGCACTGCTTCACCGCATCTATAAAAATCAGAGCTTTCAAACCAGGCTTGTTTCAGCCCTAGACTGGCAGTGGCTGATGTCAGGAACGGGGCTGACAAGCGATACGAGGGAGCCCTAGGCCTGTCAGCCAGCTCCAGCCTGACACATTTGGCGCCACTGGCAGCAGAAGCAGCCGTGCAGCGAGCCCGGCTCCACTAGACTTCCATCAGGCCCACCGCACTCAGCAGGAACGCCAGTCATCTCCTTTGGTGGCCATCCTCTAAGCCAGCTTTTGCTCACAGGCTGAGCTCATGAGCATGTTTAAGCCGCCCAAGGCGAGATTGTCACCTACTCACATGTCTGTAAAATGACCTTGATGTTAGGAGCCCAGTTAAGGTCCCTACAGAGTACAGCAGCACCTAGCTATGCTGAATTCAAGGTGTACAGCCCCATATAATTGTTCACCCTTCTTTCCTGCAAGGGGGACAAAGATTTCTTTGCAAAGAATTGCTACTTTATCTAAATAACGAAAAAAAAAAAAAAAAAAAAAATCCCAACAGCACAAATGGTATTCGCCATTTGGGACCATCATAACAACAGATCACTTCAACAGACCTCAGGCACGAGCACAGGCCCAGGAGTACTGCCCTCATCGCACACCGGCTGCTGCACTTGTCTACCCTGACAAGGGGTACTGCCACTTACAGCCAGGGAAATTCAGTGGAAATTATCCATAGAAATATTGCACTAGGCATTGTTTAAAAGATATGATGTTATGCGAATCTCTACAGAAACCTGCGGGATGGAAGACAAGAGATAAATACAGCTGTGAAAAAAAAAAAATAATAATTATAGAGCATCAAGCCCACGTCCCTGTTTGTACAGCTTCTGTTTGAACTTTTGAGCTAATTACTCTCTTCTCAGTAAGACTGGGCAGGCAACAGGCATCCTTAACGCTAAAACAAAAAACTGCTCGAGTGGAAATATTTAGCTGAAAACGACGGCAGATTCAGCAAAAGAGACAGTCCCTGGAGTCACAGTGGTCCTGGCTCCAGAGGGAGCCACTGTCTCGTTGTTGCAGTGCCAGCAAGAGGCCAGCACGCAGAAAACAGCAACTGCTTAACCACCAAAAAGGCTTTCCAATGGAAAATCAGAGAGGATACGAGGGGAGCCTCTTCCGCGTTAAGCGTTGAATAGTGTAATGACGGCTACTTTCCTAATAAGGGGCAGCAACCATGTGCATTGTACTGTTGTGATCAAAACAAAATAGCTTGCTTTCTAAAGAACACAAATAGTCGAGTGTTGCCAGAAGAGAGCGCGCGTGGGTGCGTGCATGCATGCGTGCTTGTACCAAGAGAGCAGTTTACTTTCAAAAAAATATGCTACGGGTTTGAAAGCCCCCTTGCTGAAAGAGCCTGCAGAAGACCAAGCTAAACACATTCTGCAAAGGTACCCGAGAAGAAAAGCAGTCCACTGGAAAGAGCTGCAAACAAAGATGTAAGAGCTTCTTCTATCTACTCGATTCCTCCCAAACACCTGTAATGTTGGTTTTTTCCTTGTTAAACAACAGAACAAGGCCTCCTTTTGCAATTGTTTGAACTGTGCTGAACTTGGACTGTGCTCAGCTGAATGGCTTCTGGTCATTCCGGTCATACAAAGTAGATGAGAAATGAGCAGACGGGGGGGCGGGGGTGGGGGGTGGGTTCAGAAAGGTGAGTCTGCACACCTTGACATGGACACAGCCTCCAGCCAAGAGCAAAGACACAAGTCCATTATTTTCCAGGGGAACAAGTCCTGGAGGAGCAAGTATACCCTCAAAGCAGCGAGGACTGGGATCAATTCCTGGGACATATATCCACGGTAGCTGTAAACCAGCTTGCTCAAGGGGCCACCAAGCTCCCTGGGGGGTGCCACTGCCTGCACTAAGCTCTATAGCCAGGTGCTGATCAGCACTCAAACCAGCTAAACTTTAAAGACCACCAATTTCACCCCTATAAGTTACAGTCACAACTCGGCCGCATTGGAGACACATTCAGGGTCACGTACCATCCCAAAGCTTCCCTGGATTCACTGCCCCTTCTTCGTGGAGGGGAATGGTCTGTTTCAAAGCTACATCAACTCTAATCCAGAGCAGAGCATTTGCCTTGATCTCTGCTCAAAAGTCAAAGTGTGGAGGGGTGGGTGAGTTATGGGCAGACATAGTCCAAATACATTTTCTCTTTTACAGTGGTCCAAGTATGACTGCCAACTAAAATCAAAGTTTTGTGGTTTTCTGTCTGCATAGCAGCAGTCCGCCTTTGTGAGTGGAAACTAAATCCCAGAGACGCGCAAGAGCCAGGCTGGCAAATGCTCTGGCTCCCAGCAAAGCGAGAGAGCGCGTTTTGCAGATAATAAAGCAACGTGACGCAAGTTAAGAGAGACTGGTTTAACTCTACCTGCTGCTTACCACTAAAAAACATAAGATGTGCATCTCTGCTACAGCTCGTTCATTGGAAGCCTAATGGCCGCAAGTCTAACATATCGCTAACCAGGACTCAGCAGACCAGCACACTGATTTTTCCAAAGACTGCCAAAGGAGTGCTCCCGTTTTATGCTGCGTAACACAGCAGCGGGAGAGAGGCACCCAGGTGCTCACTTCCAGCAAACACGGCGCGTGCCAAAACTCAGCTTCCTCCACTCCTGTTACTCCCAAACACCGCCTGGTAGCAGGACGTCCATCAGGAGCTGGTTGTGGCCTGTGCCCATTCAGGTGGGACTGGCCAAGCAAAGCAGGAATGCAATAAGCCACCCAGACATGGTAAGGCGGGAGATGGTGGCTGCCAGCTCTGCTCTGCCGTCTGAGGGAGTTCAGAGCTTTGCCATCCACCAACTACTTTATACCCCAAAGGGGAACTCGACGGGAGCACATGCTGAGCGTGGGGATGCTTGCCCCATGGGAACCATGAAAACCCACGAAGGGCAAACAAAGCTCACCGGAGCTTCACAAGTGCTTCTTTGATGTCTGTCTCTCACCACCGGCTTACGCAGGCAAACTGGAAGTGGAGCAAAACTGGACCACTTGATGTCCTGACATACAGCCAACCACCACCTGAAAAAGGCTTTGTCTTATCTTCTTCACCAGCTCTCTTCCCACCACATCAGTAGCCCTTCTCATGCAGGCAGGAGCAGAAACATCTCGCCAGCAGATCTGCTCTGTAAAGGGAGCGTGGCTGAGCTCCGGCACCCCTCGAGTGCAGCCACCCAGTTTTGTGTTATGAAACGAAAATGCTTCTGCGAGGTACCCAACAGCTGTTTCAGTATTGCTAATTGCTTGCTTACAGGTAAAGATCTACTCTTAAAGGAAAGAGCAGCAAAAAGCACCCTGTGAGCTCCTTCCACTGCAGCCTTCCCAGGTCCCCGCTGCAAGATTACGAGGTGGGGGACTACAGCCCCAAACGTATTTTTTTGCTCTGGAACAGATCAATAGCTTTATTTTTCCTCACATGAGAACGCTGCTGGGATATAACGCTGTTTTCACTGGGAATCTACTAAAAATCATTACACCACAATAAGCACTTTGGGCAGAAATTCCACAGAAGAAGAATTATATTACTGGCTGGATGCATTTACTACATCAAGCAGAATAAAATCAAAGAAATGCAAGTATGTGTGTTTAAATGAAAAGCTGCCTTTGCTCAAGCAAAAAAGATAAAGACCGTAAAACATATAAACAGGAAAAACTAATTATAAAAATCAAAATCCTTTTGAGCAGTGCGGATGGTCATTTGGAAATAAATCTCTACTCTTAATGCCTCAAAACGCCTGCTATGTCAAGCTTATTGCCAGAAGAAAGGCTGCTTACAAAGATAATTTTCTTTCATTAATGTACAACGACGTATTTATATGAAGAAGTTCCAGACAGAGAGCAAGACTTTTTTCCTCCCTTTGCGACCAACATGCTGTTGAACCAACCTTCTTTAAAAGACACGATCTGCTGAATTAAGGGAAAATTGAGTAGCTCACAGAAAAAAAAAGAAAAAAAAAATAAAAGGAGGACAAATTAAAAGCTTGGCTTGACATGTTAATCTCTGTTGCTTTAATTATTGTATTTAATGTCAATTGGAGAGAAAAAGAAATAAAAGACTACAACAAAGCTGCGTGTCCTGGATGCAGCATGCTCAGCAGGACTTCTGCCAAAAGCACAATGTTTTTATCAAAACAGCTTCTGATTCAGCGTTCCCTTTCCCTCTGACAGTCCTGTGCGCTTCCCTTTCTTGATTTCAAGCCAAATTAGCTACCCGTTCCAAGGGTTAATGCTCTTGAAAGTCTTATTACGGTAGCTATCTGCTCAGAGCTGCTACGTGTAAACTTAAACATACAACAAACCCCAATTCATTATGCCAATACTACATAAAAAAGATAAGATAGTATTTCTTTGACTGCGCAAAGTCATTGGTGGCGCAGAGAACCGTGGCAGACTTAAGACTTGCTCATACTCTGGTGAGCTTAGCTTGGAGGTAAGCAGGAGAAGTCCTCCACTGCCAGAATAGAGCCTCAAGTCTGGCTACTGGCGCTGCTACAGGGAACGCGTCTTCCACTTGAACCTCCCCATCAATAATCTGAGAGAAATGCTGCCTGCAGCCGAACACTATTTTTGGTTGATTGACAACCTTTAAAAAAAAACAAAAAAACAAAAAAACAAAAAAAACAAACACACAAAAAAGAGAAGATAAAAACCACCTCTCCCTTTTGTACCATTTGATGCAGTTTCTTGTAAATGACCCCAACACAGCAGCAGGCATCTGGCCAGTACGTCATGCCAGAGGGAATTACATTCATCGCTGCCTCACCTGTGTGCATCTTAGAGGCACTGAGAATCACAGCAGCCCTGGAGATTAAACACCGACAAATAACAACCCTGATACCATCGTTTTCCCTTAAACAAAAAGGAAAACGACAAGCATGAAAAGGAGGGTCAGCTGGACTGCCCTAACCAAAAGGATTGCAAGCTTTGGCCCTGGGTCCGACACTGCACCAAGACAGCCAGGTCTCCAAGGCTTCCCGTCCTCTCCCTTACCCACAACTGCTGCACGCTGGGATCCCACCTCTCTAGGGAAGCGCTCTGAAGCTCAGCCCCACTGACCTGCACCTTCTCCCGACCTTCAGGCTGGCCGGGGGCTCCGAACCAGCACTGCCTTTGCTCCTGAGGCTTCCGTACACTTCAATCAAGCTTTGGAGCACAGGAAAGCAGGACAGGACTGGGCGCTTGTAGCACAAAACGAGGCAACTTTATGAGCAGTCACTCAGAGAAGCGGTAGAATGAGTGGTCCTTACCTCTTCCCCAGCTACCGCTATATTTTAAGGGAAACAGCCTGCAACTTCCATAGTGACGCTTCTGTCCCACCTCTCGGAGGAAGTCAGCAAAGCATTTCGTGAAGGCGAGTACAAAGCAGTCTTTGCAGCACCCTTCTTATTTGCCCACAGGGTTGTCCTAATTTGGTATTGCAATCAAAGAAATGAGGCAGAGAGGCCACATCTCACTCGCACGAGCGAAGGCTCTTCGTGCGCTGTCATACCCAAACCTCTCCCCCACCCCACGGCCTGTTGCCATCAGCTCCCGCTACCTTTCAGTCAAGCTGCACGGATTCATTAGTGCTGTAATAACTTTCTTTATCTAGCTGCCTGCTTTCTTCTGCAGCACATCTCTGAGGCATAAACCAAGCCTGGAAAAAAAAAACTAATTAGCGTAGACAGCACTGCAATGCAATTCACAATGTTAACAGCCTCTAAGTTTTCAGGAGGGAGCGCGGAGAGCGATAAATGCCGGTACACTGAGAACTAATGAAACCCCTGAAAACGCTTGTGGCAGGGAGACCCTATTGTATAAGGATTTAGATTTGAAAGACCATAAGGAAAAGCTTTTTAATTACAGTAATATATTTAAAGACAACTGTTACTTCTGTACTGTGCTTATTTAAGGTTTTATTGTTAATTAGGTTACACGAAGAAGCAGAAGACAGTTGAGAAAAAAAATAATGAAAGGTTATTTGCTCTAAATATTAACATTTGTCTGTTAATTTTGATAGAGGCTCATTCATGGACTGTACCACAGTTCAAAACTGCGGATGAGAAAACTTTTCTCTTTGTCTTGCTCACTATGGAATTTGCAAAATGCAGATTATGCCATGTAGAGCAGACACAGGTATTGCAACTATTTCCTCAATATTTCTTTAAGTGTTTCTCATCAAAGCATTGGCAGAGGATGGAAAAGCAGCGCGACATCACTGAGCTTCAGCCAGAGCTCGGCTGAAGGTCAGCCAGTCCCATATAACAGCAATGCCATTCCCAGTCTGCTCCGCCAGCTCAGCTTCCCGGGAGCCGGGAGGTACCCAGGCTCCCGATATCCTCGCATGATCTTCCAACCCAGCCGCAGCCTCACTGACACAAAGATGCTCGGCTACATCCTTTGGGAACAGGGCGAGTAGTTTCTACGAGGGTTCATGGGGCAAGCCGGGTTTGTTCTTGGGCACTTACTGTATTTGCAACAATATGATCTGTGTTCTTCACATTCTCTGCGTTCGTAAGTACAGCAGACGGGCTTAGGAGGCAGAGCCACCGACACTCGAGTACCTGATTTGCAGGGGGTAAGAAATTCACCCTAACGAGAAGGCTTCACAATAGCAAATGAAAGGATAAACTACCTCCTATTTTGAATGGCTTTACTGTCTTCTCATTACAGCTTTCTCCCTAAAAAGAGCTGCAAACAGGGGAATTCAAGAAACAATATCAAGACACAAAGTCCAAATAAGCAGATGCAGCAACTAAGCCCACACCAATCAGCACCTGTCTTCCTATTGACCGCTTCTATCCATGAGCGGGCAAGATGCTGCAGAGAGGTAAATCCACACGCATGCATTTGGTAATACCGTATTATAAACCAGCCCAGCCTTTCCTCTTCTACAGGCTGCTCTAGCTAGTAGGCCAAAAATAATAAATAAATAAAAGAAAACCTTATAAGCTTGACATCTTTCACAGGCACATACGCCCTTCTTCACCAGTCACAAGACCCCCATGAACCCCAACACAGTTGTAGAAAACAAGGTCAAACATATTCACAAGCTATTTTCCCTTTGCACCGTCACAAGCGTACAAGGTGGCAGCAGGTAGTGTCACTAGCAGCTCACAGCTCGGTGCCAAGGTATATATCACCCTGAAACAAACTGTGACCTTGTAGCAGCTGGAGTACAAAAAGCATGGAAATCCAGCCCAGAGGAAGAGCGTGTCAGGAGAGCCAGGGCAGGTGATCGGCTAGTGATGAGCTGTGCGACTATGGGCATCTCGCTCTGCATCACCGTGTCTTTGCCGCCTCCTCCTAATTTCCCTGAATCTCTCGTCGTGGTTTGGGCCTCAAACCAGGACACTCTCCCTTTTTTTATTTAGATTCTGCAGGAGCATAAGCTTCTGCTGCCCTGCGCTCCTGAGAGCGCCTCGACCTCTCCTTGCTAAAAGTACCTACAAGAACAAGGGAAAACAATTCACACACAGTTTAAAAGTAGCTGCTAAATATAGTTCCCATTCTTCAATTGTCTTACAAACTGAAATAGAAAAAGGCACCTAGGTTTTTTCCAAGATACTGAGCTTCTACTGAAGCAGAGCAAGAGACCGTTCTCTATGCCCAACAGCTTAGTCTGTCTGCCGTGAATTGAGACAGAGTAAAAGCCTCAGAAATGGCATAAGGCAAGTATCACAGAGTAGTTTTTGCCTTAATACCAGCAAGCTTTTTAGGATAAGATAATATTAACACAGAAGATTCTGACAAATGCTGCATCTCTTTTCTTTTTAAAGAGCCAGTAATGAAAACTGCAAAGCTGAGACCCCATTCGAAGAAAAGATGCTGAGAACAAACCGATAGATACCCAAGGGTTAGAACAGACAATCCATTTTGAATTCTTCCTTCTAGCTATACATACGGCAGGGATAAGCCCTTTACAACTGCCCTCTTCCCAACACAGTTCTTGAGGAAACAGTAGGCACAATTCCCATGAAGTTCAGGAAGATTACGAAAATGGTGTTTACAGCTAGTCCTGGAAGATATTTTATTATATAGGAAAAATACCATCTTAATGTCTTATTTTTTCAGAGTCATTGAGAAGACTTTTATGATGCCCAGTGTTCTAATGAAAGAGCTTGAAGCCTTTTTCTCTCTCTCTTTTTTTTAAATGTTGCATAAAACCCTGCAGCAATGGCCCTGGAAAGAAGAGTTTAGTACCACAACCACCTCACCCCGGATTAGCTTCTAATGGGAGCTGTAACAGTGAAGTACTGGGAAAAAGAAAAAAGGCTCTGAGGACCAAAATCAGTGTCTTTCGATGCACCTCTAGTGTCATCTCAACAAATAAAGCCGTGTCCTAGACATCTGACAAACACATCTACAATGGACCACCTACAAGCCGAACCCCATTAGATAAATCCATTAGTCAACTACCAAGACAAGAAGTCTGTCCTCCTGAAGGTGCTTTCTTGGTTTGAAGAACAAGTTTATTTTCTCACAGCACATCAGAATTCAGGCTGCTGCTCCACCCAACATTACCTCCTTCACCTTCACACAATGAATGATTTAATTGAGCCAGTTGCTGAGTTGGGAGTAATTCAAGAAGAAAGAGACAAGGACAGTTTTGCTTTGCAGTGAAAGTCCAGGGAGCAGATACTAATAGTACACAGTGCCTTTGGACAGGATAAAGGACTACACAACGTGCCAAAGACCCCACCAGCTCTGAGCTTTCTGTAAGAAAGCTTAAGAAGTTAGGGGGCACCATGGGGGAGTATTTAAACTGAGAATAAAATAGGTTTGGGCTGCAAGATATACCTTTGGATATTTCCTTTTAACTATTCCCAATTGATACTACAAATTTTTCATTGACACTTGATGCAACTCTCGTGCAACACCGTGTTGTCTCTCCCAGGAGCCTCAGGGCTCCGGCACAAGACGAAAGATCCTTCAGAAAGGAAAACACACTGCAGGCAGAGGCAGCAACACTGTTGATGAGGATAAGAGCTATTTCTTCACTGCTTTGGCCATTTCATTTGACTACTAAAGAAGGCAGAAAAGCCCATGGTCAGAGACTGGCTGCCAAAGCGCATCTCCTTTTGAAAACTGTTCACCATCAGTGAGCTGAAGAACGTAAGTGGGAGGAAATTCGCGTTTGTGTTTGCCTGCTTAGCCTGCAAAAAGCAAGTCCAATGACTCCAACACAGAAGGTTGCTGGCTCTGCCTGATCGTAAAACATAGATGCTTCCACTTCAAAAGAAACGGGGTTTGCATCTGCTAGAAGTTCAACACCAAATCCAACTAGTTGCCTTGACAGCTCTCCAATGGCATTTGAGTTTTGACCTGTTGGCGTGGTTTAGGCCAAATCGGCTACTGAGGACCTGGGGGACCCCAGATGGGATACACAAATAAAACATAAAGGAATGTATTATTAATTTCTACTAACCTTCTTTAGCTATTACTTAAGTTTTAAATGGTGTCTAAGGACCAGTATCATCAATCCCTTCACAGCAATAAGTTTCCTGAATAAAATATAAGCATAAATTGTTTATGTGAGATATACTTTTGCCTTATTAACACAGGTCAATCTATGAACTTTTAAAGCACATCATGGAATTTATTGCTGCTAACGGAACCAATAGCTTACCGACACCTTACTCTTGTCCATCAAAAATATTTTGGGGGAATAAGCTAAAGCTCTTCATTATATTTGCTTTCTTGTTAAATGTCTGTTTAAACAGTCTCCGAATTTAGCATACATCATCTCCTACACAGACATATTTGTTAACTGTGTCCCTTTTTCCCTTTCTTTGCACAGCTGACAGCAAAACCAAATTTGTACTTCTTGCACAGCATGCCCAAGAGATGTCCGAAATCTGGATTTTGGGTTTAACTGTTCAGGCAATAAAGTAGAAAGAAGAAACTGTTTCAGATACAAATACTTTGATATCATACGTTTCTAATGAACAAATACTACCAAAAAGAAACAGCAAAAACCTACATTCTCCACCTTTGACAATACAGTTTGTACTTCTAAACTGCCCTGTTGTGACAGTGCCACCTATGAACGACCGCGAGATGTCCCTGGAGCTGGTGGAGGCAGGCACTCAGCTCCTACACGTCTCGGGGGCGGAGGAAGCGTTGGAAGAAAACACGACTTCTGCTCCCTTTAGAAAAGCCCTTTGCTTTTCCATAAGAAAGGAGATGGGGGAGAACCCAAAATCCTGACACCAAAAGAATAACCCGTCTCCCCTTCCCACCTGCATGCGAGGGAGCAAAGGAGAAGCCCTGAGCAGAAGCCCACATAAGCCTGTTTCCACCGTTAAAAATATAACATAAGAGGATAAAGAATAAACAAACGGCCAGCCTGGCTTATCCCAGGATGAGCTCCAGTTCGCTACATATTTGTTCCGGCACAGAGGCAGAACAAGGAGACCAGGAAATACTTACAGAACCCCTCATCCATACGCTTGGAGTCACTAACCTAAGGAGAGCACAAGCATAAACAAAGCTAACCCGCCTGTTTCACCATCTCTGAATGGGTAAAAGGTTTTAGTACTGTAAATCACGCCTTTTTCCTAGGGTTTTATGAAACATCTCGATGTTTAACACTGCTCAACTCCTGTCTCCGCAGCACAGAAGCTTCTTCATTAATTGCCATTTTTCTCTGATGATAAAAGTCAGTTCAAGGTCATGCCAAGCACCGCCACACAACCTCCTACCTCTGCGCTTCACAGTATCACAGTATGCTAGGGATTGGAAGGGACCTCAAAAGATCATCTAGTCCAATCCCCCTGTCGGAGCAGGAACACCTAGACGAGGTTGCACAGGAAGGTGTCCAGGCGAGTTTTGAATGTCTCCAGAGAAGGAGACTCCACAACCTCCCTGGGCAGCCTGTTCCAGTGCTCTGTCACCCTCACTGAGAAGAAGTTTCTTCTCAAATTTAAGTGGAACCTCTTGTGTTCCAGCTTGAATCCATTACCCCTTGTCCTATCATTGGTTGCTACTGAGAAGAGCCTGGCTCCATCCTCATGACATTCCCCCTTTATATATTTATAAACGCTAATAAGATCACCCCTCAGTCTCCTCTTCTCCAAACTCAAGAGACCCAGCTCCCTCAGTCTTTCCTCGTAAGGGAGATGCTCCACTCCCTTAATCATCTTAGTTGCCCTACGCTGGACTCTCTCCAGCAGCTCTCTGTCCTTCTTGAACTGAGGGGCCCAGAACTGGACACAATATTCCAGATGCGGTCTCACCAGGGCAGAGTAGAGGGGAAGGAGGACCTCTCTCGATCTGCTAACCACCCCCCTTCTAATACAGCCCAGGATGCCATTGGCCTTCTTGGCCACAAGGGCACAGTGCTGGCTCATGGTCATCCTGCTGTCCACCAGGACCCCCAGGTCCCTTTCCTCTACACTGCTCTCTAACAGGTAGCTCCCCATCCTATACTGGAACCTGGGGTTGTTTCTGCCCAGATGTAGGACCCTACACTTTCCCTTGTTGTATTTCATTAAGTTATTCCCTGCCCAAATCTCCAGCCTGTCCAAGTCTCTCTGGATGGCAGCACAGCCCTCTGGCGTGTCAGCCACTCCTCCTAGCTTAGTGTCATCAGCAAACTTGCTGATAGTACACTCAATTCCCTCATCTAAATCACTGATGAATATATTGAATAATATGGGCCCCAGTACCGACCCTTGAGGCACTCCACTGGTTACCGGCCTCCAACTGGACTCTGCCCCATTGACTACGACTCTCTGGCTTCTCTCCTTCAGCCAGTTCGCAGTCCACCTAATTATCCGGTCATCCAGTCCACACTTCCTCAGTTTAGCCATGAGGATGCTGTGGGAGACTGTGTCAAATGCTTTACTGAAGCGCTTCCCCTCCTGCTGTCACGCGTGACACCTCTCCACTTCTCTCACTGTCACTGCTGTTGAACCTTCTGCAGAACCGACACATAAAAAAGCTGACAGGAATTCCTTTGGACACAAGATAGAAATGAGCTTTGGCCGAGCACCTCATACACAGGTGGAGATAAGTACCTTCACGTGAAAGAAGAGACATGTTTTCATGCCTCTCCCTCCAAATTTCTTTTCTCTTCAACAAACACCCCCAGAAAAATACTGCGTAACAAACAGAGATGGAGGAGGCAGGCAGATAAAACAAAAACAAACAGGTTATCTGCCATAAATCTACTCCGGTTCCTAAAGGAATGAATAAAGTAAAATGAGAAGACATTCAATACACCTAACTTTCTCCTTTCACAATATTGGGCTGCTGCCCAGAATTGAAGGAGTGATGCGAGTTTGCTCATGTGAGCCAAAAGAAATGGTTTTCACTTGATAATAGTACCCTTTACAAGATAACAGTTACAGTGTCTGCCACGGATCACGTCTAATTCTTGCAACACCTCACACTGGAGAGGGGTTTTGTTTTTATTAGTTTTGAATAAGCTCAACTTCACTTTTACTTATTTTCCTTGAATACTCCTTTTCTACCTGCCGTTAAAATCTCTCTTTGGACATTTACTCAATTAATTTGCCTTAATTAAATTGAGATTACTCCACTTAGGAAGTGAAGCGAACTGAAATCAAATTAAAGCAACTTTAATTTTGAAAAGTGTGCAAACACAGAGGTTTAATGGGGTTTAAATAATCCTTTTTAAATTCACACCTTTAGTTAATTTAATCCAACTTTCCTGAGGATCCCTGTACGGACACATTCTATGTCAAGACGTATTTGAGAAAAGCAGCAAAGTGAAGAACACTCATAGAGGAAAAAAAAATAAAAATAAAGGCAACTCCCGCTACAGATCATCTCTGCAACAGGATGAGATCGCTTAATTTTCTGCTTTAAAGTACCCTGCCGGCAACAAAGTACAGGGGAGGATGGGGTGCATCTGTACACATCCTCAGCACATCTTTTTCACCACTTACACAGGAGGGCAGAGCAACGAAAACACAGACCCGAGATCCCTTTCTCAAATGAAGAGGTGAAAAATTATAGTGAAAAGGACACCAATAGCAACGAAGAAATAGATAAAGATAAACCAAACCTTACCCTGAGGCGAGACAGACTAGGACCACAGGCATTTATAGGGACTGCTAGAAGAAAATGTCCAGGACCCACATAAAGGAGTGACATTGTGCAACAGTGCCGAGATGATTGTGCCGTTGTACGTAGTCTCATCAGGGTCATAGAATCATGGATAGTTTGGGTTGGAAGGGACCTTTAAAAGTCATCTAGTCCAAACCCCCTGCAATAAGCAGCGACATCTTCGACTAGGTCAGGTTGCTCAAAGCCTCCTCCAACCTCACCTCAAATGTTTCCAGGGATGGGGCATCCACCACCTCTCTCGGCAGCTACTGGGAATCCCTCTGCCCTCCTTTGAGTGGGCAACATGGGCTGTCAGTGCCCGCAAGGCGAAAACGAGGAGCAAGCTGGATGTTTCACTTGACGCACCGCCCCAACCCCCAACGCAAGGCTGGCTAAGACAAGACAAACCTGGTGAGGTAACAGCAGCCCTTTGGTTTTGACCGTCAGTTCTGGTTATCAAACCATCTGTTATTAATAGTTGGTCGTGGCTGTAAATCTTTGGTCGACTGACTTGAATAGTGCTGCAAACCCTTACCCGTGGTTTGGCTTTTTACTTGTCTTGAGCAGCTTCTTGGCACTGGAAGCTGCTCTCACTGCTTGAGGGCACGTTCTCCGAAATCTTTCCTGGCCGATTTCTGAAGTCCTCTGGCTATCATTTCTTCTTCTCCTGTGCACTCTCCATCTGCCTTCAGACCACAGATTGGTTTTCCTCTCTCCAGCGAGATCTGCTCTTTCTGAATGTGTCTGAAGACAGCCCCCACCTGCAAACCGTGGACGCCTGCGAGCACATGCCTGCGGGCTGGTGCATGCCCATGCGTGGTTTCCCTGCCAGCGCGTCCGTCTGCGATCCATCCCGCCCGGGAAGCCCGACGACAGACAGCCTCCAACAACCCACTACATGTCTGCAGAGTGACACAGGCAGGGCTTGCCGCTGCAGACAGCGCTTGCCAACAGCTAACACAGACACCAGTATCTAACATCACTATTTTCCCGCACCTTGGCACTAAAAAATAAAAAATAATATTAGAAAAAAAAAAAAAAAAAAGTAAGGAGACCCAGCACTGTAAAAAGGTTGTGAGCTCGAGCTGGCAAATCGATGATGCAGAGCCTGGCCCTGGCCCTGCAGCTGCACACACCGACGGTGGGACACCGCAAAACCCCAGCAGCGCCTCCATAGGCAGATGTGCGCCCATGCTGGCCTGGCACAGTTGCACGCAGACCCGTTGTTTTCTGTTGGGATTTCACTGTCATTACCAGTACCAGGAGCCCCGGCGGAGCCACGCACTGCACAGCCTGCAGAAATCAGTGGGACTGCTTACGCACATGCTTATGTGCTGCTCTGAGTCAAGGCTTAAAAGCAAACGTGTGCCTGAGTATGAAAATAAAAACTATTTATGGCACTGGAAGCTGTGCAAACTACACAAATTTGCTACCTCTTCACTAACTCAAACTGCCATTACACACAGATTAGACACTGACAGCAAAACAAAACTCTCGAGTTTTCCTATCAAGACTGTCACAGACTAATTCAAAGACAATTTCAAATTAGGCAAACAAATCCCTGTCCAAACTTCCCTTCAAGAACAATGAATTGCTGGTTTAGTTCAGGCATTCACATTTTCAGCTCAAAACGGCAGAGGATTTTTTTATGCCCTCACCAAATGTAATAAGCCTGAGTCACTCGTACGCACATAATCCCGTTCATCACTAATATGAGCTGTAATTTAAGTTCTAGAAAAAATAAATGGGGGGGGGGGGGGGTAAAATCACATTCAGGACAATACAAAAATGCTTAGTCCTTAAATAATCCCGGAGCACCACTTGGATTCACAGACCCTGGCAGGAATAGATTTCTAGCAAGCCGCGGGCACTGGGGATGAGTTTCCCCTCTCCTCCCAACGCAAAAGGCAGAGGCGCAATCAATTTGTACCAACAGCAGAACTTACACTGGGAAACCACAGGGAGTAGGTTAATTGTGAGATTGTGAAGAAAAATAACACTTGCTACTAAGCAATTAAAGGCCGCTCTCACGAGTCTTCAGAGTCCTTTGCAATTTACTCAAAACAAACATGTTTCCCCAAAACGAAAAGGAAAAAAAAAAAAAAAAAATCGAAACCCCTCAACCTTCAACACAAGCTCATTACTCCCTCCGGGTTCTGCTAAAACGAGCGCTTGCGCTGGATTTTGCAGCGCTGTAAAAGTTGTGCTTTTACACTCATGTGAAGACCTCTCCCTTACAATGACGAGGATGAAGAAAACCAAAGAATTTTGCTGTGATTTCCATAGAGGATCTCAAACACTTCACAAGCGCTCAGGACGGCAGGGCCGGGCCAGCCTTGTGCTCACACGGAGTTCGGCACGTGGAGATGCTCCGAGTCATCACCGCCTCCCGTGGAACAGACAGTGGGGTGGAAAAGCATCACGCCTTATTTCACAGGCGGCAAAACAAAGCCGAATTCGCTCAGATTTTTAGAAGAGGCTGACGAGCGCTGGAAAGGGCACGGAGCTCCCTGCACACACCAACGTCGGCTCTTCCCAGAGCTCATCCAAGACGCTTTTCCGAACAATGGGGCACATTGGCAGCGGAACCGCCCTTCACACCGGCACCGACGGCATTTCGCACGCCGCACCGAGCCGCGCGCTGCGGCGGAGCCTCCCGAATCCCACCGCAGCCGCCTCCTCCCCCAGGACGCGGCAGAGACGCCGCAGCAAAGCCCTCTTCCCCAGGGAGCCTGTGCGTTTCGGCGTGAAATGCATCACCGCGGGGAAAGCGGCCAGATGTCCTTGCCCGGCTGAGAGCCCTCGGGGCGTTCTGCCAACGCCAGCCAGCGGCAGCTTGCAGCGAGGCAAAGGCGGGCATTTCGAGATGGGGATGGGCTCCCAGATGGACAGGGCTGGTTTGGTCACGACAGAAAGCATCGCTCGGTGCACTCTCCCGGCTAACACGTTGGCGCCCTAGCGCTCCCCACTGCACGAGAAGAAAAACCGCCCGCGGATGGGAGGTGAAGGGATAAGAGCTGTATCAGACCACGCAGGGATAAAGACCGCCTGAGCAAGGGCCTCGCCAGCAGAACCCAACTCCTTCCGTAAGCAAAGGAATAGTTGGCAAGTCACGGGAGGAGGGGAATAAAAAATAATTTAAAAAAAAAAATAAATATCGATAAGTAGTAGATCCCTGGAGGTGTTCAAGGCCAGGCTGGACGGGGCTGGGAGCAACCTGGGCTGGGGGGAGGTGGCCCTGCCCAGGGCAGGGGGGTTGGAACTGGATGATCTTCAAGGTCCCTTCCAACCTAAACCCTTCTGTGATTCTATAAATAAAAATCAGCAGTTTCTGCAAATTGCAGAGAGAAGGCCGGTAGCCACGCAGGGGCTGTTCCGTGACCAGCCTTCGGCATCTTCCAGCAAACATCTCTTTGCCTTTCATACAGCCCTGAAGAGCTCTCAGCCACCCGACAGTGAATTCGTGGGGGGAAAAAAAACCATGCAAGGGTCTTGTGAATTAGGAGGAAGCTATTGTAAAGGATATTAAAGCTCATGCTTTGGGGATTAAGGCAGTCTTTATCTGTTAGAGATCAGGATGTGGCTAACAGTAGGGGACAGATTATCTGCATCTGCCGACTTAGGAGGATTTACACCTTCTGAAGCATCTGTGCCGGCTATTGTCAAAACCACCCTTCAGCCTAAGCCAACACGCTCCTACGGGCAAGAAAAGAAGAGCATTCTAGGTTGCATACAAAGGCCTCCGAGTGGCAGCACTTTCAGCAACGTAGAAGAACAGAAATGAAATATTGATTGCACCGGACCTTGCAGAAGTTCGTTTTTCAACGGCAAAATCGTGAGCTGGCCCGGCCTTGCGAACCCTGCCCAAGGTAACGCCCGTCTCGAGGTCTGTCGGGCAGTATCAGCCAGGAGATCGTGGT
Source organism: Vanellus vanellus (assembly GCF_965231255.1). Classification (NCBI taxonomy): domain Eukaryota; kingdom Metazoa; phylum Chordata; class Aves; order Charadriiformes; family Charadriidae; genus Vanellus; species Vanellus vanellus. Next base: position 3,197,009 of record NC_138914.1, read on the forward strand.
GGGCAAAGAGCCCCCTGAAAAACATCCTGGATTTCTGCAGGTTTCCTTGAGGGGGAAAAAAGGTGCATACAAGGTCTCGGCTGATGAATACGGAAGAATTCAGGTCTTCGCTCAATCCATCCCTCCGCTAATTAGCTGCTATAAATATTGAAAATAGCTGTTTCCTTGGGTCTGGGCCACGGTGTAGCCGTATCAGGTGCTCATGTGCGCAGCAGATGAGAGGGCACACTCTGCACAAGGTTACAGCAATTGCGCAATAGACTCACAAACACTTTAAAATTAATTTACCCCAAGTTCTTTAGCTGTGTCCCCACCAACCCCCACCAACCACGTTAATTGTACTGTAACTATAAATGGATACCAAAAACAAACAGCATATTAAATCTCCAGAAAGCTATTTCAGAGGAATAAATCAATCCAAATATTCCCAAAATTCATCTTCCAGATAAGCTGATAATCATATGCTCATAAGAAGCAAATGTTCAACTTGAGTCAGTTTTGTATTATATTAATTAACATAATTTTCATCTGCGGTGACAACGGGCCATCTGCTACTCTGGCACCACAGGAGGCTCCGCATTTCAGGGCACTTTAAGCTGTTTCTTCTTGTGCATCGCTGATTCTCATCTGAAGCCTAAGCAAGAGTTCCTTATCTCTTTTGGGATAAGCACTCCCAACAGGCAGCAAACAAACTTTTTTGACTGGTGACCCAATCCCTGCTATCAGCTGCTCTGGGCTCGCAGCAGCGCGGTACCCGGCAGCCGGTACAAGGCACGATACTCCGGTACCCACGCCGGGACCCCGGCTCGAAGTCAGAGAGTACCTGAATAGGAAAAGCCGTCCAGAGAAATAGTCAGCAGGACTTCCTCTGTAATAAATTAAGTGCAAGCGTCAATGGCAGAAGCTATTACCTGGATTATCAATAAAATTGGCCTGGGGCATAGGAATTACGAGGAGACACCTCTACAGACACGACTGTCTCCGACACAAACTTGCTGAGCTACGGCCAACTGGCCACCTCGGACATTCTATTTTTATTTCAGAGGGAGTGAAAAAGCCAACAGAAAACCATTGCTACTTGTCCTGACTGTCTCTACCTTCCAGCCTTACAATAAATATGGAAGAATACAGAAATGGGTGAGGTTTTCCTAACCGTTATTGTCACTCACAGGCTCCCATAACTCAATGGGATTTCTGACAGTACTCCCAAATAGCACCTGAATCTGCAGAACCCCGGGGTGAACAACCATCATTTTGGCAAAGACAAGAGGAAAATCACCCACATACTGGGCAATAAGCCCCCTGAACTTCAATAAGAAATAACAACCTTGTACTTAAAAGCAAGTTAATTTACTCTGCTATTTTTAGCTTAATTATGTAGATGAGCAAGCTATTTCCAAGTCAGACCTGACAAGCTGCAACGATTTCATAAACAGAAAATCCCTTAGAAGATGCAGCTCAGTCCCCAGCTCTGGATCCAAGCTGGGAAATGACGACCAGCACCCGGCTCTGCAGGCCAGAACGGTTTCTTAACTATCTGCACCACACTGAACGTTGACGTTCCTACAAGTCGCCATCCTGTAGCTTCGAGATCTGCCGACCTCCCTTCACCTCGGTGTTCGCCACCGAGTCCCAGCTGGTCCCCAAGCCATCCTGGACCCTACGTTTTTGCGGGAGAGGGTGCCTCATCCTTCACAGGGCTGTAAGACACTGAGCAAATTGACGGTGATGGCTATTAACAAATGTAACCAGACCACCGGTGAACATTTCCAGGCTCTGACACAAAATATTTTCCAAATAAAATCTTACAACGCTGATAAAGGTCATTTACCAGAAATCAATATTTGGAAACAGACTCCTGAGCGCAGCAGATTAACACTGGTGACGATAGTATTTACTTTCATTAAAAGTAATATTTGCAATAATAGAGCATTATTTTATGCTATGCATAACACACGCAAGGAAACCTAAACTATTTAAATGTAAATGAGAACGTTCACATTTGACACCAAGACTTTGCCATTCGTTATTTGCCAGAAGAATTAAAGGATTTCTATTTACCAATTTTAGCACGCAGTGAACCGCCTGTGTTTTTCACCAGGCATTCCAGCGAGCCCCGCGCTCGCTCGCGCCTGACCCCTTCCAGTCTCCTGTCCCCATCCCATAGATTACATTAATCCTCTTGTTTGTTCTTTCTTTAATTAAATGATACAATCTTTCAGGCAGCCTGCGCACAGATATCAGCAGATAAAACTTACAAAAACTGAGCGTACTCATGGGAATAATCTTTACCACGTTAATTAGCCCCCAAAACAACGAAATGGAACCCCAGATTATTAAGGGAGAAGCACACGGAAAAAAAAAAAAAAAAGTAAGTATAACAAGCCCCGATTTCCCGAGTCCCTGACTCTGGCTGTTGCCTCTCATCCCCAATAAGCACGGAAAGAAATGACCTGACAGAGCTGAGAGAATGTCCATTTTTGAAGGTTTTTTTAATGGGCACGTTAAATAAGTATCCACTTAGGCTGAAGTAAAGTTGACCCTCTCTAGTAACAAGAGACTTGCAGAAATCCCAAGATCCCTTCAGAAGATGCATTATAATACTTTATTGTGACATTTAACACAGGGACCAGTTCCCTGTCTCAGGCACCAGCCTACAGGAGAGCAATTCATCTGGAACCAGCAGACTTGCTAGGGAGAGGCTTAGACCCATAACCTGGAGAAGAGTTGACGGGCACCTAAAAGGACTTGAAGGATTTTGATGGATGATGCAAAGAAGTCAACTAACTAGCTTTGATTTCTGTTTTCTCTCCTTCCTCAATACCATGATTAATTACACAATAATCACTGAGAAATTGGTCACTACAACAACTCAACCACCAGCTTTTAGTTGTTATCCCAAGGAAATGACAAAATTTTTTTTGATCTTACGAACTAGCCTCTCTTCTCCTGTCCCCGCTAATGATATTTCAAGGGAGAACAGTTTCGTCTTTTATGAAAAAAAAACCCCACACGTTACAGAAATTCTTCAAAGTGCTGCCTCTCTAGCAATTAAAAAGTGACAGCCTGTTACAGAAGAGGAGGATATGCGCTATTTTTGTATACTGCTAAATAGGTAATGCCATGCCAAGAGAAATCAGAGCTGTGGTCTGACTAGCACATATCCACGGGAGATGCACGAGTACGTATCTGTCCCGAGACTACTGCCAGCAGGCGAGGCAAAGCCTCACCAGGTCCCACACCGATCCTCCCCAGCGCAGGGAGGTGAAGGATTGGGCTGGGGGCAGGTAAAAACACGTACGCTGGAAAGGAAAGAGATGCAAAACATGACATAATTTCTGGCATTTTCCCCGAGCGCTCCCTATAATGCCACTCTCTGTGAACGCTCAAGTGAGAGGGAGACAGACCAGCTTGCATCACTTTTGGATACTGCTGTACCTACGTGCCGGTGCTGGTGCAGGGACCTGCATCGATTAAGGTTTCTCATGAAGGCTCTTAACCCCCGAGGCAGTGAGGTTTGGAGCGTTTGAGGGAAGAAATGGCAAATGATGGGATTAAATTCTATGACAGTATTATATAGGACATGAGCCCTCCTGGCTTGTAAGGATCCAAACTAACGACCACAGGGCCTTTTCCAGTTTTGCATCTCGGACACGTGAAAGAGGAAGCTTTCACATCGCAGCTAATGAAGCACCAACAAGATCTATCTTTATCCTTCACCAAGGGCAACAGCTTACGAGCTCAAGCAGATAACATTTATTCTGCCATCCAGACAGCTTTTAAACAAATAAAAGATTTGAAACTATAATGCTATTGATTGACAAAAGTATGGACTTCAAATGCTTTGTATAAAAGAACAACAGTTTGCTTTTAGTTATCTAATGCTGATGGTGTGATACATTCAGCCTTCTTCATAATTCAAGGCAGTACATGTTTTTGCTGTTAAGGACACTGTTAATTTGAAATCTAATCATTTGGAGAGAAGTCATAAGTGCTCTCAAGTGTTTTCACAGTCACATTTGCATAGTCTTACAAAATATTCAGAAGCCTCTCCTCCAGAAGATCCACACAAACAACAGGAGAATACCAAGAATAGACCAGACCTGAACATACCGCACCACGGCGGCACTTCTCCTATACACAAACGAAGCTGGGAAGAGATACAAAATTATTTGCTCCCTGTAACCATGCCACGTATCATTCTTCATAAGCCATCTGAGTACTTGAGCGCACTGCATGGCCCTGACCGCGGTCACAGAGCACCAGGGTCTCCAACAAAGACGTGCAAAGGAGTACAGCTTCCTTACGCCCCGCTCCCTCTCCCCCCCCCCCAGCCCAAGGGGTCTGAGAGCCACTTACTGATTACTCGCCCAGGGTGGCCATCAGCACGTGTCCCCCACCCTAAACACTCAAGCGCACAGCCAGATCCGTGGCGGCGTGCTTTTCCCACTCTGTCACTGAGCCACACAGCTAAGCGGCAGCAAAAGACGAAAAAGCTTCACGCTGTGCGATATTTCTGCTGATGACAAGCCTTTGACAATTTAAAGCACGTGAATAGAAGCTTTTGCGGTCAGATAAATGGCCCACGTGCTAGCAATTAATATACACGGGCAATAGGGTTGATCGTCAGCTACCAGAATACAAACGGAGCCTTTCTGACTTTCAGAAAGTTTAGCCGAGCTCCACGCGCTCAGCGGCCGCAGCGCCCCAACAGGTCTCCGAGGAGAGGGATTCCCCTCCGTGGGCCCCCACGCAAAGCGCATCTCCCCGCAGGGAAAGCTCTCTCGCGCGATGCCTCCTGCGGCACGGCCCCGAGCAGCCTCTCGGGGCTTTCCCACCCTGCGCAGTCTCTCGCGCGGAATAAGCCTTTGGTCTGGAGTTGCAAAGCGCGCCGGCCCAGCCCAGAACTTGGGTCTTCCTCTTGTCCAGCGGGCTCCAGGCCCCGCTGCCTCGTGTGGAGTCGAGACACGAGCCAATTGCAAACACAAACCAAATCCTTTCCGCGCTCCTACTTGCTTTAATCCCGTTCTTGTTACAGCAGCCCTGAATTTACAGATGTCACTTGCACAGAAAAAGGAGTGGGGAATTTCTTTTTGTTTACGTGTATTTCAAATAGCCAAACCCCCGCGTTTCCTACACATATTAACTGCCATTTCTGTCCCCCATTCAGACCACACTGCTTCACTAAAGCACATCATTAACAAAAGCGTCAGTTGACTAAATTGACATGCTCCAAATGCCGCTTAATCCTCAGAAAACAAATCTGGTAATAAAATTGCACCTACTAACAGGTCAGTAAGACTAAGCTAAATTCACGGGCAAGCCTGACCCTGAACAGGCACAGACGTATTGGTGTCACCCAGATGCTGCTATGTTCGTGGCACTTATTAGGACAATAGTGACATCTGAAATACACGTACGGAATCTGCCCGTTCATAAAGACAGACATAAAACTCGCAGGCACTGGCTCGGCCCACATTTGGATTCCCAACATCTACCTTATATCTGTTTTAACTTTGTATTTCACATTGCGGTTGATAAATGAGAGGTGGCACAGCATGACCGAAAGCTTAATTCCATACCACCTCCCTGCGATTAAGACAGGTCCCGTACAAAGTCACAGAGGAACTTCGGAGTCATGGCGGAGAGGGGTCTATCAGGGAAAGGCACTGTTTTTCACACACGAGCCTCGAGCCAGAAACATCAAATCCCACCAGAAAGCCCTCCCATTACATCACAAAGTTGCCATTTGAAATCCTGTATACAAAAGTGAAATCATTTCCTTTTCATTTCCTGGAAACAGAGGAAAAAAAAGTCTCTCCAAAGGAAGGAAGTATTCCTCTCATAATTACAGTTTGGATTAATCCGAATTTTGCAGAAACATACAGCCCTTGGTTTGCAGACGTGTCATTAGCCGTTATTACCTGGAAGATCCCGTGAAACTGAAAAATGAGATGGTCAAACTCCTGGGTACAGAAATAATTGCTTTTATGTTGGATTGCTTTGCTTAATTTCAGAGAAAGGTAGACTCTGATAAACCGTATTCCTTCTCGTATTTCAAAATGTGTGATGTTACAGTTCGTTTAAGGTCCCCTTCCTCAGCCTCAATACCACTCAGACTCAAAAACTCATTTCACTTCCCTTCTTATACCCGATAGTCGTCGCTAGTGTTGCTGCTGTAGAGAAACTAGAGTCTATATGGAAGTAAAATACGCAAAAATGTAGGAAACCCCGACTCTGTACCTCGAATTCCCTCAACCCCACTGCACGTTTTTTGGACTTGAACACTTCCCCAGCAGAACTCCGCCTGCGAGCACGTCACTTGTGCGGCTCCCATCCGAAGCCAAATCGGTCCTCCCCGTCTGAGTGAAGAGCAGCCGTTACTACCCCAGCTGTAAACAGAAAACATTTTGCTACCAACCATACGGGCAAATAAGTCTGGCAAAAGTGTCGTTATTGTAAAGAACAGAGTAATCACTGAAAGTTTCCTGGGGTAGCGAGGAGACGGAGCAATTAGAGACAGTCCAGATTGTTGACCAACACACTTCAGAGTTCCCAATGGTTTGCAAAGTCTTTCTGACCAAACTTTGGTGGTTCCTATTTCTCCCTAGAACTCGGAGTAATCTGCCTCCTGAAAACACAAAACAAACACAACAGCAAAAAAAAAAACAAAATAAGGGGATAAGAGAGAGATGAAATTGCTGATGGATGCTGCTGGTATAACTTCCGAGCAAGCCTACCTCCTGCTCTCTTCAAACGCGCTTCACCACGCTGGGACCGTTTGTCAGACCGCAGCCGCTGCCAAACTGCAAGATGATACCCCTGACAGTAACACAACTCATTACACACTGATTTATGGAACGAGAGCTCAGAGGGGCCCAACACACAATCTGGAAAAAAAAAAAAAAAAAAAAAAATCCCACCAAATCCATCCGCAGAGCTGATATTTAATAGGTTTATGCATTTTATAGCAGCTTTAAGTGTGCTCCTATAAGAGGCAGGGAGGATGTGCTTATTCAGAAGGAAAATTCACTTCTGTCTCCAGTCCGCTTTATTACATAGTGGTCTGTAGCAATCGCTCTGGTTAAAGACTGCCAGCACTCTCCAAGACAACATTTGGGCACAGACGTCCCCGGGGAGAGACAGTAGCACCTTTCGAGAACACCTTGCAGGTAGAGCCAAAACACTTAGCTTTAAGCTGTGAAGATTTTACACTTGGCAAACAGTCAGGTCAGCAGAAAACACTCCTTTTAACCTCTCCCCACCGTCCCCGCAGGCTCCCAGACCTGGCCACCAACCCTGCCTTCTCTGCAGCTTTGTCCCCCGCGCCAGCTCGCCTCACCTTTGGCTGCAAATGTCGGGGACAGTTCGAGACATGGAGAAGACCAACAAGAGGTCGGGTCCGATGTGCAGGGAATTAAAGGTGCCTCCTGGCCTTCCTTTTTCTCCCACTGCCTCCTTCTGCCAGGCTGTGGTGTGCCAAGGTGTTTTACCCTACAAGCCTTGTACAAAGGTGGCATCTCGCAACCCCTTGGGGCCCGCAGGTCCCAGCCAGGCACGTGGAACACGCACCGCAGCGGAGCTCCGCCGGCGCCACGGGCCCCTGTGCCACGTCTCTGCCCCCTTCTCCCACGTGAAGGGCTCTGCTGTCTTGGCTACTGCTCAAATTTTCCCCAAGCATCTGCCACAAGAAATAGCGAGGGACTTCTGACATCCTCAGCGTTGCCCACAGACAAGAGGGCCGTTTACTCTTCCAGGAAAGCCACCAGGAGCCAAGATGAGAGGGGCCAAAAGCCTGCAGAGACGTGATCAGCGGGTGCCCAAGCACTCCTCACTGCCGAAACGGACAGTCGGTCCTTTCCCTGTTAAGTTTCCGAAGAGAACTCTAAGTGTCCATAAACATTCTGGTGCCTCTGAGCCCACCTCTCCCGCTAACTCCCTCCCGGGGCTTCCAGGAGCCCCGCGGTAAAAGATATTTTACAACGCTTTATTGAAGCGAGCTGGTATAGACCAGAGGAGAATGCTCAATGAGGCAACACCAATCCGTCCTTTAAAAGCAAACACCCACATGAGTGGTTCTAGGTATTAGTTATTAATATAAAGTACTATTTTTTCTCTAATACTTTGCCCAGGAGTTGAAATTGAACTGCAATCCATAAAAATTATGAACCTGGAGGTGGCGGTGGGGAAACAAAACAAAGCAAGATGACAACTTTGTGTTTTAAAAAGCATGCTATCAACTTGGGAGGAGAAAATACACACTTCATTTTGTCCAAACCGATGGAGTAAGTAGCAGAAAACACAATTTATTTTCAGTATGTCACACACTGTGTGCATAAAACTCTGCCTAAGAGCCTTCTCCCTCCCCTGCTCCAACTGGTTAGGAACCTTCTAGCGAAGAAGTTAAAACGAGAATTAAATCTTTAAACAGCTTGTGTTTGCAGGAGAAAACAGTGTCAATGAAAACAAGTCCAATTTGTCGATCGTACTGAATTGATAATAAAAAACAACATATGAAAGCTCTATTTTAATGTTATTTAAAGTGACAATATTCAAGCATTTTATTATAAAACGAATAAAATCTTGTCATGTTATTACATATTATTACAACAGTGACAATCAATAAATTAATACACACTAATTACAACACTTGACTACAGCACTTGGTTAGGAAAGGGGAAAAAAAAAAAAAAAAAAAAAAAAGGACCACATCCCAGCGAGAAGAAATGGGAAGGATTTACAGCTCTAACAGCAGTGTTATGAACAGCACATCGAATCTCAGCCAGATGTTTCCCTATGCAAACAAAGAGCTTTGTGACAAGACCTCTAAGGGTCTGGGTTTGGTTTTGTTTGTTTTTTGTTTTTTTTTTTTTTTTTTGTTTTGTTTTGGTTTTTTTCACACCACGGAGCTGTACTGTTGCAGTTCACAACGCCAGGCAGGCAGCCAGGCACGTACAAAACCACACGCACACACTTTGAAAACGTGAACACTTTCTCCTAAGCGATGCCACAGTAATCAGCATTTGGTTCAAAGTGGTGCGTTTAAAAAAAAAAAGTTCAGACTTTTAGTAAATTTATAAGTAAATTTAAAGTAAATAAGTAAATTTATTTTAATTTGCACATAGTAAAAGACGATCAGCCAAGCAGTTTCCTACAAGCACATCTTTTTTTATCTTTCCACATGGTGACCATGGTCAAAAATTATTGAAATCCTGAGATTTCGAAGCTGACCTTTATACTAGCTCCAAACTTAGTATCTGAAACAGGGTGAGGATAGACAGGGAAAGGATATAGGGAAAACAAGACGTACAAAGCCTCTACAATAGCTGGAGTGCACTGCCACTGCAAGCAACAGTCTGGGTGGTATTAAAATGTTTCAGCTAACCTATTGCAGATTGCAAATCTCGTTTAGTACCGAACTGCATTTTGTCTTCTCTCCAGGTTACCTGTTACTGCACTGCTTATGATAACACAACACTTGAGAAAGGCTGACAGACACCCTTTAATTAAAAGGGATTGAAAATGTACTTAAGGCAGCACAGTTGGCCACAGGAAAAAAAAATAAAAAATAATCAGTGCTTTCCTTCATAAATTTGGAACACTTCTATATAAAGGATATGGATAGGCTCTTACCCCCCTTTAACTTAACTGAAGCTAGTTCACTTTTGGTTTGCCAGGGGCTGCTCAGAAGCCAGTCCTACCACACTACAACCCTTCCCACACCAGCTCCTCAGCCAGAAGCTATGAAAAAGAAAAAAAAAAAAAAAAAAAAAAAAAATCAACTTTCTTCTCTTTAGACATTGCCAACGGTCATCTCTTTTCACACACTTCTGCCTTTTTTGGCATAACGCTTGGAAGTTGCATCATCCTTTCAGCTTCGCATTTAAAAGGCATCGCCACACTCAACACTGACGCTTTGGAAACCTGACCTCATCACTGCTGAGAAGTAAATACTGCTTTGGACTGCCTTTCCCTCCCCTTCCCCGAGCTGACAACGAAGAAATCTTGTGCCTGCCGCTTCATGAGATTCACTGCGAAGCTGAAGTTCAAATTTATGGCAGATGGTATCACAATTTCCACTTTACGTAAAGGTTGCATCAGTGCGCTGAGCTGATGAACTCAGATGTGTAAAATCTAATTTCAAGTGAAATTCTGCTGTCTGACATTGCTTTTTCAATAGTGAAACCTATTCTCCCACTCCCTGCGTGTGAGTCCTACAAGGTCTCCCAGAGAGGTCCACCAGTGCAACGCAGCAGTCGGAGCTGTGCCCCCCCCCCCCCATCCCACCGGTACTTTGCACGAGAGCCGCAATGCAATGCGCAGAGCATCCTATGATTTTCTGGAGCAGAATCAGAAAACACAAAGCTTTGCGGCCGAAAAAAGAACTCTTAGAAAAAAAAAAAAAAAAAAAAAAAGCTGTGAAGCTCAGCTGGGTGAGGAGGATGAGGAGGACAACCACGTTTCCAGTGCACTGCACAGACCCGGGGGGCTGATGTAGAAGTCTGAACGCCAGGAACTGCTGGTTGGGATCCAAGGGCTTGGGTTACACGGGTCAGGCCTGGTGATCTAACAGTCCCCCGACCTTAAGTCGATAAGCCACGCTAACTAAGCGAGATTTTATAAATTAAACATATGCATAGAGCAGTAACAAAGGCTCTTCTGAACCTTGACTTGAAAGTTCTTTCCTAAAGGGAATAGTAAATATTTTTAGAACTACATTTGCAAAAGACAGATGCTATCCAGAATGGTGTTGTTAAGCCTTAAGACTTCAGGCGCCTCACTGTAGGGGGGATGAGGCAAAGAAGGGAAGGAAAAGAGCCATTTCCAACACAGAAGGTGTAACTGAACCTCCCACCACCTTTGCATTAAGGTCTCACGGTTACTCAGGTTGAGTTTTGCCTAGCAGGTAACAGGCACGGTACATAAACAAAGTAACTGTGATTTCTAGTACCTGCATAGGTACAATCTTACCCTCTAGTATTTACTATATCTAATATATTTTCAATATGTATACACCATCCATAGATGGATATACTAGGTATACACAGTATATATACAATACTATACGTAATTTATACACAATACAATTATATAGTATTCACTTCCAGGCAGTGGCTACAGAGGACATACACTGTTTCAGTTATGCTTTGGGTACAAGTGGAATACTCACCCTAGGGAAAACGCAATGAAAAATAAATGCTTTTGGACCATTTGAAAAATCATCCCTTTATCTTGCTGACACAGTGATAGGTGACACTGTCATTTGTAAAGCTGAACGGTCCGATTGGGAGAAGGTGTCATGCTTCGCTTCTGCAGCTCGAGCCATTTGTTAGGGAGATAATGCATCAACTGCTCTTCAGAAAACGAAAACTACATTCCGCTAATTTTAAATCCAACAGCTTTGTTACTTCACTTGAATCCTTAATCACACTGCCTTTCAAACACATAGTTTTGGCTCTTCGTTTCTCCTCTCTCCCGGTAATTTGATAACGCAACTTCTTTAACATGTTTTCAGCCCTGGCGGGATGCTAGCATGCTGCAGCAGCCCCGGGTGCCCCACCTTGGTGGGGTTCAGCAAAAGCTTCACTCCGAAGACACCGCACACGCACTTGCGTGCCCTTCACCGCAAAGGGAGGGAGCTTCCACCTCCCGGGAGCACACACGGATTTCTCACGGATTTCCATCTCTGCCGTTTTCCATTACTACAGTTTCCCATAGATAGGTCCCATTTGCCCCCCCCATTAGTATAACGAGGAGGCCCTGCGCCCATGATGCATGAAGCAGGGTACGTGATCTCCACGCACATGCGGTGGGTGCCCCCTCCCTGCCGGGGACTCACAGCTGTCCCCAACGGGGCTGCCGGGAGCAGACAGCAAAGGACAGTCCAAGCCGCAGACCTAAGCCCAGGGAAGCAAAGTAACAGCAAACGAGCTCTGCTCAGGATGAAACCCTCCTACATAACCTGCCTCGCTTCCACCGTCACGGGCTTTTTCCTAAAAACACAGCTTCATGTATCTGAAATTCTCTTCCCGGGCTGAGGATTCACCTTGAGGGCGGTGAGCCCCCGGCGCAGGGTGCCCCGAGAAGCTGTGGCTGCCCCATCCCTGGAGGTGTTCAAGGCCGGGTTGGACGGGGCTGGGAGCAACCTGGGCTGGGGGGAGGTGTCCCTGCCCAACATCCCTAGATGATCCTCAAGGTCCCTTCCAATCTAAACCATTCTACGATTTATGATTTCCCACCAAGCAGGTGTTTCTGCAGGTGGGCTGAGGACCCTCGGGTGCTGAGCACACGTGGAAGCTCTGAACCTGCGTGGCGGTGTCCGAGGGGGGCACCTCTGAACTCAAACGGTTCTGTCTCTGCCACACTTTAAAAAACCACAGTAAATGACTGACCCCTGAAGGGCCCAACTTTTGACAGAAGGAGCAACTGAGGCAATACTGAAATAAGCATTGCTTCTATGTCGTCTTTATCCATCACATACTATTAGGGAAAAAATAAAAACCAAACCCACACAAAATCAACATAGAGGGCAAAACCTGCTTTCCTCCTCTGGAGGGCGGAGGGGTATTTGCAGAAGGGAAGACAAACCCTCTCGTAGACACGCACAGACCGCACGACAGCCCTGCAAGGAAGCGACAGCCAGTTCTCACGTGACGGTTCACGCACAGGGAAAGGAAAAAGCACTGGTCCAAACCCCGTATATCAAAGCCTCGCTGCCTGAAGTGGGATGGAGATATGCATTTTTACCAAATACCACAATCTCAATTTTCATAATCCAGACTACGCCCTCTGGTTCTCCAACAGCTGACGGCACTTTAGGAAGCTGGGGGTCCCCAGGTCCCAGCCAGGGACATGCTTCTCCCTCTCCCGTGCTTTCAGGCCTTTTTTGGTTTTGTTTTTTTTTGTGCATACCACCATCTGGCAAGCTGAGCGCATATCAAAACTGCCTTTTTGAAATAAGGGAAGCAGAAACCAAAAGTCAAGCCGTGCGTTTCCAGCCCGAGGGAGAGAAGAACCACCTTTGCAGCTCCGTCCTCTGTTCCCAAGCCCTTACCCAACACCCATCCCCCTGCTGGAACCCATCCCGTGCATCCCTGCCCCAGAGAGGGTGAGAGGTGAAATTCCCGGCTCAGCAGCCGGGACAACCCTTCTCCCAAGTGCCACTGACACAAACCAGGCTGACTCCTGACTCCGGGTCACACTCCCCATCCCTGCCCAGCAGCAGGCTGCTGCCTGCCACCTTCTGCGCTCCCAGTGCCTCCGCAGAAAATTAGCAACTTGTTTTATTGAGTGACTAGTTACTTGCCTTCTTTCTTTCTTTTTTTTTTTTTTTAATTTTATTTAAATGTAAGACATCTGCCAAAAACTGGAGGTGCCCAACCCAACCTCTCTTCTGCTTGCTCCAGGACCCCCTTGGGGTGAGGCGCCACGGCATCCCTCCACAGCCCGTGCCACCTTGCTCTACGCCACTTACAACCATTTTGTAAAAATAACTGAGCTCGCCACTTTTACAGCTTGTGCCGCTCATTCTTCATTAAATACACCTCTCCTTGGAAAAACCATTTACTCTAGCAGGAACACCACGCATTTATTACTGGCACAGACAGCAGCCCATAATGTTGACAAATGCTATAATGATTGGTAAAACACTTACTGGTAGAGCAGGCTTTGGGCTTAATTTCTAACACGCTGACAGCAGACGGTGATAAATATTATATTTATTTGCACTTGAGCAGAAATAGCACAGGCAAGCGGCCTCTGCGTGCCCAGGTAACGTCAGCTGGAGCTTGAGGATACTCCAGATCGCGCTCCACCTTCCAGTTTCTGACACCTTTTGCCCGGGCCAAAGCTTCACAGGAGACAGTGGAAATTCACAGCATCGCTTTCCCACGCGCTGCGTGTGGCGAACCCCAGGAGCGCAGACAGCGGGGAATTCAAGCGAGTCACAACACATTTATTATTATTTTTTTTTTTCTGCGAATACAGTGATTCATCCAATCCAGGACCGCTCAGGGGAGAGAGCTGCTTTGAGGAGGAAAGTTCAGTATTTTAAGGGAGGAACTTCTGGCAAACGGCAGGACAGAGGGAGGCGCGCTCACCCCGCTGGCACGGGAGGGGAAAGGGTCCCGCTCTGCAGCGCCCGGCCGAAACGGGGAGCCGGAGCCCGGGCGTCGAGCCGTGCAGGTGACCTCCCTCAGCAAGGGCCACCCACCGCCGGAACGAGCTGCTGTCGTGCCCTTTCCCCTCTGCATCCAAACATTTCGGGCTTGGCATAATCCTGACATACAACAGGGGCTTTCCTGAGGTCTGAAGAAGACTCCTCCAGATTAAACAACACCAAAAAAAAAACCCAAACCAAACAATAGTAGTGTCTCATTTTGCTGTTGTTTGTAATCTAATCGCCACAGTGCCACATTCAAACTCATCCTTCTGGGTTTATCAAGGCCACAGCCTACACGTGCCCAGTGAAACTATCCCTTCCCAGAGGGAAATACACGTTCTTCCCTCTGGCGGGACATGGGAAGGGGAGGAGAGCCACGATATTGGAGATCCGTCCCTGTGGCCACCTCGGCTACTCATTCTTCTGATGGGACAGGAGCATTACTGCTCAGCAGGGCATGGGGAAAACCCACCTGGATTCATATTTGATGGATGCCCGCATCGGTAGTTACACAAAAAGCTATCTCAGATGAAGGTCAACAACTGGGTAAACCCATAACATCGCTGTACCCTAAAGAAAACCAGATTTCCTCACGCAACGCTGGCTCACAACAGGGAGCTATCTTCCCACGGGTAGTTCGTAACAGGTCTGCGTTTCAACAGCAAGCAGCAAACAAATGATTCTGCCATTTTTCCCCCACTACATTTTAGTAGCATGATGATGAAGTTGAAAGCCTTCCCTAGGCTTTCTCAAGCTGCTTTCCACTCTCCGGGTGCGCGCCCCAGGAAGCTCGCGCGCATAGACAGCCCTCGGGAACGTCTGCCTTCGTATCCGCCGCTAACTCGGACTGAACAGCACCCGTTGCAAGCCACGGCGAGACGGAGAACCCGGGCTTGGGAGCCTGGGAATTTGGTACAGCCTTGAGCATCTCTGCCAAAAAAGTACTGGGATACTGTTACGGATGATGGGAAGAACGGGGTGCACAGGGAAGGGGGAGGCAGGCAGCCGCTTCATCTCCTCTCTGCTTTTTCCTGGGTCAGTCTCGGAGTTCAGAGAAGTAGAAAACAACAGCAGTAACCAAACACTATGAAAAGCCAGAGCCCAAGAGAAGTGGAGCTATGTTTCCCTGAAACGAGTGGATATTAGTTTTCTGACAGCTTAAATATTGTATTCTGCTTACTGACTGTCAGTAAATTTACAAACAGTTGGCAGTTTGGCTTACGACCAGGACCCAAAGGAATGTTGACTGTAGCAATTTAATGGCCTGTTCCTATCAGCAATAGCAGCAACGTTTAAGATACTTCTCATTGCGAGTGAATTTATCTTAAAAAAAAAAAAAAAAAAAAAACCACACAACCACAACAAAACACACACAAGCAACCCAACACAGCAGAAGAGATGCTAGTTTTACATTCCTCACCCTGCTGAGGCCTCGTATTAGATCATTATTCATTCCACACGCCCCCAGCCACTTCCCCAAAGCTTTGAATTTTGCTTCATTCCAACTGCTAGGATTGCAAACTCAGTGATGAAAATAGACAAATTTTGGCTTTTTAACAAAAAAAAAAAAAAAAACTCACTCCTTAACAAAAGCTTTATCTAGTATTTAAGCAGCGATGAGTTAGCGATGCTGCTACACCAGAGACACTAAGACTGGACGTTCTTAAAGTTTCCAAATTTCTTCATGCCAGAACAGAAAATACAGACAGATAAAAGCCTTAAGAGAGCCCTGAGATTTGAGCGCTTACAGAGCGTGCAATTCTCCAGACGCCCATTTACCAGCCTCCTATCGCCCGGCGTGTTTTGCCCGCAAAAAATACTGCGGCTCCCATCCAAGAGGTGGTGGCTTTGTGCCTCCCGTGGTCCACACCGTCCCCCTTTCCCACTCCCTCCCACGTGGAGCAGCACCAGGACGAGCCCGAGCTCACTGAGCTGTGCCAAAACCTCCCCGCTGCCCGAGAGATGTGGGGCTGCTCAGGGATATGCTTCTCCGTCAGCGGCCACGCAGGCAAGATGTGAGCTCAGGCTCTCTCCCTGGATGAGCTCCAGCCTGAAAATTTTCAGCAACAGCACTGATGAAGCGGATAATTTCTAAATGACTTCTCCATCCTGTCCAAGCGTGGTCAGTTCGCCAACACCAAAGGGGTTTTTGCCAGCACTTGCTTTGCTCCAGCACCGTGATGCACCTCCACCAGCAGAGCTCTCCAAGCACCAGTTGCACCTACACAGGCAGCGCATCCCAGTGAAACTGGACGGTCCAGCAGGACCTGGTGAATTATTTCCTTTACCGTAGTTTCCTCCGTCTCAACCTGCTTCCCATGAATTTCTGGAACCGCCCTAAAGACCGCACTCGACAGGCTACGATATGCATTTCACTGCAAAGAAATAAATCTACGGAAAGGGCCACAGTCAGTTAAACTAATCCAGAGATAGTACAGGGTGAAACGAGTGTGGGAAACTCATCAAAAAGGAAACTGTATCAAAATAAATTCGGGATACCCATCTAGGAATGTGAACTGTTGCTTTCCATGCAATTATATAGGAGACAAATCATAGCTCTGGCTAAAAATGTAAACATCTCTATAAGCAAGAGGGGAGGAAAAGCAGGGTCTCCAAACTAAAAGGCTCTCACACCATTAAATGTAATCACTGAGCAACTATTAGCCAGTCTGAAGAGAAGATGAAAGGATAATGGAGGGAGATATGGGCTGACAATTACAGTGGAAGTGAAGTAAGTGAAATAGTCCATATTTATTTTTATTAAACTTCCACAGATATTAATAGCCAGATTGTACTGAGGGGGAGGAAGGGAGGAAAAAAAAAAATAGCAAGAATAACCAAAATGCTGGAATTAGTCTCGGGTTCCCCAGAGAGTCCTTCCCCGTAGTCTGAGACAAGGACAGACTCACGGCCACCCCAGCTCCAGACCACGGCACATCAGGGCGTGCAAATCACACAACCGAGTGGGAAACTTTTGCTTGTCCTAATACGGCCCTTTTGGACCGGGCTATAAAAGGAGCAATAGCATCAGAAGAATTTCATAGCGACAACAAAAACAAAACTTGCTTTTCATAGGTCCAGATTTTAAGGACATAGCCATTTTCCTCGGCAAAGCTCAAAGAAGTCGGCTACTATCGTTACTGTCATTTCATAAACAGGGGAGCTGAAGCACGGGGAAGCGGAACGACACACCGAGACCATCCTGGGGGCCAAGGCCTGGAGCCCCCCTCCCACCAGACCACCCAGTTTCCCCCAGCTCCTCCCCACCACTGAAGGATTCCTCAGGACTTTATACAACTGCTTCCCGGCCTCAAACCCTTACAAATGGGATGTCAACGGTCCACGGACTTCAAGAAAAATATGCAGGACACTTTATCTTGCTGCTTCCAAGAAAACTGAAGTGACGCTTGCTTTTAAAGACCTGCCTCACTGTATTTAAGAATTACCATTACACAACTGCGCCCACGAAGAGACGCGCGGGACAGTTATACGCTGCAAAGCACTATCAGACAACTGCTCCCAGCAGCACGTGGAGCATCCCTCCACACTGCAGTACTCCTTTTAAATCTGCCTACTAGAAAACCCAGCGGTGTAAATGAGTCAACACCAACGCTCTTCCCAACAAGAGGAACATCTCCAGAATCCACGGATAACGTGCCAGCTGACACCCTTCTAGCTGTAAAGCGCAGCAGGGTTCATTTTTAAAATGTTGTAGGAGAACCTGCTCAGGGAGCAAGGCGACTACGTGAGAAATATGCGTTTCAGAACATCTACCTTTCCTTACAAGAGTAACCTATATTACATTTCGGGAAAAAAAAAAAAACAAACACCACCAAAAACCAACAAACCTCCCTGTTCGAAACATTGGGTGAAGGGCCCAGGAGAAATGTTTCCAGGAGCCCTTCGTTAAGGCTACGTTGGAGGACTGCTTCGACTGATGCCTCAAAACCCCAGTGCAGTTTCTGCCCGCGCCTCTGGACCAGTTGCGGGTGGCTCAGCAGAGGTTCCCCTCCGTCCCTGCCACACGAGAAGTCCCAGTACAAAGTGGGATTAATATTAGGATAAAAATACATACAAGAGACCAAAACGAAGCTCTCCAGGACAAGGCCTGCCATCTTTGCTGCACGCTGGTTACTGCTGAGGATGACGAAAACACAAATCCTCGAGCGGCCTCACCAAGTCATACCGCTGTTCTTTATGTCCCCTTTCAAACCGCTATACAGAGGAGCCATCAAATAAACAAACCAAAGACAACGCTGGTGCTATTTGTAACTCTTTTCTGACATTTCCTATTCTAAGCCCAACAGCAAGTGTTAAACAAGTGTTAAAGCAAGTGTTAAGTGTTATTAAAAAAAAATAAATTAATATTTGGATAAGCAAATATATAGCAGATAAAATGCTAGGAAGACAGGAACGAAGGTTGCACCGCCAGCATGGCATGTGCTCCGGTGGCGTGCCGCCAGCCCAGGACTCAGGAATCATAGACACCTTTTCCGCAGCAGTATTAGCAAAAGCAAACAGTCACTCAGCTATATTACCCTGTAAAGGATATTGCTTTCCCACGAAAAGCTCTGTTGCTTGTCCACAGCACAACCAGCAAACACGGATAAAGACATCTGCAGATGACGTTTGAAAGACGTGGCTAAAACTTGGGCAAAGAGTTAAAATTGGATTTTTATCACTCAGCAATCTGACCCCTTACAGACTTTTTATTAACGGCACAGAAATTGATTTTGTTTGGAGGCATCATGTTCTTACACAGAACATGTTAAAGCTTTAAGCAGAAACAAAATGACCCGGTAATGTCATGACTGAATTGCTTCATGAAGCAACGATAACCGGGCGATCCGGCAGCTGAGCCGCCTCGTGTCACAGCGACCCAGTGCCCACCGTGTACCCACACACAGACGCACATCACTTCAGACATCCACAAACTCAAATCCTGAGACTTTTTTCCTCTCTCCGCCCTCCCAGTATCAGTCTCCTTCATTAATGCCTTGTGCCCCTTCTTAGGAGCCCTGACCAGTACCCAGAAAATGTATTTTCATTTTCCTGCAGGAGTACATATCATGCCAGTTGGAAAAAGATATTTTATTTTGTCAGGTTAAAGAAAAAAAAAGAAAAAAAAAATCAGAAAGAAAAACAGGCAGATCCCCAGCAAAGCACTCCAAAAAATGAACCAAGTTATTCTGTTATGTTTGGCAGTTGTTTGAATTTACAACCGCACATACAGTAATAAACACATTTACTTTTAAACCAGCCAGAAATAGGTTTAAGTAATAAGTCCCGACTCAGCATTCACAAGCAAAAGGACCAAACCCTAATCCTCGTACACTGCAACATTCAGATTCCCCCGCAAATCACAATTTTAGAAGCAATCTCAGCAGTAAGGGAACTCGCCGCTGTTTCGGCCAGGCAGGAAACAGAGTAGGAGCTTAACTGCTAAATAAATGATTCTTTGCAACAATTAGAAATGAAATTAAGTCTTTCTGGAACCCCAGTGCAGCCCTGGCACCGCACCGCAGGCTCCGCTGCCAGACTGGCCGCAATAAAACCTGACCCGGTACTGAGTTAGGAGTATACGCCAAATAACCGAGAGATTTTTTTTTTTTTTCCAGCCTTCATATGAACACTACAGTCATATGCATTTTGCAGCCATCAGTTTTGGTATGACTAATTCCATTTTCTTTTAATGATTTATTAGGGGGGGAGGGAAGGGAGGGCAGGGAGATTCTTGGAGCAGCAGTCAGGAGAAATAAAGAACGACCGCCTTTCACAAGATCAGAGATGTATTTGCACATAAACAGCTGAAGAGAACTGGACTCAACAGCCTGCAGATGCCCGTGATATAATAAGAACAAATAAAAAGCTTATGACACTGTAACTCTGCACCAGCAAAAACATAAATCCCGCTGGAAGCACTGGAGTCAGATGGCCTTTGAAATCGCTCACAGGTTCTAAATTTCCTGGCAATGGACTGCGGGGCTGGTATTAAAACACAAAAACCTTCTGCCAAACAAATGCTGAGGCAATAAATAGCGACAGTAGAGCGGAGACAGATAGGTCTTTGAATCCATTGGTCAAGAAAACGGGTCTCTGGAAGACAGGGCGCCGGGCTCTTTACAGGACCTGACCAAGCGGCCGCAGCAGGTCCCCAGCGCTGGAGGCGCCCCGCGGCACCCCTCTCCCCCCGCCGGGCAGCATCGCTCCGGCTGGGAACGGGCAGCGGGAGGAGGCAGAAACCGCGGGAAGAGGGCTCCGATTCAGTGCACAGCAAGAGCACCATAAAGTCAAAAAAAAAAAAAAAAAAAGCCAAAAAAACTTGGGGGGGGATGTTTAATGACTGGCAATAATGAAGTTAGGGACAACTCTGTTGACGTGGGTTTAGGAGAAGGGAGCCGGGCTCCCCGGGGCTTTGGTGGCATTCGCCCTTCGCTCCGTCCCCCCCGTGCTGAGCGCAGGTGAGCGCCCGGCGGGAGGGTGCCCAGGCAGGGGGCAGACCCCAGCCCCTCGCTGAAGACCCCCGAATCGGAGCCTCTGCCTTCAGGCGAGAGGATTGAGACCCATCAGCACTGAGCTGGAGGGAGACAGGGCGGGGGGCAATCAAGTCATTGCTGGAAAACAAAACACTTACAGTAAATCCCCATGTAAACAACCAACTCTGGGCATATATATATATATTTTTAATCTGTTTCTGTGTCTAAGCACCTCATCTCTAAAAACCATGACAAAGTTCTCACTCCCTCATCCAACTACACACACTCTCTCAACACTTCTAATGGCAAAGCGATGTAGATTGGATCAAACACAGCGCTTCCATTAAGCCGTAACGTACCGAGTATCACTCCGCAAGCCTTTAGTATTCACGGGCAGGCGCTTCCCGCGTGAACCACCCCTACACCATCATTTAGCCAACAATTACTTTCAAAACAGGCGGCAGTACAAGTAAATCTGTGATTATATAAATGCTAATACAAAGCAAAGACAACCCTTAGTACGAATCCAAGGACTAACACAGAAGCACAGCGAGAAAAATATTTTCTTAAGCACATTCTCAATAATCCTACAAAACCCGCGCAGCATCCCTCCCGTTGCGGGATGAACCGGGCCGCAGGTTTACAACACTTCCCAACGTTACTCGGCTGTAAAATGCGGGATTCATTTTACAATCAGAACTGGACAGAATTCAAAGCAAGGGGTCATTAAAACCTGAAAGCCTCTAAGATTTTCTTCTCTTAAGGAAAGTGAGCGAGTATGTGGTTTCTTTGTTGAATGCATTTAACAAAAACAAAAAAACCTTAGTCGTCTTTTTTTAAATATATATATAAAAAAAATATTCCTCACTACTGACAGTTTTCCATAGGAAAAGAAGCGCGAGAGACACAGTCCTTCATTATTTCAATTTGGGGATTTTTTTTTTATTTTTTTTTCCCCGCAAGTAGAAGAGGGTATTTCTTACTATGCAATCTCTGCCGTGGAGACATCGCCGCCTCTGAGCATCGGCTCTCATCCCCCCTCACCAGCTAAGCCCCATTAGCTTTGGTGAACACACACACGGAGGTGGCAATCCAGAGGTGCTCATTAAATCACCCCTTTAATTCACAAGGTGACACCCAGCCGGGACCAAAACAATGACTCAATATGGCACTGCGGTCACTCAGAGAAATTAAAGACATTTCACACATCCAGGCCTAATCTTCTATCAGTATTTATAGGCAACAGATTCGTATGGATTTATAGCCTCGAGGGATCCCGGGATGATCTATTCCCATCTCCCCGTGTAACACAGGCCACATCCTATCAATCAATTCCTCCCCGGCTTCTGCTTTAACTAGAGCATTTCCCTATACATCAATCCTTGATTTAACGCCTTCCACGACAGGGAATCCACTGGGTAACACTTGATAAATTGCTTCAGTGGTTAATTATCCACCCTGTTAAAAAAGCGTATTCCATTTCCTGACAATGTATTACTTGTAAAATTACAACAGAGCTTTAATAAAATGGCCTTTTTTAATCTGTAGCTATTGAAGAATGGCCTAATAAGAACATAATCTCCCATTTTTATACACTTGAACAAAAAAAGACATAAAAGAAGGTACTACTGTAGAGAAAAATGAGGAAGACATGTTTTAAAAGACCTCCCAGTAAAAGAGATAGCGACACGGCCCAGGTCACTCGCCCAGATGTACCAGTTGGCCGTGGAAGAAGACTATTTTAATATACTCTATTAAAGTCACCTTAGTTCAGCAAGCAGTTAAGAAAGGCGCTAAATCCATGGACAACACAACCCTGGACATGAGAATAAGACTCCTGTGATGCTCTTGGCCTTTAAAAGCAGCCTCCCGGTCGGGACGATAACACACGGGCTACAAACATCCTCCTCCTCGTAAGGAACAGGTCCTTCCTGCCAGGGCAACAAGCCCGCCCCGGACACAGATCTTCGCCTGCTCGGAGAGCCTTCACAGCCATCTTCATGTCTAAGCGAACCCCTGGAGAAGCGGGTTAGTGGCGCTTTCTGCTCCGTGTATTCGTCCACGCCGTTCAACACGAGCAGGTCCGTGGTGCAACTTGGGGGGCACCAGAGAGCGGTTAAAGCTCTCCGATAAGGGCAGGATAACAACCTCCAGGTCCCTTGGCCGAAACACTCATTTGCCGGAAGATACACATTCACAAAAACCATCTACTGCGACTGCACAGGTGGGAAAGTCGTACTTAGAGAATACCACGCTATATATTAAAAAACCAACCTCCTCTGCGGAAGGCCTGATCCAGAGGCCACTGAGAGCACTGAAAAAGCTCCCTGTATCATAAAAGCCGAGTCGGGCTGCCCAGGCACATCCTGGCCGGGTGAGGTGGGGATGAGTTTTGCCAATCTGACAGTCTGATTCATATCAAATCAAGTTGAACTAATGAGGCAACAGTTACTGTGACGAAAGCGAGGGAAGAATCGCTTCTCATACAAAGCATCCCAGTGAGCAAAGAGTTACAAGTTCATTTTTCTGCACGTGTCAAATATTTGAAGACATAAACCAAGCCACGCATGTATAAGCTTCTTCTGATGCATATAAAACACATATCATACTTAAACTCAGCAAGTTTAAGGACATTGGGCCTGAGCCAGCATTTTTAAGACCTTCAGGACCAAACTCTTCAGTGCACTGCCTAGGTCATTTATAACAATAATAAAAAAAAAAAAAAAAAAAAGGAGGAGGAGAAGAGAAAAAAGAAGGAAAAAAAAAAAAAAGCCTTTACTATTTTAAACAATTCTCTACTGATTACTCTTCAGCGTGCAACAGCCCACGTCCCTGCTGTGACCGTTACTTCCCAATTAACAGTAAGGCAAGCTTCAATCTAGGCTTGTTTTAAAAAAAGGCTGAGGTCTCAGACACCACCTCTGCCACCAGCCTGGGCCAAACGGCTGAGGTGAGCCTGCAGAAGGTGACATATCTGACCCCCAGAGGTGACCGCAGGCCACCCCACAGCACTTCAGCACTGGTTTGCACCTGCAGTTCTCCCACTCTCTGCCGTGGGCCACAAGACGACGCAAGTCCTGGCCAAGCAGCATCAACATCCGAGACACGCAGCACCACCACGGTGCTCCCAGGACCATGGGGTTGACAGCAAGCAACATACCGACCCAGGCCTCGGAGACCATGCCAGAAATGAAGCCTTTCGTGATTCCCCAGCTGCTGACTGGGGCCATACGGTTTGAAAGCCCTCAGCTGGTTGGAGATGACCTGGAAACTGGGGCTATTCCAAACCCAAACCCCAAAGCCACGCTTTTTGCAAATGAGAAGAAAGATTTAAGCAGTGAAGACACTTAAGCAGCTCTTTGGTGTGAGCTGATGGATGGGATTAACAAAGAAATAAAAGAAGTTAAAAGGGGAGAAATACAAGTGTTTCAGGGCCGGTAAGCCTAAACAGCAGCAGTAGTTGAAATTAAGCAAAGAATCCCCTTTCCTTCACCAACTTCTCCTATTTACAGTCCATACTACTGTCAATTAACGTATTTAAATGTCTTTACTAAGGCCAGCTTTGCCAGGCAGTTCGTGTCTTGCAGAGTCTGCTCCACTGCGCAGGACCCCGGCGTTCAGCCCCGCTTCCCGCTGATGCCACGCTCCTAATTACACAATATTTGGGCAAAGACAGGCTGCGTGCCCCAAAACGGACACGCAAACTTCTCCCCTGTCACTCTGGGCATCAGCCAGAAGCAGCACTGACAACAGCAGAGTTCTCCTCAGAGCCACCTTTCCTACCCAGCTTCACAGCATTAGACAAAATGGACAATAATCTCTCTTCAGGAGGAGAGAAAATAAAAAGGTAATTTGATTTATTTTTTTTTTTTTTTTAGAAATGACATAGCAAAGAAACCTAACAGAGCAGAAGGAGTTACAGTTCAGAGGTGGCTCAGAGCTCCCCTACAGTTTTAAAGAGACAAGTATCCTGTTAGTTATTAAAAGTCTCTCTGAGAAGCAAGCGGCCTCTCTGAAAACCTTTGTCTTCAAAACTTGGTATTATTTTTAAATCCTAACAAGGAATCCAGACACTAAGAATGCTCTCTCAACCCAGAATCCCTCTGATTATTATCACAGGAATTGCTTAATAGAAAGTCACTGCAATTGTAAAATGCCAAGTGTGCAGTTAATATGCTGATACCAAAAACCGAGTAATGAAGCTGGTGAACATCCCAAACCTTCTGCCAACTTACTCATGGTGTGAATATGGAAAAAAAAAAAAAAAAACCAAACAGGAAATAAACCCAAAGTTTGCTACACAGCTTTCAGCTGTCAACAGATTTTCTCCTAAACAGTTTTTAAACCAAACCGAACACATGGCCAGCTGCGCTCCACTCCAGGTTTACTGGCAGCCAATTAATGTTTTACTAATTCCAGAAAGAGCGACCCCCTTCCCGATTGCTGTTAGGCGACGTGGCTGTAAAAACACTCTGCCTTGCTTTAAAGCAGGAGTCCGTCCCCCGCCCCGGGCAGGGATGCTGCCGCCGGTGAGGAGGAGGAGGAAGAGGATGCTCAGGGCAGGTAGACCCTTCCACCGGGAGCCCCCAGCATCCTTCGGCCACGTCGAACCCATCCATCGTGCGCACAGGGGTGCGGAGGAGTCCCGGAACGCCGAGCTCGCTCTTGGGCCTGTCGGAAATTAGTCCGCAGGAAGCAAGCGAGGTAAAAGGTTAATGAAATAGAAGCTGAGGAAATAAAACAAGGACACAGATGACTGTGCCACAAGGCCCCGGGGCTGGCTGCAGCCCTTTCCCCAGATCAAGGGCCGCAGAGACCCTACCGGAGTTGGGAAAGCAGGGTGACGTCAGGATGTTTCTGCCTCCCGTGGCGCGGCTTAACGGGCCCTCGCAGGCACCACCACCGCCTCCTTCAGGCTCGGGAACGGAACCCCCACGGTGCTCCCTGCTGCCCTCCAGCTGGGAAGGAGCCGGAGGGTTTGTAAGGAAGGAAACAGAGACAGAAATTGGGCAACAAAAGCTTACGTGACATGAGGTGACGCAGCGAGTACCGATTTGGGCTTTCCTTGAAAGAAGCAGCGAAGTGTGGTGAGAGCAGAGACCTCCGAGAGGGGTGTCCCGAGCACCGCCGTACCCCCACGGGCACGAAACTCAGTCCTGGAAACCTTAATCCAATGCCTCAGCTTCAAAACAGACTTCTCAGAGCGACATGGAAAATAACTTAAACCGATGGGATATTCCAACTTCGCACCTTCATTTGGTACCCCACATATGGGCATCGTTACCGTCTGATCCATTACCATGCTTTATTTTGTGGCAGACAATACGCTGTTCAGGCTTGAAACCAAAATTAATAGTGTGAGGTTTTGCAAGTGGTTTTCTTTTTTTCTTAAAAGAACAACTAATTTTATAATTTATTTTTTTTTTTTTGTCCATAAACTTTCCTGTGCCACATTTATGCCATCGCTATGGATTTCTGTGAAGGAACAGTATTTACAAGAAAAGGATCAACACCCTCTGGGTTTCAGATATAACAATTAGAACTATATAATGAGTTTTTCTAATACAGGGGTTTGAATAAGCTTCTAGCTTGATTTCATTGAACACAGATTCCAGATCTAAAAGCAACTCTTTCTAATATCACCTAATCTGAGTATCCTAAAATGGACAAAGAAATAGAAGGGGAGAAACCCCAAGCATCCAAAAAACAACCCCAAACACCATACCAAACACCAAAACCATACATTGGAGAATTTCACTATTTCGCTAATTTACTCACAGAGTGCCAGAAATACATAAACAATGAAAGATCTTCCCATTGCATCAGGAGAACCATTTAAGGACATAAATTCAAGAATATCTACGCACTATGTAAGCCGCCGTTGAACCAGTCACACGTGGTGGGTAGAAAAAACAATCTGATACTCGGAATCACTTTTACAACTGGCGCGCGCTAAGGCGACAGACTTAGGAAAATATGAATGCAATGCAAGACTAAACCAAACAAAAAGCCTCACATAATGCACAGGAAACACCCTGCCAGCCCTTCACCAGGTGAATGAAATTAGCGACCCGACAACTAGCAAAAGGAATAAATCCCCATAAAGAACAAGCAGAAAGGAATTTCGAAGCGCGTGAATACAAACACTTGGCTTCATGCTCGCTGTTGTTACCAACGCAATATGTTTACCCATTTCTCTATGGCATATGAAACTCAACTCGGTCTGAAAACAAATCACGGAAAGTCTTGGCAGATTAGTAAACGTCAGATCAAATTAGACCTTCTCCTAGACTACGCAGGGGCTGTACGAATTTATCAGAGTCTCGCAGATTCTTTGCTCTCTTGACATGAATAGGTCAGAATAGCCCAGAGACGAGAGGCAGCAAGATCAGATAACTAAAAGTGCGCGATTTTGGAAGGCCATTTATTGTTGGGCTTTGTTTTACTGCTAACCTCACTCACAGAGAAATAGTTTCAGAGATGGGTAACGCCACAGGAGACAGCAAGAGAAAGCAGCTTTCTCTTCTCAAAGGCTCTCCCTGGAAGGTAGCACAGGGCTGACTCCAAGAGGAGCCGGGCAGCCCACGTCCTGGGCCCGAAAACCTCCGTTGTGCTGTGCAAACATAGCGGGGAGGTTTTAGACTGCCTGCAGAACCCAGAGAGATTACCAAGCGGTATACAATAGGGACACATCCCTGGAGCTTTGCTGTCAGAAGATCCTACACAGAGAAGGTAAAGCTTCTGGGCTCCAGCAGCTGAGAAGGAGGAGTAGGAGAAGGAGGAGTAGGAGAAGGAGGAGTAGGAGAAGGAGGAGTAGGAGAAGGAGGAGTAGGAGAAGGAGGAGTAGGAGAAGGAGGAGTAGGAGAAGGAGGAGTAGGAGAAGGAGGAGTAGGAGAAGGAGGAGTAGGAGAAGGAGGAGTAGGAGAAGGAGGAGTAGGAGAAGGAGGAGTAGGAGAAGGAGGAGTAGGAGAAGGAGGAGTAGGAGAAGGAGGAGTAGGAGAAGGAGGAGTAGGAGAAGGAGGAGTAGGAGAAGGAGGAGTAGGAGAAGGAGGAGTAGGAGAAGGAGGAGTAGGAGAAAAACAACTTCAAGGAAGAAAGAAAGGAGAGCATCTGCGTTACAAAGGACATAACTAGGATGGATGAACAAGACCACCTAAAGTTTCCCCTGAACTGTGCTGGCTCTCCCACCACCAGTCAAGCACAGAGAGAAACTGAGGAGAGCCACATCGACAGTGCAGCAGCGGAACAGCCGAGCACCCTGACCCCAAACCCGGGGATCCTTGCAGGGAAACCAGTCCGTGCCCAGCTCGGGCGGTTTTGCCACCCACGGACTACCACAAAGACGCTGCTAGGAAATCGCGCAGGGCACAGGCAGCACACGACAGCACTCAGTGTCTCCAGGATGGGATATAATGCCTCTGAAACGCAGCAGCGCACCCGGCAGTAAGGTTTGGGCACCAAACTACATCATGAAACACGTGAAACCCCTTCTGTCTGATGGAGAAAAATAACTTCCCTGCCGCATTCCTGCCCGAGGCGAGGGGCAGGCAGGGCAGCGCTCAGCATCCATCGCCCACCCCTCTCCCCAGCACCCCCGCGGCTCAAGCGCCTACGGCAAACTTCCCAGCACCTGCAACGGTTTGCGAAGGATTTACAGCTCCGGCTCTCTTGCTCACCTCGCAGCGCCCGCTAGGCATGTCCTCTCCTCTCCCCAGAGCTGGGGCTTTCGCTGGCGTCGCCCCCGGTCCCGCAGCGTTGGGAGGACGCTGCCCCGACCAGCTCACCTGGCAAACATCTCCTGCCCGTTTAGGAGCACTCTCCTCCACCTCTGGTCAGAGCTATAAGTGCCGACCTTCCCCCTTCCCAGCAGTCACCAGGGAATCATTTGCATGGCCTGACAAGATGATTGGGGTGGGGGGACATTTATCACCAGCCCTTCAAAGCAAAGAACAAACCCCCCCAACCCCCCCACCGGGGCCCCTTGGCCACCTCCAGCACAGGCAGGTGTCGGCAATGCGGGAGAACGGGTTAAGGCTGAGTTCAATCAGGTCTTTAAGCCTACCCTTAGCTCTGGGGACCACAGGTCCTCCTAATTTCATAAGCCCTACCCAGCGCCCCCGGACAGGCTGGTACAGACCTCTGGTCCAGCAACAAGCAACGGGCGGCTTGGAATTTTGGAATTCACCAAACGCACGTCCAGAGCGATCCTTGCTGGGGTGATCTGTGCCACGAGAGCCCTTCAAATACAGACTTCCTCCATTTACATCACATTTGTATCAGAAGTTAATGGCTCTCAATTACATAAAGTGCTTTTTAAAATCATGGTACAATTAGTTCCCAAAAACACGGAAGTTTCCGACAACTTGAATTCTCATTAAGAAGATACAATTATAAACATGAATCTAGTTATTTGCAACAGATACCAGAGCACACGCTTTTTATAAAAGCAATTGTTAGGTTTGGGTAAGGCAGGATCATCTTGTGCTTTTTATTTAAGGAACACAATGGTAAAGAGCAGGGAACCATTACCGCAGGTGCTTGGAGGGTTACTTTGCCTTTTCAAAGGGAAATCAGGAGCACAATAATGTTTTATTGTTATTCTTTCAAAATACACAAGCGAACAATATATTGCTTAAAAACAGTTTCTTGTAAACAACTTTAATAGTAAAACAAAACAATACCTTAATAAATAAAAGGAATTTATATCCCAAAAGATCAAGTTAGTATTTTGGCTTGTTGATCTGAAATAGAATAAACTACTCTATTTATGAGAGCTCAAACCATTTAGGAACTATAACCGCAATGATCTATAAGTAAAGATCACGGCAAAGAAACACAACCGTAACATAAATATTTAGGATTTCACTGCAGCAAAGAACACACGCAACTTCTTAGCTACACGGGCAGAGGGCGAGAGCACCGCCCTTTCTGGCGGCCGCCTAACAACAACCAGGCTAAGAATTTTACTATTTGCAGAGAAGCAAGAAATTGAAGAGGATTTAAAAGAAAAAAAAAAAGAAAGGAAAAAAAAAAAAAAAAGAAAGAAAGAAAATTACCCAACAGCTTTTCTTGGTAAGACTTGCAACTTGTAAACCTAATTTCCAAAACTACAAGCTGGAGCCAAAGCTGACACCGGCACTGAGCACGCAGCCACGCGCCGCCAGCCGGGCTGAGTGATGGGCAACCCTGCCCCGACAGCCAGCAGACCAGGAACTTAATTAGAAAGAAACCAAATGAACCCGAGCTCTCAAGATGGCTCCGAAGGATGGGCTCGGGAGAGGCAGCGAACAAAGAGCCACCGCAGCGAGCGCAGCAGCCGCCCGAGGGTGCTCCTTGGGCAACTCCTTCCAGACTCATTCACTCTTACTCCAGCCTCTTCCTTGCGTCTCAGGGAGAAGAAAGAAAACAAACCTGCCCTGGGATTCAGTTACGCCGTGCAAGCCCGTGCTCAGCACTCCTTACCTGCCTCCTTCTCTCCCTCCCTCCCTCCGTTTGGGGATCCCCAGCCAGGCACAAACTGCGGGCAAAGGATGGGATCGCAGGCGCTCCTCTGCTTCATACCTGGGCGCGGGACACTGAGCATGCTCCCGCCTCCTCCCCGGCCAGGTTTCAGGGGAGAGAGGGGAAGAAAAAAAAAAAAAGAAAAAAAAAAAAAAAAAAAGAAAAAAGAAAACCAGCTTCCCTGAAAGCAGATTAGAGATGTCCCAGCAGTGGATGAGCTTTATCCTGGATCTGTTTCAAAGCATTTCAACTCAAAAGGGGATAAAGCAGCGAGCAAATTGCACACAGCCGTAGCCTGTTTTAGCAACGGACTCTAAATCAACCCATACCATCAAAAAGTCCTTTGGAGGTAAACGCAGGAGATCTGGGTCCCATTTCAGGTGCTGGCAAAACACACCTGCGTGGTTGTACGTGCCTCAACCTCCCATCTATACGGCGCAGCTGTGAAGGTCTGGCTTATTCCTCCTCTGGCTTGCCTTGCCTGCGGCACCTTTGGGTAATGTACAGCCTTTTACAAGGCATTTTTACAGCACCTAAGACAACAGGGCCTTGACCTCTATTATAGCTGCTAAATAGCATCACGTTGCTCACATCGCTGTAAACCCAAAACGAATAAGGAACTATCAAAAAAACTCTCCTCCAATATGCAAACAGTGCCGGCAATATAACCAAAGCTGCTGGAGCTGAGACATGAAATCTTACAGATCGGAAAGGGAAATGGGCAGAGGGATGAAAACGGCAGGCTGCTTTCCCGCAGCTGGAAGCGCACATTTGGTCCAGGGACTACTGCTTCCCCAGCGTCGAAGGTTGCCAGAAATCTTGCACCAGAATCTGTTCCAATTTCCATACAGCTTCCTTATGTCACCCCGCACTCTGGCGCGAAAAGCCCCCCGTGGCTGGGCGGCCGCCGCTCTCCCAGTCAGAGGGCTCACTCTGCCCATTTCACAGCAGGATCCCCACAACACGTCCGTGTCGCACCGCAGGTGAAAATCCTAAATCATCTGACTCCTTACAAATGTACTATTTGTGCCGGGCACCGGTGCCAGTCTGGCCAGACGGCCGGGACGGGGACCAAGGCTCCGGCGGGTGCCCGTGCGGCGGCTGGCATCCCCGCCGGCCGGCTGGGGCAGAGCTGGCGCGCTCACTTGCGCGTCCCAATTGAAACCGGCTCTTTCCTCACAAAGGCCCAGCAAAGCAGTCCGAGAGGACGCGCCAGTCTCCGCCAGAACGGCTTTGGTTTCCTGCTGGTCCATACTGGATGGAAAGGACAACACGGGTTGTTCGCGTTCTAAATTTTCAAGCCAGACAGGTAGAATATATTCCAGGGAAGAAAGATTGCTGGGACAGCGAAAGGAAGAACATAAATAAAGCATCCAGCACTGGGGAAGGGCCCTTCTGACTTTGCAATCCATAAAAGAAGCTTTATCAGAGTATAGCGTTTCCCATATGGGACTGGAAATAGGTTACACTGGGAGAAAACTTTGGCCGTGTCAAGGTTTGGGGCATCTTTTCGTTTTTATTCTGCTTGCTTGGGTGTTTTTTTGTCATCAGCAGTTTGATTCTTTTGCTAAAACTTACAATCCCAAGAGACCACCAGCCTTTTCAGAGTAAATCAGACCTTATCAGTCCCATTACCCCTGCCCCTAAGCACCCCCAGTCGACCCCTTCCCCTACGAATCTTGCTGAACAAAGACATAAAGCATCACCAACGTGCCCCCACCATCCTGGATCCGGCCACATCTGCATCGTTTGTCACCACCCCATGCGGTACTTCACCTCCTGACCTGGTGCTGCCCCACAAAGTTGGGGCTGCAGCACAGCTCGGAGCCACCCAACAAGACAGTCCACGCTGTGATGATGACAAGGCCACCCAGAGCTGAGCATGTGTCACTTGAGACGGGGAGATGAGGAACCTCCAGGACCCGAACAGCAGAGGTGCACAGTGCATCTCTACGTACCTGCAGTTACAGGGTTGACATCAACAGCCGGGCAAAGAGCAACGACCACGTTTCCCCAAAGAAGCTAAGGTATTTCCTCCTGGATTTTGCCTTTAAAAAGTCAATCATTGCAGTGAATAAAGTTTTATCAAGCGCGGCAGAAAATAAACTTCAAAATGTAATTGTCTGCACTTGTACTAGGAGCTTTCAAAAAGCCACGCTGTTCAGCACACCAGACTGCTGCAACCTACCCAGTCCCGATACGCTCAGCTCTGAGCAGATACAGCACCGAACTTCTCCTTAACGACTTCAGTGCTGCCAAGACTGATGATTTTCACACATATCTGATGGTTTTCTAAAAAAACCCAGCTCCTCAAGTCATGCGATAAAGTAGAAATATGCACTTTCATTAAGTAAAAAAGGCTTATAAGATCATCATTTTTGCCCAGGGAACAAAAAGAAAAAAAATGAACCTTTACATTAGAAAACTGGAAAAATCCTAGAGCTGAAGGATCCTTTAACAGTTAACGTTGCTTTAAATGGGGGGCACTAAATAAGCTAAATGCCTTTTTTTTTTTTTGAGCTCATCTCACAACTTACATGAACATCTACGTTGTTGGTTTGGGTTTTTTTTTTTTTTCCCCAGAAATTTATGCTGTGAGTAATTCTGAGCAGTGAATAAATTCAAGGAAATGATGAGCGCTCTGCCATTACTTCAACAATATGAAACAAGGTGACACGCACAGAATAAATTCCCAATTATTCCTTCAGTGCTTCCTGTCACCACAGAGTGCTCTGTCTTTAAACTAATAAAATTAAAATTTAAACACAATCTGGAGAGCTGTAAACACACTGACAAAAGGGTCCATGTTCCACCGTAAGATCTTCTCCCTCAAAGCCTAGTATTTCCATGGGCCTTCCCGGCCCGACCTCCCGATTTTCGAGGTGAAACTCCCACTGAAAGCCAATGCAGCATTGCCCGCTGGTGCCTGCCAATTCCGAGCCACCTCAGGAACTGAAACACTTCTAAAATTAAGGAATACTAATAAAAAATGAACCATTTAGCCGGTACACCCCTGGAGGGTCCCTCCAGCCCAGCGCAGCCCCGACCCATCGGTCCCGACGCTGAGGACGCGGCGAAGGCAAACCCCGGGGCAGCTCACGCCACCGGCCGGTGCTGAGCCTCTGGGCTTGCTCTTCTCCCACCCGTTTCTCGGGATGTCCCACGGGAGGGCCAGCTAAGTCCTTCCCACAGCTCAGGGTGAACTTGCCACTCTCCTGCCCCTCTTGAGCCGGGACCCCCTCAGCCCCGGGGAAATGAGGCCAACAGGAGCTCTTCTCTCCTCTGTGGCCGATTGGCTTGGTGGCTGCGAGCAGGAAAGGACCGAAGCTCCTCCGTCATCTCCTGATCCACATCCGAGCCACCTCCGACGCTGCAGGAGAGCCTCGGAGAGGAGGTTTGGAAACCTTCTCCTCCTCACGGCGACAGGACGGCCGAGCTGCCGCTCCTCCAGCGACAGCCGCATTCTTCCCGCAGCAGAAGGTGGCTCCAAGCGCTCCGCGGCCCCGCGTCAACTCTTCACCCTGTCTCATTAAGACGTTCCTCCCCGCTGCCCCCTCCTTGCTCTTAACCTCCGCGCGCACTAATGGGCTCCTTTGCAAATCCAGCGCACATTCAGTGGCGCTCAGCAGGCTGGGAACGCTAATATTCTCATGCATATACAGAAAAGCAAGTTTTATCCTAAACAGAAGTGGCAGCTTCTAATTTAAGACTATATAATTTGACTGCTAGGCACAACAAAAACTACCTCTTTCCCACGTAGGCAAACAGTCTGTTATAACGCTATCCCAAATAAAGGCGACCGACCTCTGCGTTACGGCAGAGAGGGTGCGCGGGTCGCCCTGTGCCGCTCACCCCTCCTGCTGGGGCTCGCTCCCCGCTAGCCCGGTTGTATTTTTTATGGATGAAACTCCACTCCCTCCGCTAACGCCACCGACCAGTCGCCCGAGAGCAAGAACGGCATCAAATTATTTCCCCCGCAGCCAGGCTGCCCGCGGGGACAGGGGTGAGGGAGCGGGCGGCGGGGAGGCAGCCAGGGACCAGAATCCCACATGATCCTAAACACGTACAGGGCTTCTCATCTGCTTTTTAAAAACGCTTAGCCATCTTTATACGTGTGTCCACGTATTTATATATGCATATACACGTGCACATATATAGAATCCCAGACTGGTGGGGGTTGGAAGGGCCCTCTGGAGCTCCCCCAGTGCCACCCCCCACCAGAGCAGGGGCACCTCCAGCAGTGGCACAGGACACGTCCAGGCAGGTTTGGAATGGCTCCAGAGGGGGAGACTCCCCCACCGCTCTGGTCAGGCTGTGCCAGTGCTCTGCCGCCCTCAAGGTAAAGAAGTTCCTCCTCATGTTAAGATGGAACTCCCTATGGTCACGTTTGTGCCCATTACCTCCTGTCCTGTCACTGGGCACCACTGAACAAAGACTGTTCCCATCCCCCTGGCACCCGCCCTTTAAGGATTGATAAGCATTGATAAGATCCCCCCTCAGCCTTCTCTTCTCCAGACCAAAAAGCCCCACGTCCCTCAGCCTTTCCTCATCAGAGAGACGCTCCAGTCCCCTGATCAGCTTTGTAGCCCTTTGCTGGACCCTCTCCAGCAGATCCCTGTCCTTCTTGACCCCGGGAGTCCCGAACTGGACGCAGTACTCCAGATGCAGCCTCACCGGGGCAGAGCAGAGGGGGAGGATGACCCTCCTCGCCCTGCTGGCCACACTCTTCTTGATGCCCCCAGGATGCCATTGGCGCCTTCTTGGCCACCAGGGCACATTGCTGGCTCACGGGCATCCTGTTGTCCCCCAGGACTCCCAGGTCCCATGCCCTCCTCTAACATGCAATTTAAATCATGCGCAGCGTCACTGCGGTGACTTGTGTGCCCATCACCACCAGACCCAGCAGAGCTCCGACAGCCCCACACACTTGGCTGCAGCCGGTGGGCTCCCGCAAGCCCCCGGGGGCACTGCTGCTCCGCTCCCCAGGCAGGATCGGGACCAGCTGCACCCCACATTGCACCTTTTCTTTGCCAAATCGCAGGAAATCCAAGCTTCCCACTTCCAGGCACTGGACACCAGTCTGAACCGGGCACAACCTCACTCCAGCGGGAAACATCCTGACCACACGGATCCGGAGCATGATGCACACGGCTTTATCCGCTTTATTTTTCGACCTGCTGAATTGCTAGAATATGCTTCGCTGTTATACACGGACCTCAGATCCCTAATCCCACCCCCAGCAGCTGTTACAGCGGCTGTGGTATTTACAGCAGATGCTACGGCTCCGTAGGAAGGTAAAACAATCGAGACTTCCGAAACGGGGGCTGCGGGGAGGTGAAGCAGAGCACGAGCCCTGCGCCGAGCTGCAGCCGGGCTCGGACGCTCCGCTGCGGACGCAGCGCCAACGCACGCGGTAAAGAGCCACGTCGCAGCGCACAGCAGCTTACGGAAATTTCAAGTGTTACCATAGTGGCATGAAAAAGCTGTCAGCTGCCTGCGAGTCAAGCAGCAGAGGCTGAAATTCAGCGTTTAAAGGATGATTAAATATAAGTGACTTAAATTATACATTCCAGTTCTTGGAACTGACACCATTTAAAACACGCCATCTATTCCCCGTTTCCTCTGACACTGATTACTATCCGCTAAAAGATGAGCATTTTCTTACAGGCACTCAAGCACCAAACTAGGGATTTATAAATTGGAGATAATTAAAAGGTTTTGCATTACAAATAGAGTAAAAAATTCACATTCCATGGGGCACTTGAGAACACTTAAAGAGTCAAAATGGACATTTTATACCTGAAAACCTGCCTGCTGTCTATCAAGGCTGCTAATTCAGGCACAAGGAGCTTTGAACTATTTTACAGTGGATTCCCAATCAGACATGTGCTGGAGTGGTGGACAACCCAAGACAGACTTGAGACCCGTCGTTCATTCCTCCACACGGAGCTCTGTGAGCCAAACCTCTTTTAAGCTGGCACAAATAAATTGCCTGTTTCTCCTCGATAAATATACGGAGCGACTTGCAAGCCGTCACCCTTCAGATTTCAAAGACAAGGAGCCGTACGCTTTTCTTGGCTAGCAATGACGGCGCTCTACCGGGAGCAAGGAAGGGGAGGCTCCAGGGAGCGCCCAAGGCCACGAGAACTGGGAGAGCCCCTTCCCCATCCACCCAGAGCACCCACAGCCCCTGCCAGAGGCCAGCCCGGTCGGCCCCAGTTCCTGACAGACCAGCAGCTCCCTGCAACCGGGGGCACACTGTGGCCTCGCGCTCAGATACCCCAACCCAGAGCATCTGGGTATTTGCCTTTGCCTTGGACAGAAATTGAGCAGGAGACAGCAAGCTTGTAAGCTTCAAAGCAAAGCATCTGAGACCATTTAGCCTCCTGAAATGGCTTGGCAGGAAGAGTTTTGTTCTTAATTTAGCCTGGAGAACCAGGAGAAACCCATGAAGAGTCAGTGGGATTTTCCAGCTGAGAACAAGCTCCTACCCGGCATTTCTAACCCACAGAGCTCAAAGTGCTCTGCAAGAATCACCGACCCCTTTCTCTCAGCAGGGAAACTGAGGGACAAGTCAGTCTCTCTTTGGCAGCCCCTGGGGCAAGCCGGTTGCGATGGCCACCCCTTCCACCCGGCTGCCAGCCACCAAGGTCATGGTCCTTTCCTCACACCTTGCCGTGTGCCGTTTGGCAGAGATGTGTCACAGTTGAACAACTTGACTGATACGAAAAGGCATTAGGACTGGTTGCTTTAGTCATCTTGACATGCAAAGCTTTGATGCATCGCCAAACATTATCCTGGACCAAAAATAAACCTTAGCAAGTGATGGTGGAAGGGCTTCATCGCCCAGGGGCGATGGCTGGAGCCCTGGCAGGGGGAGCTATGCCTAGATGTTACGACTTTATCCCCTTTTGACATACCAGTAAAAAAAAAAAAAAAGCAAGGCGAAGAAAAGCAACTTGCTGCTGTGCTGAGGCAGTGAGAGCAAAGCCCCTCAAAATCCTTCCTGCCTTCTGGTCTCATGCAGGACGCCCGACTCTCCACCCCAGTGACACTGCACGTGAAGGGATTAATACCTGCCAGTGCAACAGCAGATGATGGAATTACACACGGGCATCTCAGTGACTTCAAAAAAAGGTCTTTTTAACGTGATTTGCCTCCCTTCCCTGAAATTTGCAAGCCAGAAAAGGCAGTATCGATCTCACTGCCTGGTAGGAATAAGATAGAGACTAATTAAACACAGAGAACTCACGGAAGGAGTCTCCAAGGAATCTTTTCATTTGAACGAGGACCCTGACAAAATACCTGGAGAAAGAAGAAAAAAAAA
This sequence comes from Vanellus vanellus, assembly GCF_965231255.1. Lineage (NCBI taxonomy): Eukaryota > Metazoa > Chordata > Aves > Charadriiformes > Charadriidae > Vanellus > Vanellus vanellus. The sequence goes on from NC_138914.1 coordinate 3,234,474, forward strand.
AAAAAAAGAAAAAAGCCTAATTCTGAATCTTCACTGCCAGCTCGCCTTTCCCTGCAGTTGCAGGAGCGCAGAGCATCATTGACTCGGAACAGGAGAAGCGGCTCCGAGATACTCAGAGGAGAGCTGCGGCTGCCAGCGTAAGACAGAGGGAGAGGAGAGGCAATACAAACAGCAGCAAATATAAACAGTGAGTCATGACACGCAGCAAATAAACAGCGCTGTAACAGCTTTTGCAATTATAATTCAAACCAAAATAAACAAGAATGACAGTCCAGCACAACGAAAGGGAGGATGACAGTGATGGGAGGGGGGTGCGGGCACTCCATCGCATCCACATCTGTTGCTCTCATAACATCCCAAATGAGCAGCTCCAGGAAGAAACAGAGAGAGGGAAGGAAAAATGTATGGGACAGCAGCAATTCCTTGTGATCTGCGTCGGTGCTTGAAGTTTTCATGACTGCACTGAGAGCAGAATTTATATCCCAAAGCCATGTAACAGCCTACAACGCTGCTACTGGTTTTGACCCCCAGCCCCTGGAAGCACCTCTAGCAACAGAAATAAAAAGTCCAACTTGGTGGGTTAATGAGTAAAATAAGCCTTGTGTGGTGGACAGAAGGCAACAGAGGCAACAGAGTGGGGGGAGAAATCACACCATCGGCAAGAGGCACCGGCTTAACTGCTCTGCAAATCCTCCAGTGAAGCAGATTCACAATTTCTTTTGCTGTTGCTTCATTACCCTCCTAGTGAGGAACTCTCCCCCAGTACACACCTCGAATATTTTTTTTCGGGCAAACCAAGGTATTTTCCCCCCGTGGGTACTAAAAGCTGCGCATTATCCTTTTTACAGAAATCTCGTATGCGTCAGAAAATGTATTGCCTGCACTCAGGCTTCTATTTCCAAATACAATTCCTTCAGCTTTCCCTCTCCGGCCCCATTTGCCGAGCCTCCCATCTGTGCGGTTCATCTCCAGACTTGCAAGCGTGACCGTTTCCCTCCCGCCTCGCGCCGCCCGGCACCCCTCGCTGCAGCGGGAAGCAATTACCAGCCTTGTCTTACGCACAACGCTTCTGTAACGATGACTCAGAGAGGGATTTGACTCCTCTCCTCAAACCCCAGGACGCTGTCGACTTGCTCGAGCTGGCCATCCACAACAGCCCCCATCCCCACGTACCACCCCGCACCGCTGCTCCGCTCCTCTCCTCTCCTCTCCTCTCCTCTCCTCTCCTCTCCTCTCCTCTCCTCTCCTCTCCTCTCCCAGCTCCTGCTCCCTCCAGAGCCACCACCACACCCTCCTCTTCCCTGAACCTCACCGTGCCGGCTCCCCATCGGTTTTGCTGGTCACCAAGATGATCTGAAGTTCTGCTCCAAAGCCTCAGTCACATCAACAGCCCCTCTCGTGCACTAACGGGTTATCTCACTAAAGAGAGAAGTTGGACAGACTTGCCTATTGTTTTTTCTTTTTAAGTTGGCTTTTCTTTTAGACCCCATCCTCCTCCTCCTCTCTGCTGTTCACCAATTGCTCCAGAACTTTTTGGAGGAATCGGGGTCAGATTCTCTGATCCTTCATTTTCTGGGTCTCCCCTTCGCCTCCCACTGAAGGTCTGGAGAGGGCTTTGCTCTGTTCCTCTCCCCCCCCCCCCCCAGTCCCTGGGGAACATGGACAGCACTCACCAATGGTTCAGAGCTTGCCGAGACCAGGTTTTCCTCAAGTCATCTAGAATAATTTCAGCAAGCGCAGCCAACGTGAGCAGAGGATAATCCCTTCTTTCTCTATTCACATTCCCTTACCTCACCTATTTGAAAAAGCTACACGTCTGTGGATGTCATTAGCATGACAGTTTTGTGAGGAACAGAGGAAGCACAGAGCACGTCCACCTCTTGCAACCCCTCATCTCTCCAGGCTCGCTCTGCTCCTCTATGGCCTTTCTCACACATTCCGCTTTTTTTGCAAAAACTTCCCCCAATTTGGAAGCCTTCAAATAAATAGTTTTTCCACTAGAGGGCACAAAGGCAATTTCTCCTAAATGGAAACTGATGGATTAATATAATAGAAGGATTAATAAAACCATTACTAGCATCTCACCAAAGGTATTTTAAACTCCAAGAAATTAACACTTAATAAGTTGAGATGTAGTTCCAACTCATCAACACCACCAAACGCCTCTAACGTGTCGAGATTGCAAACCTAGAAATCCAAAAGTGACACTACTCTAACAAGATCTCCTGTACAACACTAAGCACTTTATCCAGCGATTTCTACACTGCCCACAACTTCTCATTAGGCACAGACCACAGCATTAACACAGCACTGCAGACAGAAAATCCATCCTAGTATTTTCTAAGTTGAACTTATCCAAATTCAGCTTCGAGTCGCTGAACTTTTTTATGCGTTTGTTTCCCAGATCAAAAGAAGTTCTCTTCCAGCAAAGATCTTCTGTTTGCGGATACTTTTAGATCATGGTAAGTCACCTCCTGACCCGTCCTGGGTAAACTAAAGAGATTTTAGCCTTTAAGGCTCTTGTATAGAAGCCAGCTTTTCCAGCTTTAAAGCTGGTATTGTAAACTTCTTACAGGTTGAATCTATAAGCACGCCGCCTTAACCAGTTCCTCGCCAAGGAACAGCGCTGGTCTGTAAGAAATGTATAAACTCAACAGGAAAGCAATTAAGTCAAACATCTGGTTGCACAAACCCAATGAGCGGGACAACAGCAATCCGTTCAGAGCAGTACGTACCTTGAGAGCACCGCGGCCCTCAGGGTTCATCAGCTTCCCCAGCCCCACCAAGAGCTTCAGGCACAGCAAGCCTTGCGTGAACCTACCTTGCCGACCTCTGTACTCCTGACAACCCGGTCTTTCGCGGCCCAAGCCCAGGAGATGCGCAAGGGCTTGGCAGCCCACTCGTGTGCGGGTGCCCACGCTCCCCTCCATGACCGCCTGTCCTTCACCGCGCACTCACTCCCTCCTCCAGCCCGCGGGCAGCGAGGGTTGCGTTCTGCCTACCACCGCCCGTGGATTCCCACTTACTGGAAGGTTTGGCTTGAACGGAGCCAGCCCGGAGACTTTTGCTAATGGAAGAAGAGAGACAATAGCGATACGCAGGTGCTTCCTCCCATTTAAAGTGTTTACTTGTGCAGCTTAGCACAGTGACGCGATTGTGAATTAGATCTGCATGCCGGTTTACAGAGTTCAAAAGGCAGCGCGTAACAAAAGGAACCCCAAAATACTGCTTATTAAATGAAACGCTGCAGATGAAGTGGCCTTTTTTCTTTCCTTTTAAGCTCTGCTTCCTTTGCCAATGCCAAGTAAGAGGGTTTTTCCAACCACACAATAAAAGCAGTTTCAAATGGGAAATGATACATGCTATATCAAAACAAAACAAAAAACCCAACACAAAAGCCAACGATTTATGAGTCTATCTCCACTGCCTATGCAGCAGCTCCTCGTGGCATGGAACGGACAACTCTTGCAGCTCCTAGTGAAGGCTGAACTCAAGACCGTTGTAACTGCACGCGCTCTCAGAAAAATCAAAAAGATCAAGAGAGAAGGTACAGTAGAGCTAAGCCACAACAAAGAGTTAAGGAAAACTTCACTCCAAAAGAGGAACAAAGGCGTATTTGTTTTATGAGATAAAGCAAGCAATTCAGCTGTGTTCCACAGCAAACCATTTGGCTTAGGAGTGAAACAGGGAAGGGGAAAGAAAAGAGAGGGAAAAAAAAAAAAAAAAAAAAAAAAAAAAGGAGCATCTGATTCTAATTTTGTTGCCCTAAGCTTACATTACATGGATCAAGATGTTTACTAGAGGTGCCAGGCACTCAAATCCATGGTTGGATCTTGAACACAGGAAATATAAGATGTGCTGAACATCCTGCGGTTCCATCTACAGCCAGTGAAGGCTCAAAGATACTCAGCACTTAACAGAATAATAATAATAATAATAATAGTAATAATAATAATAATATAACAACAAACGTCAAGAAACTTTTCCTGGTATCTAAATAAACTCAGAAATCCAACTTTATAGATACTAATTTGTGAAAGTCTCGGTCCCTCCATAGCACACACCACCTTTTTACTGTTCGAGAACTTCCAAATAAATTATCCTCACATTCCGGATTCTGAAACTTAAGACTGCACCTCACTTTCACATAAAACTACACCCCAAAATGCTAGACGTGCTGAAACCAATAGCGCACATTCCCATCCAACCCCATTCTCTCAACGTCAAAACAAATAGAATCGAGTCCTTTAATGCAAGTGCTGTATTATTTTGCTCACTCTCCCCAGTCGCCGCTATTTTAGATGGGCTTCCATTGATTTTCCTTCTTGATGGGAACAGACTGAATGGAATTCGGCACTTTGCTCTCTGCTATCATTTTCTGTGAGATCTGGTGGGATGATTGTTCGGAGAATGCCAGATCCAGACTCCTACCATTCTCTATCATCAGTGAAACTAGAAATGGCAATTAAATTCCTGCTCTCCACTGCTCCTGTGACAGATGTGCTGGAAAGTAGCAAGTACTGCTTTCACTAACGCAAGTGACAGAGTAATGCAATGGCTTAAAATTAGCAGGTTAATAATTTTTACAGTTGCTTTTGTGCAGCTCAGCAATCCTACGTCCAGTTTACTACACTTCTCCTTAAAGTAACATAAGACCATAAGCAGATGTGTGCTAAAAACAGCTGCAGCAACTCATGAACTCAACTGCTGACTAACAGTTTGGACCAAACCCGTTTTACCTGCGCAGAAACAGTCTGTCAGCGCTCCCACCTCCACAACCACTCTCCTCGTGAAACAGCACTAGCAAACAGCAGATGGGCTTCATAACCACTTAAACCACCACATCTGTTCGGCAAACAAATCTCTGGCAAACAAAGGCTACATGAGCATAGAATCACAGAATGGTTAGAGTTGGACGCGACATTAAAGATCATCTCGTTCCAACCCCCCTGCCCTGGACAGGGACACCTCCCCCCAGCCCCGGTTGCTCCCAGCCCCGTCCAACCCGGCCTTGAACACCTCCAGGGATGGGGCAGCCACAGCTTCTCGGGGCACCCTGCGCCAGGGGTCACCGCCCGCACAGGGAAACATTTCTTCCTAATATCTAATCTAAATCTCCCCTCTTTTAGTTTAAATCCATTACCCCTCATCCTGTTGCTACACTCCCTGATCAAGAGTCCCTCCCCATCTTTCCTGTAGGCCCCCTTTAGGTACTGGAAAGCCCCTATACGGTCTCCTCAGAGCCTTCTCTTCTCCAGGCTGAACGACCCCAACTCTCTCAGCCCGTCCTCATAAGAGAGGTGCTCCAGCCCTTTAATTGTTTTTGTGGCCCTCCTGTGGACCCGCTCCAACAAGTCCATGTCTTTCATGTGCTGAGGGCTCCAGAGCTGGATGCAGTACTGCAGGTGGGTTCCCACCAGAGCAGAGCAGAGGGGCAGAATCCCCTCCCTCGCCCTGCTGGCCACTGCTTTCGATGCGGCCCAGGATATGGTTGACCTTCTGGGCCGTGAGAGCACATTGCTGGCTCACGTAAAGCTTCTGATCAGTCACCCCCCAAGTCCCTCTCCTCAGGGCTGCTCTCAATCCATTCTCCACCCAGACTGTATCTGTGCTTGGGATTGTCCCAACCCAGGTGCAGGACCTTGTACTTGTACAGGCCTTGGGGAACTTCATGAGGTTTGCACGGGCCCAGCTCTCCAGCCTGTCCAGGTCCCTCTGGATGGCATCCCTTCCCTCCAGCGTGTCGACCGCACCACACAGCTTGGTGTTGTTGGCAAACTTGCTGAGGGCGCACTAAATCCTATTATCCATGTCACCACAGATGTTAAATAGTGCCAGTCCCAATACACGCGTTACTGGTCACCACTTTAACATCGAGCTGTTGACCGCAACTCTTCGAGTGCGGCCATCTACCTAATTCCTTATCTACTGAGCGATACATCCATGAAGTCCATGTCTTTTCAATTTAGAGACAATGATGTTGTTCAAGCATCTACAGTCTTCTCTAAGTTACCCGCAAAAATGAAGACGAGGCATTGTGTGCACTACGTTCTCAGGGACGCACAGGGGGTATACTGCTCCAGGGTAACTGCTAGGCAGTCTGCCCCAAATCACTCAGCACCACGAGCAACCCATCCTGAACTGCTCCACCATCCCTCCCAGGAGCCCTGCAGAGGGGAACCAGGGACCTTGCAAGGTTGCAGACAGGAGGACAGAACTCCTGTGCCTCTTTTATTGTTGGTTTTAGTCTTCAGTCTTGCTGGGCACAAGCAACCCATGCGTTTTATTTTATGGCTTTCATTCTACTGCCGCATGCAGTTCCTGAAGGGATGTAAGATGCCATTGCCTTAGAGAAGATCCAACTGAAAAACAATTTAATGCACATTCACGGAAAGAGAGCATCAGAAAGTAAGCAGGTGAAAGTAACTTCATTTACCAGCAGTGGCTTATGGATGCTCAGAGACGCTGAGATTTATTACATACTGTCTTGGGCAGGTGGGAGGACAGCGGAAGCAGAGAGAAGTTTCTGTCTGTAAAATGTCTCAAATGCCAAAACCCAAACATGTCTTTACCAGACCTGCTACTTGTACTCACTCCAAGGCCGCAAGAAGGGGGCAGCCAGGGGCCCAAACCATTGCTGAGGATGCCCAACATCCTCCAGGACAGCGATGCAAGTCCAGGGCTTGGTCCCACTGGGGCAGGAGGGCTGCAGGAAAGCTGCCCCCTCCCAGTGCCACTGCTGGGCACCATGTGCTGGTGCACCAAGCCCTGCACGGTTCAGTGGGACGATGGGATTGGGTGGGACAAATTGGGAAGAACATTAGGAAAGGCTTTTCCAAAGGTCTTAGGATGACAGAAGAGGACAAGTCCTGCCTTACAAGTAATAACTACAAGAAAACACTTCCGTGGGGAAACACACTTCTGCAAAATCCTGAGCTCTGTTTTTGTTTTAAGTGACTGAGAATAGAAGAAACGATTCACCCCCAAAGGACTGCAGCCCAAAAAACCTGAATCCCGCAAGCAGCAATGCACAGAAGCTGGAGGCGAACACAACTGGAGTCAGCAAGAGGAACAAATTAAAGGTTTTCATTGTGGCAAATGAGGCTTTCAAACGGACCGGCAGCAACACAGTGTTCAAAACTTTGTTGCATTACTTTTATGATTCCTCCCAGCAGCATGCAACAAAACATATCTGAGCTGTAATCAATTTCTTACAGCCTTATATAAACGTTATAGGAATTTTGTCCTCTGTAATACTTCTTGCTCTCAAGGCTGCAATAAATAAGTCAGTTACAACCCTGCTGCCGCTTTGTCTCCTGTCTTGCTGTCTCAAGTCACTGCTTTTATTTCTTTTAAGCTACCAGCGAAACCACTTTCAGCTTCAACAAACAATTTAAATGTAACCTGTAGCTAAACTCGAGGCAGAATGAAGCATTTTACATTCAGAGGAGGAGTGGAAAGGAAAAGCTATTTTCCACTGCTAATACCACCTTCCTTTCATCTACAATCTCTTCCCAGGATCAAGGAAGGGAATCCCGATAGCAAATCTCTCAACCGGCAGCTCAGAGAACTGGGCCCGGGAAGTCCAGGAGACGGCAGTGTACTATATTCACATTTTCAAAAGCTGCGTAACAGGCACCCTGGCCACGGCCACACCAGCTGACGAGGATGCTAGCACTAGCCCTTGCACGTCGTTGGCAAGCCACCGTCTCCGGTGTCACCTCGCTGCTTGAAGAGTGCTGTGCTCCTATCTTAGGGAGACAGGAGAGGATGAGGACCCTCAGCTCCAGGAGGGGCACACGCCGTTGAATATCTATCTTTTGAAGATCTATCTTCATCGCCCTCTGGGAGACGAATCGCCCCCCTCCAGGACCGCACTTCAGCCTGTCCTCGGAGCCTGCCCCGAGCGCCTCCCACAGCAGACCCAGGCATAACGATCACGCTGGGTCCCAGGCTGTAGGGACATCCGAGAGGGGAATTGCCTGGGCACGCTTCAGGGTCAGGACTCCAGGCGAGACCTGAACTGGGCCCACAGCCATTCGAGAGCTCTGACAGGGCTGTGTGACACTTAGGCACTGAACTGTCTTGCTTCAAGGCACTGGCTTCATTTCATCTATGAAGAAAGGGCACAGTTTGTCAGACCACAGGTCTGCCTACTCCATAGTCCCGTCTTGAAGAACGGCAGCAGTGACCGCTTTGGGAGGAGTGCTGGAAGAGGACAAGCGTGGGTTACTCTTCTGGGGAAGCGCCACCGCACCTGGCAGAGGCTGCGGCTCGAGCACCACCTGAGCCAGAAGTGTTGTCTCGGTGTAGCCCTGGTTGGGTTTCTCCCTGTCCTTCTCCCTCTGTTTCATCCAGGGAATGGCAAATTCAATAAAGCACCAGGGAAGGTAGGGAGCAGCGGGGGAGAAGAGACACCTGAGATGACTTCTAAGCATGTGCATGCTTTGAAGACTTCACTCACGCATAATTGAAAGGGATTGTTCGGACTATGAGAAAGTGGAATTTATTTTCTTTCCCCGCTACCAGACCCATCACGTGAAGGACGCTGTCATACAACTGCCTTGGGGAGGTTTGCAAACTTGGGAGAATTTACTGAGAAGCAAAGTAAACTACTACTGTCAGCAAGTGGATCGGAGCCCACGTCCCCGAGAGGTTCTGACAATGGGAGGACCCAGAAAAAATAAGCTAGCCTCGACCCGGCATCGGGGGAGGCTGAGAGGAGCACATGCGTGTATTTTATTTCACTTCACACTAACCTCCGTTTGACCAGTTACGCAAATAAATCTCTGCTTGTCCTAAGCACGCTTCTAGAGACAGAGGGAGAATTCAGAAAACCTCACTGGTCACTGCATCGCAACTGAACTCAAGGGTTTTAAGAAATGAAGTATTGAGAATGGCACATACAGCCCATAAAATGAGGGAAATTGCATCCAAAAAAAAAAAATAGTAATCCACGCTTAGAAGAGAAAAAAGACAAAAGGTACTTAGGGATTTGATATGTGATCACGATCGCTTCCATTCCTCGTGGGCAGAGAAGCAGTATCTGGTCCCTGGAGAACATATCCCAGGGCAGCGAGAGACACGGGAGCAACGCGCCGCTACAGCCCCGGCACCGACCCAACGGGGACCAGACACAGCTGCCGCCGCAGGGACCCGCAGCCTTTACAGCTAGGGAAGGCACCGCGCACACTCTGCACCAACGCAGGGCTTCGGCCTGATTGAAAGAACAAACCAAGAAGTGTTTATGATGTCCGGACTGCCCTCAGCGCAGGAGGGATCCGGCACATCTCGTTTTCAAGCAGCACCCGCGCAGCAGCGCTGGCAGCTCCGTGCAACCGTACTCCTGCTCTCCTTAGAGCAGAGGGTCCCCAAGGACAGGGACCGCACCTTCACTAACAGACTTACACCATCTCCCGCACTCGGTTCTCCTAAGGCTCCATTACTGAGGCTATTCGGAAACTGCTGCTATGAAGGTGGTACACTTAAACCTCATCTCAGCTTCCCCGTGCTTCAGTCAGTGGAGCTCAGACGTTCACTTATCACTGAACCCTGCAGCGCCAGGTCAGCTTATGTGTGCCAATATCGGAGTGAGCCTGATGTAAACCCTATCATTTTCTAACTGACTTAGTTAAACAGCGTGAAGACTCCCTAGATTAATACGGCAACCGCAATATGGGCTTGTGAAGGGGCGTAACGCAGCCAAGGGCAGGAATGGAAGTCAGAGCCCTAAACCCTGACACACACCAAGTTAAACAAACCATCTTCTGCAGCGGAGAGCAGCGCCCTCCTCCGCAACACCGAGGCAGAGCGCCGTTTTGTACAGCCCACCCCGAGCAGCGGAGATGATCCAGCCAAAGGCACGCTCCCCGGGGCAGGTCAGAAGAAACACAGCGTAAGTCGAGTGAAAAATAAAGAAAACTTTCAGACTGCTTAAAATGTTCCCCCCTCCCTTAGAGGCTCACGCGGCCCCACCGCCTCTCCTGCACACCCTGCCCATGGCAGAAGACGCTGCCCACCGCGATGGCCAAGGCTTGACCTGAGCTTCCCATCAGGAAGGTTCGGCTCAGGCCTCTGGAGCTCGGGAAGCTGCAAGCAAGCAAGGCAGAGGAGATGGAGTCACTGCTTCAGTGCACTGATCCATGCAGACAGCAAGAGGCAGGGGAAGGGAAAAAAAAAAAGTGCACTAAAAATTCTTTTGACAGGGTGAAAAATGAAAGCAAAGTGAAACACAGCTCAATCTGTCAAAACAAAATCACAGCAAGCCCACTGAAAAGAAAAAGCCACACAGCTCAACTCGCATTTTCTAGTAGGCAATAACTGGTACATTTGTTTTCTTGAAGAGAAGCGGGTGGGTTAAGTTTGCCAGACAACACTGAGCAGATCTGAAAGGTAATCACATCAGAAGCGCAAACGATCAAATTTTGCAGTGGCTCTAAGCACAACCGGGGACATTAAGGACTCGCTCGCTTCCACCTTGCAATTCAACAGACTCTCAAAGAAGTTTTTACAGTGGCGCTGTTGGGCTGATGGACGGAATCCAAAGTGCCTGATCAAGACAAGCTTTGCCCTTTCCCTCTGAGCTCACCGTTCAAAGAGGAAAGATGAGGCTCTTAATAGCAAACGAGTCACAACTTGGCACGGCAAAAGGTCCCGTACAGTGCATTTTTGGTCAGGATGGTAAAGGTCAACCTAATACTCAGAGTACAGAGAACCCATTAACCTGGTAAGAGAGTCCTAACAACGTTACCCTGAGGGTATTTTGAATGGTGAGACAGCTTCTAATTAGCTTGGGTGGGCCAACCTAATTATTCATGGCCTGAGGAAGCATCTCCCAATGCAAGAGGGGCACAAGATAAAGCCCATTATAAGCTTTCAGAGATGAATGACCACAGCATTTGACTGTTTTCTTGCAACCCAGAGACGCACGCAGTAACGAGCCAGTGAGCAGAACACAGGCAGGGGCTGTGTGGGACTCTTAAGCAGAAGAAAAAAAAAAAAAAAAAAATCACAAAAAAAAACCCACACAAAACCAGACTTCTGTTACACTACGACGTGAAATTGCAATTTGCTACCTTCGTTTTGAAACGGACAATTATACGCATGCCCGTTTTATAGGAATGTGTGAACAAGCATTGCCATAAACCCCGTTTTAACAAGGCCTCAAGCATTAAAAATGGGAAATAATATGGTGAAAACAGTTAATACAGATGTGTAACACCCCGTATATATTCAGAACTGCATTTGCACACTAAAATCTTAAAAACATTCTTCCAAATAAATCAGCATTTAAAAAAAAAAAATCTAATTTCCCAGCATTTCCATTCCAGCAGACCTTTGCCTGCTCAGACCTTTATTAGCCGTAACAGGGTTGCAGGTCCGCACAGAAATCAATCTACGTCAAACTGGGACCTGCACAAGATAGATGGGAGGAGGAAAAAGACTTTTTTTAAAGAAGTTTCTTTTTTTCCATTTCTCATTTATTTTTTTCAGGGCACCTTCGAACATGTCTAAGCCTCCCCAGTACACACAGCTTTTCCAATTGTATCTGCATTGTTTTAACCTCTCCTCTTTATCACATCTATTGGTTACCTATTTTTGCAAGGGCTGAAATTCCACCACTTCTGTGTCACAAGTTCTCTCTCTTCTGCCTCGAGGTTTCCCCTTCTATTAGAAATTAACTTTTCCATGTCATAGATCATCCTTCTCATAGCCAAGCGCTTGGTGTCAGGTACCCTTTATTCCCAAGACGCCCTCGCACAAAGCCAAGAAGAGCAAACCATCCTTGGAGTCAGCAAGCTCAGGCCACAATTTACATATGTGCACACCATATTTCAAAATCAACTATTTATAAGGGTGGGTAAATCTTGAGGAACTCTTTATCACGTTTACTTTGGTTCCACCACTGATTTCAAGAGGGCTGTGATGCTGCTCCTCAGCTGTAGCACACTACAGAAGACCCCCAGCAGCATCCGTAGCGCCTGAGATAAATAAGCCCTCAGCAAGAGGTGGGGGGAAAATGAAATTTAACCCCTGGCTACAATTCCTACCCTCTGGCTCAAACTCTAAGTCTCCTTCAACTGCTAGTTCGGTATTCTCATCTACTAAGATATACGAAATCACTAGGATCTAGCGGAGGAGGAAAGGAACATGCACGCAGCTCTCCAGCAGTGCAATTCAAACTTTGTTAATTTTTACAAAGCCTAATAAAGTAGCGGCCAGGAGTACCAAGCAGCTCTAAGGAGTGTCCTGCTGCCGACCTTCAGTCGCTCTCATACCCGTACACGACAATCCTGTCTCCTCCTTGGGCAGGACTACGGCTGTTCATGAGGAGGCTGTGAGCTGCAGCCCCACCGTTGGGAGCAGACAGCAGCATCGCTGCCAGACACGGGCAGGACCGGGGCTGCCACCAGAGCGCTCGGCCGGCCGAGGGGAATCATCCTGCCAGATCCACCTTTTGGCTACACTTGGACATTTCTGAAATAACTTTGCCTCTACAGAACAGGATCAAGAGGGAATTTATAGAGACGCCCGTTACCCACCGCCTTCTCTATTCTGGTATATGAAAAGTAGTTTGAAGGTGCGAAACTACAAGCAAAAACATAGTATTTGCTATTTTCCATTAGGGTCAGAGAGAGCCCAATTTATTTTTTTTAGTATTTTTTGAAATGTTCCTAATGATGCAGCTCTTTAGTGTGTTCATTTAAACGCGCTCTGCCCGGTGTCCCAATTAGCGTGATTTATCCACGAGCACTTAAATCACACAAACGAGACTTGGGGACCTGCAGCTCTGAGCAGAGCGAACACGCAGACCCCACGTTCATGCACGGGCAGGTCTCCAGTTTAACTATATTTTTCACTGTAAAACAAAACAAAAAAACAGTGCTTGTAAGCTACCTTTGATAGGAATGGCTGTCAGAGCCTGCGCCAGCTCGGGGGCTGTGTTCGCAGGCACGTGTGTCTGCCAGATGTGACCACTCACCCTGACTCAAAGATGAGCCCCAGACAATCTCTTCCCATCTCTTTCCATGGGACACACTGGGGTGAGCACCACCCCCCCCCGCGAGAGGCTCCGCACGTCAGTCCTTCTGCGGGACCCCCTCCCCAGCCCCCCCCCAGGCTCCCCGGTCCCCCTGCGAGCGCTCTCCCCACCCGGGATCCCTGCCGCGAGCATCCCAAACAGAGCGCTCACCTCAGGGACGGCTGCCCACGAGGGGCACACGCCAAAACATCACCGCTGGGGCTTCCCAGCAAGCCGTGGTGTCTCACCATGCAGATGCGGGAAGACACGTTGGCCACACCACTGCTGCGATGGGACAGAGCTGATGCCCACACGTGCTCCAGAAAGGCACTTCTCAACTACCAAATAATAAATAAAAGTCAGGAAATGAAGCAGCAAATGCTGTTGTAGCTCTATCACCTGTTGGGACACGATTTCCAAAGAAACACTCGTCTAGAAAAACCATCTGAGTCCTCTCCACCTCCCAGTTTCTCTGAAGAGAAAGCGGAAACAACACCAACCAACACAACAGTTCATGCCATACACCATGAGTGGAAGTCCACGGTCAGTGGCGTTCACAGCACAGCTGTAATTTTCATTCAAACCCGGTCCCACGTCACAATTTTGGTGCCACATTATTTGTACTTTTTAATCTGATAAAAACCTAACACATTCTTCCACGCAAACTTAGTCCTGCAAAATAGTTCTCAAAACTGGAAGGCTGGAAAATAGAACTCCTTGATAAATACACAGAAATTTCCTCACCCTTTTGTAAAGCGTAACTGGAAATGACACGCGCTTTCACAGGGTAAAATCTGGGAAGTGCCACCCCGGCGGTAAATGCCGTGCAAGCCCTGCTTCCTTCCTTATCTCTGGCCAATGAAAGACGAAACGCTCCAGAAATTAGTCATCTCCAATTTCCACTATCAGCAAGAACCTTAACAAAGAACGTATTTTCAATGATACCGACCCCAAAGGATTTACAGAAACATACTTTTTTTTTTTTTTTTTTTTTTTTAACTGAACACCAGACCAACTCGCGCCCTGGGGGCTCACGGGCCGGAGGAGAACTGCTATTGCTCAAACCTCTCTCCTCCTCAGCCCAAGCAATAGCATGCCCTGGCTTCAGAAGCTTCTGTTTCCTCTACTGATCACCTTCATCCTGCAAATATGCTTATTTCTAGGCTCGGCTCTCTCTCTCCATTAACGTCCTGCGTTCAACACATTCATAGAATCATAGAATTGCTGAGGTTGGAAGGGGCCTTTAAGATCATCAGGTCCAACCATTCAGCTGTCCCGTGTGTCCTGTTCACTGCCGCATCCGCGTCCGGGAGCGCAGGCGCCCTGTTTTACCCCTCCAGCACTGCCCTCCTGCTTTAACGGAGCCGGCTGTTACGTAGGGTTGGGGAGCAAAAATATAACTATAAGAAAATGTATTTAGGAAGAGTAGATTACTGAGACAAATAGAAATGGTGGGAGAGGTGAAAGCAGGTTTGTGCTGGCAAGAGCACGTAGCGATGGTCAAGTGTCCAGATGCCAAGTTGAAGAGGGCACCCTCGCCTTGTCGGGTTTTCGTTGGATGGTCGAAACCGTCCCTCACGAGCCGCGTTTTGGATGGAGAGATTTCCCCTGCACGTGGCCAGCCAGCGGCACACCCAGCCCCGCCACCACTTCAAAGCAGGCGGGGCAGTTCCCGCTGTAATCCAGCTGAACCCTCAAAGACCATCTCCAGCAACCAAAAGTGGCATTTTCCATTCCCTTTTATAGCCCAAGCAAGTGCCCGTCTCTGGTGGCACCATCACTGGCGGGAGGTAGAGCTGCTCATCCGACACCGATCCAACCCACCAAAGATCACGGCTCCGCTCCCTCCCTGGGAGCATCACTCGTAACCACCCAGCATGCGGCTGCACGGCAGGACCCTGCCCCAGCAGAGGCTAAATTGGCAGCCTCATTAGCAGTTTCTGAGATACCAGAAAGTGAATTGTCCCAAATGTTCAGCAGGTGGCTTTGGGCCACCCCAGCTGAGCAGCCAGGACGAAGCATGGGCATAACGTGCATCAGCGGAGGCTAAAAATGGAGTATTTCAACTTCGAAGGCTGCAGCTCTATCACTTGAGACAGAATTAAAGTGCTTACTAACACGCACGCATTGATGGATAGCAGACTGCAACAAGAATAATGGGGTGGCAAGAAAAAAAATAGCAAATTAACAAAATAAAGCCAATTCTGATGGCATGAAATTCTTGTCACTCCTGGATTAGCCTGTACTCCATTTATCAGCCACTCTGGGTTTTAGTTTTGTTTTCCCTAATTCTAGGGAGGTGCTTTGAGAAATGTGGCATTTCTTCCCTCTCTAGAAAAGAAAAAAACCTCATCCACTGCATATTTTTAAGATTAACGATCCAAGGTCAACCTCTTGAAAGGAGTTGTAGTGGTGAAATATTTTTCCAAACCACATTTCAGTGAAGGAAGAATTTCTTCTTGACTTGGGATACTTACCTAGGTTTAAAGACAGGTTCTGGGGCTTTTTTGGCACCTTAAACCATATCAACCAATTAGGACTCCAAGCCAGATTAAAATCAACACCCTTCGGGTCAATCCTAGTTACCAAAGTGACAAAGGTCAAGCGCTACAGAAAAAAATAATGATTTCACGATGGACAGAAAAGGTGTATAAATATTGTCCTATTCTTGTTCTCCCCAAAATGAAAAAAGAAAGCCAAAGCCAGCACTGCCTGACAAGAGCATACAGCAGCTGAGCAAAGACACCGAGAGAGAGAACTGTATTAGTGAAAGGGACCTCCGCTCAGCCAAGATGCCCCTTTGTTTGGGCACAAATCAGTACAGGACCCTCATGGACCTCCTCGTCATGGGAGGCAATTAAAGCTGGATGCAGCAACCTCTCCTGGCTCCCCCGCGGCGTGTAGAAGAGGACATTTACACACAGCCGGAGATGTTTTCACGTTAAGTGAATCGGAGGATCACACGAGCGCTCACCCTGAGGGCAGCGCCTGCTCCTGCAGCCCCAGCATCCCCCCCCCGAGGTGTCCCTGGGTGCTCCCATAGGTGCTCCCTCGCTCAGTATTAACATCAGCCCAGGTGACACGGACTGGAGATTACGGCAAATCCACATCAGCCTCCTTTGCTGTGAGTAAGGAAGGGTCTAGCAAAGGTGGGCACACAGGGAAAGGAAGAAAGGAGGAAAAAAAAAAAAAAAAACAAACCAAAAAAAACCTAGTGTCCTTCAACTAGAAAAAACTCCCTGGGTGATGCAGAGAAACCCATCATTCCTAATGCCAGGAAGTAGGTCAGGACCAGACCCTCGAGACTCAAAATCCAGACATCCATCTCCAACCTGTGGCTTATATCTACATTTTGCAAAAGAAATGCAGAACAAATTCCTCCAGAAACTGCTGATCTCCGCAGGCTCCAAGGACACGTAAAGAAACTTTTACACGCTGAGTTTTAAAGCATAAGAGCAACAGAAGAGGGCTGTTTGTTTTTAAAACCCGTTCCCCGGCTGAAACCCTCAATTCCAGAGTGTGACTAACGTACACAGAGGTGTTTACAAACCTCTCCAATGAGAACTTCATAAACGGAAGAGCCGACACAAGCTGAGCTGTAGCCTTGAGAGTTACGAGCGCAATACCACACTCTTCCTGTCTCCAGAGGTGACCCATCTCTTACATGTCAGAGCACACAAGCGTTAATTTGGGACCGATGACTCACAATTCCTGTTTTCCAGAACGTTCAAACCAATATTGCAAGGAAACCTGTTGTGGGGTTGGTTGTTTTTTTTTCTCTCCCCCCCCCCCACCAGGAGCTGAGTGGCTGGGTAAGAACAGGAAAGGCAGGAAGAAGTAAAAAATTGAGCAAAAAATGGATAAACACTTCTGTTAACCTTTCCTGAGCCTTCCCCGAGCGATGCGCTGCAGGAGGTCCGCCCTGCGCAGGTCACACAGAGGCTTTGCGTCCAAGGGCCAAGTGCTCGTTGGGAAGGCTGGTGATGCCCGGATCATCTGGGGCAAACGGAGGACAAACAGACCCAAAGGCTCAAACAGCCCGGGTGCACCATCGCACGCTCAGCCCCTTCTGGGAGTCCCACCGCGCCGCCTGGCTGCCGCGGGCTCCGGGGAGCAATAGCATCAGTTTTTATTAGTTCTAAAATACAAGTACGTAAGGCCGCCTGGCTCCACAAACACTGAAACTATACATACAGGGGAGAAAGGAGAAGGGAGAAAAAAAAAAAAAAAAAAAAAAAAAAAAAAGGCAGGTGATTACTTAAATCGGCTGGGGGAATGCCAGCGTGGCTCTCTCCAGCGGAACAAAAGGTGTCCCCAGTAAGTACCAGCCACCAGCACAGCCCCAAGGAGCACGTTGCTGCAGTAGAAGGTCGGACCTGCTGCAGGTGCCAAAACTGCCCGAGGGCTCCCAAAGCTGCCGTTGCAGGAGGCCGGTCTTTGCCTTGGGCGCTGTTTGCACACCGTTGCCAAGGCTGAAAGCTTTTTAAACGTTCGCCCTATTTAAACAGCGCCGAAGCAACACGGCTCCGCAGGTGGATGCCCATCCAGCGGGTCCATGCGGGTGCCATGGGACGGAGCAGCGCCCGCCGGGTCCATCGCCGCCCGGAGCAGGATTCTCTTAAAGAATAACATAAAAATGCAGATTACACAAGATTTCTAGCGGAGACAGGCTGACGGCTCCCAGGTAAGGTGGGACCACATCACACCACGGTTTGGACGGACGCTAAGGGCCGCCTTCCCCACGCCCCGGGGGATCTCGCAGCCCTGCATCCCGCTCCCGCAGGTGTCACCTTGGTAAATGAATCCCAAAGGATGTCTTTGCCATCCACCGGTAAACAAACAAAGGATTTAAGTGATAAAACGATCCACTACCAAGTCACACACAGAGCTACAGCCGGCCTGCACCGCTGGCACAGAAGAAAGCACGCAAACATTCAAGGCACCTTCAGGACCTCTCGTTAGCTGCTTTTCCTTTCTGAGAAGCGTCACCTTGTCTGAAGGCATTGCAGAGCCTATAACGATTCCTACCAAAAGTGCCATTACTTCATTTCCTCTGAAAAAACAAGAGCTTTACCAGCCCCTCCTTCCCCCTCTTGGCTCTCTCGTGAGCAACGCGCTTGGATCTCCAGGAAGGGGGTAAGGTCAGGAGCAAACGCCTGGATTGCTCCCAGATTAGC
Organism: Vanellus vanellus; assembly: GCF_965231255.1. NCBI lineage: Eukaryota > Metazoa > Chordata > Aves > Charadriiformes > Charadriidae > Vanellus > Vanellus vanellus. Next base: position 3,252,672 of record NC_138914.1, read on the forward strand.
AGCCCGGAGGGAGTAATTCCAACAGAAAGCATTTACAATATTCTTGGTATTAAACGCTTTTGGCCAAGATGAAATTTGTTAAAAGTTTGCACTTTGGTTTTGTTTTGTTTTGTTTTTTTCCAAGCTCTGAAGTCATTTCTTTCCCCAAAGCTGCCTCCACAGGCTGAATTTGTGGGAAAAGGGAGATTTCGCACACAGAAACTGGCAGGGCTAAATAATAAACTGAGGCAATTGCTCAGATGCTGAAGCCTGATCAATTGTTCTCCACAGAAGCAAAGTACTCACATTAGAAAGGCAAATTGTTGTACCTAAACGGATGGTTGTGTCACCCTAATTTCCTGAGATTAATCCTGTTTCAGTCAAACCCTTATCTAAATACAAATAGGAAAACTAAACGTACAATCAAGCAAATATCTAAAAAAACCTTGACTACAATTTGGCTGGACAAGAGCTTTATGAGAAGCAGCTGGTTTATCCCCAAGATTTCTGAATTATTTTATTGGGATCCAAGAGCTCTTAGAAGAGGCTGACAAGACCCTATTAAATCACCAACATTTAACAGTCCCGTTTATTACATTTTGCCCCTCCTCCTCTTCCCAATACAAATGAAATCATTTTTTTTCTTTTTTTTTTTTTTCCCCCAACTTCACTGATTCTGCACACAATGAATTCCTATCACAATACTGGACGGGGAGCACCTCATCTATTAAAATGCCATCGGTATCAGCTCTGTAGGTGATGACTTCAGAGAGGAAATAACATTGCTTCTCCCCCCCCCCCCCTCTTTACAGCTTCACATTTTCACATTTTCTTGCAAGGAAAAGGGCACTGTGCTCTCAGACTGGAACTGATAAAAACCACTATGAAGCAAAGAAAGGCCTAAAGGCAGAATGAACCAGTATTAACTCCTGCAGAAAAATACTTTTTCCCACACCAAGAAAACAGTACCGCGGGAAGATACTGGATGGAAAAAAAAAAAAAAAAAAAAGATGACGGCTTTGGGGTGAGTTTTTTTCATGCCAGCTGGAATCCAACCCACTTTCTTCCACCAAGTTTTTATAATCTAATGAATCAGAAAACCAAAGAAAACACAGTCGCAAAGCACGTTTAAGCATCAGCACGGCCTGACTTGATGACGCTTCCAAACAAGCCGGAGCAAACCCGCAGCGCGTGAACATACCTCCCGTTCAGATGTGATATATTTGCCCTGAGAGCAAAGGTCCTGCCCTGCACTCTCAGGCACCGGACCTGCATCGCCGGCCCCGCATAAAGGCGGCAACTCCTGCCAATTCAGGCGAAAGGCTAAAAATTCAAGCTTGCAGAGTGGCGTGTGCCTTATTTGAGGGCATTGAGGGAAGTGTGGGAGAAAGCAGGACACCCATGACATTGGGCTGCCTGATAGTCCTTGGCTGAAAACGCTCAGAAATATTCCCACTGCTGTGATTTCGCTCAGAAGCCCAGCGGTATGATGACTGATGGCCACACAAAACCCATAAAGACAAAGGTATTTTAAATATTTCAGATTATTACTCTTTAAACAGTTCAGCAGAGTTTCCCATCCGTCAGTAACTGGGACGGATATCCCCCCAGCACCGCAACACTCCCGGAGTCCCTAACTGTGACTTGCTGTTTAGGTGGAAACCATGGATCGGGGGGAAACAAACGATCAAACCTGAGTTTGGGGATTTAAACAGCATCCAGGAAGGGGCTGCAAATAGCTCCAGTAAAAGTGGAGAAAGGAAGGAGGAATCCCTTCTCTTTTATAAACCTTTGGTGCTCTGATGCTCAGTGCCAAACATCACTGCTGGCAGGAGCGAGCATCCCGGCGGGACCAGAAGAGGCACAGGACACTGGGTGGAGTAGTGACAGCAATGCCTCCTAACGTGCTCCAGAGAAACCTTCTTCCCAACTCCAGACTTAATACTGATTTACATCCTGAAGCATGAAGCCATATCCCGTCCAATACTCTTAATTTCAAAGGGCTGGGTTCTGTTTTGGGTGGCTTTTTGCCTCAGTCTCAGTTGCTCCAACAGTTCGTGTATATTTAATTACTGGCATCGTCTCAGACGTCGTTGAATTTTGGCCCTCAGCAACACCCTGTGGCAAGGAGCTCTGCAAATTAACAAGGGGGAAACCATTCCCTGTTTCCTTTGGAGTGCAGCATTAAGGCTGCATAGTTAAATTCCCAGGGGCCAGGAAACGAAAATATTAAATATTCTAATAACATCACTAAAGAAGTCATGTTTTACATATATGTCATTCCAATCAAATATTTTTCCTGTTTAATCATTTAGCTTCAACGCAACTCGTGCTGGTGTTAAAGGTTCACGTGCAAAAAGGAGAAAGGAGGGCTCTCACACAGGAATCCCATACAGGATATAACATAACCAGGCAACCACTGCTGCAGACACTCGAATTTCACATTTTCTAATTTTGTTGATTCTAACTAGACAAGCTTAATGGCACAGTAATTATATAAATTACCTGGAATACATAACACTGCATTTATACATAATAAATGAACTGCTGCAGAGGAAACGTCAACGAAATATCATAACTTACTTTTTAATCAGTTTCACTTTAATAAAAAAATAGAAAAAAAAAAAAATCAAAGGCCGTGTAACTGCAGCAAAACGATGAGCAAAACCAGCTTCCGTGAGAAGCGTCTTCCCGCAGGCCTTTGCCTAAATCTGGGCACTTAAGAGATTTCCAGGAGTTTGGGGGCTGCAAACCAACAGGCACATTTCTCCCAGAACTATCACACAAAAAAATTCAACTTCCCCATTCCAAAATGTAGCGAAGTCCTAAGCAGCCTTAGCTGAAGTTGCCAGACCGGCAGGACTATAACCATGTGATGTTAAAAAAAAAAAAAAAAAAAAAAAAAAAAAAAAAAGTGAAGGGGATAAAGAAATTTCCTACTATAGAGCTGTCACAGAAATTGCAAAAATTGAAACAAACCTCCCCTTTCCCCCCCCCCCCCTCATTCAACAGGAGCTCTCCCGACACCAGCCAAGCACAGACCCAGCGCGGCAGAGACTGTCCGGCAGGAGCAGCCACTTAGTCCAAAGCTGCGATAGTTTATACAAACATTTTAAACCAAGAGTAAGATTTCACAAGAGTGACACGGATCCACGGGCAGTATTTAAGCAGGTGTCGGTGTGCCGGACTTGCATTTCTGCATCTTTTTAAGAGGGGACGGGATAAAGGTCAACGAACGTGAAAGTGAACGGCAGTGTCCCGGCGAAAGGTGCGAGAGCAAGGCTCCCACCTCCCCAGCACTTGAGACATCCCGCCCTCCTCTGCACCGTCTTGCTGCAGACAACTGCAATATTTGTCATTTTTTTTTAATTAACACTTTTGCATCAGTCCTATAGAACAACTCAATACTCTGCCGGCGGCTCCGGAGGCAATCCACAGCAGCGCCCTCCTGCCTCAGCAGGAGGATGACCCGGGGCTGTTTGATCACAGGCTCCTTGCCTGAGCCAAGCATCACCCTCCGTAAAAGCGAGGTTCGGAGTGACTGGCATTACTGGGGCCCCCCTGCACAGAAGCCACTTGTATTTTACATCTACTTGACAGTAAAATACCCAGTATTGTTGAGTTTCTGCAAGACCGTTGGAGGAGAGCCCTTTGTTGGGGCAAAAGCTACCCCGAACATGCAACTGAGATGAAGTCCCCATGTCACTCCACACCACAGCTCTCCTTCAACGTGTTCCTCCCTGTGAGACTTTGAAAGTTGCAGGAGTTGAACAGACGCTTCCAATTCATTTTCTTGAAAAAAGAAGAAAAAAAAACACCCTAAAAGGCCAGCAAACCACTTAAGAGAGAGCACAGACTTGAAATACATACATATATTCAAGAAAAATCAAACCATAGGCTTTGATTGCAGCCAGAAGAACAAAGTATCTGACCTCAGTCTTCAAAGACAAGGAAATTCAGAAATAACACTGATTCTCGTATTACTCATCCCTACTGTGCTGGGTTGTTACAATCCACGCAGGCCACCCAAAGTTAAAGAGACCTCCAGAAAAATGTTCAACTCAAAGGGATATGTTAAAAATAAGCCCAAGGCAGGTTATGTGGTTGAAATGAAATGCGTAGCACCCATCAAGAGTGTTGTATATGCCATTCCTGAACTGCAACAGTCACACTCATCTGGTTATAATTTACAAATTAGCACTAGGTAAAATAAGAATTTCCTCACACCTTGAAATCTGAAATACCAGTTATTTTTCCCACAGTTAACTTCGCCCTCCCTCACCTTTCAACAGTCAATACATTTTTTCATGGCAATGGCAAATCTTTGGCAAGTATTTAAGCTCTCAGCTCTGTTCCCCTTCCCCTAGGTGGTAGTTTGATGTGCATTGAAACCAAAATTGCCATTGAGGGAGAAAAAAAAAAAAAAAGCATCAACCCCAGTTTTGTTTGACCCACTTCTATCACTGTTTGGGATTTGTCAAATGTTTGTCCAACCACGCACAAAGTAAGGGTACGGAGCTGGCAGGGAAAACAGCTCAGCAAAAGGTGTTATTTTACACCAGATCTGGCCAGGGGAGCAAACACTGATGCTGGCAGAGCATAGGAAAAGACCCCAAATTCCTCTTTCTCAAACAGCAGCACTTTGGCCCTATTTTGGCAGGTGTGTCATCCCCTTTGCACGCCGAGCACCAGCTAAGTCAGCTGAGATCTAACAAACTCATTGCCCTGATGGCAATGCCCTGCCGCAGAGCTCGGCTGCAGCAGTACCTGCGGCAGGGCGGAGCGATGTGGGGACCCAGGGACCGGTGGACAATGCAGCAGGACACAGCGCATAAGCAATCCAGGAGGTCCCTGGAATGCGTGGATGATAGCTTCCTTCTCCGAGTGATAGAGGAGCCAATGAGAAGAGGAGTCATGCTGGACCTTGTTCTCACCGACAAAGAGAGGCTGGTGGGGAATGCGAAGCTTAAGGGCAGCCTTGGTTGCAGTAACCATGAAATGGTAGAGTTCAAGATCCTCAGGGCAGCAAGGAGGGTGCACAGCTAGCTCACCACCCTGGACTTCAGGAGAGCAGACTTTGGCCTCTTCAGGGACCTGCTTGGTAGAATACCATGGAATAAGGCCCTGGAGGGAAGAGGGGCCAAAAAAGCTGGTTGATATTCAAGAAGCACCTCCTCCAAGCTCAGGAGCAACGCATCGCAACAAAGAGGCAGTCAGGCAAAAATGCCAGGAGCATGTGCAAACCTCATGTAGTTCAACAAGGCCAAGTACAAGGTCCTGCACCTGGGTTGGGACAATCCCAAGCACAAATACAGGCTGGGTGGAGAATGGATTGAGAGCAGCCCTGAGGAGGAGGACTTGGGGGTGTTGGTTCATGAGAAGCTTCAGGTGAGCCAGCAATGTGCGCTTGCAGCCCAGAAGGCCAACCATATCCCGGGCTGCATCAAAAGAAGCATGGCCAGCAGGGCGAGGGAGGGGATTCTGCCCCTCTGCTCTGCTCTGGTGGGAACCCACCTGCAGTACTGCATCCAGCTCCGGAGCCCTCAGCACACAAAAGACATGGACCTGTTGGAGCGGGTCCACAGGGGGGCCATGAAGATGATAAGAGGGATGGAACGTCTCCATTATGAGGACAGGCTGAGAGAGTTTGGGCTGTTCAGCCTGGAGAAGAGAAGGCTCTGAGGAGACCGTATAGGGGCCTTCCAGTACCTAAAGGGGCCTACAGGAAAGATGGGGAGGGACTCTTGATCAGGGAGTGTAGTGATAGGACGAGGGGTAATGGTTTTAAATTGAAAGAGGGGAGATTTAGATTAGATATTAGGAAGAAGTTTTTCACTCTGAGGGCGGTGAGCCCCTGGCGCAGGGTGCCCCGAGAAGCTGTGACTGCCCCATCCCCGGAGGTGTTCAAGGCCGGGTTGGACGGGGCTGGGAGCAACCGGGGCTGGGGGGAGGTGGCCCTGCCCATAGCAGGGGGGTTTGGGACTAGATGATCTTTAAGGTTCTTTCCAACCCAAACCATTCTATGATTCTACGACTGATGCATGCAGTGAGGGACAGGTGGTCCCTGAGTGGGGACATGCACCCCCACAGCAGCATCGCTGCCTGCCAGACGCAGAGGAGAGCTGCAGGCAGTAGCTCAGGCTCTGGCTCCCCTTCACCACTCAGAGCAGCGCTCCAGTGAGGTAACACGGGATGACTCAGGACTGCTCAGAGAGAGCCATTAATTACACCTCTCACATCAGCACGGTCATGCCCGTACGGGCCTTTTCTGAGGGTTCCCTCGGTTATGACCGTGTGAGAGAAACATTAGTGAGGATGGAGCAGGAAGGAGCTTTCAGCCACATAATCTGGGAAATGCCAAAAACAAACTAAGCCCTTTGATTGAAACTTTCCTCCATCACAGCCAGGTCAGGAACCACGTCTCCGCAGAGATCCACGCTCAAATACCCCCTTACACTCGATGCAGCGCTGGTTAAAGCTAGGTTGGGCACAAAACCAGACCAAAACAACTTTCTGCAGGACTGAAAGTGATATAAACACCACCACCTCACTGGGACAGCAGTAGGACAAAACGTCACCCAAACTTACCTGCCCCCATCCCCTCTCTGCAGACTGGCCTGACCCATCGATGGGGGCAAACTGCCATCAGGGGCACCAGGTCACCCTCCCTCTGGACTCCCGTGGACCTGGTGGCCCCAGAAGGAACATCTCCAGCCACCACAGACTCGTCCTAGTGCACATGGGTCCAGCCCCCAGAAGATGGCCTTTCACATTGTACAATCCTGCCTGTGACAGGAGACCCTGCGGCTTGATCACCTTCATTTACATTCCACCACACAAGGTCCTCATCTACATGTTAAGAGTTGGGGCTGTTCAGCCTGGAGAAGAGAAGGCTCCGGGGAGACCTTACTGCGGGGGCCTACAGGAGAGCTGGGGAAGGGCTTCTTACTGGGGCATGTAGCGATAGGACGAGGGGGAATGGCTTTAAACTGGAAGACGGCAGGTTCAGATTGAACCTTAGGAAGAAGTTTTTCACTCTGAGGGTGGTGAGGCACTGGGACAGGTTGTTGAGGCCCCATCCCTGGGGGTGTTCAAGGCCAGGCTGGACGTGGCCTTGGGCAACCTGGGCTGGTGGGAGGTGTCCCTGCCCAGAGCAGGGGGGGTTGGAACTCGATGATCTTCAAGGCCCTTTCCAACATAAACCATTCTATGATTCTAGGGTAACAGTTTCTTATTTAAGCACTTTTGTAGCTCCCTTCCCAGTGGTTTCTGCACATCACCCCGGTCATCTGCTGACAGTTGCAAACAAAATCACTAAGTGCTGCTGGAACTTGCACCGTTTGTAACAAAATGGCTTGGAACCAACACTTTCATCAAAGGTGCTTCTGCCTCACCCTTTTGCTAAATACAAAGTGGTTTCCCTGTTGGGAAAGATAACAAATACTAGAGATAAGAACAGTTTTGAGCAGAAGCTCCCAACAAAGCAGAAAGCCTGGAAATCACCTGAGGAAATCAAATTATCTCCCCCTATAAATAATGTTTATCCAAGAAATCAATGCTAATTACTCCTGCCTGTTTTATTTTCTCACTCATCACAAGTATGGCCACGCTCTGCTCAGCTACTTTGTGCCCGGCGCTGAGCTGAGCATCACCCAGAGGAGCTACTGGTGACCCCCCAGCAGCTCTTGGCATGAGATGCCTCTCAGCTTGGCAGAGTTGGAGAAGCGACATGTAGATATAATCATAGATACATCCATACACACACTTTACAACATCAACAGTCCTTCCTGCACACAACAGTGCCCTGCAGCAGAAACGACACTGCTGCGCAACACTACAAGAACATGACTTTCCCCTGGGAAGGAGGCAAAGCCACACCTGCAAACATTGGGGAAAAAAAAAAAAAAAAAAAAATTCACACCAAAATTACACTGAGCTTGCCAGCTACTACAAACGATTCTGCAGAGCAGGGGTGTTTACAAGGCCAGCCACCAACTTCAGAGTAAACCCTGTAAGTCAATTAAATAGCACTCTGCGGCGCAGGCGACACGGTGTCACGGATCATCCGGTGCTCAAAGGGTGGAACTGTTGGTTTTAGTCAAAGGCAGCAATCTGGTAGTAAATACAACACTGTGTCCTGGCCAACAACTGACTGGTGTCGTTAGAAAGTATGTGTTCCACCAATTACAAAATTAATTATAAAGTCATGTCAGGTCACTCAGTTGGAAAACAATTATTTCACTTCACGACATTAAATGAGAGACGGTGCCCCACCTTCATCAGTATGCAAATTGCAATGGATTGCTTGGGACTAACCCAGCTATCTCCAACGCTGGCAGGTACCCAAAACCTAACCCAATATACTCCTCAGGGGTGAGATGGATGAATATCACCCTGTAAGAATCCAGTCTGGCAACAAGGGAAACGCAGTGGGTGAAGATGGATGGCAAATTCAAAAACGCAGCCCTAGCGAACAACTTCCATGGTAAATTTTCTAATTTACTTGCAGTCAAGCACATGTAACAAACACGATGCTGTGCGAGTCTCCGTGCCCGAGCTGGGGAGGGACCAACGATCTCAACCTTCACCCTGAGACAGGACGACGTGTGCTGACGGATACCTGTCCAAATAACCTTGGGAGACCACTGCATGTCCCGAGCTCTGCTGGAAGACCATCACTTAGGTGTCTGGGAATGGGCTGGTTGACCGCTTTTCTTTTTAAGGTAAAGGCACTACAAAACCTTTGGTAAAGTGTTGGTGGTGTCATGATGTTACGACTTCAGAAAATCTGCGCTGCGTATTTCTGAGGTAAAATTTCCACGCGTCCCCATACAGAAAAGATCTTGCGCCTTCTCTGGTCACCCAAGGGCCGGGATACCAGACTGCCCTCAGCTCAACAAGCCCTTTTTATAAGGTTCAGCTGCATACACACACACACACACACACACACACACGACTACAGAGATTTCAGTGGGTGAAGTTATATACACATCCCATCCTACTTCCCAAACAGTAATTAGCCTTCTCTAAACCCAAGCGTGCTGCCATTTACAACTACACTATGCAACCCCGCTCCTCCCCCAGATTTACCGGGAATGCAGCTCATGAGGTGCTCAACTCTCATTTGCTTACCTAATTTTCCCCAGGTGATGAGTGCCCTCCTCAGGGCAGCCCTCCAGACTGCTTAAATTGCCTCTGCAACATGAAAGGACAAAGCTAGCTTCTGTAGGAGACACCTTCATCCTCCTTCCACAGCGTGTACTTACTAAAAATATCGCAGATTGACAAGCACATGCATTAGTTTTACAGAGTGCAATGAAAAACTGGATGAAAAAAAAAAAAACAAACAAAACAACCCGCAGATACTCATCTCCCCACTTTCCCCATGAAACACCTGCAGCCCAGAGATGGGGTTTATTACATCCAGAGCAGCCGTGCACGTTGAACCTCCTTTTATTGCTTTGGGGATTTGCATCACGGTTGCCTTCAGTTTGACAAACACTTTCTCATACAGCACAACAAAACAAAGTTGGCTCAAAAGGAACAGGAGAGAGATTTCATATATATATATATGTGTGTGTACACACGGACATGTATAAAAATATAAATACACACACATTTGCATATGGTACATGCTGACATTTCCTTATCAATGCAAATAGCCGTGCCCCGATGCTTCCCGAGGCTGTGTGATGACAGGAACGGTGTGAGATGTGGATGTGAGGAGTCTCACACCCAGACCCCCTTGTCACACAGGTATATATACCACACTACTGCAAATCCCAGGCGTTTTCCATGTTAATTCTTGAGCCTCTACCTCCAGATTTGACCCGGCTCTGGTATGCAGGGGCCAGTGGCAAAAGCCCCTCCACAATCTGATGTACCCATCGGGCCCATTTCAGAGAAGTGATCTTGTTCCAGATACAGAGGGGTCAGTCCACACCTCAAAGCACAGCAGATTTAAATCTTCTGCCTCAAAACCCATAAAAATAAATAAAAGTTATGCAAATCCCCCTATTTAACAGCTATATGAGATGATTAAAACAACTTTGCTTGCTTTGCAACGGTTAATAGCCCTCCTCCAACACCGCGCACGCTCACACAATTATAGCAGTTAAAACAAATAAATCAGAGCTCCTTCTCCAAGTCATAACAAAGCCCAGAAGTCTGCGGACCCCAAGCAGCCTTAGAGGCTGCGTTATCATTTTTGCACAGTTGCGGGGAGCTCTATTTATATAAACAGCCTCATTGTTTCTGCTGCAAGCGCACGGAGCGGAGTTCTCTCTGTTACCTGGCTCTGTCCTTGAGACCCAGCTCCCCCGCTCGCTCCGCTCCGCGCCGTCACACCGCTTTCCTACTCCGGGCGAGACCAGGGATGGCTGAACCTCACCAGAGCCCCCTGGAAGCAGGATTTTACAGCCTCGATCTGTTTTTTTACCTTGGTGCATGCTTCTGAATTGCCGACACCACAGGGAAAAGGCAGAAATCAACCTGTCCCTCCTTGCAGCACAGCCGGACCGTGCTCCAGAAGGACCAATTTGTGCTTCAGGCACCCCACGGGACCACACGAAAGGGCCAGGGAAGGACCAGAACCAGCGGGTAGGACTGGCCGGTGCAGGAGACGATGCTGTAACATGTATGTAAGTTGGCATACTGGTACTTCGCATTCACATAGTACAGTTAGGTTTTTGTAGCCCGGAACTTCCATCCCAACCACCCTCCAGCAAACCATGATACGTGAGAGCCAGAGACCTGGGGACGAAGGCTGCTCTCAAATAATCCGGGGTCATGCACATCCCCACGCTTCAGAGCTCAGAGCCACCAGCGACCAGAAGAAGCAGACGACTAATTTTCAAAATCTCATGCGAACATGGCCGGCTGCACCAACAGGCACAAGCCATCTCATATCATCTAACAGCAATCTGCATCTTTTTCTCATCATTTTTAACAGGTTTGGGAGGTTTTGTTTATTTGTTTTTAAACAAGTAACTTGCTATTTGTTTAGCAAGTCTATTTGCTACCCACTTGAGGAACCTGAACGTACCAATATGTCTTTAAAGTCCCTTCCAACCTAAACCATTCTATGATTCTATGAAATACAGGCTGCACAGGGGATGGACTGAGAGTAGCCCTGAGGAGAAGGACTTGGGGGTACTGGGGGATGAAAACCTGGACATGAGCCGACAATGTGTGCTCACAGCCCAGAAGGCCAACTGTATCCTGGGCTGCATCAAAAGAAGCATGGCCAGCAGGGCGAGGGAGGGGATTCTGCCCCTCTACTCCACCCTGGTGAGACCCCACCTGGAGTACTGTGTCCAGCTCTGGAGCCCCCGACACAGGAAAGACATGGACCTGTTGGACCGCGTCCACAGGAGAGCCACGAGGACGATCCAAGGGCTGGAGCACCTCTCCTATGAAGACAGGCTGAGAGAGTTGGGGTTGCTCAGCTTGGAGAAGGCTCCAGGGGGACCTTAGAGCCCCTTCCAGTACCTAACGGGGGCTACAGAAAAGATAGAGACAAACTTTTAGCAGAGCCTGTTGTGATAGGACTATGGGTAATGGCTTTAAACTAAAAGAGGGCTGATTTAGACTAGACATAAGGAAGACATTTTTTACAATGAAGGTGGTGACACACTGGCCCAGGTTGCCCAGAGAGGTGGTGGATGCCCCATCCCGGGAAACATTCCAGGTCAGGTTGGACGGGGCTCTGAGCAACCTGGTCTAGTTGAAGATGTCTCTGGTCATGGCAGGGGGACTGGACTAGGTGGCCTTACCTTTAGAGGTCCCTTCCAACCCAAATCATTCTACAATTTATTTTCCATTTTGATTTGGCTTTCACAGATCTGTCTTTGCTTATGGGAATGACATTTTATTTGTCCTTTTTATGAAGTTCTAAATTTAAAGCTCTTTCACATTTTTAATCGACTGTCTATATTAATTTCCTCTGCAATTCAAACAAAGTTTACTTGTATCAGTTTCTCGAGTTATATTCCCTCTTGCTGAGTAAGGCTGAAACATACTCATTTCCTCATGATGGATCATTTTAATTAGATTCTGCTCCTTTTGAAGTACACGTCTTCTCTGGATGCTTTCCATCTCTTTTGGAGTTTCACCTTTTGCATTGCCTTGCCAGGGCTCAGCGCTGCGTTCCTCGCCAGCCCAGCTCTCTGCAAGAGCGCGCAGGAGCACTTGGACTATCTTCCTATCAACAAATGTTCAGTTTAGCAAAACATACTGGTTTATCTGGTTTTGCTGCTGAATCTTTAGCTGCAGCCTGAACTGGTTTAGATGGTTAATAAAAAATTAAGACCAAATAAAAGAAAGTATTTAAATCCAGAGCGATGCAAAGATATTCTTTAAGAGTGCCTACTAAACACAGCGCGCTTTCCAAATCTGGTGAGAGCCTGCCTAAAACGAGGCCTTAAATATGGGCCAGTGAGGAGCCACGGGCAGCCCCGGTGCTCAGCGGGCTCATGGTGCAGTTTTCAAGCCCAACAGTTCGCAGCCACGGAGCAACATCCACGGAAACACCCACGAGGTGCTCAGCAGTTTTTGAAAGAGATCAAGACATTCATTTCAGTCCCTCATTTGTTATTAATTTCCAAAGGCATTTTGAAACACGCACAACTTTACCCCAGAAAACTTTCCAGCAAAGATCTGATATTAGTAAGCACTTTACCAGCAAAAGTCTAAGAGGTTGCTCACAAACTTCCCAGGAAAAAAAGGAGCAAACCACAGCCACCACTCCAAGGGACTGCCTTTGTGAGAAGGGATGGAAATACAGTGGCCGGGAGGGGAAGATCCTTACATTGTCTGACATTTCATGGTCACGGTGTAACCAGCCAGACAATTCCCACGAGAAGAGTCTACAAAGAAATACTGACTGGCTAAACCTATATTTAAAAATTTCCTAACGTACGGTTGCTACATTTAGCCCAGACAGTACATGAGCACAACTGAGATTTGTAGGATTAAAACCGATCGTGCTAGCCCAGTTTGATGCATCTTAAATCACTGCGCTTCCAGCGGGGAGATATTCAAACACTTTTTGGAAACCCTCATCTTTTCTTCACACCAACCACCGCAGATCCGAGATCCCCAGTTCTCCAATCGTTTTTTAAATTCCCGACTGTCTGCACTTCCTTAACCCCTGAGAAAACGTTGCCTTTTGACGAGCTCATCTGCATGAAACAGTAACATCTTTTGTTGACAAACGATGTACTTTGTCAATATAAGGGCAGGGAAAGAATGGACCAAACCAATTTCTGGGCCTTCAGCTAAGATGCAGAAGTAATTCCAGCTGACAAGCATTAACATGCTAAACTTGGCCATCTCCTGTTTAATTAAGTTTATGAAAAACACCATCGTTTTGCACATCTTGAAGAACTGGGTACATTTCTGGGGTACTGAAGAGTTGAGGTGCCAGACAGAAAAAAAAAAAAAAAAACAAAAAACAAAACAAAAACGCTTACATTAAATGAAATCTGTGTGTACAAACTACTTCTGTGGCTTTTCCATACTGCATTTTCCCCGCTTGCATCTCAGTTTAATTTTTAGCCATTACCTTATTGCTATAATGAAAATATTAACTTTCCCATTAACCTCAAGTAAATACATTTTTTTAACAGTTCAAAACAATGAATCTGAGCCACAAATCACTCCAGCCCTACCAGCCTGGTAGGGTCGTTCGGGCTCAGCAACAAAAGGTTTCAATCAGATAGCCTAAACTTTTGTCCATCAGATTTAAATTTGTCCTGAAATGCAAGACAGACTTTCCTCCTTCCCTTCCTTGCAGAGCCAAAAAGCACAGAAACCGAGAAAATTAAAACCTGCTGCATTATTCTGCAACATGCTACAAAATGTAATAAAAAGCCAAATGTCTTTTTGCCCTTCTCTCCTCATCAAGTTGAATTATTTTTTTAAACAGTCATGTAGTTGCAACTCTGCCTACATCTCCAAAAGCTAAACAATTATGCCACAATAGGGGTATTTTGTTCACTCTGAAAAAAATCATCTAATGAAAAACTATGTTGGTGGTTGAATCCGTTTCCTTTAGGAGGAGTTGGCTGTAATCTCAGTGGGACTTGCGGTTTCAGCTATTCATACTGCTCATAGCAGTTTCTGTTTTTTCTCAAAGCAATGTAACCCAGCAACAGAGAAAAAGCTGTGATCAACTTCTTCTGAGATACAAGATGTCACAGCAATGCAAGTCGCCTCTTCGCTGAAGAGAATCATAAATCTTTATGTCTTTATTTGCACAGCTATCTCGCATCCCAGGTGGAACCTAAAGAGAAAGTTAGAAGTCACTGAAATTTTCTCTTTTACCCGAGAACAAGTTGACCGTGGACTCGTAACTCTCAGACCAGAGATCATCCTTCAGGGCTGCAACAAACTGCATCTCTTGGACTCTTAATCGATACCTCCGGTTCCTTGCCAACCACAAGAGAGCTTTAAAATTAACAAGCATTATATTAGCTGACTTTACCTAATGAATAGCTATCAACTGCCTACACACACAGAAAACGTTTCCTTTTATTTGTATGCAAATGTCCATATGTGGCGGAATGAAACTGGAAGGGAACATCTGTGCATCACAATCTTACATAAATTATACACTTTTTTAAAAAATGCACTAAAATGCTGGTGTCAAGCCCAATTAAAAAAAAAAAAAAAACAAAACAAAACACTTTAAACAAACAAACAAAAAACAGCTGAGGGGCATAATAACAATAATGTTAAGGAAACAAAACCCACAACCTCTTTCCCCATCTATCTCATATGAGGCACCCCAGCCTCGCCCCGACCTCTGAAATACAACAGCTATGCAGCATGGCATCCAGGCTCCGTTAGCCGAGGTACAGAATAATACGTTATTAACAGCTTAAAAAGAAAAAAAATAAATGAGACCCAGGTGGCTGCCCCACCAACGCGTAGATCCTGGGACAAATTCTCGGGTGGCACTGGCCAGCGGCGCCTCTGCTGTCCAAACCGGTGTGGGATCTGGTACGCCACGCAGCCGGGCTGCGGAGACCTTCCCCGAGAGGCGAAGGGCAGCCAGCATCTCCACAATCCAGCGGATTTTAGACCCAACCGACCCCAGCTGCCGCCGGAGCCGGGCAGAAGCCACACTCCTGCCCCGGCACGGCTGTTCCATCGCTCTGCTCCAGCCCCGGCAGCCACCATCTGCGCGGTGTTCTGGGACCAGTCCTCCTCCATCCAAGCACCTCACTGATGAATACACTCATGCAGTCACTTCTTTATGCCGTAGGAGACTTTTTTTTTTTTTTTTTTTTTAATGACAGGTTCTATTGTCTCCCGTGTATATTAAAATTGGCCTTTCAGCTCTTCCATTAATACCAGATCCCAAAGTCAGAGATGAACTCTGAGTGACGCTAAGAAGCCCTACTTTGAGATGAGGGCATCTCTCTGACGGGGCGTTTGACGTGGCCTCTTTTCATGTCTCTGGGCATATTTTTCCCCCCCTCTTGCTGCAGTGCTGAACTCAGGGTTTCCAAACTGCTCTTCAGCAGCAGTTATTTATTATTGCTCTGGCCTACAATGTCACCTCCCAAACACCCAGGTGCTGCAGAAAAAAGAAAAAGGCCATTCTATGCTATCAGGAGCTACGAAATATCTTGAGAAAAACTGGTGAAGGATAAGCAGATGGGCACAAGATGAAAGCAAAGTAATCCCAGGGATGAAAAACACGAGTTTTATGTTTTGCGAAGTTGACCAGGTAGGTTTTTTGTTGTGGTTTGTTTTTTTGTTTTTTTTTTTTTTTTTTAAAAAAAAATCAAATCAGAAGACAAGAATAAACTTAGCACAACCAAAGTAGGAGTGAAGAAAAATCACTGTTACCAAGAGCACAATGCACTCCCTGCCTGCTGCTTGCCCAGGCGCACGCAGTGGGGCTGCATTTCTGCCCGGGAATCGCAGTATTTGTGCCCGATGCTCCCCAGATGTCCCCCTTCCCTGCACAGCCACGGAACCTGCCCCTGCTGAAGCGACGCCAGCCGAGCAGAAGAGAGAAAACAAACTCCAACTGGGCACCTCCAAACACACACAGGAACGGGGCATCTTTATTCCCCCGCACTCTTCTGCTTGGGAAGGAATCCTTCAGGAACGAGCTATCGGCTCTTAACGACTAGTTTTGTTACTCACAAGCCCCACAATGAAACAGGGGGTGGCTGAGGTTACCATGCTGTGGTAATGATCAAATTTAAGGGGATTATAATCATTATAAGATAATCAGGGTAGAATTATATATTTTTAATTAGCAGCTGCTGTGCGGTTAAGGCACTGGAATCCCCCAGCTGTTTGCTGGTAAGCGCAACCAACAGGATCCTATTTGAAGTGCAAAATACATACTTTTACATGGAAAATACATTAAGGAAATAAAAAAAAGTTGCCCTTAAAAACACTGTATACTGTAAAGCCTCATTACAGATCATTCTCTTTGCTTTCAGCATTGGAAAGAATTTTTTTTTTTAAGCCCATAAATTCTTGCATTTAATCTTATACTGAATGTAGGCCAAATATAAAAAGGGAATCATTTACAATACATTGTGTATATTGTTACTTCAAACCACACAGTAGTTACCCGTAAATCCTCCAGCATTTGGTATAAACACATAGTGTTTGTCTACTCATTGTAAGCCTAGAAAAGGACATATTTCTGCAGAGCCTTAAGAGGCATTCACTGCATGAATAATAGAGACTGAATAAAACTTGTCATTTGGATTTTCTTGTAACAACACGCTTTAATCCAAGATTCCCAAGTAGAGAAACAGATCTCCGTGGTCTCTGTAACCACCCCTGCTCACACTGTTGTATTTTTAAATTATTCTTCAGCTGCATTTACACTGCGAACCTTTCCACATTATCGCAGAGAGACTCCAACAAGCGCCAGCCCCCAGAGATCTTGCTTTGTTTAAAAATAAAGCAAACCCAACAGCCAGTTCATCTGGAAAAAAGCTGGTTTTGTTGAGGAGTGTTCAATTATAAGGAGGCTGATCAGAACCTGCAGATGTTTGCCAAGAAGAATTGCTCTCTGAGCACCCAAATTGGGCAGAAGTCTATCAAAAAACCACTCAAAACAGCAAAGCAGTTGGTCTAGTCTTCAAACACGTTCTTCCAGTTCCCAGTGCTAGACTGGCCACCTCCCCCACAGCCCAATGGCACGGTGACATTTTGGGTCTAACACAGGGTAGCAGAACTGCATCTGAGCACAGCCAGCTCCCTCAGTCCCACACCTCCCACCTCTGCTCACCCGTCCCTTCCACTGACGGAAATACCAAATAGTACGCGCTGGTTGGGAACCTCCTGCAAAACCTTCCCACCCGCCCTGAAGTCATATTATCAGAAGTCAAATCAACACAGAAAATGAGAAGACTCATAGGGATCATTAACAATTACCAAGACATAGGTTAGTATGATACTGCTGAGTGCCCACAAGTTTTTTTTTTTGCCCTCTGCATCACTTTATTTTGACCAGACCACGTCCACCAAACAAGCGCGGGCTGTCTCCTGGACGTGCTCCCTGGGACGCAGTGACTTTCTCCAAGGTTACATCAGCTCCCCTGCTCACAGCTAAGGACAGCTAGTCTTTGAGGGGTTAAAATACAGAATCAGGGTCTTCAGTCACTATTTGAGGGTATGCCTTAGGGTATGTCTACAGGGTGCAGGAGAGGGCTAAGCAGCTACCTTCAAATTCGCAGCTCTCGCAGAGGGGAGGTCTCCGGCCAGGGGAGCAGACAACCAGGTCGGCCGAGCGATGAGCATCTCTCCGAGCAGAGGCAGCCCCGCTCCGGACAGCCTGGTTCTGGGGCTAGTGCCACCCCAGGCCGTGGTGGCCGGGCCCTGCGGCGATGCTCTGCCGGGCACAGGCTGCCTGAGCCTTGTCCTGCGCACGAAGGGGGACACCTCCCCGCCTCCGCAGCCGGTGAGCATCTGTAACTGCTCCCACACGTCTCTCATTGCTGGCCAGGTACAGATGTTATTACTGCAGAAGACAAACATCCTTAGATACAGCTATTCCTGATAAAACCATTTCCTTTGAAATAGCCGCAATACAATCTGGACTACATTCCAGCTGTTAACAGAAACTGCTATTTCTCAGAGGTTTTGAGCACTAAGCAGTCCTGAATAACGTCCTCTGCCATCTCTGGGGACTTTGGCTAACAGTCAGCAAAAGACGACTCAGAAAACCCAACGACGATTATTTGACTTAAAGATCAAATACCCTTCTGTTGACTCAGACGAACACAGCTAGCCCTGGAAAAAAATGGGCCTCCTTGAAAAGCCGAGAGCTCTTGGATAAGTCATCTGGTCTTGCAGATGGGCGCTGCCATCGAGACTGTCCTCACCAGCACCACCCAAAACTCTGTGAGTGTTACTGATGGCTTCAGACGAGGGTTACCAGTGACGGGAGCTGTACAGGACTTCAACTCTTCTCTTTGCGCTCTAAAACACAACATACCCTCCGAACAAGTGCAAAATATACTCAGGGGAGGAAGGGGCTTAAAAAGAAGCTGTTACACCCAAAAATATTAGCATCACAAACACAGCGCTTTCAAGTCACAAGGACAGAGCCATCACTGAAGACATCAACTCTGACAAGAAGAGATGTGCAAGGAAATCAAAGACTTCCGCAGAGCCGTGGCACCGAGCCGCACCCAGGCAGGCAAATAATGGACTACGTTAATTGCCTGTAGCATGACATAGCTGCAAAATCCTAGAGGTTTTGACTGCTTTGCAGCATCTTTCTTTCAACTCTACCCCACGCTGGGACTTTAATCTGCAGGGCTGTAATGGTACTATCAGCAATGTTAGAGGCGAGACTAAAAATAAACACGGGACAAGAAAAATGCAAAGCTCCTCCTGCCCGCGAGGTCTGGAGGGAATTTCCTGAGTCAGTCAGACTGCTCCATCACTTGTTTACTTGTTACCAAGTATGAATTTTCACAGCAGCGTGTGTGGTTTTCACTGAAGTTTCCAAGTTAGAAATCAACAGGGCTGTAATGTCGTAACAAAAGTAAACATCGCTAACCCTCTCCTTAGCGATGGGATCCTCGCTGCTTCCCCGCCCATGCTGCGCGCTGCATTTCCAGGGCAAACGCTTCACTTCCAAGGCAAATAGGAAAGTACTGGGGGCAAAGGGAGTCCTTTGAGTCGTGGGATGAAGGACACCAGCTCCTACAGTAACCTGCAACGAGTGCAGCGTCTTACTTGATCCAGTAGATCTATTTGCCCCCAGATAAAGAAGCTGTCACGCCATGTTCAGAAGAGCTGGGAGGTTTGTCCTTCTTGCAAAGCACCTCTCCAAAGGTTCCCCCGAGGTCCGAGAGGCATTTTGGGAAGGAGAGGTCGGCTCTTCTCCCTGTGGCACCCACGGAAGATACAGCTGCAGAGCAGCAGCCGCAACAACTGACTTCAGAGCTATATAAAAAGCTGGCACACAGATTTGTTTATGAAAAGCTAAAACTTAAGTTTGACTTTAAAATAGCGCAGTCACCAGTAACGGCTCAGAGGGTCACATTCTTCTTCCATCTCTGCCTCCTCCCGCTCTGGGACCTCCTCTTAGCCCAGCAGCTTTCCCAAAACGGTCTGCAGACACGGCAGAAATTCCCCACGAGGGAGGCAGGCAGCAGTCGGTGCCCGAGGACTTGAAGGAACATGCTCGTGAAGGGATGCTCAGCACTTCCTGCAGACATTTTTCCCAAGAACGAGACTGCAGCAGAGACCATTCCTATTTGCAGCACCCCGGTACGTCAGCTACTACAGTAGTTCATGAAAATTTTAGGAGGTGACTGCAGGTTCACGATGCTGTCAGAGAGGAACGCACACCTTCCCATTTCGTGGTACGCAACCCTCCACGTAGCTCTCCTTGTTCACCTCCTCTACCCCTCGAGCACACACCGGAGGAAAATATAAGATTTCAAGCTTTGCAAACCTCCAGCCTAAACCAACATCCTGTAAAACTATGAGTTAAAGGCAGGAACACTTCACTTCCAAACCACAAAGGCTGTAATGAGTGTGGGTTTAATTGGCTGGTACAAGAGCCGCGCAGCCAGAATCAGCAGCTGGCAATGAACTCAGCCCTTCTGCGCTGCACATTGCTCAACTTTTGCCCTTGTCTGCAATGTGGTCTGTCACAGAAGTAACTCAGTACCCATATAAAGAATTACAAAAGCGTCTAAGAAAAATAAAGCGTTAGCCCAAAACTGGCAATACACTAAGTTTCTTCCCCAAAAGTTTCCAGTTGTACAGGGATCTATCCCTGACGAATGTCTACTCTCTGTATTTAAAACATCCTCCATAAGAAACCTGTATATTTTAGGTATCACTTAAAATCTGACCCTTTAGAGCTACTGATTTCAACAGCCTCAGTACATACTTAAAAATCTCATTATCTAGAATTAGAAATTAAGCTCTTTGAAAAGTCGGTCCCAAATGATAGAAGTCTCTATCAAGAAACTACGGCACGTTTTCTTGCTTCATTTATTTAACAGTTATTCACACGTACGCCGAACCTCTCCTTTACAGGTTTACAAAGCGTACAGCACGTTCTGTGGCAGTTTGCATCCAACTTCAGAATGTTTGGAGAAAAGCCAGATTAGCACGGAACAGGATTTCACAGCAAAGCCTTCCTTTCATCTGGTGCAGCGGGCTTCAAATCTCACAAAGCCGATGGAGTAAACCTGCAAGCCAAGGTGTTTCACAGAGTCACCAGGGGTGCATCGCTATCACTCGATAGAGTTAATGGAAGTGTTACAGTTTACACCCGACTTAAAACCACCTTGTTGCTGAATGAAGAAATGCACACCAGGCAGCGTAAAAGTAAATAAATAAATAAAAATACAACCCAAAACCACACCGACAAGAACTTAAGGCGATACGCGTATTGCGTCTCTTCTTTCCAAAAGCCAGGCTGACCCTCACATGCAAGCTTAGGAAGTGCGGGCTAGATGAACGGACAGTGGGGTGGATTGAGAACTGGCTGACAGATAGAGCTCAGAGGGTTGTGGTTAGTGGTGCAGTCTAGTTGGAGGTCAGTAACAAGTGGTGTCCCTCAGGGGTCAGTACTGGGTCCAGTCCTGTTCAATACATTCATCGATGATCTGGATGAAGGGATAGAGCGTACCATCAGCAAGTTTGCTGATGACACTAAACTGGGAGGAGTGGCTGATATGCCAGAAGGCTGTGCGGCTTTACAGTGTGACCTGGACAGGCTGGAGAGTTGGGCAGAGAGGAACCTAATGAAATTCAACAAGGGTAGGTACTGCATCTGGGGAGGAATAATCCCACGCATCAGTACAGGTTGGGGGCTGACCTGCTGGAGAGCAGCTCTGTGAAAAGGGACCTGGGAGTCCTGGTGGACAACAGGATGACCATGAGCCAGCAATGTGCCCTGGCGGCCAAGAGGGCCAATGGCATCCTGGGGTGCATCAAAAAGAGCGTGGCCAGCAGGGCGAGGGAGGTCATCCTCCCCCTCTACTCTGCCCTGGTGAGGCTGCACCTGGAGTACTGCGTCCAGTTCTGGGCTCCCCAGTTCAAGAAAGACAGGGATCTGCTGGAGAGGGTCCAGCAAAGGGCTACGAAGATGATTAGGGGATTAGAACATCTTTCATATGAGGAAAGGCTGAGGAACTTGGGTCTCTTTAGTGTAGAGAAAAGAAGACTGAGGGGGGATCTTATTAATGCTTTCAAATACTTAAAGGGAGGATGCCAGAGGGATGGGAGGAGTCTTTTTTCAGTGGTGCCCATTGATAGAACGAGGGGTAATGGGCACAAGCTTGAACATAGGAAGTTCCATCTTAACATGAGGAGGAACTTCGTCACTTTGAGGGTAGTGGAGCACTGGAACAGGCTGCCCAGAGAGGTTGTGGAGTCTCCCACTCTGGAGACGTTCAAAACCCGCCTGGACGCTGTCCTGTGCGACCTGTTGTAGGTGACCCTGCTCTGGCAGGGGGGTTGGACTAGATGATCTCCAGAGGTCCTTTCCAACCCTGACTGTTCTGTGATTCTGTGAAAAGTGAGTACCCGTGAGAAAAAGCCAGACAACACCGTCCCGCAAAGCAGCCGAGGAATCGCCGCTATCGGCCTCTTCCCGCTGTGAAAGGCCGTCCGCCGCGCTCAGCCCGCACCAGCCGGCTCCTGCCGTGGCCAAGGCAAGGCTCAGGCCGGCAGCTCGCGTCGCCGTGAGGGACACGGCGCTCAAGGCGAAACGCAGAGCGGAATTCAAACTCCTCGGTTAGTTTGGTTGCAGGCCGCAGCCGCGCGGCCTGTGCCTTCCTGGTTTTTTACCCGCACAACTTTATTTTAAACAATCGAGCCTTGTCCCCAGGGCTCCCTATTAAAGAAGTTGCTCCTACAACGCATCAAGAGTCAGAAGCTTCGGACGTGTCAGGACAAATCCCACCAAATGTAAATTGGTGTAATCTACAGATTTACGCTTGCTTACACGGCGCTAGAAACGGAAAGGCAGTAACTCAAACTGCCGCACAGGCTCCCGACAACAGTGATGATAAGCATTGCTTTTTTAAGGCTGAAAGGAGGTTCTGGGGAAGGCAGATAAATCAAAACGCGGCATCTTTGAAAGGGGAGCAATGCAGGAGCTAAGCCCCAGCGGCTCCACAAACACCCATCCCTCCCCAGAAAAACAGGCTTTGCTGTTATTCAGTTCTTGAGCTTTGCTACGTTTTTTTTTTATTCTAGTTAAAATTGCATGAGCGTTCGTTAATTTTAATGTTGTGTGCTTTGCCGTACCCACGCCTCGCAACGCACCGAACCCCGCACTGCTCCCCGCGCACGCAGCCCTGCGCCCTTCCTCCATCTCCTGCCCCAGACACGGGCCGCAGGAGGACGCTGCCTTCGCTGCCCTTAGACCTGCCCTTGCCGACGGCCACCAGCAGCCCCAGGCACCGCATCCCCAGCATCACTCCCCCCCCCCCCCCCCCCCGAAAGCCACCGCTGCCACAGCCCCGAGGAGGACAGCAAGCGAGGTGGAACTGAGCCCCTTCCGAAAAGCGAGGCTCAGCCAGACCGCGCGTCCGCCCTCTCAGCTTGCACAGTCTCACACAGAATTTGGGTCTGTAGTCTTTAAAAAAAATCATAACACCACCCCCCACTCCCCCCAAAAAAAAAAAATCTTGCTGGTATGTCGATTATTACAAATGCTGCTGATCAGGTACCTGTACTATGTGCTCAATTTGCATTTTAAAGGCATTTACTCCTACATTTTGGTGCATTCTCTTGACCCAAGATATTAAATAAGCCAAATGCACTGAGGTCGCTTCCCTCCGTACAAGTAACAAGGGGTTTTATTAGCACACCGCTGGTGGAATATTAACTAACTCCAGTGTTTTGCTGGGAAGAGATTGCCTTTTCAACTGGACTGCGATTGGAGAGCAGGA
Organism: Vanellus vanellus; assembly: GCF_965231255.1. NCBI lineage: Eukaryota > Metazoa > Chordata > Aves > Charadriiformes > Charadriidae > Vanellus > Vanellus vanellus. Next base: position 3,276,065 of record NC_138914.1, read on the forward strand.
AAGGAAAAAAAAAAAAAAGGTCGTCAGAGTAAACATGGCACCATTATTAAAGAAACAGGATAATTATCAACCACAGGCATGAAACTGTGGGAACACGACAGCAACCTGGTCCTGCTCGCGATGGACAAGCACAAAAGCAACCTAAATACGTGGCAAGAGGAAAGGGACTAAAACCTTCGCTTTCTTACAAAAAGAAAGAAGTCGCCTCTGCAATAGGTATCTGCAGGCTATTTGGGGTGCACTGACTTTTACCCGCCAGAGACACAACAGCCAGCAAGGCAGGTTTCATGCCCATTAAAAAAATATTTTACGCCTGATATCAGGGAGCTCTGCAGGGTTCAGAAACGGATCAGATCAGACATTTCTTCACGTAACAAGAACAGCCAAAGGCAGCGTCGGATATTCCACAAAAGGCAACAAACGCCGTAAACAAGGTATATAAAGCCTCCGCACCTCCAGGCATAAACTGCCTTCTGCCTGCGAGAGATCAGGATGCTCTCCCAGGGACAGGTTATTCTCGCCAGCAGGTGCCAGCTTTAACGCCGTCTTCTCAAACAGATTAACCACTATTTGCAAGAGGAAAGCAACTGAGAGGACAGCTCACCTGAACCCGCAGCGACGCATCCTACACCAAAGAAAACGGCATCATTCTGTTACCACATTAATTTCCGAAACCACTCACGAGACAAAATAAAAAACAAAACAAAAACAAACAAGCAAAAAAAACCCCAAACAACAAAGCCAGAACCCAGAAAATTTGTAACTGTTACTTTTTTTAAGTACCCTTTTAGGGAAAACATACCAACACTGTAACAAAATGCTAAAAGTCAACAAAGGAATAGCTACAAAAAAAAAAAAAAAAAAAAAGGCGAAATATCACATCAGCTCAAGCCTGCCAAAAATGAAGGGATCATAGCAGATAAAAAAAAAAAAAAAAAACCAGTATTACAAGAAAAAGTGGGTAAAAATAGAAGTGCCAGGATATGACATGCCTTCAAGTTATAGAAAAAGCATCTGGATTGTCCTCAAATCCCCTCCTGACTGCTGTCTAACTCGGTAATCATCCCTCTTGAGCAACGGGGTTGTCTCAAGCAGAGCAATGGGGCAACGACGACTTCTTTTCACCCGATGCCATTTGGGGCAAAGCACCTTCCAGTCAGAAGGGGAACAGTTTGTGCCCTCGGTTTCACAGACCTGGCTGCACCCCAACGCCTGCCTTGCAGCCAAGTTCGGGGGCCACCGGCGGACACACACGTGACCTTCGGCTCGTGGCCCCGAGGAAGGACCCGTCTCCGGCCAGGGGAGCTTCAGCTGGGCCACCAAATGCAGCTCTGCAAATTAATACGCTGATGCAACTCATTCCAAGTGAAAGGAAGAGCACAGAAAGCCTCATCCCGGCCTGTTACAGCCCCAGAAATATAATTTCCACCTTATTTTCGGAGCCTGCCATTTATTGAGCATTGCTAAGGAGACCCACTTCTCTTCTGCACCCTCTTGTTTCACAAGCCCAAGCACAAAGCTTGGCAACACATCCTCACGGGATACATACCACACAGCGCGTTGCTCTCTCTAGGGTCATTTGAGCACAATGATAACTCAAGTTTATCTTTTTTTTTTTTTTTTAAGAAAAAAAAAGAGAAAAGCCTTTTCGATAGAGCAATTTTTACTTGTACAGCAGTTACAGCCAACTGCCCGGCTCCGTATCCGGTACCTGCCCGCATATGTCCTACTGCTAAAGTGACAGCTACAGAGAAGTCGTTGAAAACGTTTAAGCAAAAGATGTTTTGTCATTTTGTGAAGCGTTAACACTGCTCGGCGCTTTTAAAGGACGTTACAACAACTTGGCTGTGGGCGCAGACTTTCCAGCTTAAATTATGGATTTTGTAACGCTCTGAACATCACTTCTGAAAAGCAAAGACCTTGGAGCGTTCCTCCTCTGCTCTCGCCGTGGTCCCCAAAGTCGGGGGATATTTGACTTTTCACATCTAAGCTAAGGCAGTGGTGATGGGGGGGGGGGGGGGGGGGGGGGGGGGAGAATCCCCATTCAATAGAAAGTTGAGGAAAGCAAACCTGAGCAGCTGAGTGTAGAAATTACCTGAAGTCCAAAGCCATCGAGTGTGAGCCTTAGGACAGAGAAACAGTCAGGCAAGTGCACAAATGCCTTCCACGTGTTCTGGATGGAAAGAAACTGAATTTTTTAGAGACTAACATGGAAACTGCTTTAAGCAATTTGTCATTCTCAATAGCGGTTCTGCAGCAAAAGAGAGATTTCGACAAGTTAAACAACTTCCTACCGGAGTGGCTGCATGCAATGTTTAAACTACCTCTTGCAGTCATCTTAGAAAAGGAATATTTCTAATTTCGCCATCCAGGAAGACTTTGAAATGTCACTGCCGTTTGATTTGACCAGTCAAGAGGAAATGCGGAGTTGGGAGAAGGGGAAAACAATGCAAATACTGTTCTGTGTTTTTTAACTTGCTTTCAGGCAGCTCAGTGAATACTGCTTATTTACCTCCAAGAGGGGGAAACATCAGACATATTTTCTGTAAACGTTACAACTTAAAGCTCACCTGGATATTACAAGGCACCAATGAGAAATATCATCTGAAAGAGCCGAGTCCGAGAGCATCTTTTTGCTAAACTTGAGCTAGAAGCAATGTTTTTACGGAAAAAAGTCCTCCGAACATGATCCACTGCAACCCATAGCAATGCTGAGGTCTTTGCTACATCAGGGACTTGGAGGAAAAATAAATACGCCATAAATATTCCCCACTGTTTCTGCCACTGGTTCAGGCAGCTATCGGCATTCAGCAGCGCCGCTGCTGTGTCCGAATACATGAAAGGTCTGTCCTTCGGAGGCCTGGATGAAGTTCTGTTTATCAGTTGGTGATGCTAACGGGAAGGCTCTGGCCAGGGGGAGCGGGCGCTGCCTGGCACAGCCCCCAGGTTGCTGGGAAGATGCTTGAGGTTTAAAAAAAGCGGAGCAACAGGAGCCCAACGGCCGCAAAAAAAAAAAAAAAAAAAAAAAAAATCAGCTGTGGGACTATTGTTTGTAAAATCTGCAATCAATACAGGAAAAGAGGAAGGCTAGTTTGAATGAACGTCTGTTAAGATGGCTAAAATAGTCCCCTAAGTTTTTAAAGAAAAGCTTTCGGTCTTCCTGGGGAGCACACACCCCCGGACCTGGAGGGCGGGAGGTGCCACAGGCAGCAGAAACACTCTTTTGGCAGAAATCAACTAACAAATTGTATCCAGCACCTCCCGAAACAGTCTCCAGCCAGGCAGCCGATGGAACCTTCCCTGCCAACTCAATCGCATCCTGGAAAAATACTTGTCCTCCCAGCCAGGGGCAAGATCCCACCCGGGCAGCTCCCGCTCCGGCAGACGCTGCACCGAACAAGAGAAGAATACTGAAAAAAAAACCCAAAGTTAACTGTGACGAGCCAGTTTGGGAGCCAGGGTTTCCTTGCCGTCCCCTGCATCCTCAGGGGAGAGCAGACAGCCCCGTCGCGGCGAGATGCAACGACGGCTCACCCGCTCGGTCTCAGCGCTCACCCCAGCGCAAGGCACGGCGGTCCCAAAGCGGGGCACAGACCACCAGGCTGAGCTACGCACCAGCTACGCTAAATCAATTCGAAATAGATTTTGCTTAATCCGCTGTAACCTTTTAACGGCGATGAGCTCTTCGGGATCGTGACAACTTGCCCGGCTTTTAGGCAAATGGCAATTTCCACACTGGTTTAGGCGAGCCTCAGCACCGATTATAGCATCTTTCGCATGCAGACAGAAAAAGCCCTCTGCGATGTGTTACGTTAGCACATGCTTAAATTTAAGCGCTCTCAATTTTACTGGGGCTTTTCTCATGTCTAACAGCTTCAGCAGATCCAAATTTACACACTAACTGCTTACCAGTCCCTGATGCGACCGAGATATTCTACCCCAGATCAGAACTATGTTTAAAAAAAAAAAAAACCACACACAAAAAAAAAAGACTGTATTTAGCTCCTGGAAAAACTGATATATGTGTATATTTCCAGCATCAACTGATACAACTGGAAAATTGGCAATAGAAAACAAAAATAAATGGAAAAGCCACCTTGGATAGTCCTTAGGTCATCTCTTTTGCAGATAAAAATTTCAGCCTTTGACACGTTTTATGAGCACACAGTAAAAAAAAAAAAAAAAAAAAAAAAAAACAACCAAAAAAAACCCCTATAGGGTATTTTAAATGGAAACGCTGTTGTGGCAAAAGTCCACCTGAGCAGGACGGCCTGGCAGTGCAGAAGGGAGCTCCTCCAGCCCAACCACCTCCTTATCCATGTCTCCTGTTTTAATGTGGACCTGGGAAACAGCAGTGCCCCACAGCACAACAATGGGGAGCCGAGATTTGTGGGTCCACGACCTCGCCACGAGTCACACAGCCTTTGTGCTCGACCTACCCCCTCCAAACATCACTTGGGGTCTTTTGAGTCCTCGCTCTCCTTCTCCTGCAAAGCATCCAGGCGGGGACAACTCTCTTGGGTTCACGCGCTGCCTGAAACAAGAGGGACCCAAACTTCCTGAGGCTTGAAAGACTGCCAGCGTGCATCCAAGCGTTCGTTCACCTCTTCTCCCACCCTCACAAAGGAATGGCCTTCTGTTAAAGAGTAACTGCCTCCTGCCTCTGGAATGAGGGACCTCAATGCCACTTTATTGCCTTTAAAATGCCAGAGACCTGAGCGCGTGGTGAAACCGGGCACCTTTCTGAGATAACGTTTACAGCCGCACTCTAGTTTTCCCTCCTGCACTCTTGAAATGACTCACAGGGAGCAGACAAAGGTCTAGATCGATTTGTCAGGAAAAGGGAATCTGGACCTTCAGCAGCCACATCGCGTAATCCCCTTAGAAAGCGAGAGAGGTCTCATGAACAAGCCGTCTTTCAAAACCAACGTGTTCCTGCAGATGATTTACAGGACAAGTATCGCTGAAACAGTTTCACCACAGGAACACCACAGAAGTGAATTTTAATGTTTCTACAGGGTCAGAGGCTGCCCATGCATCTCGTGATGAGGTAATGGGCACGGGAACCGTTCTTGGCCATAGCGGCGGTGGTTTCATACTCTTCCTCTTCAGTTTTCAAATAGCCGTGCCAACAATAAATTTTGCCGCTTAAGGCAAAATCTACAGCATTGGCTGTTCAAGAGCCTGAGCTGCTGGAGTCATGGGATCACTTACCATTAAAAAGGTAAAAAAAAAAAAAAGAGATACAAGAAGGAAAGATCCTGGAACTCTTCATTGAAGCAGCATTTGACAATATGAGTGCCAAAGTGCAAAAATTTCACATATATATATATATATATATATATATATTCATGACACCAGTCACATGTTCTAAGAGCCTCACCCAAGAATTCAAACTATTTTCATAGGTGATACACAGTATTTTCACAAGCTCCTCCTCTTCAGCTGGGTGCAGGCTATGTTTATAGATAGAAAACTTTCCCCTGTAGGTAATCTCCCTGAGCAGTCAACCCTTGGACCGGCACAGCCCTGGTCTGTCTTCAACGCCTCGTCTGAATTTTGCCCGGAGCTGTTGTGCACCTCCCCAGAAAGCCAGAGACAGTCACAGGGGGTTTAATCGCCTCGTTCCATGCGTAGTAAACGAAGCTTCCTGCCACAAGAAGGATTTATATAGACTATGGTTTAAATTCAGAGAAAAATACCTCCATGTGAAACTAGGTCGACAATCTCAACCTGTCCATACATCTTCATTTAAAAAAAAAAAAAAAAAAAAAAAAAAAAACACAAACAAAAAAACCCACCCAACTTAACAAAAAACACAGAAAGAAATAGAAAACAGGGTAATACAGCTATGGTAAATGTAGAAAAGTATTTGTCAGCTCAAATCTCCATTTGGGAAGAGTCTGATTAACAACAGCAGATAGTAGGTGACAGAGCACATACAGACTATACAAAAGTTGATAAAACACTATACACTAAGCAAGTTTGGGATTTGTGCATAAAATAAACACACAAAGTTTGCTGGGGTACGGGCAGAAGTCAATCTAATAATGACCAAAAAAAAGCCATCCCCTCCCAATAAACAAACAACTTAGTGATCTGCTTCAAAAGCAGCCGCATGGGAGATCCTCAGAGAGCCCCACTGCGAACCAGCAGATCCTCTGGAGGCGCTCCCGCAGGCAGGCGGCTGCTGTTCCTCTCAACCACAACCCGCGCGCATTAAGAAGATATTCTATATTAGTCACTTCATTGTTTAAGGAAAAATGCATACCAGGGAAAAGAGGAGGACATGATTCTTTGTTTTGCATCAGACTAATCCCTCTTTCGCCCTTAGGACAGGGAGAGAACAAAGCCCGGGCTGCACCGCTGGCTGCCAAAGCCCCATCAGGCGTCCTGTCCCCCAGCGCCTTCCAGAGCGCCAGCCCCTGCGAAGGGGAGACGCGAGCTTGGAGACGACAATGTCCCCCAATCCAGCCAAACCACAGACTTCTCCCCGAGCTCACTGGGGATCAGCTACCCCAGGGCTGCGCTGTGCCACGCGTCCCCCGGCCGTCCCCGTGCTGCGCAGGGGACACGTGCGGGCTCTCCTCCAGCAACAGCCCGGAGGAGCACAACTCAGTTTAGGCATCGCATCACAGAATGGTTTAGGTTGGAAGGGACCTTGAAGATCATGGAGTTCCAACCCCCCTGCCATAGGCAGGGACACCTCCCCCCAGCCCAGGTTGCCCACGGCCACCTCCAGCCTGGCCTTGAACACCTCCAGGGATGGGGCCTCAACAACCTCTCTGGGCAACCTGTCCCAGTGCCTCACCACCCTCGAATATCCTAATCGGATATTCAACAGCAAAGTTGCATCCAATATTATACACCGATGTAGGCATTTAGGGTTCCCGGAACAAGAAAACCTTGGCTTAGGCTGCTCCGTCACCAGCTGGAGAGACAGCCACACTCCTGGCTGGTCCTGCAGAGACCACAGCCTCAGCACCAGTAACAAATGCAGCAGCGAACAGGGAAATCTTTCCTCAACCTGAAGCTTTTGGTATCTTTTACATTTCTCCTGCCGCCCATCTCTCTCCTCCTGCCATCCATGGCTTCCCACAAGGCTCTGGCGAATCGTTCCTCCGAAGGTCCAAGCCCCAGGAGCATCCTCCTGTATTCCCGCCGCTGAGATTGCTAAGTGGGAGTTCTCCACGCAGCTTTGGGAAAGGAGGAGGACAGGCATGTTCCTGGCTATTTTTCAGAAGAGTCTCTTCACAGTGATTCCGCAGCCCAGGTCCTCACCTGCCCAGTTCAGCCTGTTTGGGAGGTAACGCTCCCCTCTCTCGTGCATCCAAAAAAAAAAAAAAATTCTGAGACATCTGTGTCTGTCATCAGTTTGGACTAACACCCACTTAGCGCAGGATCTGCACCACTGGAATAAGAGAAGCTGAACATCAAAGTTGGGTGGTTTGGGGTTGGTTTTTTTTTTTGAAAGTACACAATATCTGCACAGCTTTGTTTGTGTTGAGGGAGTGGCTGGATTTTAGGCAGCTTCTTTTTCAAAGGCTTTTTGTTAATAACTAAATGAAAACTCCAGAGTTGAGGTTTTCCCCTTAAAAAACAAGCCACTGTGATTAAGGATAGGAAGAAAGAAAAGTCGGCCTCTTCTCAGCCTAATTGTACTGAGGCACTGACTTCAGGGCTCCAAAATTACAGATGTATAATCCAAGACAATGAACTCTTTAGTCAAGGATTAGCAAACCAGGCAAAACTGATTCCTTATTCAAATCCCTTGCAATTGTAAGGGCATCTGTTCCACTTTGCAAGTCATCCCAAAGGCTTTGTTTGTTTTTTTTCCCGTTCCATTATGACGACTTATTTTCACACCCTGTAATAAATGCTATTGTTTAGTCTAACAGGGGACAGTCAATGAAATCCGATAAATATTTTTACCTCGTTTTTCTTTTAAGTTATGATACAAGTCCCCTCACGTGTAAAAACAGGAACTGTTCTTAGGGGAAAGCCAAGTCTGTAAAAATGTAACACAAAACGTCAGGACCTGAAGAAAAAACTACTTTGTTTCTTCAAGGGCTCCTAGGGGCAGTTAGAAAATAAAAGAATTCATGTAGGTTTAAATAATATTACCAACACAAAACAGTTCAGCACAAATGATGCCAAAGTCAGGACTGGGGACTAGCCGGGAGCGCCGTGCCATCATTCCAGCCCGTAGCAGCGGAATAGCTCTGGAAACCATTTAAAATGTCACAGGAGGGAGGATGGATGGAGTGTCTGACCTTTGGAAACTGAAGGGTGGATCTCAACAAAAATATCCCAGCTAGCCTGAGCCACGCTGCTCCTGCAGGGCCAAGAAGGGTGCTGGCCCATCTATTTGGTCTAGAAGGAAAAGCACAAAAAAAAAAAAAAAAAAAGAAAAAATAAAGGAAAAAAACAAAACCAATAATCCAAATCTGCCAACATACCAGCCCAACATCAAAGCTGCCAAACTGTGCTGGAAACAGGCAGCCACAGCTCTCTATCACATCAGTAGAAAACAAACCCTGGCCGATAGCCCAGGCTTAGGTTTGTTTCCCAACACCAGATCCTTGCGGAGTACCCCAAACCTAAACCATCAGATGCACTGAGTATGTGGACCTCCCTCCACGGGCTGCCGGCTCCGGCGGGACTCGGAGCCTCACCTGTCAAACCGCCGCAACAGCTAAGCCCAAGCAAGTTGCGCGAGACCGAAACGTGAAAGCGAGAAAACAAAATATCAAGTGTCAAGAGAGACGGAGAAAATGATGACAGCGGTGAAAATTATGTTTCTGCAGGAGCTGGTCTCGCACGCTCAGCAGCGCTGTCACTCAGCGCCAAAAAGCTGCTGTTTTCTCTGTCCTGCGAGCGGTGCCTCCGGTGACAGGGTAACGGCAGCGGATAAGATCCTCACAGATCACAGTGGGGACGACCCATCCCTGCGCCCTTCGTGCAATAAGGTCACTTGATACTCAGTTTCTAAAAGGCAAAAATAACATTTTTTTTTTTTTCCCTGCAGCTGAGCTAGGGAAAAACTCTGCAGAAATAGAGAGGATCCTGAATTTTGCTGGTCCAGGAGTTGGGATGCAGAGCTGGAAGCAGCTCGGATGGGACGGAGGGGCGTGAGTGCCAGCCCCCCCCCCCCCCCCCCAAGTTCCACCCGTGGCTCACGGTAAGGATCCCTGCCTTCGGCTAACCTTCTGTCACAAACTCTTCACAGTCCTCCTATAGATTCATGGCGCTGGCTCACACAGAACCAGCACTCCGTGCTCTTCACCACGAAATGTAAGTCACCTGCAGCACACAAAGATCAAAACCCGTATGCCTTGATTTATGCCTTCCACTCAAAGGCAGAGGAAGCATAAAAAAAAAAAAAAAAAAAAACAAACCAAACACCTGAAATAACTAGCAAGCGTAGCTCGTGTCTGGATGAAAGTAAGGGAATGTAAATAACAAACTTGGTCAATTATTTTGAAAAAACCTCAATAGAGGTCCCAAGGCTCCCCCCTTGCCCGCAGCTCAGACCTTGCTAATGCCACAGAAAAAGCCCTCGAGGCAGCAGCATCTTCTCAGTTTCCACAGTACCTTCAAAGTGAGCGATGCTGAAATCTAACGAATGAGGGACGTGTTGGCCCAAATCATTGATTCTGCACAGCCACAGAAGTGCTACTCAGAAGATCTTTACACCTTAGTGCAGCTGCCTTTGGGCAAACGTTTTCCCCGTGCATGCAAACGCTGTCAGAGCGCTCGGGGTGTTCCTCAGGCATCAGATAGAGAAAAAAAAAAATACAGAACCAGCAGAGAGACATCCATGAATAACTACAGCCTGAACCAGAGAAAAATGACAATCCCAAACATGGGATTGCAATGAGCTACTGTTGGTTTGGCTTTCAAACCTGCTAAAAGAAGTTCTTAAATTTCTAACGAGATCCACGGAAGATTAATCTTAAATCTCACAATAACAGGTCAATAATTCACTCATGCAGGAGTTGTAACTCGGTTTCAAAAAACAAACCAAAACAAACTAGGGGATGGTGTTAACATCTTATTTTGCAATGATGCTGAATGACTGCTCATAATCAGCCTGTAATTGTGAGTTAATTGCGCTGAGATCTGACCGGCCATAAAAAGGGAGCCCGGACTCCCATCTCAACGGGTGGAACGATTAACCTTATTGTCGAAAACATAATCCCATTTCATGCCATCAAAAGGATCGTATTAATTCCTGAAAAATTTTATAACAGCAAAGATGTGGCACTTAAGCTCTAATGTCCATCTCTGGGGTGCTGCTGCGTGGCTCCGGAGAGGATGGATGTCTGGTTTGCCACCAGCAGGATCAACTTCTAAATCCTGACAAGTGCTACGCTGTAAATTCAGACATAGTAAAGATAAGGTCTCCCTCACAGCTGTATTTTAATACACAGGCATCCACACGTCATGACTACTAAATGCAGTGCTAAAGAAAGATTACCGATTTGTAGCAAAATATATCGGAAGCGATGCAAAAAAGAGATTCTGCCTTTTTTTATTTTATGTTTCAGCAGTGACTAGCCCTGCACAACCCTCAGGGTCAGTGTTGAAGATGGGCCTTATAAATCTAAAATGCACGAACGCCTCCCAAGTTTTTGCATGGCAAATCTTTCACTCCCACTTCAAATCCACTCGGGTCGAATGGAAAAAGCGACTCGCAGAGCGCACCGTGCAAAGCCACTGGCACTCAGCTACGCAAAGACTAAAGGAAAAGGCTTTTTGGAGCTCGTGCGTGACGCTGCAGAAGTAAACTCCTAGGAAGAGAAAGAGCTCACTCTCTAACCAGCTTTTCCAGCTTTAACCAGCTCTCTAACCAGCAGCTGCCCTCACGTTGAGACGGACACGAGCTCTGGCGCATCTCAGGGATGCGGGCAGGCACCAGCGCTCGCTCTCGGACTCTGCAATGCCAGGCACCGGCATAACCTACCCAGCGTGGGATGTTTACCGTCACCCACTAACAAAGCGACACCCGGCTTCCCGGTGTTTGCTAAACCACTGAACACACAAAAATTTACAGATGGCATCAACTTTGGGGTTTTTAATGTTCAAAAAAAAAAAAAAAAAAAAAAACAACCAAAAAAAAAAACCAAGACAGCAATTCTCTCACAAGCTCTCTTGGGAAAATAAAAGGAAAAGGTCCAAATACCAAAATACCAACTTATGAAAACTTTTTGTAAGACGCTGGTTTCATTCAACTGGTACATGCAACCGGTTTCAACATTTCGCGATGGCCTCGCATAGCAAACGCCAGCCTGACATTGAAGCGTTGAGTCACTGCACCGTATTTCAGAATTTATCTTCGGGTCAAGTTAATGTTTGAAAAGAAACAAATGCAGCTGATAGCGCTGGGTAAACAGTGACCGTTTCTGTTTGGGATCACGCCTGCTCCTGCTTGCCCTGAGTAGGGCTAAAAAAAAAACCCACCCCACCTCACAACTCCTCCCTGCTGTGGGACCATCCCAGCTGCAAAGTACTATGGAAATTATTAATTGCATAAACTGACCTCAACACCTCCCGGTTTCAAATCAACGGGGTCATTTAGAGCTTGGGATCCTGAGACTTTTTAGGGAAGCAAAGCGTTGAACGGAGAACTCAAAAACAATTTAAAAATAAGTGTGCAAAGAGCATAGCTTTGGCACTTTCCCATCGCAAGCTTGGTACGATTTGGCACGGGTCACCTAACCGAGGAGCAAAAAAAAAAAAAAAAAAAAAAATTTAAAGGCCGCAATCTGAAATCTCTCTGAATGTGCCCATCTCTTACTGAGGGAGAAAGAAAACCCAGATACCATGCTTTAAAATACAGTCAATTTGATATAGGTACAGCCTTAATTCTTCCCTTGTGAAGAACGGTAGGATAAACTTTTGCTCTCTCGCACCGGACTCCGTTAATTGGGACGCATAAGAAGAAACAGTGTGTCTGATTTTACTATTGATTTATCCAAGTAAGCTATTGTGAAAAATGTAAAGTCTATTCAAGGAAGCCACAATATTCGCAATACAGCCGAGAAATGATTGTGCTAAGGCAACGCAAGCTTTACACAAGAATACGCGACCATTGCTCCTATAATCCCATCTATTAATTCTATACTCACAGACCAAGTAATAATAAAACTGCATTTATTAACTTCACAGGAGTTAATTGCCAATTTCATCAGAATTTAGGCACAGATGTAAGATGGAAACAGTCAGTCAGAAAAGCATTACATGTTAACTGAGGTTTTTTCACACATTTGACAGTTCTGAAAGTTACTAAGATACATGGCAGCAGATTCTCCCTCTCTCCCCCCCAAAACCAGGCAACTATAGTGGTACGTTTTTTTCCTCAAATGTAATACCAAAAAAAGGGTGCATATGGGGAAAAGAAAGGAAAAGCTTCGTTAAAGTTCTTTAGCTTTCCTCACTCTTTGTCACAGGGTAAGGGAAGGACTGAGAAATCCCACACGAGCAGTATTAAATACGGTTATTCCAACTAAGAGAATTCATATAGGCTCCCCCTTTTTGTACTTTGGGGGATCCTCGTCAAACTTATGACTCACAAAAGCAAGAAAATATATTGCATGTGGGCTTGTAAGTCTGTAAACCCTCGTTTGATGTCAAAGCCCCCGCACAGCCTATTCCACCTATGTTTCACATGCTGGTCCCTTGTCTTCCACTAAGCGCAAGGTCAGAACAGTTATTTTCTCTGTTCATGCTTGCAGATGACTGACTTATTTATAGTAAATTTCCTGTTTTTCCAGCCTTGTAAATGTCATACAAAATAGACAAGGCAATAAAACATATAAATTTCCAGGCTAATATTGCCCTAGCACTTCACCACCAGTCGATTAGACACTAAGAACTGGGAAGAGGAGGAGAATCGTAGTTAAAAATGTGTTTACAATCTTATCTTCACACTCCTTCGCTGTCTGCTCTAACGCTACGCACCTCCTGTTGAATGACAGTCGCCATCCCCGTAATGAGATTTTTAATCAACACAGAAGTAATGCATTTTAATTAAAACACTCTCCTTTTCTATGCTTATGATCCTGATCCACGAGGGAGTTCCCCGCTCTGCGCAGAACAGCACGCAGATGCCAGGCTATCACTGACAGGCACGGGGAACTGCTTTCCGGACCACAAAAAATACCTCATGATTTTTTTAAAATATGTTTTTCTATTCTACAATCCTGTCTAATAAAGCATTAAAAACAAACAAACACCACACGGGGTGGGGGGGAGGGGAGAAAACTACAATCCCACAGCAACCAGGGGCTTGGTTTTGACCTCTGGATGAGGAAGGTTCAATGTTCGAGTGCCCGCCCTGATTCCAGGCAGGGTTTTGAACCTTTTTCTCCCAACTTCCAGGAAAAAAACAATCACAGTATGCTAAAACTCAGCTCTCTGCCCCTTCTTTTGACCATATCCTGGAGCTGAGACACACCACTAAATTCTGTCATTTCTGTTGTATTCCCGTGACACGTTTCGATTTAGACTAACAAGTGTTTCCAAAATAACTAAAAGTTTAATCACAAATTGCTGGGTTGGAAAGGTGGTTTGGGGGTTGTGTTTTTTTGGTTTTTTGGTTTTGTTTTGTTTTTTACGCACCTTCCTCCATCCACCAACACCGATCGCGTTGCAACATCAGAAGCTGTACTTTAACACTTCTGCTAAAACAATCAGTATGCAAAAAAAAAAAAAAAAAAACCCAACAAAAAAACCTGCCTAGTTTCCTCATACTTTTCTCCATGCTTTTCTCCCCCTCCCGCCCGGGCAGGGAAACCAGCAGGCTCAGTTTCCCTCCCCACTTCCCAGTGAAGCCGAGAAAATGCAGCAGGGAAAATACGCATTTGTTTAAAGAAAACTGGTTGTGTTGAGAGTTCGACACTGTTTGCTGCAATATTTCTACTGAGTCTTGGAAATGACTAACAAGTAGCCGTGCTTTGGATCATCGGCTCCGGGGCAGTTCTGAGCAGGTGGCGGAGGCGGATTGCACAGCACCAGCTCAGCTCCCCTCTGACACCCCATCGCTGTGATCTGCTCCGGAGGTTTGAAGGATGGCTGTGAAACAAGTGCCTGCAGCCCTCCGGGACTGCTCATCAGCGAGGCCAGGGATAAGACTTCAGGTGACGGTCCTGGCCAGCCAGCCAGAAATTTTGTCCGCAGCAATCAGCTGGACTGAAGCAAGTACAGCAAAACACCCCTCTCGCACCACCAGCTACAGGAAAACCCCCAACTTTGGGATGTATACATGTCTGGATGACAAATAAACTTTCCCCTAAGGAATCTCCCGAGCAATCCAAAGAAAACTTCCCTTCCATCTTCCACTTGGAGCTGACCCAGGGGTGCTCCTCCATCCCGCACACCTCCGGGTGTCCGGCCGCAGTCCTGCTCATCCTGCCCATCCGACCACCCCCAGCGGCAACACAAACAGGCTCCTGGCACTAAACTCAATTCCTGCCCTGGAAATCACAAGCCCTTTAGCCAGGCCTGTCACGCTAACCTGTTGAGTGTACACGGATATGAAGTGGCGTTTTTTTTATGTTGGGTTTTTTTTGGTTTTTTTTTTTTTTTTTTTAAATCTCTCATGGGAGGACTCTTCCCATCCTCTTCCCCAGCCAAACAGGAGAGCTACCTGTGCACGCCTTCACCTGCGCGCTGCAGGGCTGGTTTGCCCTTACCTAGGACAAACCAGAAGGGGAGGGAAAAAAGAAGCAAACCTGAGCTGACTTCCAGCCAGAGAGGGGAACTGCCCTGGCAGGAGGGTCACGGCTCGTCCCTTCCCAAGGCGGGCGGCCCGCAATCACACGCCGCACTTTTGGAAGAAGACTCCAGTCATCGCCACCCGCCAGCCCGGCCGCTCGGAAGGATGCTCAGCTGCTGGAGGAGGGAATCTCTCCCGCCTTCCCCCAGCTGCGACTCTGCCTTGGCCGCTCCAGGGGTCAGCCCCGGACACAGGGATGCCCCGCAAGCCCCGTGGGTGCCCACGCGGGGAGCGCCGGAGGGCAAAGCCTCACGCAATCGCTCGCCGCGCTTCCCTGCGGGGGGACTCCAGGCTGAGTCAGGGCGATGAGGTGCCCCTGCACAAGCGCCCGCGGTAAAGGCGCGCACACGAGTGTGCACAAACGCGGGCGCGCTGCCACACGCCGCGTGTGACTCCTTTCGGCGCCCTGTGCCGCCCCGAAGGGCTAATACTCGCCTCTCCCTTCCCCACCTCACTCGCCCTTGGCCACCCCGCACCACCGGAGAGGTCCTCCACCTCCCCCGCGGGCAGCGCGGAGCGGGTGCCCCGTCCCGTCCCGTCCCGCCCCGTCCCGCGGCGGCCCCGCTCGCACCTTGTCGGACGGCTTTCACCACGATGGGGTCCTTGCAGCTCCGGATCACCTCCAGCACGTCGTAGCGCGGCAGCCCCGAGACGCGGACCCCCTGCACCTCCAGCAGCAGCTCCCCCTCGCTCAGCGCCGCCTCGCCGTCCCCCGCCACCGCGCCCGCGTACGGGAACTCGCCGTGCTCCGCGCCTCCGAGCAAGGCGAAGCCCAGCTGCCCGCCGGGCCCGCGGGTGAGCGAGCACTGCCGCACCCGGCTGGCCCAGTGGTTCTTCTTCTGGACGACCCGCGACATGGTGCTGCGCGGCCCTCCGCGCCCGCGGGAGCGCGGTAAGCAGGTGCGCAGGGAGGGGGGGCGGGGGGGGCGACCCGCCGCTTCATAGACCGCACCGCCGCCGGCCCCTCAGGCCATGGCCGCCGGCGCCGCGCCCGCCCCGCACGGCTCCGCGCCCGCGGAGGGCGCGCACCCGCCCCCAAGCCGTCTTATTACAAAAAAAAAAAAAAAAAAAAATTTAAAAACTAAAAAAAAAAAAAAAAAAAGGCGCCGAAGAAGCAAATCCGGCTCTTCCGGAGCTGTTTTTGTCTCGCTGCCCCTCTCCGCGGGCGCTGCGCGGGGCGCGGAGGCGGCGCCTTTAAGGCGCGACAAAGCCCCGTTTGTTTTGTTCCACTCGGGTCCGTCCCGCTCCGCCGCGCTCCGCTCCGCGCCGCCGGCGCAGGCGCCCTTCCGCGGCACGGCACGGCACGGCACGGCACGGCACGGCACGGCACGGCCCGCCCCCGGCCCGCCCCCGGCACGGCACGGCCCCCCCCGCCCCCGCCCCCGCCCCGCCGCCGCGCCGGTCCGCGCCCCGTTTCGGAGGGGCCCCGCTCTCACGCACAACTTTTCCGCGCCGCCCCCGTGAATCTCCGCGGTTTCATCGTTCATCTCGGGGAAGGGAACTGGGGGTTTGTCGTCTCCCCCCCCCGCCTCCCCCCTCCCACCCCCGTGCGCCCGGAGGAGTTCAGCCCCTGGAGATGCTCGTGTTTCAGGGCAAGAGGGATGGGGATCCGTCGTTTTCCCGGCTGGGTTTCAAGGATTTGTCCAAGTTGCAGACTTCTGGGATGGCCCCTGACCTGTGCTTTCCGGGGGGTTGTTACGGGAGAGGACACGGTGAAGTTCGATAAAAGTCCCCAGGAAAAACTTGCACAAGCCCATCACCAAAGTCGCTAAAATGGTATCAAAGCGCCTGCGCGAGGCTGAGTTACAGCCGTGCTCGTATCCTTAGTTCTCCACTTCTCGATATTTCAGGGCTTGAATCTGCGATGTTAATTACGTTCTCACGTGTTATTTTCCCCATGCGATTGTTCAGAAGCTGGACAGACCCACAGCGAGCCCCGTCTGCTGGGGAAAGGCATGTGTGTCCATTCGTTTGCCCTTGGCCACAACTCTTCAAGGTTACCCAGAACTGGTGCAAAACTCAAAAGGGGAAAATAAGTAAGCGTGCACGTACCAGCTGTCCCTTCCAGGTCATGCTCCGCGCTTCCAAACCTGAAAGCCAGGCCTCATTTTGAGCAGTCTTATGCATGACCGAACCCCTTCCAGCAAGGAATTCAGTTGTCAGATGTGTGTGTGCCCTATTTTGCTGCTAATCGGGACTGAGAAGTGACACAGGGAAACAAAGAGCCCGGGCGGGCTCGCTCCCCGCGCTGCCCTGACGCGCGCTCTGCCAGTACAGCCCGCAGACTTCCGCGGCCGTCCGCGATGCTCTCTCGCCTCACATCTTTCAAGCCATGCGTGTACCAAAATGATCTGCGACGCAGGAGAGCCGGCAGGCGCCGGGAGCCCGTGTGCGATAGCCAGGGATGGAGCTCAGCCTGACGTCCCCTGGTGCTGGTTGAGCTCACAGACCTAAGAGGGGTGACGGGGTACCTTCCCTGCCCTTACATCTGTCCCAGATGAAGTGGGGGAGCCTGTCCTTCCCCACAGCCTGCATCCCCATCACTCCTTTCCCCCAGCTGAGATCCATCATACAGTTATTTCGTAAAATCCCCGTGGCTGCAGGCGCTGCTGGGCAGCAGCAGAAGCCACGGTCTCTGGCCCGAGTGGCACAGCCACCTCCAGGCGAGGGAACAGGAACACTTTGTCCAATGTCAGGCAGCACAGCAGTGAGTCAGCTCCGTCCCCTGTGCCTCAGGCACCTCTCTCCAGGGAAGCAGATGGGATTGCCAGCGCTCGCAAAGTTGGAATAACTACCTGAGCCCCTTCCAAGGAGCGGGCAGCGCCTGCCTTCCCGGGCGTGAAGGGCAACTGCAGAAGCGGACTCGTGAAATGTGTCTAGCCCTTGTTTTCTTCCATCTCTCCAAGAAGTTTCTTTCCATTTGGAACTTTAATGCTTAATTTTCACGCTTAAGGCCGTGCTCGTCCCCTATGTTTGAGCAGCAGTAACTGCCTTACGCCTCCTTGCACTGGCTCTGTAACCCGCCACCCAATTTGTCACTTTTAGGATGCTGGCACGATTTTCACTGTACCTTGATCAGTAAAAACTGGGCTAGTGATCCGGCTAAATCCCCCAAGGGATAAGTGCTCAGGAGGCCCACGAGCCCTGAGGAGCGGCACCATGACTAGCGGGGAAGGGCTTCTCTCCCATCTGCGTGCCAGCTGACAGTTGTGTCACACGCGTGAGCTCACGGCGCGAGGAGACTCTTGTTCACAGCTGAGAGCTGGGTGTGACGTATTTTCATCACCATCATTTTGCGGGATGTGTTATGTGACAGCCCCGCTCAGCTAAAATTCATCTGGGATCCATGTGAGTATCACATGAGCTGTGGCTGCCCTGAATAGATCTTACAGAACGACTCATGCCTCATGGAAAAATTTCGAAAAAACACCATCTAGAAAAACAATTTTGCTAGTGAGGTTTATGAGCCGACGGATTTCCAAGGGCCACGTTCTGTTTGCTTACAAACACTGCAACGCTAATGCAAGCGTAAGCTGTTCCGGGCGCAATCCTAGCGCCGTACTCGTGTCTGGGCCACTGTGTTCCCAAAATTGTTCTTGCTGGTAATTAACAAAACCCGCAAACCTCAGTCAGAACTTTCTCTTAAGACTTTCCCTTCAGTTTTCCTCCGTGACTGACTTCCTACTGTTTTATCTCCCAGTTGCATCCAGTAAGGACCAGTTGGTCAAGCCATTAGTCAGGATAGCTCTAGACACTAGAAGCTGGCATCGCTGGGAACAGCTCGAGTACAGCCAAGATTTTTCGTTGTCCTCGTTCCTCCTGCCCAGCAGCTCACTGCTGCGAGAAGATGATTTCAGGACTTCGCTGCTCCAGCCACCTCTATTAAAGGAAGCCCTTGGTCAGCCCCTAACGGTGCTGAGCCGGTGACCCGTGGCAGGGCTGCTCCTGCCCAGAAGAGTCCCCGACACCAGCCCGATAGATAATCAAGTCGTTACACCGTACAAAAACCCATCTTTGCATTTCAGCTGCGCAGCGTGGCCTCTCTCCCCGGGGAGGCTGGTCCTGTCTTTGCAGGGGACCGATTTAATCATTAAGAGACCGTCTTCATCTCTAAAAACCGCACTTCTACTAACAATACCCTCCTTTTTGCAAGGGTCTCTGAGAGCTTTATGAAGGTTAATGAATGAAGCTTCGCGGGGCACTTGGGGAACAGCTGACCGTTAGCACTGGGCAGGGAGAAGCTCAGGCGCGTCCCTCGGCCGAGCGAGGCTGGCTGCAGCCATCCCGCCTCACCTGCAGCGGCATCATCTCACGCGGGATGGCACGCTCTGAACAGCTCACAGCCCACGGCAGCGCTGATAAAAGCCTGTTCAGACTGGCTCAGAGCCTTAAGCAGAGCCCAGCTCCCTCGCTCTCTTATCTGCTGTCACCGTGGTTTGGTGGCCCATCTGTCGGCAGCCTCTGATCTGTCGGTAGGAGTGGGCTGGCGTTTCCTTCCTCCTCCCAAAGGTTCTCTGCATGGTTTGGGCCCCGCTGCAAACGCACGACAGCAGCTAAAATGCTTCTTTCAAATAGGATATCGACCCGCGGTCTTGGTCTTATAAGCACCTCTGAAATTTCACGCTGTGGCCTGGATTTCAAAATGGGTCAAAGCTCCCCCAAGCATCAAATTGTTCCTTCAGATTTCCTACTAAAAATCAAGAAAACCACAGTTTTACTTGTTTGGGGATAGAAAACCATGTCTAGTCACTGAGAATGTTGCAGGTTTATGGCAGTACAGAGCCTTCACTCCCACCAGAGCGCGTAAAAAAAAAAAACCCGACAAGAATGATTAAGACTACAAACAGAAGTACAGATTATTTAAGACAGCAGAATTTATTCTTTATTTCCAGCTAAAATCCAACCCCTCGATACTTTGACATCACAGGCCTCGAGGCTTTGAAAACCTGGATCTCGGGAGAAAAAGAGGCTTTAAACAGGGTCCAGCCTTTCAGAGGTTGAGGTTTCCTCTTGGTACGCTCATGCTACCGGCATCTGGCAGTAGGAAAACCACTTGTTCCTGTATTTTCCAAACAGGAATTGTTGTTCAGAGTAATCCCACCCAACTTTTATCAGAGAAGATAAAAGTTGTGGCACCCAGCGTCTCTGGAGAAGCTGGTACTGCTCTCTGGTAGCAAGGAGGAGCCGGGATGACGCTGCTTTGAGTCCTGGCCCTGGCAAACGTTTCAACTGATGACCCAACTCCAGATACCGATTGAACGCTGCACGTGTAGAAAACCTCCCAGGTGTCAGGACAGGAGCAGTTCTGGTTAGAGCCACAGGGCAGCCAGCCCGGACAGGTACTGCCTGAGGTCGTTCGCAGCGTTGGACCAGCAAGCTCCATCCCCAAAGGCAGCACCTTGCGTGGGACATCTCTAGCATCCCACAGCAGGATGGCTGGGTCCCGTCCCACGGCTCGCTTCCTGCAGGGCATCTGTGACCACGGGATTCTAGGAAGAAAAAGGCAACTCACCCCTAACTGGGATCCCGTGTCACCTTCCTCGACAATTTATTTCAATAATATTACGCACAGTGGAATATAAAGCTGAAGATCAATCTCATAACCATATTAAGACACTCTGGGGTGTATTTTATAGGACAATTAATATACTTCTTGGGTGGTTAAAGTCACCCACAGCATAAATTAATGGCTCCATAAAACATGCTCTGTCATATCTTATGGCTTAAATAACACACAACAGGGCCGGGTATACTGGGATGGGGTTGAGCTTATTGGGCGAAAGCGCACAGGCACAGAGTGTCCGCCTGGCAGCAGGTACCCCCTCCCAGGGATACTGGCTTTGGGGTGTCTTACGGGTAGTGTGAAACCAGCAGTCATTATAAAAAGTGAGATTCTTAAAAAAAAAAATAAAAATCCTACACAATTAAAAATTTTAGATCTCATTAACCTTCATCAGCATTTGTGCTCCCTGAGTTTATTAGCCTTTTCCAGGCGTCTCTCCCCTGCAGAAGCCATTGCTGTTCCAGGATATGATTGCTGCGGGTGCGGCTGTTTGGCAAAGAGGGAGTCAGGCTGCTCCCGGCCTTGGAAAGCTCCCGAGAAGTCGGGAGCAGAGGGGAGAGGGTACAGCCTGTTGGCTACAGCAAGGATCAGATTGGCTTTGCAAGGGAAGCTGAGCCACATGTTTCAACTTTTGTGAATCTCAGGCAGATTTTATGGGAGTGGAGGTCCAGTACACACAGCAGCATTTCCAACCACTATTTACAAAAAGGAAAGGAAAAAAAAAAATGAAAGGGGAAAAAAAAAAGAAAAGAAAAGTCTTGACATTTCTGGTCTTTCTTAATTATGATCTAGTCACAGGAGGAGCAAGTTCCTGCCCCTAGTCTGGTAGATATTGAGTCACATTCTTCCCTAGGAATTTTTCTTTTGCTATTTTAATGGTTCCACATGAGTTACCAGAGACTTTTCAGTAGACAATAGCTCTGCCCTGCTAAGATAAGCTATCCCAATTCATCTGTCTCAGCTGATAAACCTCCCCCCTTTCTGCTTCTGCTGCCAAAAAAGGAAAAGGGCTCACATTTATGCCCAACTCAACCGCCCAAGGCACCAACACTCACCTAAACTCACTTCAGACCCGGAAAGTCTCATTCTCTCCTCCTTTGTGACCTTCCTCCTTCCCTCTGCAGATACGTGGAGAGCCACGTGTTGTCCTCAAACTCCACCACCAGCTCTGCTGCAGCTGATGGAGATGCGGTTCCCTGCCCTTTCCCTGCTTTCTATGCAGTACCACCACTCTGTCCCATGCTCTGTGTCTCCTCTCTATTTTCTCTATGTATCTTCAACGCATAAAACTCGCTATTCATTCCCCCTAAAAATCTTGAAAACTGTCAGGAGACAGTTAAATCAGGAAAAACTTCTGCTATAAGTCTTTATGGCACCATAAAGAAGAGGCAAAGTCTGAACCTTTCAAAGATGCTGCGTGTTGAGTAAGTCAATAGTCCCTTGTGATGGATGTGTATTCCAGTCTGATGGCTTAAATATAGACAAAAAGCAGGAAGAAAAAGCTTGGAAAAACTCACCTCTCCCCATAGCACAGCCTGGTTCAAACAGCTTGTGCGGAGCTAATTAAAGGTGTCAATCTTGTGATTTGGTTTGAAAATAAAACTAGCCACAAAGGCTCAGCTTCCCAAAACTAACTAGCACATGGGATTGAGCCAGTGCAGTATCTTATCCACCAGCTCCACTATATAGTTGTTTTTTCTTTTCTCAAAAGTGAAGAATTGAAGCACAGAATATTAATAGCAATTCTGTATACAGCATAAACAGCAGAAATCCCTTTCCACCCAGTAAAAATTCTAAATGGGGAAAAGATTTCTATGATAGGGAATTGACTTCATCCTTACCAAAAAAATGGCCCAAGTAACCTCAATAAGATTAAAAGAACTTATATTTGTAAGTAGCAATAAGGCACAATGATGGGACAAGCCGAGGTTTTGGGAAGGAGTTCCTCCGGAGCGGTATCAATGTGCTCTTCCTTCAGCAGCGAGGAGTAGCTGGGAGGTCCCTCTCTGGATCATAATTATAATTCCGGCAAAAGTCACGACAGACAAGGCAGCAACACGCAGCACGGCCCCGATCCTGCAGCCATCTGGGGACCCGCTTCGCTCTGCTCATGAGAGTAATTTACAGGCATCAGACAAGCCACATGTGTAAGGCTGAGCACACACATAAGTGTTCTCAGAAGCAGAGCCAATTAACACATCACAAGATATCACTCAGTGATTTAGAAGACATACAAACCCTGTCTTGCTTTTTGAAGCACTGAAGCAGAAGAATTCATGGCGGTGTCTGATGCAGTATCTTCCCAGCAAGGTCCCTGATCAACTTGCTGCTTGCTGGTCCCTCAAGAGCATCTTTAAGCTAAAGCAGCATCTACTGCAGGGATGAGCTTGGTCCAACAAAAGCAGCATCTTGGATACGAGGCGCTACCCCTGCGGTGCCATACCCCCTATGGAAAGATTACGATCATCATTACTATTTATATATAACAACAGCCAGAAGCCTTGGCTGGGGTATATGGCTCCCAGGGCTAACTCAGCCAAACATAAAGGGAGGTGCTCCTTTTCTCCAAGCAGCTCCAAGGAGGGATTTGGGGCCTGGGAGCAGGTCAGCGGCAGTCGGGATTAGGATTCCTGACTCCCCGCCTGGCGTCCTAATATTAGCTCGCATTGTCTCCCAGACCGTCTCGTCATTCTTTCACATGAACTGCAGGCCCGAATTAGCATGTCTCGCTGCATAATCTGCCAGCCCGTCCTGCGCGCTAAATTAGTCGGGGACTGAGCAAACATCATGGGAACAGCTCTCGTATAGCGTATGTGGGCTAAGTTATTCCTACAGCATTGTTTGCTCTACGTTTTCCTAGCATCATCGCAGAAGTATGATGGGCCAGATCCTGGAGCTGTCGGCCATCCGCTTGTTCGTGCTCCAGCCTGGTATCGCTCTCCAGTGGGGCGCAGAGATGAAAGCCGGCTCAGCGGCGGCTCTGCTGGGAGCCGGCTTTGGGAAGAAGTGTTAACAAATAGACTCCAGTTGGGTGGCAGACGAGCAGACCGAGCAGCGAGCGGCAGCACTGGGGCTTGTACCACCGCCAGCCCGACCTCGCGGCGCACGTCAGCCTCCTTGGTGTGGTATTTACAAGCTTCCTTCCTTGTTTCGTATTCAGCGATGGGCTGATCGCTTTTCGTCTGCCACGTGGGCTTCTTATCTCGTCGTGTCCTCCAGCTGTGAGCTCAGGGCTGTCCATAAAAACATACAGCACCCGGCACAACGGGGCTGTGGGCTGATGGTGTTTCGAGCCAGTGCCCGCAGCGAGTTTCGGTTGGCTTCGAGTCAAGCTCCTCCTGCCACCAGGAGCCGATGGCATTAATTTCCACCACATTCATTACCCTCGCGTGGAGCAACCCCCGCCTCTGTGGAGCGGGGCTTTAATTGGAAGCAGAGAGATATGAGGAAATCGCAAAAAGTCCCGTCTCGACTCTGGGTCGCTCAATAAATAGCCACCACCTCCTCCGCGGGTAGGAGAGTGCTTGCAAGGCACGAGGGTTAAGCAGAGCAACAGGTAAAATGAGAAGGGGAGGGCGTGGGAGAACCCGGACCTCCAGGGACCAGTCACAGGACTGGTTTTATAAGGTGCATGCAGGGTCTTGGACAGCAGCGGCTGAAAGACAAGCGACTCATTGAATATTATCCCTTTCTGGCAGCAAGATCAGCGCAGTCAATTAGCTGTAAAATCTGAATCATGTCTCTGGCAGGCGGGCTCAAAGAGGAAGCGGCTCCACCTTCCCGCTCTGCCCAACGGAGGTCAAAGCGTCCACCGCACGGTTCTGCCGACAGCAGCTTGCCAGACCCGTCACCAGCAGCCACCGCAGCGGGGATAAATCAGAATATTGCTCCTGTCACGCAGCGGGGACTGCCCAACTCCCAGTCCTCAGCATGAGGTCATGGAGGCTTTCCACAATCCCAAGACCACTTAGCAAAACCCCGTACAAGATATCCATCCATACAGCACCACGTATGGATGGACATCATCTCTCCCACGCATCCTTCAACATCACTTTACTGCGAGGCTCATTTCTTTTCTGTTGCCGTAGAATTAAGTCTTTAACGCTCCCGACTTGCATCAAATGACCTTTTGGTTGAAGATCTGGATCCCTGGAAGCAGAATTGTTTTGCACAATGACAGACACAGTCCACTGCCCAGCAGAGGACCAGAACTGGGAGAAAGGAGCCCATCAGAGGATGACCTGCAGTGAATTACTCATGACTGCTCGTGGGAGCGGTTGCTCCCTGATGACTCTTTGGAGACAAGGTCTGAAGCAACAGAGTTCTCTTTGCGTTTCTAATATGCTGGCTATAACGCTGCCTCTGGCATGTGTGTTCCTCTTTTCCACCTCCTGTGTGTGTCACTGGGCCCCACGTCCAGCCTTACCAGCTGGAGACGAGTTGTCTTTGTCCTCCACGATGCAACGGGGATTAGACTCAAGGCGTATTAGCAAAGTAGAAGGCTTGCATTGGACAAGGGCCAATTTCAGCGTGTCGATAATTTATAAAAACACATTGCTCTCCAGCCAAGCAAGTTTCAGTTCCTGGATGATTCAGCAGCAGCGCTACAAGGAAATATGGATGTGAAGAGTCCCCGTAGGAATTCTTGTAAAATTCTGTATTAAAATAAAATGCCCTGAGCCCAGCACTAGGATGGAAATTGGGAATCAAGGATCATTCCCTCTGTGTCTGTAGGGACTTCTAAAAGCTGGGAAATTTCAAGGTGGGAGGAGGAGAAAGAGCGAAGGCAGAAACCAGAGAGGGGGAAGACCCTGGGGTGGAGAAGGAAGGGACATGCAGCTCTGGGTTTTGTTTTGGCCACGGTGCGAGGGCTGCAACTCTGTTGTCACTGAAAACAAGAAAATCATCTGTGCAGGTAAGGGAAAAACTGGAGTGAGAAACCTCTAAAAACACGTTTTCAGAAGGCAGCCTGGGAAATGGGAAATATAAAGAGCCAAGGACAGCTCCAAAACCCATCTGAGCACTTTGCGTTTTGGATGTGATCCATGTCTATTTTAAAAAAAGGATGAGAAAAGGAAATATAAAAGGAAAAGTACCACACAACTGCCCAGTGCAAATTAATTTCTGAAAGGGCATGGCAAGCCAAAGATGAAATATTCATCTCTTCATCTCTTCTGACCTCTTCCAATTCATTATCCTAATGTGAGCTTCAGCACCACAGTTAGCTTTTGCCTGCACGCAAAGTCAGCAGAGACCAGGCGGCACTTGCACGAGGCGCAACAGCTCTTCTGCACAGATTTCAACGGAAGATGGAGTGAAGGAGCCTAAGAGCTCTCAAACCACTGCAATGGCACTAAGTAACTTCAAACATAGTTACTGGACAAATTCCTAGTTGCTCAGAAACACTTTCCAAGAGAGAGCACGTCCCCCGCTCCCCGCTTTTATCATTCCGCTCCGACACCCACTCGCCCTGCGGTGCCCAGGAGCGCTTTGCAAGGTTGAACGGCCATTTCTGAGCAACCCGAACCCCATCAAAGCAGCCTCTTCCCCTCAAGTGAGGTTTTCCAGCCTGCGCCTGGCAGAGACACCCCCCCCCCCCAACTCACCTGCGTGCATCCCTGGCGGCCGCCCCACAGCTCGAGACGCTCAGCATCCTGCAGGCTGCAACCCTCGCATAAACCCAGCCCTGCCTGCCTCCCCGACCTGCCGTGTGCCTGCCTTTACTGCTGTCAGTTGCCTACATGAGCAGCAATTGCATCCTTCTTTTCATAATGAAAATTCCTTTACCTTTTACAGCGCAGCACAGACCTGATCCTCTGTTCTTACAGCCATGGGAATCCTACCGTGGGTTCCCCGGCAGCCAAGGCTGGCTGCTCTCCTCAGCCTATTGAAATTCCCTGTATTTTAAGCCTCCCTGGTTTTAATTGCTGCTCAGCGCTGACATTTCAAAAGGATGCTTCTTTGCTGCTTCTTTTGTGTAGAGCCTGTTTGTGTTTTTTTTTTTTTGCTCACTGCTGTCTCTTCCCTGGAGCCCTCGCTAATGAATGCCGCATGCTGATGACCTCTCCATTATAAATAGTTTAATATTTTTAAATAAATATGGGATGGTGCCATGATTGTGTGGGCATTTCATCTAGCCTGCAGCACGAGGAGCTGGAGCTGACAAAGGCAACCGCAGCTTTATTTGTCACTCTCTTGCTTGTTTGTCATAGAAAGCGAAGAGAAGGGGCCAGGACCCTGTACTGTGGCGTACAGCAGCAGATGTGTTATTCGAAATGTATCACAAGGAGCTGCTCCTCATCCTCGTGCAGCAGATGGCTGCAATAAAGAGAAAACTTTTGGGTTGTTATTCGGTTACTTGCAGTCCACAGGGCTGCAAAACTATTAGCTGAACCACGGAGTGAATCAGAGGAAGGTATATGGTGGGGGGTGGGGGGTGGGAATTCTGTTATATGTTTTTTTTCACTGCATTGCAACAGAATTAACACATTAGCCTGACATTTAGCTGATATAATTTATTCCTAATTTGGGAGCAAAATTTATCCTGAGCAGTAATATTAAAATTCAAAACCCAAGCCAGTAGTGACAAAGGAGAAGAGAAAGAGAATAAGCCTGAGTTTGGGTCAAATTTTGCAACATGTTAATTAAGTTTTCAGCCCATCAACTTTTGTGTTCCTAATTTCCCTTCTTTCCTTCTGGGTGTATCCAGATCTCTGCTCTATGCAGATCATGCGGGCTAGATCAAAATTCATTTGTCCCTCACAGCCAGCTTCTCAGGCAGTACAAAGCTCCTAGAAAGTTCACCCAGATAGTACCCGAGGGTTGCCTGCACACAGGCAACTCCCAGGTGGCATAGAGCCAGGACCGATGCTCCACATCTTCCATTCCCAGCCTACGATTTTACCGAGGCATGGGGTGTGAACAGGGACCGCTGCCAACGCTGTAATTTACAGCAATGCAATCCATCCCCGCGGACAAGGAGGAGCGGCGATAGCTGATACCAGCTGTTCCCCAAATGTTTCCACTGACAAGTCTGCTTCTGGGCTTAAAAATCCAGCTTCCAGATTTGAGAAACCCACTTTTGCGGTTGCAAGCTTCCTCCTGCAGCCAAGCATCCATCGGGCTCATTGCGCTGCTTCAGCCTCGCTGGGCTCCTCTCCCTCGCACCCGCTTTCCTCAGGCAAGAGAGGGTGCATGGCCAGCCCCAGGGATGTGCCCTGCTGCCTCTTGCAACCCACCCGACTCACATAAGCACCTTTCCCCCCACCTCTAAGGAGTCACCTGAACTCCAAAGCCCCGTTAGCTTTCCTCCCTTTGAGCCTGGCTTGCTGGAGAACTAGTCAGCATGGCCACGCCGTGGTCCTTTTCCCTGGAAGAGCAACAATTAAACAGTCTCATGCAAATGGATGGGGAATGAAGGTCATGGTTATTTTTAATTGACTTTACTCTGAGATTAATAAGGAGGCAGTCTAAGGCCATACGCAGCCTCTTGCTTGCTAGTGCTGACCTCTTCCCTCCCTGTGCAGCTTCCTTTGCTGGGGTAAGGGAGGATGCCTCTCCACACACCCCAAACCCCCCCATCACACCCCCATTTACCCCTGAGATGGGGAGTGCTGTGCATTAAAACACAACGCCTGTGTGGCGTGGGCTACAGATGTTGATATTAGGAACGGCAGAGTAAATGAGTGCCCTCAGGAGGAGCAAAAGACAGCCAGCAGCTCTCCTGCCCCTGGGCGCAGAGTGAAGAGAGGCAAAAACCTGTAGTGAAAGAGAGCCTTGCAAAAAAAACCCCAAACTTTGCAGAGGGCAATGCGGCATCTGCCTCAACCTGAGAGCTCGGAGTGTGAACTGAACTCAGAGGAGTACAGCAGAGAGGTATAATTACCTAATTGCCTCTAAACAGTGTCATTTATTAAGTGTTTTGCATGGTGCCGTGGCCTCTGGAGGAGACGGTCCCTGCCCTGGGCAGCTCCCCCCGCGCCACCCTGCCCGTCGGACCAGCACCCGTAAGCCGGGAGGGTGACAGTCCCCGGGGAGCCCACGGCCCCTGCACCGCCTGCCTTTCCTTCCCCCTCTCCTCCTCTCCCCAGTGGGGAAACACTTGCATTTGTTCTGGTTCACTAACTGCTTGAATTTATAAATATCTATATATATAAAAAAAAAAAAAAAAAAAAAGAAAGTGCCCTGTAGATTTAAGCTTCCCCTGTGAGACAGGGTGGGCATAAGTTCTGTGTTATTAACCGCTGGAAAACAAACCTGAGAGCATTGATTAAGAAAGTGGAGGGGTGGGAAATAAACCATTTTTTCCCAGAGTTTCTGAACTGCGGTTCACAAAACATTACATTTCTAATTATAAGCCCAGGAAGTTTTAATGTAAAAAGTGACTTATGAGACAGTATAGGTTTTTCTGCTCATTAAAATATCCCCTGAGTATAATTTCCTTGCCCTTAATCCTGAACCTTAAGGTTTTCACAGGTAAGTAGGCAATTAACACAAATCTCTCTTGATTATACAGCTCTTCCAGCTCCGGCACAGCCAGACCTGCGACGCCGCATGCTGCTGGATGCTGCGCTCCCCCGGATCCCTTTGGGTAAGAGGGCAGCGGGGCCCGGCTACCCTGTGGTGTCCCTGGATCACAGACCGCTGGAAAGCTGTGTCCTTGCTCAGCTATGGTCAAGGGAAAGGATTTCTAGCCAAAATACATGGGCAAACCTTGAAGGTGATACACGGAAACAGAGGGCCAAATCTTTGAGGACGTCACTTCCCCAGTGCTGCAGATCTGCCCCAAACATCATCTTCTCTCCAAGCAGCCAAGCGATACCGACTGCTCTGCATCATCACAGATACCAGTGCTGTAGAAAGCCTTCCTGGCAAGCTGGGGCTGGTGGTAACGAGAAGATACGCAGCTCCCAGTTGGCTTGAAGCAATTCTCCTCAACTCTGCGGTGTGCATCAGGGATGGGTTTTGTGAAGCCAGCTACCTGGTGGGGAGGAATACGGTTGTCGAGCAGGTTTGGATCCATGGAGAAAACAAGTCCCCTTGCTACCGGGCCTCCAAATGAATTGTCTTTGCTTCTGCGATGCAGGAATCTGACTGGTCCCTCTCAAACACTGGGAATTTCAGTCCTGGAAACAAGTCAGTCAACCTTCAAGCAGCCTCAGAAGAGGAGACATAGGTCCATTACATCAACCCAAGTCCCATTTATAACACCTTGCGCTCAGAGGTGCAGCTTGAGGCATGCTTCATTTAAAAAGTAAAGACTTTCTGTGAGTTATTTCCAATTTAAAGGAGAAGGAATGGAGTTATTGCCCAGATTTATACTCCTCACCAAGGCCAAGCAAGGCTTAACACCCGGATCGTCCGCCTTCCAGCCCTGCTGGGCTGACTGACAGCCTCCTTTCCCTCTGCGTTTGAAATGTGAGTACGTTACGTCCAGGGGTTTCTGCACCTATCTCAACAAACGCGGCCATATACGCAAATGTAAGCAGTGCGAGGCAGGCGAGGCTGGAAGTCGCGTTCTCTTCATGTGGGAAGTGAATTTCCCCCACGTGCCCTACGGCCTTCTGACCCTCAGGCACGTCAAACCGGCACAGCAGGAGTGGGAAGCGTGGCGGGAGAATCCTCCTTCTCCAGCCCTAACGCAGGACCCAAATCCCAGCTCCAGAGGAGCTGAGCGCTTCTCTCCAACACCCAAGGAAGGGACAAGCATCACCTTGCAAAGCCTTCACCTCCGCCACCCGGCCCGTGACACAGCTCCAGCAGCAGGACCTCCTGCGCGGAGGGACAGCCCCACAGGACAGCGAGGCCTGCGGTACCCACGGCCACTGCCCGCCCCGGCGGCGAGGGACCCCAGCTCTCCTCTCCTGCCCCACAGCCTGCTCAGATGCAGGGTCCCCCTTCTCCCTCCCAGCCAGAGCTGGGCACTCTGCTCGGGGGACTTCATGATGTTTGCTCCAGTCCACCATGAGTGGAGAGAAGCGTGCGGTCCCGAAGGGAAGCTCCGTCACACCAAGCCGTGTGCGAGCAACCGCTGAGCGCGTAACAGCAGCTTTCCTCCGCGCCACTGCCAGTAACTAACTCATTTCCCTCTGAAGTTGAGGATGAAAAATAAGATGTAAAACCAAATTATACTCTGTTTATGTACATAATTCCCTGTGCATCTGGATAAGAGCATGCCCGTGGCCTATATTACGCTGCATCTGATTCTCATTAGGTGCTTGCGATTCCTTCTTGATAGGGTTTTATTGCTCTCCGTGACACAGGGAGTTATAGCCGGGCTCTTTACTCTCTGCCACTGCCCTGGTGCGGCCACAACCTGCTCCGAGCACATCCACACCACCGTTTCTCAAATGACAGCCCTGTCGGTTAATAGCTAGAAATAAAGCCAGAGCTCTCCAAAGTGCATTTTGTAAATTGGCTGCTGGGGCTTTATTTACAGGAACCGAGACCGGAGCGCGGGAGGGACTGAGGGCAGAGCCTGCACATGGCCCCAGCGGCGGAGAAACCCTCCTTCGCACCGGCCGAGGCTCTGGAACCTGCCGGTACCCAGAGCTTTTCTTCAGGAGTTAAACTTCGTATGACTACGAATATGTTGTTTGACTCTGTGGGCAAGTTTCCAAGCCAAGATGTTTTGCAAAACATATTTTTCTTTTTTTTTTTTTTTTTGTGAATTACCCCAGTCCCCGCTCTTCCGCGCATCCACGTACGGAAGCAGATTACAGCACGTCGCTGGGTGAGCGGGAAAGGAGGCACAAAGGGAATTTGGCTGATTGGGCTTTAAGCCTCATCTTAAGCCATTTTAGTATTTTGTTCTCCAGGACCTTGATTTCACCAAAGAAATTAATGTTCTGGGATGTGCACAGAAGCAGACCAAGTTCTTTCCTATATTCATTGTCACCTTCAATTGAGAGGAACATTATCAGATATAGCCCTCGATGCATACCAGAAACATCTATCTAGATAGTATTCCTGCTTGTAAAATGCAGATTTGCCTTGCAGTAAAAATCCATGTAGTAATCAGCAAGAGAAAGATATAATATACTTACAGATTTCTTCTACTGGCAAAGGAACAGGAGAGCTACAGATTACTTTAAATCAGAACTTATTTATTAACTCTTCAGCGAGTAACAGAGTTACTCTCAAAGAATCAAAACCTTAACTTTCCACTGCTAATAGAGCAACAAAATACATGGATTTAAGTGAAAAAAAAAACCAAACAGAACCCAACCTCAACAGTTTTTGGTGCACAGCTGTGATCTCTTAGCAGCCCTGATTTTCTGTTAGTCTCTAAGTGTCGTGGTTTAGGCCAAATCCTCAAACCAGGACACTAAGTAACCAGCTCTTGTAGACAAAAGGATAGGTAGAAAAAAAAAAAAAAAAAAAAGTAGTTTTTTACCTCCTTTATGGCTTACAAGAGTAGAAATGCTCTGCAGGACCATGACAGCACCTACCAAACCCCACAGACTGTCTGGGGATACAGCAGTTTCTGGGAACATCACCTGGGCTGCCAACTCACTGCACAGGAGTCTAAAGTCTGACTTGCACGAGGTCTTCATCCTGCTCCTCATTTTCCTCCTTGGCACTTTCCCTGTGCCAAGACATGAGGCTCTGGGACCCTGCGCTGCCTTTACATCCCCTGTGTGCAACCAGCCCAGCACCCAGCGGCCAGTATTAACTCCATTAAATTTATAAAGCAATTAGAACTGGGCGAGCGATGCCAAAAAATCTCAGTGAAAGTCCTCTCAGCTTTTTAAACAAATTCATTCCAGCTGGGTTCATGCTCCTAGTGCATCAGCTTCCCACACGGATCCCAGCATGGGAGGTCAGGGGCAAAAATGGCTTTGGAAGGGGTGAATTTTAAGTGAGAATTAGAAGCTGTATGCAAATCCTTAGCTTAAGTGAGGGTCCCTGCAAACAGGAAACACTCACAGGCCGCGTGAGTTAAATGGCTAATTAAATCAGCACAAGCGTCGGGTCTATGAATGAGCTATGGGTCAGGGATTGTGGAAAAAAAGCGCATTCATGGAACTGATTAATTGAAGGGAGTTGTGATCTGTCTACAAATAATTCAATTGAGCAATTAGAGCTGGGCAAGGAAATGTTTTTGCACGTGGAAGATTTTGAAATATTTTTTTGCTTTAACTCGGGACGAAAGAAATGCAAACTGAAAAGGGAAAGAAAATTCGGACAAGGTCCATCCTCAATCTGCTTAGATTAGTTTGAAATGTGTCATTTCCTCTCTGGCTTTATTGTAATTCTGTTTTATAATTCTTTTACCTTTGAATATGAAGAACGTGGTTCAGGCTGGATATCTGGAAAGCGCTTTCATTTTAAACATTGAAAACATTTCAAAGTGTTAAAAAGGCTTTATCAAAATGTGTCTTTTCAAGGTGAAAAAGACATTTTCAACAAGTCAGCATTACTTTTCGGGGGAAAAGATCTTCTAGTTAAATATCCGTGACCCTCTCAGTCTATCCATTGCATATTCCTGAGCTTTAAAGGCAAGAGCCTTGGAGGAGGTCAAGTTTTCTTAGTTACCTTAAATGAGACAACCCATCAAACAGCATTTATTAATTATGCAGGCACTGGAAACAGAATAGGGCCGAGTGAAGTGGGACGGGAGTCCGCATCTCCCACATCTCCTCAATCCACCGCTTTTATTCTTTTAATTATCTTTGTTATCTTAAATGAGATATCAGTCAAAACCCAAGCATTTCTCCAAAGGCAGGACTGGGGAGATAAGATTTCAGTTGACTTTCAAAATCGCGATGGGGTGGCTCAGTTTCCCGTGACAAAAGGCTGTGACACAAGCAGGGCACGAGGGCATTAAGGTTCCCCACTCTCTGAAGACCGAAAGTGAACTAATGTGCAGTTGGCCCTGGAGGCAACACCATGTGGGTAAGGACCTGGTCTGACCCCAAAGTTCCCTTTAAAGTCCCCCCAGGGAGGGCCTTAAAGGGTCGCTTTTACCTGTAAGTATAAGGTAGGCATTGACTGGGGTTTATTAAAATAACGTCGGCATACAAAGGCAAGAAGAGCGAATTGGGCAATTTTGATCAGTTTGCCGCATTTGAGTGACGTTTAATCAAATCTTCCATGCGGAATATTTGATTTGGTTGATTGAGTCCGAAGAAATGAAGTTATAAACTTCATCTGAATGACAATGGCGTGCAGCAGTGCAGTTCGCAGCAACCGCCTCTTCGGAGTGGTTGGCTCGGGATCAGGATGTGAGACGCCCTGTCGAATACCACCTATTAATTATCTGGCTGTTGGGGGAAAAGATGGCCATAGGAAGAGGGACATGAGGGTTGCAGTCCAGGTCTCCCACATCTCCTCGGTCCAGCGCTTTTATTCTTTTTTAACAAGTATTATTTGCTTCCTGGCTGTGTATATGATTGCCACATATTTCACCCTGACATAAGTGCCTTCGTAAAGGTGATTAGCAATTTTTGATTGCTTCTTTGATTAAGGTGGATGAGAAAAAGCTTCAGCCAACATCGCCAAAGCCTGAGAAAGGATTACTCACCCTTCGCTTCTGGATGCTAAAATTAGTCTAACACAAAAGGTTGTTGAGGCAAAAAATCCCAATTTTTTAATAAATGATTGCTCTTAAAAGGCCTTCCACCCCAGGATCTCAAATCAATTTAATTAGAAACTGTAAACTTAATTGGACCTCAGAACAACCCTGCCACTGGGGCAAATCTCTGATTAATGGAGAAGTGTCTATCAGGGGCCAGATTCAGCCCTGGGGTGGCTGGCAAAGGCGTCAGAAAGGCCGGCAGAACAGCTGAAAAAAGGCTGAAGCAGAAAGGCTCCTGTAAAACACCGGACAGACCCAACTTCCGCCACAGACCAAAGTGTTTCAGAAAGCATTCCTTGGAGGAAGAAGCCCAAAATGGCACCTTGGACATCCCATGCTGCTGCCAGGCATCCTGGGTCGCTTGTGGCAGGACGAGGTGGAGCCAGGGGTGTTCTTGGGTCTAGGAGGAGAGGAACAAGCAAACCAAGGTGTCCTCGAGCTGAAGGCCTTCTCCAGGTCCCCTGCAGAGAAGAGGTGATTTTTAGAGCAGCCTCACGTGCAGCCTACACGGTTCGTCCCCGAGGTCTGGTCCCAGCACCCCAGTGACGCATCACCCGGGCAAAGCAAATAACATTGCAGGTAACACTGAAATAGCAACGTGCCTCAACAGTTGGCAAACTGTTGGAAAGGTGACTTTATTTTGGTCTGTGCCCAGGGACAAAGGACTGGCAATTTAATGACAGGGAGTTGTTTGATTCCTGACTGGCAATAGAGAAACTGGCAGAAGCACCACCTGGCTTTTTGCAGCAAAGAAACAAGGTCAAGGACTTAGCTCATCCCATCTGTGATATTTTTACACTGCAATTTATATTACAGTGGGCACAAGAGGCCTTGTTAGAAATAAAGACCCCCATCGTCCAGGAAAAACACCAGAGGAGAGGCAGAGCGTATCTCAAAGCCATTGTGCTCCAGCTCCAGCTCCTCAGAGTGCTCTTCAGGGAGGGCCACTCAATCGGTGGGATGCTGCAGGGATGATGGACTTCAGATGGACCTGGTACTGCAGCCGCATGCAAAGATCTCGCGGCTCTGCTGAGGACCTGCCGGTGTGGCTGGAGATCACCAGGCAGGGGCTGGGGGAGGAGGGGAATGAAGATGCACTGGGGGTCCAGCCCACAGGGTGGGAAACAAGATCCAGCTCTGCCACCACGCACCGTGCTGGTATTTTACAGGAATTTACTCCCTTTTCCCCAGACACCTTTGTACTTCACTGACAGTATCGTAAAACTAGCCTAAAGCCTTTTGGATGCTATAAGCATCCTCCTGCATGAATTATGCCCTCAGTAAAAAAAACAATTTCCACTCCCAGTTACATCAATATAAGTCTTCAAATGATGATTTCGGCTTTGCATCGGCGCCTTTGGCAGACACGGGCCCCTTGGGTCCGGTTTGGCTGCTGCTCACGCATTTTCAGTGGAGCTGCACTGGATTTCCTCCCACCCTTCAGTCTCCGAGAACCTCCGGCGGTTTGGGGAAAGTTGGTGCTGAAGATGCAAAGAGTGGGGTGTGCAGCAGGAGCCAGGAGCAATGCCCCACGGCATCCCTGCGCCGGCTGTCCTCGGGGAGGAGGGCTGGGGACGGGCGGCGTGGGGCGGGCATCCCTGCGAGGAAGGGACGGGCTCGAAGAGGGAACAGAGCAGGTTTTCTGCTGAAACCTCATTCCCCATCTCCATAACTCGGTCGGTCCCTTCACTGCCTTTGCTCTCCTGCTTAGGTCACTGCCTTCTGCTCTTAGGAGGCTTTTCTCCTAGTGGGGACCCAGGTATTTTCCCTGGATATAGAATTTAGGCTCCTTAATGGAAATTGAATTGCATCCTGAATAGGAAAAAAAGAAAAAAAAAGTTGGGGATGTAAAGGCAAAGATGTTAACTACAAACAGAATAAAGGAAGATTTTGGCTTATTGTTTTCCCAGGCTGGTTTATGAAGCCTGGTCATTCTGAGATGGATCGTTACAGAGATGTGTGTTACTAATTAGATATTTGATGTAGGCAGCTCGCTAATGCCAAACCCCCTCTGAAACGAAACGGAGTTTTGCCTGGGCAACAAAGATGTTCCACTGGCCCCAGAAACTCAGAATATTTGTGATGGGTAGTTAAAAATAAAAAAAAAAGGAACAGAAAAAAAAAAAAAAAGAAAAAGGAAACCCCCTCTGGATTTAGTGTATGGTCGTTAACAAGGTATCCCACAGGTAGAACATGATTTACGGAAAACTAAAGAGACTGTCCTGGTTTCGCTAGAATGGAGGGTTTTGTTCTACTCAGGGCACTTTATATGAAACAGATGCACAGTCGATAAATCAGGCTGTCCTGCAGGAAGGATAGACTGCATTTTCTGTATAAATTACCATGTTTTTTGTAGGTAAACGCTGTAGATGAAAACAGGGGTATTCCTGCTTCTTAAAATACATTGATTATTATTGTTGGAGAAAAGAAATACTTTGGCCTGTGGGATGGAGCAGTGGAGAGAACAGTCAAGGCAAAACTCCCTACAGAAATCGCTTCCAGAGTAAGAATTCGATTAAAAGATGAGGCAATGGGAATACTTGAAATTTATGATCAGCAGGACGTTCTGCTTTCTCAAGTTTCCCTTGGAGTTTTTCAAATGGCTGCCCCGAAAACGCAAACGCATTCAAATAATTCTTCGAGCTGATAGGAGCAGCAAATCCATTTGCAAAGCGTTTTTTTCTTCTTCTTGTTTGGCAAGGACATTAATCAGCGCTCGGGCAGCCTGCAACGCGCCGCCAGATTTCCAGTGATGCTGTGAGGAGACGCAGCAGAGAAAGCAGCAGGACTCAGCAGTCGAAGGAGGAATAGTCTTTGTTTGAGAACTGCTAAAATATGTATACAAAAAGCCGTAACGTGGGTGGCTTTTAGTCAGAATTTAGAATGGGAAAGGATATTACAGTTTTTCAATAAAACTGGTGAGGAGTGATGCCACGGGAGAGGATTTCCTGGAGTTTGGTGCTTATGAATGATAAATGCGTAAGACACAAAGCAGAAGTTCACCAACTGCCATCCCAATGTGGCTGAATTTTTAAGTGCAACATTTCCCTGCCTTGCTCTCCCCTACATTAAAGGGCTTACTGGAAATGGGTGTTGTTTTATTGAAAATGTCAACCACCTAAGCCGAGGCTTAGGCGAAGGCAGCGTTTTCCTGCGGGGAGGCACTGAGGAATTCTCTGAATGGCGCAGAGCCGAGGGCGCATCCCCCCCCCCCCCCCCCCCCCCGCGCTCTGTCCTGGCTCTTTCCTTTCTTTTCTTCGTTTAAACTGCATAAGCTGCAGATGAAAAATATATAAATAGTAATTCTATATATAGTCCCGGGATGAAACTGCAGTTCATTTATGACGGCTGACGAATCTAAAATGGGCAATGTAAGTGCATTACAAAACGATTAAACCTTAAGTTCTCTCCCCCCCCCCCCCCCCCCCTGGCTACAAGGCCACATTAACATTACATTACCCACTGAATAATGCAATCCGCTGCAGTTTTCTGCCAATTCAAAAATATAGCCAAAATAGCCCTTTCCCTTCTATTTACAGATCGCATCTCAAAAGCCATCTTCCTTGTGGCAGATACAGCGCCCGCTCACTCGCCTTCGCTCCGAGTCAATAAAACACGAATCCTAGGGAGTTAAAGTTGGTTGGAAGCATATCCTTGGGTTTAAGCCATACAAATGGCATGTACGCCAGGCTTAGGCCCCCGCTCGTGGGATTTCAGCGGTATCAGCCTACGTATCCCTGGGGTTGAGACTGAAATCAACACCGGGTACTTGCGAGAGATGTAATGGATTCAATCTGACCAAAACTTTAATTACATTTTTCATTACGATACTGACTTTTCTCTCTCTGGATCTCCTTGCGCTTAGAAAGAGTATTTCAGAGCATTACGTAAGGGGTTGTCGAATGTTCCCATCGATTTGTCTCTCGTTAAGGAAACGGCTCCCTGCAGCAGGCGGGTCGCAGGCAGAGGAGGCAGCTGGAAATCGGGCGTCTTGAGCGGCCTCTGTGTCCGTCCACCCACTCGCCCTTTCCAAGCTGCGGGTTGCAGAGGTGACACAGCCGCGCTGCCGTCGTGATTTACCGTCAGAATGGGATTTCAGGACTGCTTGATAGCAGCTCTTTCCTCACTGCAGTCTCACTGGGGCGTGACGTGAATGGCAGGATGTGAAAAAAATTAAGTATGATGAAGAAAAAGGAGCCTGGCAGAGAAGTTTAGGGTTGTCAATTTGTTTTCTCCCAGCATAAAACAATTTCCTCTCTCCGGGGCACAGCAAACTGGTATTTAGGAAATGCATTTTGAGAGCCCAGGAAGGGGGAATGGTCCCTTTGGTGTCGCCACCACGCATTGCTTCATCACCTTGCAGGTCAAGTTCTGCATTATGGCACTGACACCACTTAATACACCACGGTCCCCTTCGGCTCAAGAGGATAGCTAATGAGATCCACATTAAAAATGCAACGACTTTCATCTTTTGTTGCCGGGGACCCTCGGGATTTAGCCAGGACCTGCCCAGGGCATACATTTCATCCAGCCTCCCGGAGAAGGCACCTGAGCAGTAACTCCAAGGGGACCCCCCTGAAATAGTGTGCCCTCAGATCCTATAACTAATACCTATTTTTCCAGAAAACTCAAAGCCATGACTGTAATGAAAGCCAGCTATCAGGTTATCAGGCTTTCTTTTTAAGCAGCCTTAGTTCAGACGGAAGAGAAACAGCATCATCCCATTACACATGGAGTCTATTTTCTCTGGGGAGAAAAAAAAAAAAAACGGTTTTCTTTCAAAAAGTACCGTTCTGTCAATACTGCTCTTGTTCTCAAAGAGGAGCTGTCAGACAATTCAAGCTAAAATTGGCATCGTACTAAAATCTCAGTATCAGGACTTGAATGAAACCGAGCTGGAAGCACTCACAGTATTACACTTTCACCCAAAGTTTTCCAACTGCTGGTTTTGTCTGCATGGCATCGATCCCTGCTCCCTCCGAGAGGCTTGATGGCTTTTTCCGCTGCAGCAGCACGCATAGAAATGAAGAGCAAATGAAGAAGCAAGGAGGTTTCTGGGCTTCCCGAATCTCCCTCCCCAGGCAGTCGCGCGAAGTGGGTGGCTGCAGAGGAGCCAGCGCGTGTCTCGGCGTGCGCTGGGACTCAGGCCCTCTGCAAAGCTTCTCCATCCATTAGCACCCGGCGGAGAGGGAATGGAGATGCCTCAATTACTTAAATGAAGCAGCTGCTCTGGCAGAGAGGGATTCAGGAGGGGCATTTTCCTTCTGTTTGGAGTTACCTGACTTCATGGAGGACTTGAGGGTTTCTTTTTCTGTATTGGGTCTGAATTATAAAGCTCCGTTGCAAACTGCATATTTGCACTGCCTTTAGAGGGTGCTAGCAGCAGCAGGCTACATTCAGGGGACAGTGTGCACCCCAAACTCCTGCCAAACCGATGTCTCCCATTTTGCTCCTTGCTGCCAGCGGCCGGGGTTCGGTTCCTCGGGCGCTGCACACACTGCACAGCATTTACCCATACGGATGCTGATCCCAATATAATTCTTCCCCTGTGATCAAACCAGGAGTGAAATGCAACCCGCCGCTACCCCTACCACATTCAGACTTCTCTAGGATGCGCCTCTTCCCTCTGCT
Source organism: Vanellus vanellus (assembly GCF_965231255.1). Lineage (NCBI taxonomy): Eukaryota > Metazoa > Chordata > Aves > Charadriiformes > Charadriidae > Vanellus > Vanellus vanellus. The sequence continues at coordinate 3,315,617 of NC_138914.1, forward strand.
GTCTCCAGGATCTCTCCGTGGATCACCACTCCCCTTCCACGCTGCCGCTGCCCTGGGTCCCCTCGCTCCCCCTGTCCCACCGTGGTCCCTCGTGGGCGGTGGTGCCTGGGGACGTGCAGCCACGCAAAAGGTGCCGCCACCGTTGGCATCCTGCGGCCCCCTCGGGGATACGTGGGGTTTTTGACGTCTGCTCTGCCTTGGGCTCACGAAACTCGGCTGCTGCAATGTGGCAAAGTTAATTAAGTTGTGATGTCCCCTCCCCAGATCCCTCATTACCTGCTGTTTGCCATTCTGATTTGTTTGCTAGTAGCTCGGGGTGTTATTGTTATCATTAACACTGTTCACTGTATACAAAAGCGACTGTTTATTTATCAAATACAAGCAACAGCTTTAGGATTCAAATAAATCCTGGGGTTTTCTCTAGTCCCAGCCAGGCCGTGCGCGGTGGGATCATCCCACTTTGCATAGACCGGGGCTGGGCTGCGAACGCGCTGTCACACATCGATGCTATTCCTTTTCCAGGTGGTTTGAGGGTTTCTTGTTGCTGCTCTTTTGTACTTGCAAATAGAAAGGAAGAAATACAGCCACTGAGAGAGCTTTTAAAGGCAGAGGCAGTGGGATTTGATAGCCCCATTCAAAATCCCGTTTTCTGCCTCAGATATAGTCAAAGTCCAGTCCGTCAGATGCAGGTGAATATCCCACAGGGTTGAGGACGGTTGTGCAATGGTGTGTGTGTGTGTTGGAAAGGGGAGAAAATTCCTCCCAGAACTGTGCGGACACTGGTTGTGCCCAGAGCACCGCGTTTGCGTACCCCATATTTTAGTACTGGCTGCAGTTCTAGAGATAAGCAACGACACCTCACCAGGCTCCTTCTAAATATGACTTTTAGCAAAGACTTACAGTAAATCTATCAGGACAAAATAAGCAGTGTTAGTTATGTCCGTTCTTTAATCCAGCTACAGTAACTGACTCAAGAAAAAACCTTCTTTAAATACTACCGCCTCGCTGCCGGCAGCCGGTGTGACGCACAGCTCTGGGGGGGAGAGCGGGACAGACGGACTAACGCAGCCGGACCGGGCGCAGCAAACTGATGCGGTGTTGGTGTTAATGCAGTTTAAAGTAGATAAACGTAAAAAATAGGTGCATGGATGGGTGAGAAAGAGTAAATCACCAGGAATCAAAGTATGTTTAAAGAACAGGATTTGTAGGCGTCTTCTCCTGTCTGAAGGATTGTGTTTAAGTGTGTGATAAGCCACCTCATAAAGCTCAGAATAGCAGAGATCGCTTACTTCACCACTGCAGGATAGGAGACTGGGAAAAATGAGTCCAATCTAGATTTCTCTTCACCTTCCCTCAAAGAATAATAACAATGAAAAAAAGCCAGTTTGCTCAGTTATTACCAATAACCCAGCGCTCCCTCCCCTCTGTGCTGTGATCGTATGAGCGCTCTCCCGTGGGCACCCGTTACAGACTCACCCCTCCCCGCCTGCCTTTGCTCTGGTTACCCACACCAGTTCTGTGCTGCTGAGCCTTCGCCCCTGGGGGGCTGCACCATGCGCCGTGGAAACACCCGAGAGCATCTTCTGACTCGTGGAGGACCTTATATATTCGAGCCCGCTCAGTGGCTTAATGCAGTGGTACTATACTGTCCGGAAAATTAATATGCCAGCATGTGTGCCCAGCTAGGAGTCTCCTAATGGAGGCTTCTCGCCTTTAGCGTGATAATGATGTTAAGTGTAATCTGACATACGGCTGCACAAAAGGTCTCCAAGAAAGCTCAGGTGCGCAAGTGATGGGAAAAAAAAATAAAATACCTTCAATATGGTACTGACTGCCTGGTGATTTTTATATCTGAGGGCAGTGGTGTATTTGCTGTACCGTATTCTAGGAAATCACATCTCTCCTGAGCTCTCGTTCAGCGTAAGGAGCCTGTCCGCTCTCCTGCTGCCTTTTATTATATTTGTATTGACTATAATAACAGTACCTTGTGGGCAACTTCACTGCGCTGAACTTTGAGAGAGGTTCTCTGAGGATAAGAAGAATGGCTGGTAATAGACACAGGACTTGCTCAAACCCAGACAACCACTGAAACAGCACTGTAAAGATAATCAATTTAGTGGAAAGCAGAAATCCGTCAATGTGAGCACTGCCCAGACAGCCCAGCGTGGATTAAGGGCTCAATTCCCCACCGCCTCGCATCGAGGGGGTTGGTGGTGTTTTGTACCTCGCCGCCTTTCAACTTCTCTCTCACACAAATAACTACAGGAGGGGTCTGGCGGCGAAGCATCTATCCTCGTATTGACCGAGGATCTTGGCTTTCGGGCTGCAATCTGTTTTCTTCCCCTGCAAAGGCAGGCGCGCAGCCTCGGTGTCTGAAGGGAGGGGGTGGAAAGGCAAAGAAAAAGAAGTTGGAAAAGTGTTTAACTGGGTTTAACTGCTCCGACGCACGTTAGTAGGTGCGCGGCGACGGATGCTGCGTGCACCCCTGAACTGCTTGGGCCAGCGGTGAGGGCATTAGCTGCCTCGTTATCTGCGGGGTTGTGTGGCTTAGCAAAATATATTACCTGTAATAACGTGTCTCGTATATACAACTGCCTTTCTGGACGTATTTTGAAATGTTTAATGATGTGTGGCTGAAATGGAATGATATCTTCCTAATGGAATGCAATGGAAGGAGAGCTCCGGCGCATTAAGACATCTTATCTGTATTGGCAATTAATAACCGAGGAATTAAAACAAAGTATACAACCAAAGAGTTTTAGCTAAAGCCGTCGGATACGTGTGTGCAATTGCAATGCAGTCAGGTTTCCACAACGCTTCACTGTAGTGAAATCCAGATGTCAGGGAAACTCCACCTATCGGTTATTCATTTCTTGTAGACTGTGGACTTCTCGGTGGTTTTTGTGTCCCTCAGCTGTCTTGAAATTCATGCATTCATAAAATTATATTGCTGTAGATTTTTCTCTCAAGTCTGTGGTCCTGTTTTAAATTAAAACAGGGCCAATTGCTTGAGTTACCAAATGTTATGGCAAAGACTAGTCTGGACACAGCACAAACATTTGTTCCAGGACCCGAACCTCAGCGGTTCACCTACATTGTGACTCAGATCCTCATGGAGCATCTAAATCAAGTCCACTAATGCTTATAATCAATTTGACAGCCAATTAATGAGTTAAACCACTATCACCAATGTTTTTCCATAAAGAAATCCATTGCTTTAGGTGACAAGTGACAAAAGACTGCACGTTCTCTGAAAGTCCAAACCTAACTTGGCTGGCTATGATAAGTTTGCTTTGAGCAAAAGAAATCAGTAGAAAAACTGGATTGGATTAGATTATCCAGCCTGCCAGACATGAAGAGTATGAAAATGCCACTCTTTGATTTTGCAAAATTACTTTAGCAGATTCCCCTCATTGCAGAGAAAAAAAAAGGCCAAAAGTAATTTAGTCTCATCGGTTACTTTTTAAACATAGAGATCTTCTCTTGATAACCCTTGGCACATTGCTTTTACGTGATCGTAGTAAGTGAAAAGAAAGATTTCCAGCTTCTATCAAAGTTAAACCTCTTCCACTGCTCTTGAGTACAATGATAAATTGCTTTCCCATAAGAGGTTCACAGCGTGCCTTCACTAGGCAGAAATATTATTTGCATTCTTCCGTAAAGAACTTTAAATTAAAATCATTAGCCACCTTACATAATTTAAGACACAAAGAAACCAATATATGATTAAAAGTAGGTCACAGGAAAGTGAATGTAAAATTGAAATATAAATGAGTGATTTCAGAAGACTATCTTCATCTCGCCATGTCTTGTGGTACGTGTTTCACCCTCCCTAAAGTTTTAATAAAAGTATTACACAGTCAGCACTTAGTAAATATTAAAATAATAATATACGCCATAATTACTTTCCAGACATTACTAACGTGTTCCGATCTGCATAGAACTTGACTCTCAAATTACACCAAAACTTCACAGAGGAGGAAAATGGTTTCCCGTTCCTACCCCATTTACAGGAGGAGCCAGGTTAGCAAAAAGGTTTCGTATCGACGTGGGTCCTTGTCCTCACCCCGGGCGGCAGATTGAGACAGGAACCGAGCGGTTGGCGTACACCTCACTTCAGCCGGTTTCTGCTTCCCAGGCCTGGGGGCTATCCCGCCCCAGCCAGTAACAAGCAGCTGCACGTATAGATCTATAGGGGGTTTGTTTGCTTCGGCATAAAAATGCCCATTATAATATGAGAATGGCCCATCGTCTCAGCGGAGGGACCTCTGGAGAGAACCTCAAGGCCGTGTCCTTGAGCTGGCCGCTGCAGTGCCACGGGGAGAGCTGTGCCGTGCCGGGGGGAGAGGGGCTGAGCTGATGGAGAGGGGATTTTGGAAGAGATAAGCAGTTGGAAGGGGAAGGGGTAGTGGCACCGCTGTTGATCAGCGCCCACCACCACAGGCACACAGACCAGTGACTAACTGGCCAACCGGGGTGCATCAGGCAGTTTCCCGATTTCACATTTGTGTCCTGTTATCACACAGAAGCTTTCGGAGGAGGAAACTAAAGGTAAGAGAAGAGACGATGAAGCCCTTAGTCAAGAGGGAAAGGTTTACAGTGCCGTGGCTGCAGCATCCTCCGGGCGAGCGTGCGCCGCGCTGCTGCGCACCCCTGGAAGGACGGCACGGCTGTGTTCAGCCAACCCCACCGCCGCTGCTCTGAGGAACCCCAAGCACCTGGTAAGCGCTTTGGGAACAGCACCAGAAAGCCCTGCCTGCGCAACTTCTGCAGGAAGGTGTTAGCGGAATAATGTTCTGTAATACCCCAGAGGTCAAGAAAACTATTTATTTCTTCTGATTTCTTTTTTAAGCCACATATTATTTCCGCACCATTGCCTCGGACATTTGCGATAGAAATTGCAGCACATTTAGATTTAGTATTTTAGTCTAAAAACAGAGGTAAGTGAAACCAGTTTCTTTTTGTGCAGCTCAGCCGCATTGCACGTCTGCAGACGGGGCCGCTGCGTCCACCCAGGCTGCGTGGGCGAGGGAGGGCGAGCGAGGTGTTGCCTGGCCCCACCAAACAACACGTCGGGTGGCGGGAGACAGGAACCAGGCTGGACCAGAAATGCAAATGGATGCAATGACGAGAAGGCAACCAAAAGGCTGTGGGACAGCACAACACCATGAGCACTGATATCCCTTTGCAGCCAGGGTCCTCCACTGGAGGCAGCAAGCTCTCACCATGATTACTGGCCTTCCAGTCCCTAAAGGGGGCCTACAGGAGAGCTGGGGAAGGGCTTTTTACTCGGGCATGTAGCGATAGGATGAGGGGGAATGGCTTTAAACTGGAAGAGGGCAGGTTCAGACTGAACCTTAGGAAGAAGTGTCTCCCTGTGAGGGTGGTGCGGCACTGGGACAGGTCGCCCAGAGAGGCTGTTGAGGCCCCATCCCTGGAGGTGTTCAAGGCCAGGCTGGACGTGACCTTGGGCAACCTGGGCTGGTGGGAGGTGTCCCTGCCCAGGGCAGGGGGGTTGGAAATCTATGGTCTTCAAGGTCCTTTCCAACCCAAACCATTCTATGACTCTGTGATTAGCTTGCGGGGCTGACTGCAGACTCCCGTGCTAGACAGCTAATTATGGATTTGCACCCTGGTGACAGTCTGGGGTGGGGTGAGGAGAGGGGTCAGTGTACAGGGCTGTTTGGGCTGTCTCTCCTAGGCAGAATTACCCCTCTAGGTAGTCCTAGAAGCACGGAGGCGTTATTCTTTAGTGCCTCCCTCTCGCTTGTGCCTGGGAACAACGCTTACACAGCCAAAGGAAGGAATCGCCATTCCCGCTTACCTTTGCAAAGCTGTCTGAGCACTTTGCTCTTTGATTTTTGCCAACTTTAGCTTACATTCGGTACCTAAGGCAGGACAGTTTCATTTTCAAAAAGATTTTTTTTAAAAAAAAATTGTGCATGCATGTATGACTGTTGTAATAAAACAATAGTTCTAATGGGAAGAAAAGCCAACACATTTGCAATTTCCTTTCCCATAATACGCAGTAATTCAGCAATCCCATCATGAGATAAGAATTACTTTGAGAACAATTTTCTTTTAATAGCTGCGTCTGAAACGGAGCAAATTTCTTTCCTCGTCATTACAGCTTCTGGCCTGCAGTAAATGGCTGGAGACCGAGCAAGAATGCGAAGGCAGCAGCCTGCCATCACCCGCACAAACAATGCACACCACGGGCACTGCTTCAGAGAATTTCAAAAAGCGTTTCACATCCTTAGCTGTGACACTACTCGTGCACTACCTATTTAAACGAGGGCATTAGAAGACTTGCAAACATTAGCGCACTCCAAGAATCATTAATTAATTTGGCTGATTTATGCCTTACACTGAGCATGGGAGCACAGGGTTGAGGCAAATGATACACAGTGATAGTGATGCCAAAAAGATCTACTTGCAGGAGGCACACAGACAAAAACCCCCACATATGGCCAATAGAGTTAAGGATTTATGACTGTGGAGCCAGAAGAGTTCAATTGGTTATCTGGTGTGACATCTGGTGCATATCTTAATACAAATTAATGCTAGAAAAGCATCACAGACAACCCCACCCAAAGCCAATCCTGTGTTAACGTTTGGGGCTGCAATGATGAACCTCTACTGACGGTAGGAACCGGCTGAAGCATCCAGTGAGGCTCTAAGTAACAACTACTTGTTTGAAAGGCGGATCCTGAATGAGATGTGAGATCTCACTAGCCGTGTTTGACCTTAGGGCTTCCAGCAGCAGCTTCTTCAGTTTCGAGTTTCTGTACCTGTCACACCTAATACAAGCTTTCATCCTTTACGTGTCTACAGCTCCTTAGTCCTTTCCAGAGCAAAAGATTGCTTTGGAAATGTGTATCGAGCTCCTGGGTGGGAAGTTTGGCTCAGCAGCTTTTCCAAAATCCAGGAGTTATTTAGTCCTTACCCACACTGCTAGCTGGGACCATCGTTGTCCTCGGGCAGGTCCCAGCTAACCACACACGCCGTGGTTCTCTGCCCTCCCTGTGGCCACCCAGCTGGCCTCCACGAGGCATCCTTGGCACGGGATGTCCCACACCACACAGCTGCCTGACTCCCCTCTCGCATCACACCCCAGTGAACACAAATCACACGCAAAGGATGACAACAAGGCAGCAAATCTGTAAATCTCTAAAGGTCGCTGGCAGTGGAGGCGCGTTAAATCAAAAAGTGTCTCGAAGTGTTTTAGCTCCACAGAACAGGGCACATGGATTTTGCAGCCCTTGCTCTGTAAAGAAAAGGCTGCAAAATCGAGCTGACAGCAAAAGTTCACTATGTTACCCCCAGGTTTCCGCAGCTCTGTGACCACGCGCGGGTCCTGCTGCACACCTAGGTATGGGGCTGGTTCAAATGGCATTTTACACAGGCAATTAATTGTGCTTAATGTCTAGCAGAAACAGCACATAAGTCTCAGCAGACGTCTTATCCAATTGTTACTTATCAAGTTCCTCTCTTCTGCTCGTAAGAGAAATTTGTTTTGTTGCATCTTCTAAATGTGATGGATATTTTTAGATCTATAATTTGTCATATGGAGCTTGTATGTAAAGAGGCCGCTTTTATTCTACCCAATACAATGCAACAACAAGAGCATCAAACTTTCCCAGACACCGCTGGGACAATAGGCGAGACCACAGGACTCCTTCCCTACGGAAATGACTAATTTTAAGTTAGTTCTTTTTGCTTAGTACAAAGATTTACAGCTTTTACTTTGGCATTCAACTGACATTCACAATCCAGTTTTCAGCCACGATCTCCAAATAAACTGGATTAAAGCCTGAAACCGTTGCTCCCGTTTGAAGACAGAAGGAGAGCCATCTTTCTGCATTAAGTACTTTTGATCTTAATCTTTGAAAACATCAAGGAAAACCCCCCACTTTATCATCCTAGCCGAGACATAGAAGGGAGCTAAACATTTACAACAGAAAAAATAATGTAAATAATCAACATATCTTGATGAAGACCACCCGACTTCCTTAATGTTCGTGATAAAAGGAAAAAAGTGACAGCATGTAAAACAATCTCTAATTTAGGAGCCCGCGTTAGCTCCAGCCCTGCAGGACGCTGGTCTCGAGGAGACGCAGGTGTGAGCAGCCTGATCTCAGGGCACTGGGTTTGGCAGCAAGGGGACCGCCTGCGCAGCCCGTACGGTGGTTTCTTTACTCAGGAGTGTTCAAGCAGATTATCATGTCTTTTGTTGTCTAATAAGGAAGAATAAACCAGGCATTTTCAAAGTAAAGCTGGTGTCCCTGCTGGCAGAAAGCAGTTTATTACCCATGAGCAACCTTTAGAAGCAAAAATCGTTACAGCAGACAAAACACCTGCGACGTCAGAAGTTTGGCTGAGACCCAGAAAACGAAGGGAGCTCCCAAGGAAGGCTCAGTTGTTTTGGAGGAAGCGTAATGCCTTTCCAATGCCTAACGTTCCCCTCCAGACCAGTCCAAACCAGAACCCAGACCATAGCGTGTCAAACTTGGGAGCTCCATCACATCCAAAACAGGTCCAGGCTCTGCAAGACCTTCTGAACTGGACCAAAGGCTGATGAATGGGACTAAAATGTCTCCGACCTGGATGGGAGGGCAGGGAACAACACCTGAAGGGAGAAATATGTGCCTTGGGGTCCCCTGGCTGGGGGCTCACACCGCAGCCAGCCCCACGGCACGCTGCCCAGGGCTCTCCCAGCCCCTCTGGCCGCATCCTGCTTGCGGAGCAGGGACCACCACCCCACCACCGTTGCCAAGGCTGCCGGCAGCCCCAGTGGCCTCCAAGATCCCCTTATCTCTCCCCAGAGAGATAAGGCTCAGACTAAGGCTGAGCCAAAACAAGAAGCGCCAAGAGGGTGACCTAAAACCAGTTCAACCGCTCTGCTCTAAGAGCTGGGCTAGGAGCAGCTAGGTTAGACCGGAGAACTTGACCCGTCATGTTTAACCACGCAATCCTACATGGGATGAGAAAGCAGCTAGCTCCCTTTCCGCCCGCAGGAGAGAGAGAAAAGGACACCGCTTAACCCCTTGAAAACTTATGTCCTTATCACTCCTGCTGTGAAAAACCAGCCTGGCAAACACAGGGCTGATTGAAATGGCAAAGGCAGGCAGGCACACGGTGAGGAGACGCTACAGGAGAGGGAAACAAGAAAATCCTGAAGTTTAGAAAGAGAAGCCACCCTCAGCTAAGCCCATCATGGGCTGAGCGGTGACAGAATGGCATATGCTAAGATTTAAGGTGGTTGTTCTCACGGTGGCAAGTGGCCGAGGGCATTTGTCTCCTCCACATGCCTGAGCTTGTTCCAGGCGCACTGGAAAGTGGTCACTGTTCACAGCCGAAGCAAAGCAATTCATTAAAAAACAAAAGCAGCCCAACCCCTGTACTAAATGTAATAGCCGTGATAGCCCCAAGACACTCCTGGGTATGTATTTCATTGATCCAAGAGTTTAAGGATCAATGGATTAATATACTAACGAGTCAATAAAATGAAACCATGTGATATTTCAGAAAACAGAAGAATCTCTTCATTTAAATTAGGCCCATTCATTTTCCTGAGGACCATGGGAAGGGTATTTTTGAAGTGCAGAACACCCACAACATCTGTTATCTCTAAGTAGGACTGCGGTTACTCAGCAGTCCTACAAACCAGAGCATATATTTCTTTCTCGCTTTAACTGCTGTTTAGTTTCTGCATTATTAATGACCAACATAAAGTGTCCAAATATGCCTCCAGAAAAAACCTCTACCTTTAGCTGAAGACCTGAGAAGTTAGTGTTCATGCGAGCCATGATTTACGTCTGCTAAATAACGTGCTAGATTAGCAGCTTCACTAACACAGCGCTCAATCTGCCCATTCACAAAAGTGTTTGTAACATTTCAAGGGTACCATTGATTATTAGCTTAGTTGAAATACACATTTTTATGGCTAAACTTGAATCGACATCCTGGTCTAATAAAACTTCCTGACAATGGGTAGCAATTAGCAGAATTTGCAGCTGCCACAACTGATATAATACAAATTCCCTCTTGATCTGTTAACCCCCCTTCTTGTCCGAAGGGCTTTCTCGTGGCGAAGCGTGCAACACGATTCGCACCGTTTGGTGACGGAGCGTGACTTAAATGACCCCGTCCCCTTCGCGAACAGTAAGTGACCATCCCTTAGAGGTCCTCCTTCCCCTCTACTCTGCCCTGGTGAGACCGCATCTGGAATATTGTGTCCAGTTCTGGGCCCCTCAGTTCAAGAGGGACAGAAAGCTGCTGGAGAGAGTCCAGCGTAAGGCAACTAAGATGATTAAGGGAGTGGAGCATCTCCCTTATGAGGAAAGACCGAGGGAGCTGTGTCTCTTTAGTTTGGAGAAAAGGAGACTGAGGGGTGATCTTATTAGCGTTTATAAATATATAAAGGGGGAATGTCATGAGGATGGAGCCAGTAGCAACCAATGATAGGACAAGAGGTAATGGATTCAAGCTGGAACACAAGAGGTTCCACTTAAATTTGAGAAGAAACTTCTTCTCAGTGAGGGTGACAGAGCACTGGAACAGGCTGCCCAGGGAGGTTGTGGAGTCTCCTTCTCTGGAGACATTCAAAACTCGCCTGGACACCTTCCTGTGCAACCTCATCTAGGTGTTCCTGCTCCGACAGGGGGATTGGACTAGATGATCTTTTGAGGTCCCTTCCAATCCCTAGCATACTGTGATACTGTGATCCCCTCCTCACCACGAGAGCGCCCCAGCTCTGCATTCCGGCGGTGCTGGCAGGGGGGCTTGGGGGGCTCATGGCGCACCCCGTCCCGCAGAGCGGTGCCGCAGCGGGTCTCCGCCAGGATCGCATCCCAGAGCTCCGCCTGCTCCCGTATTTCTGGCCTGTCTGGGGCTACGGCCTCCAGAGGGGCTGCTGCAGCTCTCCTGAACGGTGTGCAGTAAATCACTTCCCGGGGCATAATCTGTGAATATAAGCAGAGCCATTACTTTGCAGATCCCAAATTCTTTTGAAAACCTTCATCTCCGACTCAGACCAATGCAGCAAATAACCCCAAGCACACTAAACTAAAGATCCGACCTGTTTTCTGGCTAAAACTCCAGATGCATCTTTCAAAGAAATCAATAAGCGCACCGCTCGCTAGGGTCAGTGCGGCCAAGGGCTGGGGGAGGACACACGGACTGGCTTTCCACAGTCACTCAGCTCTTTGCTAAAGGGTTTTTGCGTTTTTGAGGAGAACAAAGCCCCCGCAGAGGCAAGCTGCAAGCTATCCCGCGGGCTCTGGTGGATATTTCATGTGATATCTGAAGGATATCTAATAAAATGACCGAACTCTGAAACAATGCAAATAAACATCAGCCGCGAATTGATCAGAAACCTCTGCGCATTCTCTGATCTGTTACTGACACAAACCCTCCTTCTAAAGCAGGGAAGAAGAAATGGAGGTTATTAATTTGCTCCTGACAGAAAGCAGAACCCAACTTCTTAAAGATTGCTTGATTGCAGAAAAAAAATAAATACAGCAAAACATTTCTTAGATGAAAGTTTTGCATTATTCTATGCTTGCTGATTAGTTTTCATATCTAGCATACACTTTCCTTTTGAGAGGACTGCTGTCAGAGACATATAGTGGGAAGAAAACTTTGCAAACTATTTTTGGCTTCAGTGGGTCCCTGTTGTTTACGCAAAGGCTCTAATTCAGCCAGTGGATTACTACTTTTATTCCATTCGTGCTCACAGAACTCGCTTTTTAGAGACAAATCCAGAGTCGTGTGCGCTGATACATCTACACGGAAAGGAAACTGAGAGTTGTTACGCTATTTTACATCACGTCATGCCATACAACATAAGTGGCTGATCCCACATTGCAGTGATTTTTATGGCTTTCGCGGTGGAAGGGTCTGTGCTGCACATTACACCGAGGTTTGTGGGAAGCTTCCTTGAAATTGGTGGCATGGCAAACTACCCTACCTCAGGATAAATATAACAGCATTTAGGTCTTTCTGGAGCTGGGACAGGAACCAGTACCCAAATGTTACACCTGAGGCAGGAATGCAACTGTGTGAGCAGAGGGGATCTGCCAGGTATTGCTTGTCGGCACGTGAGAGAGCACACGGGTAATGTCACAGCAGGGAAAAAAAAATGAAAAAAGGAGGGTTTGGGCAGTATCTGTGCTAGAAAGAGGCTTACAACTATGAGCAGACGGTGTTTTCTGGTGATTGAAACATGTGGGAGTTAAGGGAGGCGTAAGTTTGCATTAGTGCTTTTTTTTTTTTTTTTTTAATATATATAAGCAGGATATTTTGGCATCTAGAGGAAGAGATACCCAGTTTCTTCCTCATCCAGACAGCCTGATGCCTGCAGCCTCTGTACTGCACATGACCTCAAGAGCAGCTCTGGATGGGACCCTCCAGCCACGAGCCCCCTCCATCTCACTGCCCCCGCTTGGAAAGAGGGGGCAGAGAAACGTCAGTCTTTGGGGAAGGATTTGTACGTGAAATTGTTACTCAGCGCCTTACTTGGCAAGTAATGGAAATGGAAACAAGGAGTCAAGTCTGTCTAATGAGAAGAAAAACACCCCACAATTTATTAATTTAGGCTTCTGGAAATTAGTTTGCTGAACATACTTAAGGACTAAATACAGGTGTTAAGCCCAGCCATTCCCACACTAAATTACATGCTCTCACTTACATACATAATCACTGTCTATTTAAGATTTTCCCATACTGCCTGGTGTTATGGTATCTAGGCAATGATTCCCATACTCGTAACTTGATACTTATTTTTACAGTACTGTTAAAGTACTAAGTAGTACTGCTGTAGTCTGTCCTAAAATCAATTCCTAATGTTACTGTAGGAGCAAATATAAAACTTGATGTATTTTTCCCCAAAGGTTAATATCATATGTTTCTGATTGAGCAAGGAAAAAAAAAAAATCGTTTCCTTACAGGATGGATTTTGTTATGGCTCTTGTCCAGGTGTGGAGGCGGGGAAAACCCTTAGAGGATTAGTAACAGGACCAAGACCCCAAATTACTGTGTAAACCCCAGCTAGGGGAGTCATTTCAGAAAGCTGCTCAAGAAACTGAGACAATTTGGTCTTTTCTGTCCAAACTCCAATGGGCGGGTGTCCAAATTGCAGCTGACAGCACGGCCAGCACCAGTGGAGAGGTGACTTGAGATGACAACAGGTACCAGGTCACCCAGAGGGACAGCCCATCCCTTGGTGACCAACAAAGCGTACTACTGACGCTTCCCTTACTTTTTTTTTCTTCTGCTTGGGCAGGAGAGAGATTTTCAGTCTGGAGGTAGGTAGGTACATCCAGCAGGAAAGCTCTTCCAGCTTTGCAACCGAAGTGCATCCAAGTCCGTCCAACCTCCTGGGTATTTCACTGCGAACAAGCAGGCAAACGTGCTGCGCTCGGATATTGTTACATGAATCAGCCAGTGCTTCTTTTCAGTGTGCTCTAAATTGCATGATCGAGCATGGGTCTTAATAGCTAAGTGATGATTCATTTATGATGGCACCAGGACAATCCAAGTGAGTTTTTACCTTTTATCCTAAATGTAATGCACTCCATCTATTACAATTTCAGCGAGGTCTGAGCAAATTCAATAATCAGACCAGTATTCAGCACTTTTTGTGCACAGATCTAAAACCAACTGCTACTAAAAGTTTAACGAGACCAGCCTTTTGCATTAACTTTATAACAAGAAACACAAGGCTGCCTCGGTTCTGGGGGCGTTTTCTCTCTCCTGGACGTAAAGGGCTTTAGTCTTAGGTTATGGAGCACCACATAACTCAGTGTGCTTTAACAGCTGCAAGAGGAGATGAAGGGATGCAGAGGGTCTCCAGTTGTGGTTGGCAAAGCCACTGCCAGCAGCGTGCTGGAGATGAGCGAGCTGCAACGCCCGTCTCGTCTCCAGCTGCTCGGCCCCATTAAAACAAAACTCGGATGCATTAAGTGCATTCCCGATACTGCTTTTCTGTGTAAGCAAACGCAAGCGGGGAGAGAGGTTATGTGATGGGGAGTGGGACAGGAGACAATCTTCCAGCGAAGATGTTGTCCATGATACGAAAAGAGTTAGGGAATGCTTGAGTTATACAAACATTCCTGAAATAACAGGAAAACTTTAGCAGATGTTTCCTCCATCTAATTTTCCCTCTTTCTCCTCTTTTTGTGTGTGGCTTTGCAGATCTCTCTGCTTTCTAAAACTCCTTTTGTAGGAAGGGCCCGCATTAAAATGTCAGGTTTTACTTTTCCAAGAGGCAACTGCCAGAAATGAAACCCTAAGTGCTTGTTTCGTAGCCAGGCAAGGGTCTCTTGGGAACTGCTGGGAATCCCACCCCTATTTCTGATTAGATTTTTGTCAGGAGCATAGGAGCCAAATTCTTGGTTGCCTGAAGGCTTTCATCTCAATGAGAATCAGACTTGGAGGAGCTCTAAGGTATCAAATCGTATTTACTGTCTCTGTTAGTTATTGGCAAGGAGTCTGGAAATACCTTGGGGTTAGTGTTTTGATTAGAATTTGATCATAACTTTATAAAACATAGGTAGAAATGATCTTGGCTTTGAGCCAAGAACTCAGCAGATTCGAGGAAGGAACAACTTTTAGCAACAGTTTATACAAAGAGCTTTGGAAAGGATCAAAATCTTCTGCTGTGCAGAGCAAGGCGATCCCTGACAATTTAGGATTAGGACAAGGCCTTTTATAGGCTAATTACTCAGCACACTCCTGGCACAATTTGCTCGAGCATCCTCTAATGCTCTTGGTCACAGCTGGAGCTGGCATACCGAGGCAGACGGATTGTAGCCCAATTTCTACACTTTTATGGCGAGCAGAACGTCATTTGCCTCTGTTGACCTCAACGGCAGCAGTGGGTCAGCCGGAGCCTGGGCGGTTTCACCCTGACAACTCCCCTTTCAGAGGGCAGACACAGTGATCCCCACCTATTCATGTACAGGAATACAGAGACGGTCACTGGGGTGGGAGGATAAGCAACAGAGCCGTAAAATGAGGGGTATTGTAAGGTGGCAAATTACGGCAGAGGGGCTGAAACACGCTGCTCCTCTGCAGGTGGACCTTCGGCCGTGCTCTTCCCCACGCTTCCCCCCCTTTACCTGCTCTACTCACAGCTCCTGCTCTTTCCAGCAAGAGCCGCCTGTTTCCTGCTCTCACGGCTGAAAGGGTCCTCAATCTCACGCTTTATGAGATGCAACGCACAGAGAACAGGCTAATAAATGGTAGAGGATGAAAACAGCCCGCCCAGTTACCAACTGGCCATCCCACCGGCAGGGATGTACGAAAGGGGCCTGTTTTCCAAACTGTATTTTCCATGTGCCATCCTCGGGGGCTGGGGCTGTTTCGTTTTGGTTTTAGGGGAACCAGGGGGGTGAAGCCTGGCAGGGGCTCCCGGAGAGCCTGGGCTCCCGGCGGGTGGCTTTGCCCTCTGCTGGATAAAGCCAGACCTGCTGAAATTTTTCCGATGGTGGATATTCAAGAGCCAGCCGAGAGCTTTGCCCAGAGGAACATTGCATTTAGAAAACAGTTCCAGCCAAACATTTTCAAACCTGCTATCTTACTCTGTACGCTAGCTGCAAATTTGCATTCAAGGTCTGAATCCGCTGGGAGGGAGGGGGACTACTAGCGCTGATGGAAGCTAGTGGACTGGGAGATACAGACGCTGCATTGCACAATAGGAAAAAAAAAAAGCAAGAGATAAGTGGCAGGTTGTGTCTGGTGTCCTTATTGTGACTGTCCTTGCTTCTTTGCAACCTAATATACTGACACCAATTTCATGTGAGTGTATCAAGATGGCAAATCCAAAGTACATTTGAGAGTTATTGATTTAAATAAAGCAAATCAAATACATCTTCCTTTGAAACCTATTTGCAGTAACAGGATATGCCATCTGCTTCTTGCAAGGGTAAAGGCCACAGACTTCAGTTCCAGAGACATACGGAAAACGTGAGGGGTTTTACCCATTTCTCTCGATTGTGAAGCTTTAGAAGCAGAGACCGGTGCCTTCAAAATCCCATGGAGGATGAGATGCTGGGAGCTCCAGTGTGACAGTCCTCATGGGGTGGCTCTGGATGGGCAGTGGGTAGAGTCGGTCCTGCTGGGAGTGGGCATGGGTGAGAGGGTGCCAGGGCTGTCCAATACCACCCGGTGGTTTGGCACAGTGGCAGAAGACCACGTGCAAGGGCAATGGCCACTCGTGGTTGTGCTGATGTTTTGGGGAACTGCTAGATGACCCAGTCTGGGACCGGTGTTGGGGGTCTAAAGAGAAGTTTGGGATGGGAAAGAAGGAGAGCAGCTCTCCAGAGGCTGAAGCATTCTCCTTCTCCTCTAACGCATCGAACAAGCCCAGCATGTGCTTTTGGTTGGATTCAGAGAGGAGGGCTGGTTCCCCTGGTCGTAGCAAGCACCCATGTGTCCTGCCCTCACATAGAGGCTCAGGTTGGCCACTCTCGACCATGGTCCTGCTGGGAGAAAGAGAATTGCATTGACTCACCACCTGGCATTTCCCAACCCATCATAAGACCAGGTTTCTGCTTCAAATAACATCAAGGACTAATTACAATATAACCATAAACAATTTTTTTCCCCTTTCATTTGTAGTTTAAAAGCCTTTCCTTAATTTCGAGTTCAATCCAACAAGTTCCTGAAGGGTAAACAAAGTCCTAAGAGGATAAATGATTTATCTAAGGTCACCCATAGTGGCGCTCGCAGAGTGAGAGATGAAACAAAGCAGTTCAGACCACCCGTGTACCCCCACTGAAAGAAAACTGCAGTGACTGTTTTCTTATCATTCATCAACAAAAAAGATATAAATACAAATGCATTCAGGGTCCCATCTCCTTTTCTTTTGAGCGATTCCAGCCCAGTGCCATTTCAGATAGCTGCAGCATGAAATCCAGTTATTGGCTATGCTGCACTTGGGAAGACAATAGCATTAATTTTTATTGTAACAAACAGCCTTAATTAAACTTGCAAAATAAATACATAGTCGTGCAGCCGTTTTCTGTGTTGGAGCTTAGCATTAATCTTTATTATTGCTATTAAGTGTTAGAAGATGAGAACATTTTGATGAATAATAACAGTGCATACCCGATCAATGCATATTTAAAATATATGTTTACAAAAGGCAGTGGCGTGAACATACGACTCGTGAGCTCTGAGGCTGTTATGGCCAGATAGATTAATGCCAGTAATTCATCTTGTGCTGTGGGGATTAGAGAGATGAATAAGAATACTTTTCACGGTCCTCTGGCAAGCAGGCAGCAGCGATGCGCCTGGTCCATGTCCCAACTTCCCTGCTCTCACACTTCTTCCTCAGATTTGTGAAGTGAAGTTCAAAGATAAGGTAAGCCCGAAACTTTGCTGTCTGTTTATGGTCACCGCTTATAAGAATTGTTTCACAGGGAATAAAATCAGGAATAAATTCTACATTCTTTTGCCTGGTTCTCAAAAGAGATGAAGTCTCAGAAAGTTTCAGCTTTACTTCCTTTTTTCAACCGTTTACAATTGGAAAAATGGGAATTCATATCCATTTAGTTCAAGTTACTGTTAGCAACAGCCCCGAACTGAAGTCACAGGTCTCTAAAATGGAAATTCATGGGTCGGGCTCTCGGTCCGGACTCAGAAGATCCCCCAGGTTCATACATCTGGAGGCCGTGAGGTACCATCACTGTCACCCAGCTCCACAAAGACCTTTGAAATGTGCCCAGTGCTTCCCAGCTTTAAACCGGGAATTTGTGGATGATGCAGAGCATGTCTAAGAGAAAGAAATCCAACCTCAGCTCAGAGACTGCAAGGAGCACAGAAGTTACCACATCCCTTCATAAGCTGTTCCAGAGCTCAATTAACCGTTAATTTACCACATCTGTTGAAAAGTCTTCGTATGATTGACTAACTTTGTAGTACAAAATGATACTCATATCAGACTAGCTTCCCTCAGGTGAACAACCTCGCTGTCCTTAGGATCTGACTTCAGTCCCCAGCTCTGCCACAGACCTCCTTTGTCACCCTGGGCAAGTCACTCCCTTCCTCCGTACCTCCATTCCCATCTGCCCCGACAACAAATCTTTGTCCGCCTTGTCTGGTTCGATTACAGCCCCTTTCCAGCTAGGGATTTTCCTGCAGATACGCAGCACCAGCATGCTAGCTGTTTGCTATCAACTATGGCTTCTGGTTGCTATACAAATATTTAATATAAATTAAAATGCTGGACTTGATGCTGAACTCCTCAGTAGACTGGATCAAATCTACCCAGCTGGGAGATAATTCAAATCTGATATGTTAGTTCAGACTCACTTCTTTATCTTTTACAAATAAAAATAATATATCAATTACAATATATTTGCATTCAAAATTATTCTCGTTTTAGTTAACTAATTCAAGAGTCAACCCTTTGCGTTTTATTACACACCATCTGAAAGGGCTGGGAGATGGCTATATGCCCTATTAACGCTACAAAAATATTCCCCGGCACCTCCCCAGCAGGCAACGGTAAGAGCAGGGGTTGTATGGGGTCTTTAACTGTACACACTCAGCACTTCTAAATTTCCATGCTGCCCATGGCTTACACCAAATTTACACAACCATGGCACGGGAAAATAAATATCTCCTCTGTAGCCTCTCAATGCATTTTATATATATATACTTGCCAGCACCCAGGACCCCGACGAGGGCTTCACCTGCCCCGGCACTGCCGGTGGCACCTTGCAGCTGGGCTCTCACGCAACTCCAGTTCCAAAGCACTGGCAGGAGGCACCTGTGGCTTCTGGTGAGTGGTGGCATGGAGAGCGGGTGACCTGCAGGTCTTTCCAAACCAGACACCCATTGCACAGCTGCTCCTGTGTATGCGGAGAATTTCCCTTAATTATACGGGGGTTGCTTTGAGTTCAGTGCATGTATGACACAGCTGGAGATGAGGAGCAAGACTCACGAGTACGGGTTGCAGAGATGCCCCCATGCCTGAACCCTCATGCACAACTGCAACATGCTGCCTGATGGGAGCACCTCATTTTTTTAGGCGCTCTGCCTTTCCTGCTCAGCAGTGAACTTTCTCCACACATGTAGCTCTCCTTAAGGTACAAATAGGATGTTATCCTTTTCCCCCTCTTCCCTCTATCGTAGCCTATTTGGCTTTGCAGTATTGTCATTCAAACGTCCGTGCAGTTGGGTCAAGCTATGAGTGTACTTATGCACATCGACCCAAGAAACCCCCCTGCAGCTGCAACATATGGCAGTCATACCATCGCCCGCCCTTTTGAAAAGGGACTAAATCCCCTCGTACAAGGGATAGCCTGACCTGGCCAACAAGGGTCTTAAAAAAATGGCTAAATGTGCTTCCAACGCAGAACGCATCTCTCGGTGAGAAGCCCCACTGCCTGAAAACAGTGATTCGTAGTGAAGTTAAAGTCACTGTGCATTTTACCCTCCCTCATACCGGTTAATATGAAGTGGTTACACGGATGAATCTCACGAGGAATCTCCTAGTCGTGATATAAATCAGCGTAGCTCCACTGAAGTGATGGAACTGCACATATTTATATCAGCTGTGGAGCCAGCCCTATATATTTTCTGGAGAAATAGCAATATTTAAGGCAATGAAGCGGGATCTAAATGGCTGAACCAGAACCAAACCCCAAAATGTGGGGGATGCAGAAGCATGAACCAAAAAAATGCAGGTGGTTCTGGTCATACCTTTTGCAATGGACAGGTCATTTCCACTAATTTATAACAACGACACTCTACACGCGCTGATATGTACGGGAATTTTGCCACAGACATCACTGTGGTCAACCCAGTATGATTGAGTCTCAGTAGGAAATAACAAATCCAACTAAATCACACCTACAATTTTCTTATGGGATCTCTATGCATTTTACCCACCACAGACATCCTCCCCCAGAAATACACAGTTTACATGCCTTTAGTATTTTTCATGGTTCATTACTCAAGGTAATTTATGACAAGTTTATGCTGCCACAGTACATCATTTTGTGATTTTCTGCAATAAAACCATTGCACTGACTAGTCTTGGTTCTTTATTACATTTGAGGTCACTTGAAAGGGTAATTTCATCTACTGAACATTAAATCCTGCAATAATTCAATATTTTCAAGATATTTGAAAGCAATGCTGTCCTCCTCTTCTGCAGGATCATGTGGCTAGCACTGAGCATAGCCATGGCCAGGTACGGCACACAGTTGGGGCTGGAAGAAACTACTATCAAAAACACACCTTGGTGGCCATCTCTAAAATGCTAAACATGGTTGAAGTAGCTTGTATGGATAAGTTGAATGCCTAATATTTTATTAACAGACATCCACGCACAAGGCCACCGCAGTGGACAGACTTACATTTATTGAAGGAGCTTTGGGACCGATGGGCCAGACCTTGGTCCAATCTCAACGGAATTTGCTTCTCAACTTGAGTGGGAGCTAACTAGGCTTTTAAGCATTTTCTCCATCACTGTTTGCTCAGCCAAACCATTAGGATCCCTTGAGATTCTCTAAACTTGATGAATTTGCCACTAAAATGCTCACGGAATTGTAGCTGCATAGGAACTGGTTAAGTAATAACACTAAAAAAGCTTTATTATTGCCCCATATCCTACAGCGTTACCTCAGACCTCCAAGGACTCCAGGTTTTGCCCACACTAGTGAATAGCAACTCTTTGCATTCAGGGTGGTCAGCATGAAGCAACAACCGTTGTGGTGAAGGAAGTGATCTTGAAAGATCAGCACGCCAATATTTTTTCTCTGCAGAAGCCGTAAGCAAGCTCTCCCATCCCTGCCAAGAGATCAGAGCCTTCAATGCCATTTTTAAACTGCGTCACCGCAAACCTTTAAAAACCACGTTTAAATCATCCCCCTCCTTGGGAGGACTTGAGAAAGAAGAGGGTGGGGAAAAAAAATAATCAATAACCTCTGAGAGGTCTGAGCTACACACCTGACAAGGAGGAAAAGAGGATACCCCGAACAACCCGGCGCCAAGGGCAGGGATGCTCACTGCCAGAACTGCTGTTGAGCGATGTCCCATCGAAGCGAGGCCATGCAAGCCACCTCCACGGAACACACCACTAATGTAACACCTACCCTAGGCATCGGGGCTGCTTGGGAAACAAGACCGCTGTGCTACTGCTGTCGAGGGCTGCCATGTTCTGGGTGTTAAATATACTCCCCGTGAGCAGGCGACAGATGGATGCCCAGAGCTGACCATCGGTGGATATGGAGGCTGAAGCGCCGTCTTACAGAAATGCAGTGAAAACTGGTACCGGCTCTGTTTAAAGCAAAGTGAATCTGGTTCAAATATTACATTAAGTACCTTCCTTACTGACAGCCTTTATTTTGGGGACAATCTTAAGACCAGCGAGACATGGAGCAGCGGTGAGGAAACGACTGTCAGATCCTTTTTCATTAGCAGAGCGGAAGAGCTGCAGTTGTCCCACCTGTTTTTTCTGGCTGGATAAAAATTCTTCTTTAGCAGGCACTGCAAGGACGGGTCACCTTCACAGGACCTCCTAAAATCAGTGGGGCCAAGCCTGGCCTGAGGTGGGGGGTGGAGGCAGTGCCACAGGCTGGCATGCAGCTGGAAAGAGGAGAAGGCTCCAAGAGAAACTCCCTGACCTTGACTGTGCACATCCTAAACAAAAAACAGTGAGAGATTACTGCCCACCTCCACCTGTTGGCACAATATTTCACCACCCTGTGCTGAGAAGCCCCGGCTACCTTATTTCAGAGTTCAGCCACATCCAGTTCAGAGAGGAAAATGGTAATGAGCTGGAACATCTCCAGTGACTTGAAGAAGATGCTGTAACACACAGAAATGTGCTGATCACAAGGGCTGATGTCTGGGACACGCTGAGGCTGGAAGCTGTGTGCCTCTGCCTTATTAAGGAGATATTTTTTCCTAGTTAGACTCCAGAAGCGGTCTCTCCTCTACTTCTTCTGCCCTTAGGATTTTCCACTACCTGCATTTCTCCATCACTTCCCTTCTTTCTCTACAGCTAACTCTTATTTTGTTTTCCTACTAACACCTGCATTTCACTGTTGCCTCTCTCCAGCTTTGCTTTAGCACAGGAGAGGAGGGCAGAGGGTAGGGCTGTTTGCAGGGAATATTTTGGTAGCTCACCTTTGCCCCCTCGCTCCCTGGCTACTTAACTGCAGGGCTGTTCGCAAGGCACAGGGGTAATTGCAGGAGTACTCGGACAGCAAAGAGGTTGGAATAAACAGACAACTCGGATGCTCTGGAGAAATAACAGGCATGACCTCTGGTCTTGGCTTTCACCAGCCCGGTGCTTTGCTGTTTCATCCCTTCTCTTGCCCTACCTGTAAGCCTGTGGCTGAAGAAGCTTGGAGTCCCTGCACAGGAGAACTCAGATGCGAGATTTCATGGGGGATCTTCACTTCTCACCAATCCCATACAGCTCCCTGCTTAAGGGGGGAAAAATAGCCTTGAACATGGACTTTTGATTCATGGAAGAAAGAACCCAAACGCACTCTGCTCGTTTCAGCTGAGTTGTTAGTCATCAAAATAATTTGTGCTCAGTCTCCAGTGATTCTCAGCTTTTGCTGTAAAAGCCTGCATTGCTGTTTCCTTCTGAATTTCAATCTGGTGTCATTACCGTGCGTTGCCCACCTTTTGCTCAGGATAGATGCTTCTCATAACACACCAGAATTGCTCGATGCAGTGAACTTATTCTCTTTAAGAATGTGAATCACACTAAGTGGCTTTACTTACCATCTGCTTTTTTGATTTGCTTACTCTTCTGCTCATACTGTCTGCAATAGCCATTTGTTTCCTTGCCTATAAATTAGTGGTCCAAAAGAAACTGCAGTGTTGTCAACAGATTACTGAAATACAGTTCTGAGAACGGACCTACAAAAGAGATTGGAAGCAAAACTTAGCACCGAGCCAAACTGCCTGTAATTGGATTTGGAGACCAGAATATTATAATGAACAGTGTGAAAGAAATAAACAGGATCGTTTATTTTATTTGATCATTAGCAAAACTCCTCGGTTACATGTGATAATTGCTGGCAAAGATTTACATACAGAAAGTGTGCCGGAAAATGTTTAAGCCCATTTCTTTATAACAAATCCACTACCAGCATACCAATTATATGACATAAAATGCATCGAGCTTGGAGAAATCCCACAAGGCTTTCAACAGCATAACCTGCTAGCCTTTCCCTGCTCTGTGCTTGGGACTGCTTGCTGGATGTACTGATTTAAGCAATGAATACACATTCTCAGCAATCTGTCATGTTTGTTTACAGAGTTATCTCTAGAGAAGCTTATAGGTTAGCCTGGAAATGAGAAGTGACACATACTCAAGATCTTCAGCCCTCACTCGGGTAACATACTAATGGATCGTAATGGGTGATTTTGTGTAAGCAAGGTATGTGAGTACGTTTCCATTAAGAACCTTTCTTATCATCCTGTGCTTTAAAAAAGCAAAGTTTAGAAATTTGCTAGAGTTTATGTCCATTAAAACAAAGAACGAAGGTCCAACTTGTTTTTCTAAGACTGTACTACCCTAGGGGTTGATTCGAAGGTCACTGATAGAAAGAAATTTATGGATTTCAGAACGGGACTCCAGTGGGTGAAGAGCCAAAATGCATTGTTAAATGCAGGGAGAGAAGGAAACAGCCATATCCACGAGTATACAGAGATTCACCTTTGGAGGAAGGATCTGCAAATGAGAAAGAGGTGGGCTGGGTTTTGATATAAAAGAGGATAGAAATCGGAAAAGACACATGCTTTGCACTGCCCCCACCTGTTTCTAGGCTGGCCTTCCTTTTGTAGGAAAAAGCATCAAGACTTTGGTTGTGCACCCTTTGCCAAAAAATCCCTTCCACCTTTGAGCACCCCTGGTTCTCCTGCAGTGCAGGGAAATGGAGCGGCAAGAGGAAGATGGACATGACAGATGCCCAGACTTGAGCCAGTCAGCTCTGCTTTTGCACAAAGTATCTGGGTTAGAGAGCCCATTGCCCAGTTTGCTCAGCTCTGGATGTCACTCCGGCTCCTGAGGCAGTTTCCAGTGACCCAGAAAGGGAATGTGTTAAGGACACCACTGCATCTCCTTTCCTCCAGACAGGCACGGGGACAGCAGACCCCACCCAGCAGTACTACAAATGCTAATGGGGCAAGGCCGTGGCTGGGGCTGGGTAGCCACAGGGTGGGCAACGCTGTAGTTTAAGGGTGGCTGAGAAGCACCTCTTCCTGGAGTGGCAGACAGCAATACAAGCCGTGAATAGCCCACTAGTTACAGTTCAACAGGTAGCAAAGGAGATGGCCAGACGAGCCAATCAAAGAAAGGTCTTGTCCAACTCTCCTGGCGTTTCCTCACTGAATTCAGTGGACTTGCACCAGCTGAGGAGGCAGCACAAGGCAGAAAGCAGTTGGGGGGCAGGATCGACAGCCACTGCCCCCAGAGCTGGAGGTCTTTTGATCTCCAGGGCTAAAGATCCCAACTCAGCCACAGAAGAACATCTGGGCTGAATTTGCATCTCACGCTGCAGTTAGGGCTGCCCACACATGAATTTCTCAGCCACGCTTATCTCTAGCTCAGACATTGTATATCGCAACGCAATGACATTTCGCATTGTCTGTTACAAAGGTTGTTTTTTCCCTACAAATATAGTGTAATGATCTATTATTTGATAGTGACATTATTCCCTCATTAGTGTTTATAAAAGCAGCAGGAGAGAGACATGCATACTGTAGTGTGACTGACTGAATGGGCAGAAGGACCTTCATAGGGAAGTGAGTCTTTCACTGTTTAGAGTCCACACCTTAACTCTTCCTGGACCTCAGGAGGGGGACATAAGGTCTCCTGGATTATGTATCTTTTGATATGAGTGCTAAGGCTTAAAAAACCCTCTTCTTCAAAAGTTTGTAGTCCCCTTATTTATTAGAAGCATCATTTTACGTATTTAGAGGAAAGATTTAGGAGAAGTGACCTGTGAGATCAGAAAGACGAGGAGAATTGGGTACCATCAGGAAGCTAACGTGACAGGCAGGTAACAGCCAAATGATGTTTTATAGCTCTGAGACTCTTTGCTGCAGACTTCAGCGGGAGCGGCTGTGCTGACAACAGCTGATGTGTCCTGCTCTGCCTGAGCCTTATCCCAGCCCCTGCGGACAGCCAAGTCCCAGTCAGCCTGCTGGACGCGTGTCCGACCTTTCTGGAGGAGGCATGAAGGCAGATGGATGTGACGTTTGCCGAGGATGCTGTAACGTGGCTTTTGTCTACTTTATCCAGGTGCCTTAAACATAGCGGGTTGGTGTAGCGCTTCACTAGAGCGGCTGGCTGCCACGCTTCTTGCGTTGCAAAGGTGCAACACTTTCACGCCATGCTTTCTTGTCTTACGATACCCGAGAAGAGATGGAAGTGAGGAAACACAGTTAACCGTGCTAAAAATGGCGTAGAAGGTGGAAAGGGGGAAGAAAGGACACGATGTGTAGTCATACATCCTTCAAACCCTGCCACGAGGCATTTTACAGCCGTGCTCGATCCTCCAGCCCCAGTAAGTCACAGGCACACCTGCTCAGACATATTAGCCTGGATCTGTTCTCACCATTTACAGCGTAGTTGCATCTTGGGTGCAGCCTGGATTGGCACCTCGTCATGCTGGACATGGTACAAGAATCAGAGAGCTGAGACTCCAAACAATGGACCCAAATGGCAGGGCTACAGGTGAACACAGCATGGGATGGATTGCTTGGGTTTTACCTCCCAGCCAAACTTTGCTTCCTTTTGAGCCGTTTCAGTCCCTCAAGCTGCTATCTTTGTTCGTCGGAGAGGCACATCTTGTGCCATTTCCCCTGTTCCATTTTAGTCCTAATATTGCCAATGGAATGGATTAATGGCACGCTATTTTCTAGTCTAGTAATCTTTGTCACAAATGTGAGTGAAAGCATACAATGAAAATGAAGATCTATCAGCACCGCCGTCTGACTGATGGCTCACTCTGATAGCTAATGCTAAGATGAGAACAGAAGATGAAAAAAAAAAAAAGATCCCTTTCTTATTTTAATACCAAGAACAGTACACAGCACCTGTATCCATCTTTTTGACAAGGACTGTAATGAAAATGGCAGCATGCTGGAATGTCATTGTACCTCCATGATGGGCTGTAATTTCACACCCCTCCGTGGGTGCACTCTGTCTGCAGGTACTCAGGTTAAAAATGCCTGTCACTCACTCCGTGTACTGCATCTCAGAATCACCTAGATGGTATTTCAAGCCCCTCATGCCACACAAGCTACCACACATCCTATTTTCTACTAGTTAATTGGGCAGGGACACAAAGTGCAGTATACACCATTTTTTCTCAGAGTCAATAGGTAGCCACATCTGATGCACATACTTTTTATACCCAACACCAGCTAGAAAACAATGTATTAAAGTGAAATTCGCTGCACACATCTTCAGCCCTCACACCGCAGGCATGTTCTTCACTGGCCTTTTCCTCCGTTCTACCTTTTAGGCACACCACGAGCCTCCCTGACCCTTCACAGCAGCAAAAAGAAGAGTGTACTTCTTTTCCATATCCCTGGCAAATCTCGTCTTACTATTTGTTTCTTCAAGCCAAAGGCACAGCTGGAGACTACATGGTTAAGATGTTGTTACCCTAGGAACGACTTAGGAAAACTTGGTTTAGACTTTAGCTCTGCTGGTTCAACTTTTTGTGAATCGTGAAGACATTGCTTGTGTCCAGATCCATCCTGGCAGCAGGAACAGCCTTCACCTGAAAGAGGCGCTGCGTGATTAATGCGACACAGGAACAAACAAGGCTGCGTGATGCTGGGGTGAAGGATAAAGTGTTCATCTGCTCCCTTCCCACCAGTAAACCAGCTTTGCTCATCAGTGGGAGCCCTTCCGTTGATGGGTTTCAGGCCAAGCCTCGGGAGCTAGGCACTTTTCCTTTCCAGCGGCGGAATATCATATTCCCTTTCTTTCCAGGGGCATGCCATGGCGACTCCCTGGGGATGGGCCTTGCCAAGGGCCTGCATACAGGCAGGAGAAGAGGAGGTGGGTAGTCCGGGGATTGCCCTCCTGACTTCTGAATTCAGCAGTTTCAGCAAGGGACGAGGCTGGCCCAGGACACCTTCTCCTCCGGTTTTGGCAAAGGCAGTATGAGCCCATCAAGAGTCTGGCGCTGATGGGCGGCGACAGGTATGCAGGACTCACTCTTTGCAATAGTGTGGGGCATTTGGCAGCAATTCAGGTCCCTTTTTGTAAGGGATCTGTCCTAACCTTTCAAAAGCCCTGGGCTTACTAATCCTCGCTTGATTGTTTCCTGCTTCCAGCAATTTACACAGTTATTGGCCCCAGCTCTCATTCCCTTCTCTAAAACATGCAGAGGACAGGGCTGAATGAGGGGGGAAATTTGATTGCTCAGTATTTCCCTGTTACTATCGGTAGGGAGCAGCTACACAGCCTGGCAACAGTCTGCAGAGAGCCTGAAATGCTCCAAAATTAAAACCACCCAGATTCACACTTCTCCTGACTCCTCATTCTCAGAGGCCAAAAAGAAACAAGGGGGGGGGGGAAGAAAGACAGAAAGAAAAGAGATCATTTGTTTGCAGAATATTTCTGTATGCGTATATTTTGCAGAAGGTTAATTGGAAAGGGTGTTTCTATGCCAACAAGGGCTGAGAACAGACGGCTGAACTTGGAGAAGCATCCGCCCCCGAGCAGACGTTTTGGATGCACGGATGATGTGGCCCAGTGGCTAGCACATGGAGCAGGCTGGCAGGACGTGGGCCTTCTGCACCACAAGTCTCCCTGCCTGCGAGGCCGGAGGAGTTACTTGACTTGTCCCCAGCCCTAATTCAGCTTGGCAGATGCAGCGAGATCCAACCCTCTCCCCTCAAACATATTGTATTTAAAGTGTGGGGATGAACAAAAACCATCCTTTTAAAGGGAAATTATTTTAACCAACTGGGGAACAAGCCAGGCCAAGCAGAGCAGTGACAAATGTTCCTTCCCAAGATGTGAACCAGAAGACCAACCACCTCAAGTGTATGTATACCAATGCATGCGGTCTGGGGAACAAAGAGGGGGAACTGGAGCTCCGTGCCCAGTCAGTAAGTTATGATATCATAGGAATAACTGCAACATGGTGGGGTAACTGACAGGACTGGAGGATCGCAATGGATAGCTATAGGCTGTTTCATAAAGACAGGCAGGGAAGAAGAGGAGGAGTCGCGCTCTATGTTAAGGAAAACCTTGAATGCATACAAGTCTGCTACGGTGATTGTGGAATCCCTATTGAACGCCTCTGGATCAAGATCAGAAGCGTCGTCTCCAAAGGGGATCTTAAAGTAGGCATCTGCTACTGACCTCCAAACCAAGATGATAAGGCCAATGAAGCAACACTTGGGTCACTTAAGCAAGCTTCGGTTCAACAGAACCTGGTTCTTATGGGTGACTTCAAGTACCCAGACATTTGTTGGAAGAACAATACAGCAGCTCACATATCATCCATCAAGTTCCTGGAATGTGTAGAGGACTGCTTCCTCACACAAATGTTAGCTGGACTTGCTACTCACAAACCAAGACAACTTGCTTTGTAACATCTCAGTTAGTGATGGCCTTGGCTGCAGTGTGGAGTCTGGGATCCTGCTGAGCACATTGAGGGTCAGTACAAAGACAAAGGTTTTAGATTTTAGAAGAGCAAACTTCAGCTTGCTCAGAGCTCAGCTGGGAGGGATTCCGTGGGAAGCTTCCATGGAGGGTAAAGGAGTTAGCGAGTGCTCAGTTTTTCAAAAATGCTCTCCTGGAAGCACATAACGAGTTCATCCTCTTTAACAGTAAGGGAAGTAGGTGGAGCAAGAAACCCCCTTGGCTTAACTGTGAGCTTCCGAGTCTGCTCAAAACCAAAAGAGAAGTGTACCAGAGACGGAAAAGCAGACGAATACCCATTGAGAACTACAAAGGCATTGCCAGGGCGTGCAGAGATGCAGTTAGAAAAGCAAAAGCTCAAACTGAAATTGGCCAGAGATGTCAAAAACTACAAGAAAGGGTTCTTCAGGTATGTAAACAACACGCAAAACCAGAAGGAAAATATTGTCTCACTGTTAAACAGGAGAGGTGAATTAGTCACGAACAACGCTGAAAAGACAGAGGTTCTCAACACTTTCTTCCCCTCCGTCCTTACCAGCACTGTTGGGCTCCAGGCCTTGGGAACAAAAATCCAGGTTGATGCAAACACAGACCCACCGCCAGTGAAGGAAGAGTCAGTATGTGAACTATTACAGGAGCTTGATACCTACAGATTGATGGGCCTTGACATTATCCACTCAAGGGTGTTAAGAGAGTGGGCTGACATCATTGCAGGGCCGCTCTCCATAATCTTTGAGAAGTTGTGGAGAACAGGGAATGTCTGAGAAGACTGGAAGAAGGCTAATGTCACCCCCATCTACAAGAAGGGCCTAAAGGAGGATCTGGGAAATTATAGGCCCATCAGTCTTACTTCAGTCCCTGGGGAAGTTATGGAACGAAACCTCCTGAGGCTATCACAACTCAAATGAAGCACGTGATTGGAAAAAGCCAGCATGGATTCACCAAGGGCAAATCGTGCTTGACAAACTTGATTGCTTTCTGCAACAAAGTAACCTGCTCGATTAATGTGGGACAAGTGGTGGACGTTTTCTACCTGGATGGCTCCAAGGATTTCAACATGGTGCCTTACAGTACCCTGATGAAATTTGCTGATGATACCAAACTGGCTGGGCAAGTGGGCACTTCAGAAGGGAGAGCCACCCTGCAGGAAGATCTGGATAGGCTGGAAGAGTGGGCTAACAAGAACCTTATGATGTTCAACACGGGCAAGTGTAAGGTCTTGCACCTGGGAAAACATAATCCAGGAGCACAGCACAGACTTGGATCTACCTGGCTGTGGAGCAGCTCTGTGGAAAGGGACCTGGTGGTCCTGGTGGACAACAAGCTCAATACGAGCGAAGAGTGTGCTGCTGCAGCAAAAAAAAGCCAACAGGGTGCTGGGTTGCATCAAGAAGAGCCTCACCAGCAGAGATAAAGAAGTCATTATCCCACTCTACTCAGCGCTTGTCAGGCCACACCTGGAATATTGTGATCGGTTTTGGTCCTCACAATAAAAAAAAAAAAAGCTGTGGACAGGCTGGAAAGGGTCCAGAGAAGGGCCACAAAGATTTTTAACAATGAGAACAATCAGCCACTGGAATAATCTCCCCGGGGGAGTGGTGGATGCCCCAAAACTGGACACTTTTAAGATTCAGCTGCACAGGGTGCTGTGCCATCTTGTCTAGGCCATGTTTTTGCCAAGAAAGGTTGGACCAGATGATCCTTGAGGTCCCTTCCAACCTGGTACTCTATGATTCTATATCAAATCTCTGGTTTCAGTTAACAAAAACCCTTAATATGAAAATTTGGCTTAAAACTACTCAAAGAAGGCGGAGTATGTTGTAGTTCTCGGTGACTCATTTTTCACGCAAGGACCATAATTTAAGCTGGCTTTCAGGACTGTCTTGGGAGGAAGATCCTGCTCCGCTCACTTTCGCATTCTGAGACATTTGAAGTGCAGATGGGGAAGGAGGCGGCTTAGGCATGCCTCTGGATGAGAAGCTACAAATGGACTCTAAATGGAAGTGTAAATCATTTCTCCTGGATTTCTGGGGTAAGTTACATAATGATAGATGGGTCTCTACAACATTCAGATCATTCTCTCCTGGCTGAGTTCAGCACATAGGACCTTTGTGCAGGTCTTCAAAGCAAGAAAAGAAGTTCCATGTAAGGCTCGCTGAGGTCTTGCAGCTGGACTGACCAACATCTCTTAGATCAACACACATCTCCTGTCACGGTTTGGGCTGGGCTGGCCACTAAAATGAATGACAGATGCTCTCTTTAACTTCTCTCCCAAGAGAGAGAAGAATGAGATAGAGAGAGACAGATAGGGATCGAAAAGAAAACTAAGGCTACTTTAATGAAATATTAATAATAAAAAAGAAAAGACAATAATATATAAAAAAGAAAATAATAAAATATATACAAAACCACTATCAAGCTTCTGGGATGACGATTACATCCCCAGCAGGCATTGGGAAAGTCCCTGACTGGACTCAGTGGCAGACGGGAGCTGAACTCAGGAACTGAATTCAGGAACACACGGATTGGGATCAAAGGCAGATGAACAGAGAGAGTCCTCCTCTGATGCCGGCCGTTGAAGAAAGAGGCTGACCCCTGTGATCCCTCAGCTTTACACTGAGCATGGTGCAGATGGGATGGAATACCCTGTCGGTGAGTTTTGGGTCACCTGCCCTGTCCACTCCTTCCTGCACCTGCAACCCCTCTACGCCTTTCCGCTTCTGACCCTCCAATGGGGCACACAACAAAGTTAGCTACCTTGGTTGGTACAGCATAAGCAAGAGCCTCTCTGCATACCATTCCTTTGTATTAACTATAAACATCAGGCCTTCCTTACCACTCTGGAAGCAGACACTGTCTGAAAAATATGCTGTTAAGTCCAGAGGGTGCAGTTAGATAGAAGAGACTTAACTGAAAAGTAAAATTACGGAAAAGTAAAATTACTGAAAAGTAAAATTACTGAAAAGAAAACTGGTTCTGTTTTACCTCAGAGCAGGACTTCTCTGAACTGCAAGGGGTGTATTAGTGGGAAAAAGATGACCTTCCTCATTGTGAATTCGGGTGGTGAAAACAGCTCTGAAACATGCATCAAGTGTGTCATATTATAATGCCAGAAAGAAAATCAAACCTTTAGAACAGCAGAGTGACACACACCCCAGCTAACTGCAGCCTCACCGCAGTGCCACATCTTGCCGATTGGCAGCTGAATTCCCTTGAATCATCAGAGGAACAGATTTTCATCTAGTTTGCTCATCCAGGCTCTCCCACGTGACCACGCTGTGCCTCCGGAGCCCGCAGGGATGGAGGGACTATAGCAAGCGCACCCGTACCAGCCAGGGACCCTGTGCACGAGCTGCCACAGATCTGCCTGCAAGAGACAAGTCAGCGTGAGAGGAAGGCGAGCACGTACAATGCAGAAGCAACAAGCTGTCTCGGTGGTAACATCTGGGACACCTTCGCCTCATTGAAAACCATAGGAATATTTCCCCTGAACAGAGTGGGCAGGATGAGGCCGTCACAAACCCGCAGCCAGCCCCTACCTTATATCCATACTCCTCAGGCTGCTTTTGGAGCTCGACGACACCATGCCTTCGCTCAAAGCCATTTCTGTCTTAGCTCACGATTGCAGCATTTACATCCCTATTTTATTTCCCCCAAGTTAATAGCGAAAGAACCAATGTCACTTCAATAAGCTATTTCTTTAAACCAGCCTTGGAAATAATTGCCAAGAGACAGAAGAACTGCAAATCTGTACCCTTTTAATGGCTGAGCCACTTCCCATATGGGGCAAGGCAGCACTTTGCTGCGTGCCACGCTCAGTAACGAAAGCCACTGAACAACTCTCTCCCTTCCTTTGATGCGCAGCATCTGCCGAGGTACCTGCCCGGGGGCAGGGTCAGCACACTTCACAGCTTTAACGCTTTCCCGCAGAGAGTTAATCAGTGTCCTTAGCGTTCATCACAAGAATACCTTTCTAACGCTTGCGTTGTGTGCCCGCGTATCTGTTCTTAATCAACACGTAGGTCCTGTCTGCGCTGAAAAGCTTTGCCAAGGTAACTCTGAAATGATGGCTTAGTTTATTCAAAGAAATGACATAAGCCACACCAGCAAAACTGCACTGACTCTACAGTCACAAATTATCTCCAGGACCGAGTTATAGTTAAAAGTTTTGCCAGCGCAGCAATGCTCCTTAGGGATACCATTTTTCCATGACATTTCCACGCCAGCAGAAGTCATGTGAATGCAGCTATGCCAGCATAAAATTTCTTTTGCCAGCAAAGAAGCGTTGGCCAAAAAATTTAAACTCTTAACTCTTATTGCTTTCCCAGGAAGAGTTTCTAGCGTAGACCCAGCTGTAATTTGAGCTCTGGGGACAGAGTAATCTACTACATTTGCAATCACTTCTCTCAGCAAGGTAGGGGAGGCACCTCCACGAGCTTTTATTCTGTGTGAGTCTGTGCTATTTACGGTGCCCTGACATCACATAATTTTCTTGTTTGCTTATATAGCTAGAGCCTCTCCACCCGTGCTCTGCACCAAAGAAAATGTTCCAAAGAAATAATTTAGGAGATGAGCAACTTAATTTGTGCATGAGGAAACAACTTTTCAGAGAGCTGTGAAGCAGCTAGTGCCACCAGCCTCCTCCGGAGCCTCGCCAGGCTCGTTCCCCGCAGCGGGACGGTGCTCGGGGCAGGTTCCCGCGTGGCACTCTGCACCCAAACCCAGGAGCTGCAGTAGCTACAGCTGAATCTGCTACAGCAGAGAGGAATATGAGAGACAGCCTACCCTATTGCCACAACCTGGACCCTAAGCAAGCGCTGTAGGAATTTCCAAAAAATACCTAAACTATGGGATCACACTGCCCAAGATGACTGGGTCTTCATCACCGTTTAAGTCTGACTTATGCTGTGAGCTCTGCCGGGCAGGTCCTGCGCGCCTCCGTCAGCTCTACAGCAGCCGCCTGGGGAGGGAGGGGGGAGGCAGCGCTCGTGTCCTGCTTGAAATTCCTCAGGAACACACTCGGACGCGGTGTCTGTGCTTTTGGCCGTGCTATCTGGATTGTAATGTTTGTGTTTCTGCTATCCTCTAGATGCAGGGCAATAAAATTAGCATTCACATTCGGATTTATAACCCAGTAAGGCAAGTTCCCTCTAATAAAAACAAGTTCATTTATGAGACCAGATTTGAGGCATGACTTGCAAGAGGGAAAATAACATCCTGTGTAATTCTAATGGCTCACACCTCGGTGGGCAGACGCGGCAGAGATTTTTCTGCAGCTCTGCTTCTGCTCTCGGCCTCCCCTCCTCTGCGCAGGGTCTGTGGGTCATTCCCATCCCGCATCGATAAACACCCCGGGCTAAGCTTTCTGGCTGAGGTGCCAAACGACGGCCGCAGAGGCTGGGCAGGGAGAAAAGCCCATATGCTGCTGCGTTGCTGTTAGCGCCCTCACGGTCATTTAGTATTAGCAGGCGGCACTCCTGGGACCGCGTGTGATGCACGTTTTCTGTGGTACGTTGTGCCTGGGTACATCCCCATGCAAGGAGGCATCTTCTTGTCTCCTCTGGGTAAGTGCAGTGGAAAGACAGAGCCCTCACCCACCCACAGCGCAAAACGAAGCAAGAAGACGTGAGTTTAAGCCCTGCTGTCGCATGTGCCCTCTCTAGAGGCACTCGGGAAAGGATCGCCTCTGCCTGTTACTGCGGCGTTTCTCGTGTTCCCTCTGGCTCCCGTCTCGCTGTGCGAGACTTCACCGCTTTCATGTGTTTCACAGTTTCCGCTGCAGCCCTTCTGCTCCCACGAGCCCCCTGTCCCTCAGCCTCCTGCCCGGGAGCAGGAGACCCGGGAAGCAGGTGGGGGGGAAGCACCTAAGGGTGGTTTTGGTCCGGCCAAGTTGGGGGAACAAGGGGAGGCCTCAGAGCACACGCCGGGATAGATTTTAGCCTCTGACACAAAGGGTTGTGAATTATGGGGCAGGAAAGCACAAGCAACCAGAAGACTAAGAGCCACCATTTCTCTTTCTGTATTTACTATACCAATAAAATAACTTCATAGCAGCTGGCTGTAAGGTAAATCCTCTTTAAGGACTAATGGCTGTGCAGGGGACCATTAAAAAACCAGCTCCATCATTAAGGCTTTTGGTTGGGAGACTGCCTGTGCCATTATTACACAGGGAGGACCTCTCTGCAAGGCTGCGCGGAGCCGCTCAGAGACTGCTTTGCTCTGGGCTTCACCGCAGCACGGCAAACTGCCCGCCTGGCCCACGCACCAGGTAATGGCTGGATTTCAGGGGGGATTTTCTGTCTCCAAATCAGTGCTACTCACTACAAAACAGCTAAATCAGTTCGGCTTTCCCGCAAGCGCTCACCGCGCCCTCTGGCCACAGGCTGCTAGCTGGCCACGGAGCTGGTGGTCTGCCACTAAATACGACCCCACCGCAGACTGGGAGAAAGCTCAGGGCACACGGATGGGTCTGAGCACCGC
Organism: Vanellus vanellus; assembly: GCF_965231255.1. NCBI lineage: Eukaryota > Metazoa > Chordata > Aves > Charadriiformes > Charadriidae > Vanellus > Vanellus vanellus. The sequence goes on from NC_138914.1 coordinate 3,350,748, forward strand.
TCCGAGCCCAAAGCTCTTCTTGTGCTGCAGCGCAGGGCCAGCACCCACCGCAGCAGCGCAGTGCCCTGCTGCATTCCCGTGCGGCCGCTGTGACACCCCGTTCACCAGCAAACCCCTGCTGGGGCAGCCGCCTTCTCTGCCAGCTCACCAACCCCGGATATATTTTCAGGGCCTTTGCAACGTAACGCTTTCATGGCTACATTAAAAAAAAAAAAAAATCAGCTATCACCTGAGAAACAGGTAATTAATTGCAGAATCAGCTCCTTTTGAAGTAGTAATATCATCATTCGCCTCTCTCTTTGTTCCTGGGGCATCTGCCTTTAATCTAACATCTTGCAGGCTTTCCAAACAGTGCCTGGCTCTGCGGTGCTAAGGTCCCGGGGTGCTGCACTCAGAGGACGCTCTTCCACACTGACAGAAGCAGAGAGGCCCCTGTCTGTCCCACCACATCCTGGGGTAAGACTTGACTTCTTAGTGCCATATGTCTTGAAAGCTGTGACAGGGTAAGCAGAGGGCATGCCGAGGAGCACGACACGAATGATCAGAGCCAAACAGTGAGGCTGCCCTGACTGATGGCCTCAGTCCAATTTCACCCACATAGGAGGGTATCGGGAGAACCAACGATGAAACCAAAGCACATGGCTGGGACAAGAGCCTGGGGCATTGCACCGATCAAACAGCAACTGCCTCTCTCTTTCTTCCAGCGCAGCATCCTTCCTCAGCTGTTACTCTGAGAGAAGAGTTTTGGGATTACCTTTGCTGCACGCTGGGTCTGGTGGCACATTGGTACGGACCTCACCCAAGCCCTGGGGTCCATCAACCCAAGAGCAATGGGACCAATGCAACCTCTGCCCAGCACCCCTGCGCCGTGGTAACCCTCAGCTCTCCCCATCTTTTATCCTCCGGTGGGTCAGGCTGGAGCACCCGCACCAGCTGTGACGTGCTCCCTGTCTGGCTGGCAGCCTGTACTTGTTTGCTTGTGCTCAAGCCAAATTAAGCAGATAATTGCTGGTCTCCTGCTGTGGTCGCTCCTGGTGCAGTAATCTGGGTCCCTCTGCTCTGCCCAAGATCTAAATTCTTTAACACTTCTGAGGTCTCCTCACTGCTCTTCAACTTGGCTGGTGCTGGCCAGTGGGTTCAGCAGGTACTGGGGAGGGACAGACAGACAGTACAGTCCCCTCAGTCTTGATTTCTACCTCCATCAGCCGCAGATGAGGCTCCCAGCATAAGGTTATGGATGCTGTGGAGCCGTGGGCTGCCAGCCTTTGCAATACCATGGGCCGCACTAGTAACAGTCTGTTATTTTTTGGGCAACGACACAGATGGTGAGCCCAGCACCCCGTGACTGCAACCTCTCCCAGCGGCTGGAGCTGAACCCCATGAAAGGGTCTGAATCTATCACAGAGCTGCGGGTTCAGATTTATGCTTCGCAATCTGCTTGCAAGCAGAGAAGTTGGCACGAGGAGCATCCTCTTGCGGGATTCTGGCTGGCGGCTGCCTGGCAGCATTTAATCAGCTGTGTTCATGAGATCTGACCCAACCTGCTCCTGCTGACCTTGGCCCCAAGTCTTGCAACATGTCAAATGAATGCAGGCTCACAGATCCATCACTATCTTTTTCTAAGAGCCGGTATATCATCCATCCAGTGCATCTTGATGATCTTTGTGTAATCAGCATACAGACTCCCATTTGTGTTTCTCAGATATTCATAGAGAAAGAGTGTCCTTTGGAGAAAAAAAAAAAAAAAAGAGAAAGAAAAGAGGAGGCAAATGAAAAATAGCTGCATCTTTGCACAAAAGCTCTCCTCTGCTCCTTGTCTGGCCATGTACACGGGTAATTACTGCATAGTTTATGTCTCCCTGCTCCTCCATAGGTGTAATGGAGAAGAAGAAAGCCTGGGTTGCTCATTATGAACCAACAAGCCCTGGTTCCTTCCTCTGAAGCCTGGGTGGCCTCCCTCCTCCAAGGCCAAATCGTCTCAGTGACCACCTCAAAAGAAGGAACCGTAATGATGAGCTCAGCCTCGGTGAGAAGACGCAGCGAGAGCAACTGTTTTGAAATTGAGCTCTTTGTAAAAAAACAAACATCTTCTTCTGAATTGGCACAGACGACAAGGAAAATATCCCTTAATATGAAAAGTAGACATTGCCTTTGAAGACTTTTAAAAGGGTAGCGTTAAGGTAGGCACCCAAAGAGGTTTCACTGAATTTTAATTAGATGAGGAGCTTGATGGGCTCATATTATTCTGTTATTGACATATCTGAGTCAAATAAAATGAGCCAGCAAAGGCTGGGTGGTCACATAAAGGACTCACTCCAAATGAAAGTTCGTTTACTCATGTACGTAAAGATGAGCAGAAAGCACATGGCACGCTGCAGGGCTCTGCGGGGCTATTCAGGGGACAGCTTTCACTCTAACATAGGGCATTCTTCCTTTCTTTCCAAAACTCATCAGATCTTCATTACAGAGCCCTACTTGGTGCATCCACAAATAATAATGTCTCCTGGCTGAACGTCCCACCTCGGCTACCAGGTGTTCAGCTTTGTTCATGATACGACTGAACTCAGCGGTAATTCCAGCGTATATTATCTCACGTTGACTATGCTTGAAGTGTTTACTGCAGGGAGAGTGCATGTTGTAATTCTCTGTTTTTACAGCCTACCAAAGTTTTCACCTTGATCATTAGAAACCACAGTGCACAACAGATGGCTGATTGACGCCATATAATTTGGCTTTATCACAGCATTTCTTCTTACTTCCTTTTTTGGGGGGGAATGTGTGTGAATCTTTTAGCATTTCAAATACGAACCATTATAAATCATGTAGCAATTTTGCAACTGAAAAAACACAACTGCATCACCAGGAACTGACCTTGGAATTAAAAGTTTTCCTCCGAATTTCCGACTTGATCAAGTGTTCTTGCATTTCCGCGCTTGGTGAAACTCATCGTGTGAGTAGGCAGCCGTGAGATTTTCTGGGTCTGCTTTCCAAGCTTGGCTAATCACGCAATTTTAATAGCAATAAATCACTATTTCAACAAAGGGCTGTCTCTTTGGCGGAGACGTGCAACTTTTACTCACAAAGGTACGGATTTATCATGTTTATTAATAGCCATGCTCTACAGCTTTGTCTTGCTTTGTGTACTGCAAGCGGTGACTCAGCCCCGTGCCATGGGCACACAAACATTATTAATAAAACCTTATTCTGCCACATTTAGACAGATTATGGACAAACGATAAGGAGGGATTTACATACAAGCAACCCCATCAGAAGTATGTGAGAGAGGATCATAGTTTCTGGTAAATTAGATATGCCATTTCCTCTAGGAAAAAAAATAAATCTAAAATTCAGGTGGTCTATCAGGAGGTGTATTATACCTTCAGATGTGGTAAATGCTAGCTGCTGGTATTCACCGTGGTACTTCATTTTCTCAGTAACTGGGACATGTCAAGGTACTTCTCGAGGAGGATTTGCAGGGCTGCTGAGAGCTCTGCCCGCCGCAGGGGGTGCGCTGGGTTATACGACGGGCGAGCGGGAGCATCCCCGGCAGGAGCTGTGCTCCGTCTAGTCCCAGCACACTCTGCAGGATCAAGCAAGCAGGGGTTTGCTCACCAGTTTTGTGCTGGAGACACACGCAACTGCAGCTATTAATTACAGGCAGCAGATTACTCATTGTAATTAAACCACAATCATTCACGAGTATCCCCCAACCTCCTAAGGGATCAGGTCTTTCCGGGAGACCCGCTGCTACCCGGCTCTTCCCAGGGCGCTGCTGTACGAGCGGCAGCGGGGATGATCCATTGCACAGCGAAGCGTTTCACTTGTTTCACTGCGAAGCTTTCGTCTGTGCTTTGTGACAAGAGGACGCCCCTGATCAACCCCCAAATCTCGCTGCCGGCACGGGAACCCTGCGTGAAGACATCTGCCTCCACCGATATTTCTGTATCGCGGGGCTCTGCTGTGAAAGGGAAACCAGCCGGCACTGCTGATGGTTGTCAGGTCCCCAGAAAATCTCCATATAGGGGTGCTCTCATTACCTGTCTCTTTACAAGCCTGATAAGCACCGCCAGCATAAGAAAACCTACAAAATACTAGTAAACAAGGGTTCCTGGGAGGGAGATAGACTCTCCTCCTTTCCCCTCCAACTCTCTCTCTGCGTGCAGGCAAATTCAGCAGTGAGCCAAGATTTACAGCTTTAATTACGAACTTTAGCCCAAGCAGTCATTCTGGAAATATCCTTGCCTGGGAAATGGAGAGTGGGACCTGGGGGAGCGCAGCGAGGTGTACAGCTGTGCCTCCGCTTAATTGTACTGATTCAGGTCCTTCATTAAGATGATTTCACGTGAAGGGCTTTTATCTCCTCCCCCTAACGCTGGTGACAAGGAAAAGAAAATGGGAAAAAAGGACTCTCAGTCTGTCTTTTACCATATTATCTAATAAACCAGCAAAAATTAGCCTCAGCAGCGAAGATTAGCCTTCTTCAAGCTCACACACCTTAATTAAACATGCTGAGCTCCGGCTGGCAGCAAACTCAAAATGTTTTACACTGTTAAAAACTGTTCATTTGTTTTACCATCCAGTCACCCTAATTTTTACACCCAAAGCTGAACAGGACTCCTAGCAAGAACCTGACCACAGTGGTGGACCACAGCGTACAAACCTCCTTGCTTGTTTCAGAGAGATTTGTGGTAAGACGGTAGGGAGAGTTTTGCAAAGAAATCACTTGTGAACCATTTTGCAGAGAAGCAGTGCAGACCACTGCCACGGTGACCAGCGGTCTTTATATTGAAAGAGAATTTGGTTTGGATACGCATCTCCAATAAACAGCGTAGCTAACACAGGTTCATCGGTGCAGTGATAAGCTATGTCTGATGCCATACTGAGAGCGTAGCTCCATCACGACGTGCTCCCTCGCTGCTGAGCCTGTAACTCAGCCGTGGTCAGGGGTGTACTGGGACCGTGGTTCTGCAAAAGAGTCAAAGCGAGAACTCAAGCCACGTAGAAGATCTTTGTGGCATTGCTCACATAGGTTTTTTAATGAAACAAGCTTTCTGTGTAAGACTAGCGTGATTCCATAAAGGCATCGGGGTATCAGGAGCTTCGTGTGAACTTACACAAATTAATGGCAAAACGCTGTAATTCCCTGTTGCAAAAGGCTTGCGACAGCTTGCAAAGCCCAAGTGCAGGGAAAGAGGAGCAGCTCAGAGGCACAAGATTCAGCCGCAGCATCCCACCTGCCCGAGGCAGAGGACGCCTCGCCGGCAGTCAAACAAACAGGTAAAACAGCTGAACCCGACCTCCGGGCTGGCCGCCCCGAAGGGCAGAGCGTGCTCATGATCAATTTTTGAAACACGTTTTTCATCATATCTATTATTCATTAGACACTACGGAAAGGGGACTTGCAGTTCCCTGCGGCGCGGAGATTGGCCGACACCGTCTCCGCATACATTACAGGAGCACCGTCCCCGCCGGGCACACCACCGCGTGTCAGATCCCCGGCACAGGAGCAGAAAGAAGCATTATGGCTGCAAAAAGATGACATGCTGGGAGGTTTCATTATGTCATATTTGACCTTCCCGGCTTTCCTAATAGATTGTTCTTGTCATCAGGGCCTAACAAAATGCATTACCTCGCTGGCATTTGCTGCGCCGCAGCAAGTACAAATCTCAGCTCCACGAGCTTCATTTGGAGGTCCAGCACTCATTTAGAAAGCAACTTCAGAGGCTAAAAAGCTTAGGTTTTTTTTCCTCCAAAAAGATTAAATTTTAAATCTCTTTGTAAGAAGACCTTTGCAGCTGAGCAGTCCTTTTAAACTACATTTCTTTCTTGATAGGAAAGAAATTGAAGTGCATTAGAGAATGTTCAACCAAATCAGTATTCTTAAATATTGGTGTGCAGGAGACTGAAAAGGGGCCTTTTCTTCTCTGTGCAGCCCAAGACAGGCCCTCCAAGGACTTCTGAAGCTCTTGCTCTGCGCCTACTGTGTGCTTCTGCATCCCAAATGTCCTCTGCATTACTCTTTGAAGACTCTCAGTATTGTTTTAATTTTCAATTCCATACCATAGCTAGCTCCTAGCTGCTCTTTGTGGCCTGCCTCACCCAGTTCAGTAATCAGCAAGAGAGGCCATTTGTCAACAATATACTTTAAGTATTATATCACTTCTTGATGTCCCTTTTGATCGCAGTTTAATTACACTGAAGAAAGCTGTGAGTAAGGTTACTAATCCTGAACTAATTCTGTTTTCTGAAGGTCACACAACCCTGTCCTTCTCTCAGCCTCTCCTAAATTTTGTTAGACATAAGATCGGCCTCATGATTTCACTCCGCGGTTACACTTCAGAAAAGAGCATATGACCACCACTGACATTGATGGAGAATTATCTCCAGCCCAGTTATACAGCCATGGTCTTTAATACACTGGTCCTTGACCAGGTGCGAGCAGAGGCAGTGCTGGGGGAATGGCTCTGCAAATATTGACCTTCACCTCCTTTGCAGATAAACATATACCTATACTTTCACTCTTAGGCCCTCTTTCAAGAGCTGGCACGAACTCATGTACAAATGCTGTGTTCCTTTGCGTTCCTTTACTAGGAAAATTATCTGGAAGAAATATTGTATCAACTCGAGTTCACTCATGCACAGCCAAAAGCTGTCATTAAGTGATCCATCATGCATTTAAGATAAAGTTATGGGCTCTAGAACAGATTTGGTAAAGGAAAATTTAACTTACACTAAATTACCTATGGAAATAACTCACCTAAACACTGACTTAATTCATTATGATTAGTGCCATTATCATAAATATCAGATACATTCATAATTGCATGGCATTTATCTTTAGCTAACGACCTGTAGGAAGGTTATTATATTGGTTTCATCCTTTGGTTACTGTAAATGGAAGCATTCGCTGAGCTGGCTTGCAATCTCGCTCTTCATCCTGAAGAACAGGTATCGCTGAGCCTTCCGGCAGCGTGACGAAGGTGCGGAGCAGCCGGTAGCTCAGCATTCACTGAGTGCTGACATACCCTGCCTGAGGAAAGCAGCAGCTAATTTTCGGTTGCTCTGGCCAGAAGCTACAAGGAGAAGCTACGGCTCTGCTCCACCCACCTGGTACTTCTGATGTCGGTCCCTGCAGCACGGTCTACTTGTGAAGAGCAGGCCAGCAACAAGCTTTATCTCCGGTTCAGTCGTATAGCCCAGAACTTCGGTGGTGTCTGTGGAAAACACGGGGCAAACACATTCTATCTCTAATGAATGGTTAGATATAAGGCTACTGCTGTTTCCAGAGACTGGAATTAATGCTGACCCTGGTGGTAAATGGGTCCATGCAGGGTCAGAGCAGTGAATAATCAGCTCTTCTCCCTGGCTCCGGGCTGGGAAAAAGAATAATATATTAGTAGAAGATGACAGCAGTCCATCCATTTCCCTTGTGAGCATTAGATTTGACATGAAAGTCATTAACCTGGTTTCCTTAGTCACGTTGCTTGTACTGAAAGCAGCTGCGTTGCCAAATCCTACAAGAGAAGCGTGAGCTTATCTCACAGCCAGGTTTTGGAAATGATGGTCCAAGAAGATACTTCTCTGAGTGCTGTTCAAAACAACCCCGCTTCCATGGCTGCGTCTTTAATCTTAATTGTAAGCGTCCTTCGTTTTCCAGAGCCTCATCAAAGCGGTAGGTGGCCCAGCAGGCTGAAAGACCTTTTGTTGCTATTAATTCACCTCTAAGTCTTTTGGTTCTCCTGGGATCTCAGTTCAAGGATGGTGGTTCACATCACCTCTGGTACCCTTAATCCAACTCTTCCTGTCTCTAACCACAGTTAATGTTGCAGTGCAGAGAAAGCAGCTGCCCGTCCTGGCAATTAACACTTTTCCTTGGCTGGTGCTTTATCCATCACTCTCCTCTCTGGACTAATTTTAGAAGCTGGATTCAGTGCCAGCTTCACAGATGATCTTTTCATTTTCTAAAGGTGTTTGGCTTTGTTCACCAATAACTTAATTAGAGGTACTCTCTCTGCTTACACAGCCCTCACACTTTTTTTTTTTTTCCTTGTTTTCTCTTTCCATCAGACAGGTACGTCAGAGCTCAGGGAACTGGGGCTGACGAAACGCGGGAACACTGAAGAGTCCATGGGAGGAACAAGGGCTGCAACACCTGAGAAATGGTTTGCTGAAAGCGTCTTCCAATCTCAGCCACATTAAGAAAGCCCCCCCTTGGTGAAAAAGGAGGGTGTTTGACACGCTGGGACCTTAAGGGATGAGAGGGGACAGACATTTCATAGAAAACACAAAACCGGGAGGAGTGGTAACACACCAGATGGTTGTGCTGCCCTTCAGAAAGACCTTGGCAGGCTGGAGAAATGGGCCAACAAATGTGAAGTCCTGTGCCTGTGGAGGACTAACCCCGGGCACCAGGACAGGCTGGGTGCTGACCGGCTGGAAAGCAGCTAAGCGGAGAAGGTCCTGGGGTTCCTGGTGGACACCAAGTTGAACATGAGCCAGCAGGGTGCCCCTTGGGGCAAAGAAAGCCACCAGTCTCCTGGACTGCTTTAGACAGAGCATCGCCAGCAGGTCAAGGGAGGTGCTCCAGCCTCTCTGTTCACACACCTGGAGGGCTGGGTCCAGTGCTGGGCGCCCCAGTACAAGAGAGACATGGACATGCTGGAGTGAGTTCAGTGAGGGGCCACAAAGATGATGAAGGGACCAGAGCATCTGATATATGGGTAGATGCTGAGAGAGCTGGGACTACTCAGCCTGGAGCAGAGGAGGCTCAGGGGGATCCTATCAGTGCGTATAAATACCTGATGGAGGAAGTAAAGAAGACACAACCAGACCCTTCTCAGCGGTGCCCAGTGAAAGAACAAGAAGCAATGGGCACAAACTGAAATACAGGAAATTCCACTATAAGAAACAGCTTTCTTACTGTGAGGGTGGTGGTTGAACACTGTAACAGGTTGCCCAGAGAGGTTATGGTGTCTCCATCCTTGCAGATGTTCAAAGCTTAGCGGGACATGGTCCTGGGCAACCTGCTGTAGGTGACCCTGCTTTGAGCAGGGACTAGGTGATCTCCAGAGCTGCCTCCCAGCCTCAGCCACTCTCTCATTCAGTGATTTTTGCTATCTCTAGGGCAAAACTTCTATTACTTTCAGCCGGGTAAATTTTGTCTGCAAATGTTTCTGACATTATCTGAATTTCTACCAGAAACTGGTGTTCCTTCTTTCTTTTTAGGAGCAATACCCATCTGTCCCGATTCCCTGAAGGAAAACTTTTACCTGCTATCAGCAGGCATGACAGGAAAGACATGGCAGAGACTGAAAGCAGCTTATTGTTTATTAATGTTTGACTGTGTTTATATCCTTTCTGGAAGTCTGCAGTCTTGTGTATGCTGACTATTCTCCTGGATATCCTTCCTATGGGTATAAATGTCTCTTTTTTTTAAACTCCTTAATAAATTCTGGGCCTCAAGGAGAATTCCTGGGGGCAAGAAGTCCCTGAAAATGTGTTATATTAATACAAAATATATTCCTTAGAAAAAGTCTGAGTCCAGGTGTGATGGATTGTGCAAAGATTTGCTTGGATTTTTCCAAAAATGTGACCCGAGGCCTTGGGATGGAGGAGGGTTGTGATTTGACCGGCATGGTTACCTGACCTTTGACAGAAGAGTGCGATCCAGGGAGACTGACAGCAGCAGCCTTTCGTCCCAGCGTCGCTGTTGTTCTGGTTTTATTTAAATTGGAAAGGCGAGAGGGCTTGGGAAGCTGCCAGTGTTAACGCTATAGTCACTGACAAGGTAAAATGTGCCTCCAAAAGATATACAGCTCTCCTTTCACGGCCACATTTGCTTTAAAGTTGGAGCTAAACCTCTCCAAGGAGCAGATATGGGGAGTGTGGATTGCATTGATTCCTGAACGGACGAGGTTGGGAAGAGATTCGGCATCTAACAGCAGGCCTGGCCCTGCTGCAGGAGGGGGTGGCGAAGGGACCGACTGCTTTGTGCTTTGCATGGCTTAATTGCCCTCAGCGCTGCAATCTGCAGCAGTCTGCTAAATTACGGCTAATGGTCACCGTTATTTCTTTGTGAGAAATGGCAGCCAGTAATGAAGTAGAGCATTTAGTCAATGGTAATAAATAAAAATAATTTATTTCTTAACCAGGAAAACAGAAATAAGGAGACATAGCTTGCTGATCAGGCTCTTTTTCTTTTCTTCTTAGATAACATCACCAACAAAAAACCCCATAGGCTTTAAGGAGTCAAATGCCCACTCAGAAGCTTCTTGATGTGACAGCTTATTGGTGTATTTCTTCCCTGACTTGGCTGTGCCATCTTACGTTTAAACTTTAAGCCTCTTCTCTTATCAGGCATGTCTTATAAAAGAGATTTTAGTTCTCTGCCCACATAACACTTTCTTCCTTCTTGCTTGAGCCTCTTGGCAAGAGCGGAGTCTCCTACAGAAACAGATGTTTCCCTCTTGCCTATCAAGGACACAGTGCTCTTGGGCTGAGGCTTTCCGCTTGCTGGTTACTTCCAAGCCCCACAGGTAACCCCCGCTCCCCGCTGGAGCTCCTTTCTTTCCCTTGGGAAACTTCTGGCCATCTTGAGCAGCCCCAGAAGCAGAGGCTGAAGCGAGCTGAAGTTTCCCAGAGTATGTCTCATACAGTGTGTATGCCTGTCTGCTACCAAAAGCAGTGGGGTGTCCTGGGATGTGTTAATCTCCCTGTATCAGTGACTGACTGGGCTCCCTGTGAATGATTTGGCCATTTGCACCGTCCCTAATATTTCCACGAACAAAGGGACCTGCTGGCATCCCTTGGCAGGGCCAAGGAAAGGCTGAGAAGAAAAGGACCCGGGCTGACAGCAGAAACCTGCTCATGGCCCCACCAGCAGCCCTCTTTGGGACTGGGGACTCTCAAGGTCCAGGCTTTCATTGTTCAGAAAACCTTAAATTTTATGTAAAAATTAAAACATGTGACTGAGATGCCATTTAAGCTCTTACTGACTGCACAACAGCAATTTGTAGGGTCTGTCAAGAACAGACCAGATGTCTCGGGATGCTGCTGGCTCTGCCTGGTCCCTCTGTATTTACTCATTCGTTCTTTGTGTGCTCTTCCCTGCAAGGTACTGCTATCAGTGTTTGGAAAGATGGTACGTACCAGTTACTATACTAGGCTTCCTCTGTTCTGTGCCTCATTAGTTGTAGCTCTTGGCGTGTTGATAAAACGTTATCTCCCAGATAAGCCGAACACGCTGTGCAGTTGTCTCGACTTGTGCAGTAGCGCTCGGCCTCTGTTTCTGTGGGAAATGACGGAGCGGAAAGGCTACCTCCTGAGGCACCATTAAATTATCTCCGCGGAGGTATTGCCTGTGTATTACCACCACAAGCAACGGTGTCTGAGAGGGGATCTGAAGATGAGCACCTGGCCGGTGTGCCCTTCCCTGCCGGGCACCGTCGGCACGTGGCCGTCTGAAGCGGGATCGCACGTGCGGTGCCCCGGACTGACAGCTGAGCGATGGCGGGGGCAGCACCAGACCCGATTTAATGACCGGGTGTGCTGCCTAAGGCCGGGAAAGGCAAGGACCGGCTGGGCAGGGTCACCCTGCGGCGGGCTGTAACAGACTGGCATGAAACAAAGGATCTCCCCACGCCAGAGACGCACTTGATATCGTTGTGACCTGGGGGAACGTGGTACTCTCTGGGGCCCCCCAACCACTCTGCCTTTCTGCAACACTTGGCCACTGCCCACTTTGCATTTGAGAGGATGCCCAGGGCTACACTGGGGCTTGTCTGAGCGGTGGGAGTACCTGGGCTTTCGGTGAGGTCCAGAGCACGTCATGGGGTAAGCTGAGGCTCACCACCGAGCTTTGAAAGTACGTTCCTGGAATCCCTACTAATTTGTGTGCCGGTAGAGCAGCACAAACCACTGCCTATGAGCTTCATGTGCTTTCTCTGCTGTTCCTGCGCTGGTCCCCCAGTGCAAAGACACAGCACGTGGGATCTTTTCTGCCAGCCTCGCAGCGACACACGACTGTCAGCATTAATGCAGCAGGAGAAGCAGCATAACCATCTGCAGCACCGACAGGAACCGGGCTTGATCCATGAGAGCACTGTGTATTTTCAGCAAACCAGGATCAGAAAACCAGCTTACCGAGGGGTAAAACAAAAAAGCTCATCATTTACTACCTTTGCCTTTCGCCTCCTCCCCGGGATATGAATCTGGAGCCTGTGATGTTCTGGCTTTTATTTTGTTCGGCTCTCCAGAGGATGAACTGACTGAGATCCCCACTCCGAGGAGACAAACGTGGCTAATACACAGGTAGCGCCACCGCCAGCAAAGGGCCCAACCTGCTCCAAGGCCTCCGAGCCATCGGTGTTTGGTGAGCTCTGCAGATGGTTGAAGTGGCTCATCTCCTCTCTGGCAGAAGTGTTTTGTGTTCTCCATAGTGGCAAAAAAAAGGAGAATAACTGCATATATTACCAGTGGAAGCAATCTCTTCCCTGACAGTCTTCCCTGTCTGCTCTGCTCCTAAAGGACCGGTATATACTGACTCTAATCAGGCTTGCCTGCTCGTGTCGGGAATTTCAACAAGAGGAGGGAGAGGAGATACTCTGCTTTCCAACCGGCAGAAAATCTCCTGCAGCAGAGAGTGCTCCCGGCGGGCTCAGGCCCTTTGCCCTCATTGATCAGAGGAAAAAGTCCATTCCCTAGTTACCTCGGCCTTCGTTTTCAGGGGTAACAAGACCACAACTGCCTCCCGCTGAGCTCACACGTTAACAAGGTGGATTTTGAGCTGGGAGGTGCTCGGTGCTGCCGGGATATCGTCCCACTTTTCCCATGGCCCGGCCAGGGGCTGAGCGCGACCGTCTCCCCATCGCACAGGGCAGCGCAACCACAGCAAAGCGGCAAAAGCTTCGCTTTCTATTTTCGACGCAGGAAAAAGGGATCACGGAAGTGCCTTTCGCAGGTTTCCTGTCCTAATCCCGAGAAAAACAGCTCTCATCGTTCACGGAAGTGAAGGAATTGCAGGGGTTTGTACGTTCCTTTAAAGAGCTCGCAAGCCCTGCAGAGGCAGCGCCTGCGTTCTGTGTTTTAGCACCTGCAAAAAGCACTCAGATCAGCAACTTGCCAGAGCTACAGAATACATAAACCTGGTATTTTTGCATCTGCTTAGTCTGTGCTGTTAGTGGGAACCAGCTGGGTAGGTTCGTGTCTTTTTTTTTTTTTGCAGGAGAAAGCGGATGACACAAAATCCCTTTCCCTGTATTTTTAAAAGGAGGCCAAGAGGAGCCACTTCTCTCCCCCGCATAAAATACTCAACAGGGCCCAAACTCGTTATTTTCCACATTTTTGTTATCAATCTCTAGAAGCGCTGATCGCAGCCGGGAAAAACTGCAGCCTACGAACCATGAGACACTCGTTTGGACCGACCTGTCCCCTCCCGCGGTTTCAGCTGTGGTGGGACCAAGCAGCCCCTCTGGAGTGGGTGCGCACATAAAACTCTTTTCCTTGCCATCGACTGGTATTTCCCAGCCCTCTCGCAAGCCATGAGGGTTTGGGGGCTGCCTGGGGAGACGGGATGAGGCAGAAAAGAAGAAAATGCCAACACTGCGTTGCTAAATGTTGTCTGAGCGGCTGGAGCATGACGCGAGCCGGGAATGAAACAGCGCTCGCAACTGCACATCGGGTGAGAACGCTGTATTGAATCGTTTCCTTTTTCTACTTGGGCACCACCTGCTGGCACGTAATTAAATTAGCATCATCAGCCAGATATTAAACTCTGCAGTCCCTGAGAATATGCCAGGTCTTTTCCAGATTATTAAGCAAGTTAGAGAGGAGAAATTTTTTTAATCACCTTGTGCAATCCCAGTACCAGCACTTAGTCACTATAAATACATCTCCTTGCACATCCCTCGTGTTTTTAAGATTGCGGTGGAAAGCACTTACGGAGAACATTTTTCTGGGCATGACTCGCTCCTGGCGGCAGGCAAAGCCAGGCGTGCGGTGGCCGGTGGTGGCCCCCCGGGCCCACCAGAACACAGCCAGGACAGACACGGGACTGGAAGGACACTCCTGGGAGCCAAGGCTAGGTAACTTGCCATAACCCCAAAACGTAAAGCCATGTGGCTGAGAAATACCAACTCAGCTCGCCCGGGCATGCCAGAAGGGGCTGCAGTGAGAGCACAGCCCGGGAGCCAGCGAGCTGCAAGGGGGATAACCAGGAGAGGGCTGCGGTCACGTCCTACAAGTCGCAAATTGGTTCCTGGGAGTTTTGACTTCACATCTGAGACAGATTCAGCTTTCTTTGCAATGTTTCATGCAGGAATAGGAGTAATCCCCACGCTCAGCAGTGTAGGCTCATTCAGCCTGGCGCCGTAGAGCTCGTCTGCCGTGGTCAGCGATGGTTTGTCTCGGATCCTCCCTCCTCTGCCCTCGGCAAACCCCCCCCTGCAGCCAGGGCTGGTGTCGCACAGGTACGAGTGATTTCCTACCAGCTTCTTCCAGCTGCAAAATACGTAGCGTGCTGGCAGCTGCCAGGAAGGAAAGGAGACGGCGAGGAAGGAAGAGGGAAGGCGAATGCATTTAGGGAGCAAAGCAGTAAATAACCACGCAGAGGTTTCAGAGCAGCCAGCTACAAAGCGCAGTACTCCTCTGCTCTGAAGGGGACAGAGGGCTAGCTCACAGCTGAAGACAGGGACATATCCAGAACACGGGGGCCAGGCCTGATCCAGCAAGTCCTCCTTTTGGGAAGAGTTTGCTGGCTGGTGGCTCTTCCCCAGGAACGCAACAGAAAGGAAAAGGGCCGCGAACACAGCCGACATCTTTTCCCCAGGCACCCAAAATCATCTGCTGGTGCATATGGTGGGGTAAGAGACAGCACATAGTACCCAGTGTTCATCCCAAGATATTTCCTACTCAGCTTTTGGCTGAGAGCTTCACAGCTGGTCCCAAACATGCTGTTCTGTTTCTCCACACCGAGGGGAAAAAGGATAACCAGGACTTGGATCGGGAAGGCTGAGGGGAAATGAGAAGTGACATCCAAATTCCTCGTTGCTTGCAAGATGTGTGTACACCACAGGAGGAAACAAGCCAAAAAGAAATCAAATTAAAAGCTACGCTTGTGAGAAATTGAGCCGAGAGTGAAAAAAAAAAAAAAAAAAAAAAACCAAAACACCTCCCAACTATCATTTTTGCTGCAATCTGCTGTCGAAGGCTTGTGGTCTCACTGGACCCCCAGTGCCGTGGGAGAGCGGTGTCAGGTGGCACAGCGAAGGGTTGGGAAAGCCCTGTGAGGCATATGGGAGCATTTATACAATATCTGCCTTTAGTTGCTGCAGAACAGTGTGACTTTTATGAACAGGGGTGCTTTTGGGAGCTCCAGTGTTTCTGCAGGGCAGATCTCTGTCCATTTTCCTGGCTACAGCATCAGGTAGACACAATAACAACTCCCTGAACCCAACATGCGTGTGACGTTCCCCAGGGCTGGGGCAAACTCAGGACCTCACCCCATGGTAAAAGCAGCCTGCCTGACCGGCTGGCTCCCGTGTCCTCTGCATGGGATGCATATACAGAGCATAAACCCCCCAAAAGATGCTGAGAAAAGGCTGTATGGCCAAAGCACACCCCCGCCACATGCCAGCCCCATGGCACACAAACCATCTGGGTGGCCCCTGGGCCAAACACAGCCCTTTCCCCAGGGAGCTGGAAGCACCTGGGAGAGCCAGAATGGGTGGAAAAGCAGCTTTGGGGACCCAGGTCATTAGTGTCACATGCTGTGGGGGTGGCCATGGAGAGAAAGGCCATACTGGACCTGAACTTTTCAACCCCAACACTCCAGCTGGCTTATTAGGGACACGGGGCTTTCAGCAGGGCTTACAGTGCTTTACTCATTAGCTCATTTACTCATTAATAAAGAGGTTGAACAAAAGCCCTGCTTTTAGATACCACCATGGTGCTTATATCAGCCTCCCCAGAGGAGAAGTGTCACTCTGGGGATGGGTTATCCTGAGTGTGCTTCAGAAGGAGCACAGCCTGAGCTGAGCAGCTTTGCTTTCCTCCTCCTACACCGCTCTCTGGAGCTGCCCAGGGACGCGATCTGCTCCCCAGGAAAGGCTTCTCCTCACTCCGAGTGCTAGGAGACGAAGTGCGGTGAGACATGACGAGAAAGGAGGGTGGCCAGGAGACAGTCGTTTAAATGAGTCACTTGAGTTTTCCTCTGCTGATGTGACTGTTGGGGTAGGGCTCATTACAGGGCCCCAAGTCTGGGTAAGGGAACAGGCAGGTTAACATTATCCCCAATTTAGAGTTGGCAAACAGAGGCACAGTGGTGGCACCTACCACACCAGGCACCAGGCCACGTTCACAGCTCATCCACACTACCCGTTTCAGCAGCATCCTTCCCAGGAGCCTTCCAATAAGGCAGAGAGCATGGCCCAAAGCCCCTGGAAAATAAATAAAGATGCTCAGTTTTGATAGAAATTCTGTTACTAAAGACTAAAATTCACTCAGAATGTAACTTTGCAGAAAATACCATTTCCTAGAGAATCCTTCGCAAGAGGTGGAAGCTTAAAGCAATCAAAATAGAAATGTTTCCTCCTTATCAGGCACGGGAAGAGAAAAGCAGGCAGTTAAAAGCAACTTCTGGGAAGGCCTCTACAATATGCAGCATCTGGGGAGCTGCAGGTGGGATTTGTGCAGAAGGGACAGAGGAGTGATCTGAAGCTGATGAAAGGATTCCCCGGTGGTCATGCATCTCTGCTCACGTGTGGCGACGGGGCTTTTACTACGCCTGCTCTGTCATTCAAAGCTGTCTCAGATCCCCATATAGGTAGGAGAACAGTTCTCAAAATGGTCAGAAAAGGGGATTTTTCAAACACAAACCTCAAAGATTTCCTAGACTTCTTCAGCACGCAGAGAAAGGCACATCTTCATGTCCTCCCTGCAGTAGCAACAGTCCTCCAGCTCTTACAGAGACAAAGCCACCCCCCCAAAACAGAGCTGTACCACATCCAGAGTAATGTGGACTTCCCCCGGTCACCGTAATTTCCTGTGGGTCTGGAGGAGACGGTTAAAGAAGTGCAGACAGAAGCACCAAGATGCCGTACCTTGTAGAGCTGCAATTTCCCTGCCGGATTCAGCCGAGGGGGAGCGGTGCGGCTCCCGGTGGGCACCATGCAGATCTCAGCGCTGCCTGACCTGTGGTCCTCGGAGGGGAGCAAGCCCTCTGCCAGCCCTCCTTGCTTTGCCCGTAATGACTGCAGCAGGCAGGAACGGAACATGCCTCCAAGGCAGCCCATGGAAAAAAAAAAAAAAAAAAAAAAATATTGAAAAGGATTTTAAATGTGGTTTGTGAGCAATAAGGCTTTCCCCATGTTGGCTCAGTCTGACAATCTCTCCTCATACAAATTTCAAAAAGGGTTTTGCCCTAGTGAAAGGCTCTCTTTTTTATGTTTTTTAAAGCCTATGCAATCAAAAAGCTCTTTGAAGCTCCAGGAGCTCTAGACATTGTCTAAAAACATCTGCTTCTATTTTTCTGCTGTATTTTTCCTCGATGGGAAATGAAACCAATCAAACTCTTGTTAGGGAGGAGAGGCAGGATGGCCCCGTGCCGACAGCCTGGGTGCCGGGCTGGGACCCGGCTCTGCCAGGAGGGACCAGTGGCACCTGCACAAACCAGCACCACTGAATTTCCAAAAGCCAGGCTCCACTTCCCCTGCTGTGATGGATGGGGTATGATCCAGCACGCTCAGGATGACCAATATGGCCGCAGACACTTCTCCAGTTATTTGCTGTCCCCAGACCTAAAGCTCAGCTCCCCAAGAGCTGGTGGCATTTGCTGCTCACCCTCCCGTCCTGCAGGGCTGGATGGGGAAGTCTCTCCGGCCAGCTAACGCTGGAAGACATGTTCGTCCCTCTCCTTCCCAAAGCGCAGTCTGGGGAAGCTTTTCCCTCGGTTCAGCCCCATCTGTGATGGAAAGGAGGGCTCGACGGATGGCAACACTGGCCGCAGCAAGGCCCCAAGGAGCTTCCCGCACCATCCCCATCCCCCTAGCAAGGGAGGAAGATGCTAGCCAACCCCCAGCCATCACAGCCATCAATTTGAATTTACTGTGTTCAAGCAAGTTTGAGAGAACATCTGTGGATTTGTCATTTAAAAGCATTTTAATGGGAGGAAGCCCATTTTTCAGTGCAAAAGCAGAAGCTCAAAGAAATATTACAAACTGTGAGCATTACTTTCTGCTTCTTTCACAGCAGGGCTGAGCCATCTCATCTGGTACATTATGAAGAAATTATTTTAGATTTCCTAAAAATACTTCACGAAAGCCAGGAGTAATAGCACAGCTACCTTGCTGCTTCTCCCAGGAGGTAATTGCTTAATAGGAACATCTCGCTGCCTTCAAAGAAAAATAAAATCACCAGGCCTGTAGGTCTTCCTCCCTAGCCGTTCTCTGCAAGTGCTTACAGCCACTGCCGGTAATTTCTAGCACAGTGGCTGCTTATATGTCACAGCTGCAACAATGTCATCATTGCGAACTACCTCATTGTGTAAGAAAATAGTATTTACTAAGCTGGAATTGATCCCATAGTGACAGCCAGGGCAGCGTGTCCCAGGACAGTCAGAGCTGATCCAGCCCCAACAGCGGCCAGGGCTGGCATCCATTGGTCACCCGGGAGCGATGGGGTTCCTTCTGCACAGGTACCATTCAGCTAAAAACCCAGCAAGCAAAACGAGCCGGGCTTAAATGTGCAGGGGGAAAGAGCACATTGTTCCTCAGGCTGTTGTTTCTCCTCCTGCACCCTTGGGCTGAGCAGAAGGCGGAGTGGAAGGAATGAGCATCCAGACCAAGAGGGCACGGGGAGAAGCAAAGAACACCCTCAAGAAGAAAAACATGTTTAAGCAGAGGATAATAAGGAATATTTTATGTAATTCTGGAAAACCTGCTCAAAAGCAGTGCTAGGGCAGGTGAGGGAGGAATGACCCTCCTCCCTCACCACAGCCCCCGTGTTCCCACAGAAAGCGGCAAAAACAAAACCAGCACTTCGCAGCCCCGGCCAGCCTTTGCCCAGCGCTGCTGCCCCTGCCCCACGCACGAATCCTAAGCTTAGAAGCTATTGGAAGGGAAGGGGCCACCGCAGCTTCGCTCCTTCGGTTCCTCAGCCCTTTTGCCCGTCTGACGTCCAGCCCCAGCTTTCAGCAATTCCGATTTCTGCAGTGGCAGCCTGATTTCTGCTCTGCTCCAGCTCTTCTCAGACAACTTCAAGCAGCCTTTAACCAGGGCTCCGACTGCCGCAGCTGCAGGCTCCCTGTTTCTCCGAGGGCACTCGCTCTCATCCTGCTGCGTTAGGCAGGGTTGGACTTAAAAACCAGAACAGAGCTCTTGGTCCTTCCCTGTCCCCATCGCATGCTCCCGGGCCCTACGCTGAGGTTTCCCTCTCGCTGGAGGTGGGAGCTGGAGGCTCCTTCCCCTGGACGTCTGTGGACTGAGAGGCAGCATTGACATGCAACACCTGCAGCATAAAAACTGTTTGGGAAAATGAAACTGCACGGGGCGGAAAGCTCAGTGTAAAATCTCATACTCAGCTTGAGGCTGAAAAATCGGTGTGTTCCCCGTTCACTCACCTGATTTCTTCCCTCCCCATTAGCTCTGAGAGGGCCAAAGCACTACAGCCGAATCGATTTCCATATGGAGACAGGAGGAGTGATGTTTTGGCCTTCAAAATGGATATAGCTTATGTGGCAGGGAAGAAATTTGGGGGAGAGAGACTTGGCAGTGAAACAGGGAGGTTATAAGATAAAGATTCAACCCCCCTAAACACACACACCCCCAGAAACACAAGGGAAATCATTTTAACAGCAAGGCCAAGCAAAAAAAAAAACCAGAATGATGCCAAAGCAGATTGCAATGCAGCATGAGCTGCATCTAGTGGCCAAGGGAAGTAGCAGTTTTCTTTGGAGGAGCAGTTCGGCTTGGTAGGAAAGGTAATGACCAAGTCCAGGAGTGGAACTGGCGCTTCTCTCCTTGCTGCTCAAGGTTGGACCCAAACTGCTGTTGTCCCACCTTAGGGGAAACAGCAGAAAAAAAAACCAAACAAACAAACAAAAAAACCACACACCACAAAATCGCCCCCCCACCCCCCCTTAAAAAAAAAAAATAAATCACAAGTCTCAGCATTTCAAATAGCGCTTGTTTGGGAGGTACCATAGATGCCCTCCCGACACAGGTTTGCAACAGCCCTCAGCCTGCAGGATACTGCCACCACCTCTTTGGGGACAGTCACGATAAAAAAAGGCAGCTGCTGCCTGCACAACTTGCAAACAAGGGGGCGCAGGCAGAGGATTTGGGGCAGAAAAGCAGCAAATGCAGAGCAAAGCAGCTGCATACATTAGCCAAGACGCCCAGAAGGCCAACAGCATGGACAAAGTGAGCCTCTGCAGCTTCGTATTCTGCTCAGGGCTACTTAATCCCTGGCTGCACGTTATTAGGATCCTCAGCATTTCCTCCTCTAAATCTTGACAGTATACTGACAACTCAATTTGAAGGCCAAGGTGTTTCCTTGATGCAGAACTTTTTCTAAACAGGAGGCAGAGTACATCAACCCACTGCACGATTCATTACCCTCAACTCAGAATATATACAGCGTGTCAGGGATAAAGCCGTGAAGTTTTGATTTATACAGGCTAATCAAGGAGAAAGCTATTAACCGAGGGGCAATGGATTATTAAATAAAATGACAGAAGAAACGTAATGTCAAAACACCTAGTTCTGACTCTTGGAACATATAATTTCTCTTCTTATCTATCCCAAGTCTCTGCTATAAAAGTTAAAGCAATCCCTCCAGCTCAGATACAATTTTAAACACAATGAGGACGTGATCCAGCTCCCATTTAAGCATTTGGAGTGTGACAAAGTACTTGAAATTCCGAATAATGTCACTGAAAGGCTTTCTCCAGAGTACTCAGTAATAGCGAGCTCAACAATCAAGACCTGGGCACTACCTGCTGCAAAACTTTCAGTAAATTGCCCTTGACTGACAGCAGGGTTAGTTTTGGAGGGCAAAGGTTGGAGGGATGTGTCACAGCACATTGCTAGAGCACAAGAGCAAAATCCACGGTCATAAATATTACACTTCTGGCATCTCCATCCAGTCAAAACCAGTCTATCCACAAACTGGGCACCACTGCGAAGAGGAGGAAGACAAGGGGAGATGAAACTGAAGAGCAAAAGAGAAATTCACAGCAGCACAGAAAGCCATCAAGAGCCATATATACCTCCACAGATCCACTGTAACAACTACATCTCTGTTACAGTACAGATGGAGCAAATGCAGGAAAATCCCAACCCACGGACAACTTCCATCCCCGTGCCCCATATCAGGGCTAGCTTTAGTGTCCCCCTCTCTCCAGGGCCACCTAACACCTTTCACTACCGCCTGGCTTCCTCTCAGCCCTCATCCCTGATAGAAAGCTGTCCTCCCCGTGCCACTTCTCCATCCCTGAAGCCCCTTCCCACTCTGGTCCCATCCCACCCGGCACCACTAAAGCCTCTATGCCTCCCCCTGTGGCATGTGCCCGGTTCCTTCCCACCACGATCAAGACAGCATGTGCTGCTACTTGATTTTCCCAGCCTGCTACGCTCACAGCAGAAACTTTCCGAGCGGGACCACGGGCTGCCTGCCTAAGCCCTGTTATTCAGGGATCCACTCCAAAGGGCCAGAGGACGGCTACTCAAGCAGAGTTCAGTGTTATCCTATAGCATCTTTTAGAAACCTGCATGGCAGATCCACTCTCAGTCCTGATTAACATGGCTTGCTATAGCTACTTGTCCAGGCTTTTATTTTATTTTTTTTCCCCTCCTCTTCTCTGGTTTTGTGCTTAGCTTACCTGTTTTGCTTTTCCATATCTGTTCCTCCTACGCGAGGCAGACAGAAAGCAGAGCCCAAGGGGCCAGGGAGCACTCACCACCAAAGGAGCGAATGCAAAGACCCAGCCCAGAGGTGCACATGGAGGTTCAACCTTAACACCAGCCTTCCAGCTGAAAATTCACAAAAAGGCATTTCTGAATCCCACTTGGCAGCTTAAAGACAATAGCTCACAAGTCAATCAACACAGGCGGCTTGTTCCGGACCGTATTTGCAGCGTGGTGAGCAAGTGCTCATGGAGCAGAAATGGCAACACCATCCCGCCTGCCCTACCCAACACCTTGGGTTTATCTGCTCACGCACCACACAAGCGCCAAGACCGGGGACTCCGGGCTGTCCTGACCCCCGCCCAGAGCTGCCTGCCCTGGCCTTCATCCTCTGGGGTTATCTCAGGCTGAAATAGCTCCTGGGGTTCTGCTAGGGACCTGTGTCTCTGAACGCTCCACAGCACCAGTACCTTTTTCTGGAGAACTTCCACACTATATTACAGCACCTCCTCTCAGCTCTTAGTGGCTGGCCAACTGGCCACACATCAAGAGCTCTCCTGAAGTCCAAGAAGATGGACTGCAGTACTTACAGTACTTTTATTGCCTAAACTGGGAGCTAACTTAGCAGAGATAGTGTTCATCAGGGCACCCTACACCAGCTCACCTTCACTTAAAATGATTCAAGTCAGACAACGTCTTATGTCTTTCTTAATTGAGGTACAGAACAAATTTCATAGAAGGAAAAAAAAACAACTCACAAGCAAAAAATAAACAACTCACAACTAATCAAACAAACTCTATCCCTTCATCCTATTTTCTCAGAGAGTGCTCCTCAATTTTTCCATTCCAACGGGATCCTATTGCTTTTCTAACTCAATACCCATTTCCAATTAACCAGCTGACTTCTGAGCCTCCTTCTTCTCTCCTACCCTCTTCCCCTCTCAGAACAGGGATAAACACAGCCCTTCCTCTGCAAGCCTCTCCTACCTGCCTTTTTAAAGGATTGTCTCTCCCAGACAAGTCAGTGATTGACTTTGATTCCTGGATGACTGGGATCAGCTGAGGAAGGGAGGGATCAGCGATCCACCACAGATAAAGCTGAGCCCAGTTACCCAGAGAAGGTTTACCAGCCTGAGATACAGCAGTTTCTGCTTCAGACCAAAAGCTCTCTGAGTTGGGGAGCTACTGCTGCAGTATGGTCCTCTTGGAGCACAAAAATGGAATAGGCTGGAAGCAGGTGAAACTTGTGCTTTATTTTTTGCTCTCTAAGATGAAGATACAGCAAAGCTCTGTCTCATGCAGTGATCGGCTTTCAGGATGAAGGAGCTGGGTGCTGCTCTGCTCACAGCATTGATTTTTTTCTTCTTGCACAGTAAGTTGATCTCAAGCCCTTTTCTAAGTATGTTTTTTTTTTTTTTTAGTTGAAAGGCTGCCCATGTTCTAACAGGGTGCTAACAACCAGGCCTGTAATTTAAATTCTGTGTTGTACTTGGTTGCTCATATAAGATAACTTTGTTTCCCAGTTTTCACAGATGCCTAAACACAAAGATGAACGCAAGTACCAGTCTGGTAGTAGAGACTTTGGAGTTACCCTGAAACATGAAGGTTGGTCATCCCAGACTTCACACAGGGTGTTCAGGGGTCTGAAAAAAACAACAACAACAACAACAACAACAAAAAAAAAAAACCAACAAACCAAAAAACCAAACACACCTTTACCACATATTCCTATGTGCAGGGAAGTAGTTTCCACTTAGTGTAGCAAAAGCACACTTGTTGCCTTTGTTTCACAGAAGAATTCTGCTGTCACAGGTGGATTAGTGTTCTCTCTCTCCCCTTTGTATCAATTTTCTTAAATTATTACCCTACTATTTCCTGTCGGTTTCAAGCTCTGGAGCAATCTCCTGGCATGTCTAACCCAAGCAGCTATGTGGCTTCTGGGGCCCCTGGGAACTGCAGGAGGGGGGTCTCGTTTGGGTCTGTGGAACAAGGGCATTACCGGGTGGAAGGAAGGAGAAGGAAAGGACTGCTGGTATCGACCCCAGGCTGGTGGAAACAGTCCGGGAATGGCCTCTCGGGTTCCTCTGCCTGCTGGATACCTCAGGCAATGGAAAATGTTGGTGACAAATCTGTCAAATAGGGTTTTCTCTTAAATCAATAAAACTACTTTCTTCTAAAAGGGATTTCTTGTCTGCTGCCATACAACTAGCATCGAGAGAGAAAAGAGCCATCAGGTTTAGATGTCAACAGTGTCAGTTTAATGTTAGAGGGAAGGACTTGCCTACGTGTCAGTCCAGAGCCATTTCTCCCTGTTGTCACATTTCTGGCCAGTCCAGAAGTGAGACAGGGCAGTGCTTCTGCCCCTCTTTACTTTGAAAAGTCTCTTCACCATTGGCTGACCGGGGAGTTTTGCTGGTCTCTGACGCTGTGGTCTTGGCTCGGTTTTCTCAGGCCTGTGGTGAGATTTGGCCCAATGTCCTGCCCTGTCCTGGCTCCAGCACAGGGACCAGGCAGGGGATTTCTATTGGGAATGATGTCCATCCTCTCCCTCACTGCAAAGGAGCAGAGGGCTCTGCAATCCAGTGACCTGTCCCCTCACTCCACCCCTGCGTCTTCACGGCAGGAACAGTCCAGCTCTTGTCCTGGGGTAGCAAAATTGGCTTTGGCCTGTATGACTGAGTGGTTTTAATTTTCAAATGGCATCATCAGTCTGAGAAGGACAATTAGGTGCGCTGAGGATTACAGCTTGGACGCCTGAGCTGCAAAAGAAACTTGACGTTTCTTCAGAGTCCACTGGACAGCATACATTAAATGTGCTGAAAATGAAAAGAGGAGCGCATTAAAAAGGATTCAAGAGCATTAATACCTTCAGCCTGAGGATGTCCAGACTACTTATAACACTGTGAAATTGTGTCAATAATTTGAAGAAATAAGGTACCATTATGGCTTCAGCAACAAAAGCGAGGTAACGGCTCTTTGCTGTCAGCAGGTTAAAGGCTTTCTCTGAACTACAGTGTTTCCAGTGGAAGACGTATCTAATGAGCCCGGCATGGTGCAGTCTGTCACAGCTCATTCAATATCTGCAATAAAGCAGAGCTGCCTCAACAGTCCCTAATGCAATATTTTTCTAGTTGAAAATGCTGTTACAGCACATTGAGACCGTAAGCGGGGGAACGGGAGAATTTTAAGGCAACTTCTTTGAGAAAGGCACAAGAGTCCTCGTAGGTCAAAGGGGAACTTCTCACTGTGGTGTTTTTTTGTTGGGTTTTTTTGGTGGTTTTTTTTTTTTTTTACTTATTTTGGAAAGCATAACAGAAAGTGAATGGCAAGTCAATAAAAGTCAAAAGCTGGGAAAGGCATTTAATTTTTTTAAAGCATTCAGTGTTTCAGTGGCTTCCACAGTTTTCCAGCCTCCCCTGCAGCGACCTGGCCAGAACGGAGCCCTCTTCCCCTTCAGGCAGCCTTGTAGGGCTTGCAGATGGCTTGATAGTTCTTTGGACTTGATTTTGCAGGGTGGACACAGCAGGCAAAGTCTGTCACTTAATTAGGTTAATATTGCTGAAGTCACCCGTTCCTCGCTGAAGCAGCCAGGGCAGCTGAGTAGTGGGGCTGGGGCTCCAAGAAGGCTCTTGATTTGGGAGACCCATTTTAGAGGAAAACTAACTTTTCTGGCATCCTGGAGAGGTTCTAAACATGCTCATCACTCCTGCACGAGGAAGTGTGAAGTGTGGCTGGTCCAGCAGAGCTGCGTCATGAGCTTTTCCAAAGAGCTGAAGATGTTCTCCAGGCCCAAGGCGGCAAGAGATGCCCTGTGAAGCACTGAGATTCCACACGTGATCTGTGCCAGCTATGTTGAATATCTCAGGTGTGCTAATAAGAGCATTAATGTGTTATCAATTTTACTGGACCTTTGGAAGAAAAATACGGAAAACAAACATAGCACTTAGGCTTCCTGCGAGAGCTATTATTAAACCAGCTCAGTGTTTTGTTTTGTTTGGGTTTTTTTTTTTTTTTTCCAATATCATAAGCCTAGCTGACTTTTCTATTCTAATTCAAGTGGGAAAGTAAGACAGCACTGTGTGGCCTTCAGTCTCTCTCCTATTTGTACGTGACTCAGGAGATGAATTATTTATGATAATGTAATTATAGAAGTGAGCAAACAAGTGCATTGTTGTGTTGTTTTTTTTTTTTTTCCCCTAAAGAAGCCGCAGTCTGTCATCAGGACACTAGATGGTAGTCTCAGTCCAGAAAAATTTCAATGGATGTTTGACGTTGCAGTGACAGTAAGTTGTGGCTGTTTCAGAGGAGTTTGCCCCTTGCAACCCAAGATTTGAGGTGAATTAGTTGTGATGCAGAAACGTTATTCAAGGCTGAAGTCTTTGCGGTCAGGTTCAGTAGCTGGCAACCGATTCCCAGCTGATTCCAGAAAAGGACATCTCGAGTCTGATAATTTTGCAGTTTCCCATTACAGATCTACCTGAAAACCAGTGAAATCTCTATTTCTGATGGTGTGAGCACAAATTCTGGTCAAAAGAGGAACCCGGTCCCTAGGTGTCTCAACGAATGGAGTCAATTTGACGTGGAAAACGTGTTAGTCTCTTTTTTTAACCCCTCACTTTGGAGCAGATGTATGAGCGAGTGTCACCTCAGACCATGGAAAAGTCCCAGCTTGTAGGCTATTACGTGTAGTTGTCCTGTTTCACATTTGGAATGGACAAACTGTGACCCATGAAGGTATGGTAATTTTATCCTATGTGATTACGTTGGTATCTTCTACTTTGCATAAATAATGAAGTACTCACTGACTTGCATTCTTTGTTCGGGCTCCAATGTGCTTTCAGTTCCAGCCTATCCTTTGAAGGAGGTGGGCTAGAAACTCTGTAAGACATTCCCTTTCACCTGCTGCTCTTCCCCTGAGAAGTCAGAATTGTTAAGGCTTATTTTACAGTTACTGCAGGTATATTTATACAAAATAAAATTCACATATGCCATTAAACTTCCAAGAACAGAAGAATACCGAATTCAATAGCAGCACTGAACCAAAAGAGACTTAGTTGGCTTTGTTCCCCGCTGACCAATATTCAGGCTAGTTTAGATGTGCTGGCTGGGGATGGAGCTTCTTCCAGCTTTCCCTGAATCAAAGAAAGGATTCCCTTTGACACCGGTGATGTTAAGGAAGACTCACAGCTGTGCTCCTGCTCCCTTTGTTCAGTTGTGTTTCAGTGTGAGGTTAATAAAAAATGAGTACAGGATGTTGAAATTACTGGTTTTAATTATTAGACATCATAGATTGACTGAGAAATGAATCCAATCCTCACTCTGCTGAGGGTCTGGGAATAGAATGCAAGGAGAAATCAGGCATATGTTACTCCTAATGTGACCATTTCGGTTTCAACAAATGGCAAACCAGTATTGATTTCTATACATAAGCTATGAACTAAAAAGAATTACAAAACTTCACAGCAGCCTGAAAAGCCAGTATCGACCAAATGAGAATGGCATTTAGGAGAGCGATGCTTAGCTGATGAAAATAAATAGCAGTAAAATAGCTTCTCACTTGTAATTTTTATCTAATATTGTATCAGGTCTGTAATCCTTTGCAAGTGTCATCTAATGCATCACTGGTGACTGCAGAAATGTGCAGAATTAATAAAGAAGGAGCCTGGATGTGGAATAGTTACCCACCTCCAATCTTCCGGAAAGGTTTCAGCTTGATGTATGATAATCCTCTGATGAAAGTATAAAATCTATTAGTTCACAAAGTGAGTCTTATTTGTGAATTGCAGCAAAAGAAGCCCTTTGCTCAAGGCCCCAGTTTCGCACCGTCGATTTATCTTTATCCCAACATGCATCTCCAGCTGTGAAACTGTGTGGTCACGCTATAGCACATCTAACAGGAGCGGGTACGGGGTTACAAACATGTGAATTAGAATCAAATTTGGTTTAATACTTTGCTACCTTTAAATATCTGAAGCAGAGGAAGGGAGTAACGGATAGTAAATGGGTGTGAACTGGCAGGCTGCACATGAAGGCAACTCCAGCAGGAAGGGAAGTTAGAGCATGGATATGGGTGACTGGGATGCTGCGAAATTAACGGGCATGTCAAAAAGCCAAAAATATGACAAATCTTCCCCAGAATAGTGTTGAATTTGTTCCTCTGGACATCCCTTCCCCTTGTTATCCTGCCCCTACAATGATAGTGTCCCAGCATGAGACAGGCATCAATAGGTTTTAAGGAACAGAAGGAGAAAATCTTTCTCACTAACACGGGTCAATCATCATTTTGCATTCAACAACCATCATTGAGTATGCTTTGGTTTCTCCTCTGTTTTAGAGCAGGGGAGCCAGGGTGGGTGGATGGGAGAGCCCCGGGGGGTGGACATCAGCAGGGCAGAGCACGTGGGATCAATCCGTTCAAACATGCAGGTGCAAAGCCAGCTTTCCACTATCACCCCAGTGCCAGAAGGAAAGAGCCCGTGGAGCAGGTATTAGGTCTCTGAATGCATCTGCCCACTGTTTAACACCTCTGTTGTTCTGGTTAAAACTGGGGCTCCTGACCCTCTTCCCTTTGACAGGTCCCAGGTCTCCCTCAGGTTCAGCAAAAAGTGAGACCCATCAGGATGTTCCTTGCCTCCCTGGAGCATGCTGAGCTCTTTTTAAAGGGGATTTAGACCAACAATCTTAAGGTTCCTTCCATAACCTACTGAGATGAGAAATTGCTACTAGGCAGGTGCCACTGAAATTTTTAGGCTCAACACGTATGAAAGAGTTTGTACTGATTCTGCAAGGATGTAAGCTCTAGCTAGGTATGGCAGGTTGTTGCTGCAGTAGCATACTGGTGTTTCAAGTTCAACACGCACTTCCACCAGCCTGGAGCTTGAATCTTTATCTGCTTGTGGCCAACTGCAAGCAAGAGTGGCTCCATCCCTTGGGTTACAAATATTACTGTTTGACTGGTATCACAGTTTGAAAAGAAATTAAACTGAGAAGCAGGTGTTGTGTACAACCACACAAAGAAAAAGTTCAGGAAGCCTCTTCCTGTATCTTCAGATCAAGATGAACTTTGATAAACTTTGTTATTAAAATAAAAAAGCAACATTTTTCTTCCTCTTCTGACTTGCAGATTAAGCTAAACTTGCATTATCAAATCTGATTGGAATTTATTTTCAGTTGAAGAGTTCACCACCGACTTAAAAGACTAAAGCCAAGATCATAATTGCATATTGTGGACTGCCCCTGCTGCAAAAGTTTTCCTGATTTCAGAGCAAAAATCTACTTAGTGAAAGGGGGTTTTGTACTAAATGAACAGTTAGAAATGCAGAAATTGTTGTTCTCATTCAAATGCAGACAGGATTTTGATTCGGATCCCTCCTCCCTCCCTTTGAAATGCTATTTACCTACATCAGAGTCTAATAAGGTTAATGGGTTAGATGTTCCCCTAGTGTAAATTGTATCAGTGGGAAGAATACTGCCTGAATAGAGTCCTCCAGCTCTATTCATTTGCTTTCAATGTGTCAAATTAATTTTGCCACATGGGTAATAAAAGCTGTGCTTCTGTGTATTTCTGTAAACATTGTACGATTTAGAAAGTGTTTATGATTTCTTTCAACAATGAAACTTAAACTGCGCGCAGTCCAATATCAGCGAGTAATTTCAGAAGCGACTGAGGCATGTAATTGAGTTTGTCAGTGTAATTGTATTTTGGAATAGATAGCGGTATGGTTTTTTTTTAGTCGTTAGCGAGTCTCATATTTAGGGTGCTGATTAATTCTATTAGAGGAGTTAATTAGACTGAGAAGGTGGGGGTGAGAATGGATACAAATCACTTTAAAGCACTGCATTTAACTCAGACTTGATTGTTCTGTGCACAGAGCAATGCCGCCTCTCCCTGTTTTGGACTCACGTGTGCGATTAGAGCTCATCAGTTCAGCCCCGTGTCTGCCGACAAGGGCAGACGATGAGTATGGATGCAATTCTCTCTCCTTTCAAGTGTGAACTTCCAAATTGAGGCACTGCAGGGTACAGAGCTGACCTGACTTAAAAATAATAAGCTCCTGTGCATATTCTGTAATAATAAGAACAATAATTACAATACCTCTATTTCTGGCACAGCCTCCCCATATTGTTTCCTGTAAAGAATAAAAGGCAATAAGGAATAAACAGGCATCACTTCGGGGCACTCTCTGGCTTTGCAGACTTCAGAAGAGCTTGGGCTCAAGTCTTGGCATGGGAGATTCACATTTTCCCCTGCAAAAAGAAAAGAGACTTGGGTGCTGGAGGTCTGGCACCTGCAATATCTGCCCTGGAGGCGCTCCAGTCCGGAGCTGAATGCAGATCTTTGTTGGCATCTCCAAGCAGGAGCCAGCACATCTTGTCCGCAGGCGGCTGCACGGGCTCTGCCTTCACCAGAAAGGTGGGGGCT
Source organism: Vanellus vanellus (assembly GCF_965231255.1). Classification (NCBI taxonomy): domain Eukaryota; kingdom Metazoa; phylum Chordata; class Aves; order Charadriiformes; family Charadriidae; genus Vanellus; species Vanellus vanellus. The sequence continues at coordinate 3,381,069 of NC_138914.1, forward strand.
CTGCAGAGGAGTTGGCTTGTCTGGAAGAGGGAGCTGAACTTGCAGCTGCATTAAAAAGGATTTGTAGGTCTGACGCAGAGCATGTACCATTTTGGAGAGCATCACTAGTGCTGGGATGGGAAAGGGAGGAGGATGGACAGACATTAATTCTCCCTACCTGTTGACTGGGTGCTGTGCACAATAAAGTACAGCCTTTGGAGTGGCCACAGAGGAGCTGACATGGCTCTTAGTCTTCTGCATCTGACCTAGCGTGGCTCAAGCCAGCTCAAAGTGTGGGCAGGCTGAGCTCAAGCCCTCCTACACCCCTCCATCCCCACAGTGTGCCCCAAAGCACTTCTAGGTGGGAGGTGGGAGGGACTGAGGAAAAGGAGGGATGGAGAATGGAAACAGCTCCTCTAAAGCCAAAATACGTGAAGTAAGTATATATAGAATAGATTTTTAAGCAGCAGTGTGTAATTTTGGATCACTTGGAATATTTCCAACTAGACAAACACACGACACTGTCAAGGAGAGCATTAAAACATGCCTTGAGGCATCACCTGAGCTGGACAAAAGTCGGGTCCCTTTATAAACCAAACATGCATATTGGGAGCTGGTGTAATTTTCTGGAAAACGGGTTCAGTCTGCATAGACGTGAAGGAAGGATACTGTCAAATGAAGCAGCAGTCAGGACTACACAAAACCCAGGTCAACAGCCTGTACATTTTCAAGAAATTGTGATGCTGTGTCAGGGAACTGCTCGCAGGCTGCCTGGTCAGGCCATTATAGCGCTGTCAGTAAAAATGCCTCTTATCTTCTGACTCCTTCCATGTACAGATAAAGCAGCTGTGGTCAGTAAAGGGCATATTTTAATAAGATTCAGAGTGGTAACATCTGGCAAATTCACATGTCATATGCTTCTCCTTCCCCATGTACAAACAGCCTGTGTTCCCATGCTTTTGTGTTTCCCTTAGATAATGGCTTTTCTGCAACAGAATACGAATGATAGGTTATCGGCTGGGAACGGCAATGTATCTCACGATGGTACAATACAAAGAAATGATCAGAAACTTCCACCGTTGGGAACCTCCACATCGGAAGCCAGCTGCGATAATCCTATGAGGAGAAGAGCTGGCAAGTCTCCCCCGCTGCAAAACAGAAGGAAAAGGAAGAAGGCCCTGGAAAGTCACAGGAGGGTGAACAAGAATTTCTTGCCATCAGCCTCCTTCCGCTGTTCCTGGGAAGGACCTCTTGGCTGCTTCTCACCAAAGGGTTGTGCTCCACAATGTCAAAGAAAACACATCAGATGTCTTGCAGCCAGGACTGAGACGAGACTGAAGTACCTCAGTAAAGATTTAGAGGTGCACAGAGGGAGAAGGCAGTGGGAGCCTCGTGCAGAAGAGCAGCAGCGTGGCTGTCCAGGGGGGCTGTGTGCTATCGGGATAAAAGGACACCTTTTTGCAATGGCAAATCACATCCTGACTGTTGGGCTTCGACTTGGCTGCTGGATTCAGTGGCTGTTACAGCAACGGTCCAGGGCTCTGGGTGCCCAGAGATGCACATAGATGCCTGTAGGGATAGTCTAAAATGCACAAGAAGGTTAAGTCTCCACAGTCAACAGGATTTATGAACCAGTAAAGTTTTAGGTGCTACTGAGATGCCCAGGATCCTGTTATATTGCACTTTCATATCATTGTAATCCCAGCCTCGTTTCACTATTAACGCCTTAGCCCAACATTTAGGCCCACAAATGTTTTAGTCACCTCTTGTGCTTGATTATAATCCAAAAATCAAGTGTTGCGTACAGGTGGGGTTTGCGCTTGCCCAGGTTGAGGTACAATCTGTGCTGGATTAGGACTTCAGGTGAGCATCCAACAGCAGTACAGGGCACCGAGTCCCGCAACACATTTATGCAGAGCTTTCCAACCCCTTTCAGTGCCTGGACCTCTGCAGCTTTCCCAGGACTTGTGTTTTTAAACCTGCTGTCCACAACCCTGTTTGTCATACTTTCTTCAGACAGACCACTCAAACGCTGGTGCTGCTGGCTGAAAACCTCACACAACCGCAGCCCTGCAAAATACCCAGTCCCCGAGTAACACGGCTACTTTTGTCTCTTTGTCAGTGACAGCAGCATTTTGGCAGCAAAGATGAGCCACAGCACAGCAGCGAGGAGGAGAGCTGGGTCTGCAGGGCGCTGATAGCTCAGCTGAGCAATGATGGCCGATGGGTCCTCAGCCAGTGGAAGAGCTACACGGGTCCCCTCAGAGAGCTTGGCTTGCTGGAGACATGGTGAGTCTTCTAGAAAGAGGTAGTGGAGCCACCGAGCTGTCAAAGCCACTCACCCATACAAATAATGTTGTGTAGTGTGGGCTTTGTGAGCAGAGCTCTGCAGTGTATGGACAAGCTGCCGAACGGGGCTGGGTGCGGACAAAGCCCCATCCCCTGCTCTTGTGGAGCTGCTGTTTCACTTCCCTCCAGGGGCATTGCTGTGGGTTTGACTTGCAATTGGTGACTCAGTTACTAGAAAATGGAAAAGGAAGATGAGGTTAGGCAGCCTTCCTCCCCCACTGCTGACCTCCTCCTTAGGGACAGGGCAGCCCACACACCCTCCCTCTGTTTTGAGTTTAGGGATGGGACTTTGCACAGAGCAGTTGCCTCCACACAATCTGCTGCTGTCCCTAGCCCTGTAGAAGGGGAAAAATAAGCAGGACTCCATGTGGTCTTACAAGTGGAGCGGTGGCAAACAGGGATGTGCAGGAGTTTTGGGGCAGGCAGCATGAGCCCCAGCAGCTAGTCCTTATGACAGTCTGTGCTCCCTTCAGCCCTCTCCTCCCTGTCAAGTGGCACTGCCATCCATGTACTTTTGTTTCGTTGTCCTTCTCTGAGTAGCCAAAACAGATTGAGAAAGACATTTCCTTGAATTAAATGATACTAAAGACGAATTGTATCAAGTACACAGCACCAAGCACACAGCGCATTTTTTTAAAGCAAACTTTATTTTTCAAGTTTACTTTTAAAAAATAGCTGTAGTTTACATGCTGAAATTCAGCTGTTTAAATAAACCCTTAAGCTCCTTACTTCAGCAGCATCTCCCAATAGGTGGATGGATCGTTTTGGCCACGGTGGCTGCTCTATATGTCATTGCAAGCACTTCCCATCACCCATGCTCCCTGGGAGCCGGTGAAGGAATTTAGCTGATAAAAACTCCGAGCTGAGCAAACAGCTGGCAATGAACTAATTTTCTAAAATATTGTTCCTTGTCTGTACAGAAACAATTGCAATTTATTCCTGCCAGGAGGCTGAGGGAGCTGAGCGGTGGAGGTGAGGGTCATCCTTGAGCCAGAGCCATACACCTCTCCCAGGAGCCAGAGCCACCATTGCCACAGGGCACTGCTGGGCCCTGGCATCGAGATGGAGGATTTATCCATCCCCATGGAACAGGGAGGGGTCAACGTCCAGCTCTCCAAAAACATGAAATTCAAGGTAATCCAATTTTAATTCAGTCTTTCCTTAAAAAGGTGCAGCAAAGCAGCCTGAGGGGTCGTGCTGGGCCTCCACCAGGTTGGCCTTGGTCTCCTGCTAGTCCATACTGGTTGGAAGGGGAGGGACAGTGGGTCCAGCACTAATGTCGCGCCCACTCCTCCTAGGAGGGGACAACCCACCCTGTGTTTCATTAACATTGGCTGCAGCCTTTGGAAGAGACCAGGTCTGTTAATCCTCTTTTTTTATACAGAGGAAGGCACTAAATCACCACGAGACTAACTGAAGCAATTTGGTGGCCAAAAGAACCCTGGTGACCCTGTTCCAGCTCCTCAGTGGGAATGTTAGGGATGCTCCTCTGGGACCATTTGGTAACGCACAACTGTCTGGGCAGCTTAGGGCCATCCCATTGCAAACTTTTTCTTAACTCTGCTTCCCGAGTCAACTAAGTCATTGCATCAGCCCACAAAATGAACTGAGAACAGATGTGAGTGATTCCGGTGTCAGGGGTTTGGACTGTAACCACAAACGCAGGCATAATTAAGATTTTCCTCCATTTCTCGTATGTGCTAAATGGAAATATTAGATTAACTCAGCTGTGCTGTAAGACTAACTGCAGAGAGTCTCCGGAAGACATGTTCACATGGAAAAGGTCACTCATTGCCACTGGATTGTTATTTCACTTACTTTACCCAGTAGTTAAAATGCATGTTTTCTGTCTTTCCCAGACCATTCATCTTCAATTGTCCAGGCAGCCAATAAGGCAGAATAAATGAGGATCATCAGAAAGTTGTACAGTTTAAGGCTTTCTATCATTATGCAAAATCTACATTTTCATTAATCACTTTTTTTCTTAATGAATTTGGGACTAGTGTTTCTGTTGCTAAGTACTCAAAGGAGATATTAAATGTCTGGCTGTCTGGTTCCCCCATCTGTTTCCATAAAAATTTACTGCAATTAGTATTTCAGCAAAATTTCTAAAACCTGCCAGATTTCTTAAGAACAGGGACCGCTACCGTAAGCGTGAGGGAGAGCTTACGGTGTCTGAGTGGCAAAGAAATGATTTAAAATCCACATTAAACCAGCCTTCCCTGTAGTTTGGGGGAAGGCTAAGGCAGCAAAAGGGAGACTGACAAAATGAGGAGAGGCTGGAAAAACTGCTGCCTGTCAGGTCCAGCTGTCCACTGCTGGCTAGATGTCAGGATAATATTAAATTTATTTTCATTTTTCTGCAGGCGGCAGGTCCAGAAGCACATGCAACAGCCAGGGAAGTGGGTAGAGGTCTTCAGCATAGCTACTGGGCGTGCAGAGGGGCTAAGGGGCAGCGGGCAATGGGGTGGCTGCTGGAGGTAAGTACCAGTCCTGGGGGGTAAGTACTGGGCATGAGACTCTGCTTCCTTGAGCAAGAGCCCCGGGCCACTTGGTGTCAGGGGGCCTCTCGGATTTTAGTATGCTGAAGCTGTGGACAAGAGCGTTGCTGCCCTACCCCTGGCAGAAACAAACTGTAGAATATAAGCCCGCGCTTCTGCAGGAGTAAGGCAGGAGCCCTCGCCTTACTGGGCGCATGTCAGGTGTTTAAGGAGGCTGGTGACAATGCCATCCCCTGGAGAAGGACCAGTGTCACACCTTTCCAGGGCATGGAGGCACGCCGCCCTCCTATGAACTGACATAGGTGGTCTCAGGGAAGGCCCTTTGCTCTGCACTAATTTCACAGTTCTGCAGCCGTTTGTAATAAAATGGAACAAACAAGTTTTTGATGGCCAAAGGGTTATGTTTTCTTCTTAACCTCTGAATTAACAAGCCCTCTCTGCCACGCTGTGCTCCTGTGGTGTATCACAGCCTCTGGGGTGCTGTATGTGGCTGTATCATTGAAACTCCCCTTCCAGATGGCCTTCCCGGCCCCATTATGTACCTGCTTAGTATCAAATTAAAGGGATCCCAGAGTCTTTATTTTCACTATATTTACGCCAGGATAAATTTTTGCAGCTGATAAATTTCCATCTGCTTATAAGAACAGTGGGATGGGCCCAGTTTCTCAGGAAGGAAGAGTTGCAGGGTGTTTTCCAAGCTGAAGTAAAAATGATGCACCAAGAGGGGCTGACTGACTGGAAGGGGTTGGCTCTGACGTGCCTGAATTGCCCAGGAGAAAGACAATAAACAGAACGAGGAGAGCAATTGCTTTAATAAATAAACTGGAACATGTGTGTGACTGATACCACCAGGGGCTGATATATGCCAAGAAGTCTGTTTTTAACATCTGCTCTTCAGCAGCCTTAATATGTTATGACCAGATCAATATATCTTCTGCTGCTGGTGTCAGATGTCCTATAGAAGCTAGGGACAAGAGAGGGAAATGCACACAAACAGGCATATAGACATGCATACATATACACATACAGGCACTTTTGTACATAAGCATTGTTGTACCAGTGGAATAATTAATAATGTGAAATTGATTCAAAATGGTGCTTAAGTAGCCCCGGAATACTGTGCTCAGTTTTGGTCCCCACTATACAGAAAAAAGCTGTGGACAGGCTGGAGAGGGTCCAGAGAAGGGCCACAAAGATGATCAAAGGACCAGGAAGCCTGCAATATAAGGAAAGGCTGAGAGCTGGGTTTGTTCATCCTTGAGAAAAGAAGGCTTAGGGAACACCTTATCACTACATTCTGGTATGTATATGGAGACTCCCTTTTTACAAGAAGTCACATGGGAAAGATGAGAGGTAATGGGTACAAGTTACTCCTGGGGAGACACTGATTGGACAAAAGAGGAAAATGTTTCATAATAAGAACAATCAGCCATTTCAATAATCTCCCCAGAGGAGTGGTGGATTCCCCCACCATTGGACGCTTTTAAGATTCAGCTGGACAGGGTGCTGGGCTGCCTTGTCTAGACCGTGCTTTTGCCAAGAAAGGTTGGACCAGATGATCCCCAAGGTCCCTTCCAACCTGGTATTCTATGACAAAGAAGACTCATCAGTGGCCGATATTCATTCCCTATGATCTCTCTTTTTTTGCAGAGTATAAGCTAGAGGATTGCTATGTTGTTGGCAGCTCATATCCCACTCAGTGCATCCATAGATGCAATATGTTCTTTAAACTGTAATCAAAAGGCTTTTCATCTCTTGCCACGGCTTTTATGTGCTGTAAAGGCTGAGGGAAGTGGGTGAGGTGCTGTAGGCATAATGGTCATCTCTAAAAGCAGTCTTACCAGCCTGCAGGGAAGGGCAGAGAAAGAGAGGAGCAGGGAATCAAAAAGGAGATAAAAGGAGGGTCTGAGCGAAAACCCAGTGGCCACCAAGCCACTCCAGGGCTGGCAGACTCAGCACTGGCAGCAGCACGGATACAACTGTCTATTCTCTCCTCTGCTACAGGGCATTGCACCCACAGTGCTTGGGAAAAGCACCACGTGCTGTTCCTCATCCTCCCCAGCTTGTCCTCCAGCCACAGTTGGAAGCAGGCTTGGGAGAAGGTACAGGACCGTGAACAAGCTGAAAACAGGGTTGAGCGAAGGTATGGGATGACAAACATCAATCATTCAGGTGCAGTCAGACACTTCCTTTGCCTGTGCTGGGTTTTTCTACTCAGCCCATCTTCTTCACTTGCAGTGGAGATGCTGGGGAGCACCTGTGGTGATTTCTTGCAAGGAAGAAAGGATGCGAAAAAACAGACCTTTTTCTTCACTCAATGTACTCTGCAAGCTCAGGGGGAGTCCATTGAAGGACTTAGCACAAAGATTAGTGTTTGGCCTGCGGCATTAAGCAGAACTTGTTCATTTAAGACAGGACAGTGCCTTGGAAGAATAGGAGGTTATGACCTCTCTAATGCAGCAGCAGTTCTTCTGACAGAAGGTGATAAATAAAAGAGTTGCTGCCACAGAGCATATCTGAAAGCTTCGCACTGAACAATGTGAAAAATGCTTGCTATGACCCCAAGCACCTTTACATCAAGAGACCCCCTGGGCACATGTGGGGAATAAGGTCTCATTTTAAGTGCTGCCATCAGTGGGTTGTATGGGGACAGCTGTAACTCTAAAAGCATGCTTCATTTACTGCAGATGTCTGATTTTTCCCTCAATATTACTCCAAAGTACCCGATTTGATGACAGACGTGGGCTTGGAAACTGAGGAACTTTCAGCTTTTAGGTTTATTTAGCCACTTACCAGAACGCCAGCTGGAAACGGTAGATTTCAGATCATTTTTATTTCTGATTAAATAGCAGGGTTCTTTCAGATAGCCAGGTACTCTGCCGGGCGTTACTGTAATAACTGCTCACAGTCCAGTTTTTGCTATATTACAGCTGAAATATGTAACTGTGGCTCCCGCTTCTCCCAGGAATCAGAACCAAATATTTTAGGAATTAATTCCTAGGACAGCAAATTCGCCTGCCTTAGGCTTCATGCATATCGCAGGCTTTGGACGAAAGGTAGTCAGACAGAAATACTGGGGACAGCTGTGCTAGTAATGTTGAAGAAGTCCACTTGTTTGATCATGTCCTGATATGAAAACAAGAAGTGACCCTCCATAAACACAACAAAGCCTAAATTAAAATACTGATAACCCACCAGATTATTGTAAAAAATTGTAAGTCAGCACCAGAAAACCAAGGAGCCGCCTTAAAAATCAAAGGAGGTTGAGAAATATAATACATTCATTTTCTTTCTATTTTTGCCTGCAGAGCTTTGAGCTTTTCACCCAAATGAAAATGAAGACTAAATTAAATGAAGACAGCTTTAATATCGCCTGTCTCTGGGGACCAAGGCAGATCAGGAAAAAAATCAGTGTTGCAGGAGAGCTGTAATAAATTTGCTGGAACTGGCAACTGCACTTGGATGTCAATCACTACGCTGCGGAGGGCAGATGTTACCAGGCAGGACAGCACGGTGCTTCCCACCTGGAAACACCCTTAGCAGTTTGATGAAGAGCTGAGCTGCCTGAAGGCGGTTACCAATGCTGAGAATGTGAGTCATCATCACAGTCTCTGCTGCTAGGTCCAAAGTCTTCCCCAGTGATGCATTGGCAGCCAAGGAAATCTGGAATTGAAACCTGCCGATTTTCCAACTCTGCATGCACTATACTTCTCTCCCACATTTACCCCTTCTCCCTCCCCTAGAATCCTATTTCCTGTAATTTCAAGTGTGGTTTCCTGCCAGGTGAGGGTTATGCAAGAGCTCTGTGCCAAAATCCTCTTTGCAACTTCTGAACCTACTGTGGATTTGAATGCCCTTTGTGGAGACGGGTAGAGGTCTCAGAGATACAAATACAAAACGCAAAGATATTTCTGATGGCATGGGAGTGAAAAATGTCATTTTCTTTTCCAGGGAGAGTCAACGCACTTCCCAGGAACTGGCAGGAGAGATGGCCCTGGCCGGGAGGATTTACTGGTTTCCCTAGGCATTGCTCCGATGTGCTATCCGCAGGAACGGCCCGGGGACATTCTGCACAGGACAGTGCCAGCGGAACCCTTCTTTGGGCGTTTGCGCTGCAGCCGTGAACTGAAGAAAAATCCCCAAGTGCCCTCAGAAATATTTTCCCCTCAAAACGCCTTTTTTTTCCAGTTAGGCTCAGGGGTTTGCTTTCTGACTGGATCATAGCCGGAGGTTGAAGGAACCACCGTGGCCACTACAGCGGCCCCTGCACCTCTGGCCCAGCCGCACCTCTGGAGCAGGGGGCAGCGGGAAGTGCCTCTTCCCCCCTTTTCTGGAGCGACGCGACTGCTAGTGCACCGCAAATCACCATTAGGTAAGAACTAATTAACGCACAGTGATATCAGACGGCCGCTTTAGCCCCCAAGCCGCCAACCCTCCCGTGCAAGGCCCACTACCCGCCCGCGCTGCGCGCAGAGGTAATGACGGGGCTCCGGGCAGCGGCGTCGCTGCCCGCCGTGCGCATGCGCGGCACCCTCGCACAGGCGCAGTGGCGACACGCCACCGCCTGACCGCGGGTCAGGGGCAGCAACATGGCTGCGCCCGTGTGCACGCCGGGGCGCGGCTAGAGCGGGGCGTCCGTCCCGTCCCGTCCCGTCCCGTCCCGTCCCGTCCCGTCCCGTCCCGTCCCGTCCCGTCCCGTCCCGTCCGGTGGTGGGGGGAATCGGGCTGCGCCGTGTCGTGTAGTCACCCCATACCGCCATTCCTGCATGGAGCCACGGGAGTCCTGGGCGGCCTTGGCGGTGAGTGAGCGGGCCTGGGCCTGCCCGTTGCCAAGGCGACGCGGCGGCCTTGGCTACCGGCTGCGCAGGCCTGAGACCGGCGCCTCGCTGAGGGGCGGCGGGAGTGCGCCTAGGTTCGTCCGCCCTTGGCTTCAAGAGCCGCCCTCGGTCGGGGGTGTGGGTGCCGCGGGGAGGCCGTGAGCCTGACGGCAGTCCGGCGCCGTTCCGGCTCTCCCCGTGGCCGGCCGTTGGTGCTGGCTCTGCGCGCTGTGAAGCCTCTACTTTGCGCTACATTTCTCGCCTTAAAAGTTGCGTTTCAACGTGTGCTCCTAGCAGCGTCGCATGCAAGTGGGTCCCCCAGTCTCCATAACTAGGGACCATCTTGGAAATACCCGGCATTGGCTGTCAGCTCCGTGTGGAAAATCATGGACACGCTGCCCAGGGGCTGAGTGAGGAGAGCTGCGGGCCTGAGCCTGCTGTAGAGTGCAGCTCCCTGCCCCGAGTACTCCAGGGGCACTCGGCTGCCGGCCGCATGATCATGGTTCAATGCATTTGAATTAAGTCCTGTTTTTCTTTAATCATTTCGATGAAGTTAATTTTAGCTGGTATGTCCAACTCCTGGTAAAAGTTTTTCAGCTATTCGACTTCTGATAACGCTACTGTTACTGAAAGGTGGAGGAGAAGGTGCGCTTTGGTTGTCTTATTATCTAAAAATCGTTACTGTCTTCTGCAGATGGCGTAAGCACACAGGTATTGTCGCCCCCTGGCAGATGCTCTATTAGCTGCTTCATGAATTTAAATGACATTTAAGATACAGAACTTTGAAAACTAAAGAAGCAATTAGTAACTTTTCATTCATGTTTTAACAGATGGCTAGATGAAATCTGATTAAATCTGATCAATGTTATTTTCAGCAGATAGGATTTTGATGAAAGAGTGAAGAAAAATCAATACATGCAAAATAGCCAAATAGATTAAAAGAGTAATTAACTTATTGATTAAAACTTTAGTACTAGATGGTGAACACCTCTCTGAACCCTCTGTTGCCCCTGAAAAAAAATTCAGAGTAACACATGTGATTTGTTTTCAGGCACAGTCAAAAATTTGTGCAGCTGTTTCTTGTGTGGTGCTCTATATGAGGTAGACTTCAAACTATCTTTTCTATTCTGAATAACAGTGCATCTAAGTAATGTCTCATAATGGATTAATGCTAACTATTGATTTTTTTTTTTAATGAGTTTTTCTATTTATTTCAGTCCCTTCCTCCTGTTTTTGACAAGTAATTCTTTTCTACAGATCAGCCATGTACCGGGAAACTTTTTAAAAAAATTGTCATCTGGAAACACAGACACTGGAAAAAGATTGATCTTCAGTTGAAACAACTTTCAAATAAACCTTTCCCTTTTTCTTATGACTTTGAAAACATCTTTATTTATTGTGACTTTTTTTTTCCTATAGGATTTTGTCAGCAAAAGAAAATAAAGTTAAAATATTTTAGGCTTTGTTGAACAAAGTAAATAGGGGGGTGACACTTTAAAATAAGGTGTTTGCTAGCAAAATGTGAATGTGCTTTCTAGGGATGCTTACAGGGGAAGCAGAATCGCTTCTGTCTTTCCCTGATTTTATCACACAGCTTCCTACAGGTGTTGGTCATTCTGTGCTGTGTTATCTTGATAAGCAGCATTCACTGTCTTGCTTTTATGTGTAGTGGGTAAGCGTTGCATTGCTTTGCTTGTACTATTCAAAACTGAGATTGTTTTGAAAATACCTTAAAATGGTTTAAAAGTTGTAATATCTATTACTTTCTCCCTTTTGCTGAAGCTTCCTTGTTATAGCTATAGATGCTGTTGCAGTGTGTGTAAGTATCAGTTTATAATTTGACCTCAGAAAGGATATGATCAGTAGTGCTTTGGTTTAGGCATGCTTCAGTTACTCACGTAAGCACCACAGCTTCACCCCTGTGAATATTAATGCACTTTACTCCACGGTTTTGTCTTGAAGGCTGGTGGAGTTGCTGGCGTCTGTGTTGACTTGATCCTTTTTCCCCTGGATACTGTAAAAACAAGACTGCAGAGTCCCCAAGGATTTAGGAAGGCTGGTGGTTTTCGTGGTATCTATGCTGGTGTTCCTTCCACTGCTATAGGATCCTTTCCAAATGGTAAATTTTCTTTGGATTGTGCTTTGTCTTCTTTAGGTGGGAACTTATATAGGACGTTCATGTCTGTGGCTTCCTCTCCTGTAGGTGACTGTTTGGATTCTGTGAGTCCTTGTCCAGCTGTGAAGAGCAATTTCTAGAATTGTGCAGTATTGAACAAACTCTTTGAGAAAGCCTGGAATGAAGGCTGCTGCATGTTTACTTTGAAAAGGAACCCTTACTCATTGGAAACATTCCTGGATGTCTTATAAGCCTGTCCTTTCTTACAAGGGCATCCTAAAGCATTTCTACAACTACATGAAACGAAGTTGTAGAGAGGTGGGGGTCGACCTCTTCTCGCTAGTAACAAGTGATAGGACAAGACGAAATGGCCTCAAGTTAAAAGACCTGTAGATGTGCTGCTGAGGGACACGGTTTAGTGGTAATTGGCAGTGCTAGGTTAACGGTTGGACTTGATGATCTTGAAGGTTCCTTCCAACCCAGACAATTCTATGATTTCCAAGTGCCAAAGAGGGCTTGAGTCTTGCTTGCCCTGGATGCTTTTATCATCACCCACTATGTCATGGCATTGCAAATGAATCAGGATTCAAAGTGCTTGAACATTGGAGCTAATTGCCCTGGGGATGATATGCCTGTCTTTTTCTCCCTGGAAACAACTACAACACTTAAAATGAGAAGGCATCAGGAATACTTTTGAAACTGAAACTTTAAAAAAGTAAATGCTTATAGTCCCTGCAGAGAAAAAGCATCTAAAATTCCTAATGCCTTTGTCCATTTTGTCTTTGTAGAGAGGGATGAAAAAGTAGCAAGCTGTTAGTAGGAAATGTTAGGAGAACTTTGCTGACAAATCTACTGACACCTTCAGATGTTTGATGTCCTTCATAAGATGATATAAAAAAATCAGTTCTTTATCTTGTCTGCTCTGTTATCTCCTTTTGAGGTGATAAGCATCTTTTGATTAGCAGAAGGCAATTCACATAGCCCTTCTTTACAATTAAAATCTGTTCCCCCGCAAGACATGTCAGTTTTTTCAGGATTTATGTCTTCAAAATCTGAACTGTGGTTTTATCTTTCCAACGTATGACTGAACTGAAATTATCTTTAGGAGAAGGAGTAACCCTTAAGGTGCAAGTGCCTTTGTAGTTGACTGTTGCAGTGAACAAACACAGCTCATGTTGCTATACTATGCTCAGCTTAGTTTTGTATGTTTCTTGGTCACTGGACAGGACTTTTACAAGTCTGTCAGAAGCTTGGAATATTTTTTTTATGGAGCTAAAGTGCAAAATATTAAACTGATGATAGCTAGGAAGCAGTTACTAATAACTGCTACTGAAACAGTTTTACACATTGCAGGATATCAGTCTTGTATCAAGTACCTTGATGATTTTTGGGTGTTCATAGTGTTGGTTTGGTTTTTTTTTTTTTCCCTTTCAAATTAATCAGCTAATTTGATTTGGTATTTTGGGGTTGGGTGTTTTGTTTGGTGGTTGTTTTTATTGTCCCGTGTCCCCCCCCAAAAAAACCCAACAAAACAACCATCCATACAATTCAACCAATCTCTCCTCTGCACCCTTCCTGTCTATGAATATGGAAGATACCATTTTTTCAAAACCTGCTGGACATTCATGACTAATTAACACATCTTTCCTTATCTCAGTACTAAAAATGGCCTTAAGTCCTGACGTCCTTGATATTAATGGGAGGTTTGCCAGTGATAGCCAGGAGTATGAACTTCTGAAAGAATTATCCCACAGATTGTATTGATACTGTTTTGGGGCAAAAATATCCTGTTTTCAACTAGAGTTGTAGAATAATAGGTGGCAAATTCCACCTCTAAATGTTTTTGTGCTGGTTCTGTGATGGAGGAACAGTTAAATGACTGCGTGTATTCTTGAATTTCAGCTGCTGCATTTTTTATCACCTATGAGAATGTGAAATCCATGTTACACCATGGCTCTACATCTTACTTGACTCCAGCAGCACACATGGTGGCTGCCTCCCTTGGGGAAGTGGTAAGAAAGATGTTCATATATTGTGTGTCTGTGGGAGGAGGGGAAACCATTAAATTATGAAAACTCAGCTTTGGTGTCACCTCTTACTTTTTCGAGTGTTGACCATCTTTGTACTTGTGACAGTTCTTACAAAAATATTACTCATTTTTTAATGAAGTGTTGGCACTTGTATGGATTGTTTCAAAGTGAATGAATGAGTTAGTAACAATTCTTAGTAGACCTATTGGCTGATCTTGCTAAGTCACTAGATAGTGAAAATGTGCATTGTTCCAAAATGTGACTACACCTTCATATTGTAGTAGTTATGCATCAGTGTTAACATTCAAGAAAGGCTTTTACAGCCTTTTAGTTTCATGTGGAGTAATCATGGAGAAGTTTTTTATTTTAAAAAGTCGTAAGACAATGCTGTTATATATAAAGTAGGTAGGTGCCATTGTCTGAAACACGTGCACCTTGGCATGTAAGAACCAGTATTAATTAATAAATATTTATCTCCTTCTCCTTCCCTCCACGCATTCATGTTCAGTTTCATGTTTGTTTACCAAAATATTTTATTGTATTTATAAACAGATTCTCCTAGTGGATGGACAAAGTGAGGTGACAGCATAGGGCAACTGGTGCCTGTGTAATTTAACAAATTACGTATAATACTTTCCTTGTGAAGCTTGTTTCAGTGGGAAGTGTCGTGGTTAATCTAATGGAGCTTTTTCCCTTAGGATGGACATCTGTATATTTTACTGACAGCTTTTCACATGGTCTCTGATAGTTGTAGCCCTTAGTTTAGTGTATTGTTTGGGTTATTACAGGATAAAGATACATGTGAATAATAAAAATAATTTCTATATGCAAGCTTTTTGAAAACTCTTTCCCCCACTTTTTGTAAAAGTTGCTGTGTTTCTTATCCATTAAATCCATTATTTTGTTTATAGCAGGTTCTGGAGCTGCAGGTAATGACTTGTTTTGCCTAGGTTTGTACAATACCTGGAATAACTGGGACCAAATTCTGTTGAACACTTTAGATGATCGTTAAGGAAGGTCACAAGAGAAGCCTCTCTTGTTTTGATGCCTAAGTTGCCCTTGCCTTGTTAACAGCATGGACTTTGCAGAAATTGTGTGTATGAGTGCATGTTTTTTTGTTTGGTTGTTTTATATTGTAAGTTACAAATGGAATAGCATTAATCTATTGAATTTAAGTAACAAAATACTTCTTGCCCTTGTGACTTTCCAATCTGGTGTGTGTATATATGTATAGAGAGAGATATGTATATAGAGAGAGATATGTGTATATATCTGTCTAGGCTGTTTCCCAGCTTATATTGACCACTCCTTAGAAATCTCTTTTGAGAGTAGAGTTTTCAGTACTAAGGAGATGTCAAGGCTGTATTTGAAAGTGACTTTATATTCCAGTTTAAGATCATAAAATTAATTTCATTGCCAACACGCAATGCTAGGGTGACTGGACAACCTGTAGATCCATAGAGTTGAAAGTTTAGCTCTGGCAAGAGCTAGTACGTGACAGTCTGCAACAAGAACTTCCTGTGCAAATAGTCTGTAGCAAGTGTTGAAAGAGAACGCCTCTTGATGTGATCAAACAATGGCATATTTGTCTACAGGTAAATACTGAAGACGCTTTATCCACGCACTTTATATTAGAAGCTTGAATATTGTGTTTTTAAACACTGTTTCTGAGGTTATTTGCAAGGAAAAAGAGCAAGGTTGCTTTGGGTTAGCTGTATCAAATATATTCCAGGTTCAGCAAAATCCTTTTTTCCGCAGATACTCCTTGTTTTTTAACCGCAGAGTTGGCACAGTGCCTTTGCAGTTTTTGGGGCTGTGTTTTCAGCTGTAAACTGTCTGTTGCTGTTCCTGCCAGTGCTGTCCACCTCCTTTCTCCTGCTTTTGTCACACTGGGTGTTTCCTGGCACTGCAGTGATGAAATGGAGGAGTGGATTGCTGTGTCTCCACAAGTTTAGGGGAGGGGAATGGGCTGTATGAAACTAGCTTTTCTGGCTCTTTTGCAACTTAAACTTAGCCCATGATGTGGGGCAGAAAAGTGTATTGTGTCTGTGGTTCAATATTCTGCTTTTATTAAATAGGTTTTTTCATCTCTTGTGATACTGGCTTCTTTATTTCCATTACAGGTAGCTTTGTATTTGTAGTCCCCTTGGTGGCTTAGCTCACATGTAGGTTGATCCCAAGCTTCCAGGAGTATCAAGGGATCTGTGCCATTTTAGCTTAGCACTAGGTGCCTCGCTATTATAGCAGCATAGCCTAGCTGCTTCTCATGGGAAGCAGTTCAGCTCTCCCTGCTCTCTGTGGTTTCAGCTTTGATTCCCAAGTAATTTTGTTCTTCTGTGGAGATGATGCTGATTAGATTGAATTGGACTCTGCCAGGGAACTTAATTTAACATACCAAGCGCATGAAGATAGGTGAATGCAGCACCTAGTAACCACTGTGGTAGTGGTTATAGGCAGGAGTAGATAGAAGGTGATAGATTTAGGGCTGGGTGGGATATGTTTGTGTTGTCGCCCCAGGTGGATTCTTTTTCATCTTGATTAGAGCCTGTGCTGTCAGGTTATGACTTCTAACTTAAGGCAATGCACAGAACTTATTTCCACGGAAATTCTATAAAGGCTGTTAGAAATCAGCAAGGTGTTGTTCACTATGGCAATACATAGCCCTTAAGTTCCTTGTTTGCCTGATATCTCATGGAATATGGACAAGCTGAAAGGAAGGGACACCACCCAGAGCGACCTTGACAGGCTTGAGAGGTGGGCCTGTGCAAACCAACAAAGCTAAGTGCAAGGTCTTGCACACAGGTCAGGGCAATCCCAAACACAAACACAGGCTGGGTGGAGAATGGATTGAGAGCAGCCCTGAGGAGAAGGACTTGGGGGTGTTGGTGGATGAGAAGCTCAACATGAGCCAGCAATGTGCGCTTGCAGCCCAGAAGGCCAACCATATCCTGGGCTGCATCAAAAGAAGCATGGCCAGCAGGCCAAGGGAGGGGATTCTGCCCCTCTACTCTGCTCTGGTGAGACCCCACCTGGAGTACTGTGTCCAGCTCTGGGGCCCCCGACACAGGAAAGACATGGACCTGTTGGAGCGAGTCCAGAGGAGGGCCATGAAGATGATAAGAGGGATGGAGCAGCTCTCTTATGAAGACAGGCTGAGAGAGTTAGGGTTGTTCAGCCTGGAGAAGAGAAGGCTCCGAGGAGACCTTATCACGGCCTTCCAGTACCTAAAGGGGGCCTACAGGAAAGATGGGGAGAGACTCTTGATTAGGGAGTGTACCGATAAGATGAGGAGTAATAGTTTTAAACTGAAACAGGGTAGATTTAGATTAGATGTTAGGAAGAAATTCTTCACTATGAGGGTGGTAAGGCACTGGAACAGGTTGCCCAGAGAAGTTGTGGCTGCCCCATCCCTGGAGGTGTTCAGGGCCAGGTGGGATGAATAACCTGGTCCAGTGGAAGGTGTCTGTGCCCAGGGCAGGTGGGGTTGGAACTAGATGATCTTGAATGTCCCTTTCAATTCAACCATTCCATGAGTCTATGAATAGCAAATTCAAGAGGTGTTTTAAGCTTCTCAACTGCTGTTTCAGAAGCAAGCAAAATTCTGATTGGGCTCATGAAGAGGTGCCAGTGCTCTGCAATGAAGTCCACTGAAAAAAGAGTCTTTTCTTTTGTGAGTGGGTTATTTATAGCATACTTCCTCTGCCTGTGAGGATTCTATGAGAAAACTATTACTGAGTAATTTAATTATCAGCAGCCAAAGAACAGTTGGCTACAGATTACTCCTTGCACGATTATAGAACCCGTTGCCTATATTTTCCAAGGTGGTCTGTAGTCTCCTGACCCTTACAACTCGGGTACTTACTGCTTTCATTTTCAGGCTGACAGATGGAGATACAGCGTAGTTAAATGAGTTGCTCAAGGCTGTCTCATGCTTGGCTCTTGCTGCTCTCAGGCCAGAGAAATATATAGTGAGAGCCATTGAAATGGCAATCTGACTTTATGGTGCGGAAACTGCAATGTACCATCCATTTTTCAGCTAATAAGATTCTGCTTTTTGCTAGCTTTTCTTCTCCTCTTGGTGTGATGGGAGAACTAAGCTGTAAAATAATTGAGATAGGGATTTAGAGATTTGCTACAACAAACTAGTAATAAAAATAACACAAAGCAAGATCTCACGCTTGTTTTATAGAAAGTCTTAGCTGATCAATAGAAATACATAAACTATTCCAAATTGCATCAGGGTGAAAGTAATAATTATAGTTTTATTGATTAGTCATTAAGTTTTAATCAGGGCATAACCACTGGGACTATTATTTTGTCAGTAGTATTTTTAATACATACTTTTCCTCCTTTGTACACTTTAATAATTACTCTGATATAAATTGCTTTTAAATGTGAAATAATAAGCCAAAGATTCTGTCATGTTAGGATTCCCAAGGCATCTCTTTGCATTTCCACACTGTCTTTTTACAAAATGGAAAAATTAAGATTTAGAGCAAGAAACTGATATTGGATTTCTAGGTTTGCTGCTCCTGTACCGGTGAGCGTAAATGAGTGAGCTACCTTCTTGTGTATCAATAAAATGTGAGTATGTGCTAAGCTTAAAGGTATGTTAATGCTGACTAATCTGTGTTTTGAATGAGACCCAGTAAAAATAATAAAATAGGTAAAGAGGAAAAAATGCAAAGGTTGCATCAAGAAATGTTAAAATACATGGGAGAAATCGGTCAAATGGGAACTCTTACTTTTTATAACAGCCACTCTTCTTTATTGTTTACAGCCTGTGTAAAATCATGGGAAACACAGTCCCCTGGAACTGGTTTGGTCCAATTTCCCAGTTCCCAGCTAGCAGGCACAAAACCAAGCAGTAAAAACGCAATGGCTGTAGTATGGTTTGGGTTTTTTTGTTTGTTTTTTTTTTTTTTTTTCCTCTTTTAGGCAGGAGGAATATAGAAGGCTAATCTCATCTCCCAGAGTGAGATAAAGAAAAGTACATACAAAATCTGACCCTGTTAAACGTAATTATTTTCTCCTATAACTGAATCTTGCTGTATAGGGACTCTGAATATCCCATAATACATGGAAAAATTACTTATAAAGACACAGCCAGAGCTCTAGAGGGCAGATATATGGTATCTCATCAAGGAAGATGAAGGTTTAAGAATACATGAGTTACCAAGGGGGAAAAACCCTTATTATAGCACTTATGTAACTGAAATTTGGTGATAGGAAACACACTTACTGCTTCCAGGGCTTTGGAATTTTTCATCTTGACTCTACATTGCCCTGTATGTTTAGTCTGCCTGTATCTTTACAGTGGGCTGCCAAATGTGCTTGGAAAACATGATATCATAGGGAGTGGAAAGGAAAACCAGATGTTCTAAAATTTTACTTTTAATATTCTAAGGTGGTGTAAGTAACTCGGAGAAGGAGGAATATTTTTAACCTGATAGTGCCCATTTTGAGTAGTAATGAGGTGCATCTTGCACATCCAGAGTTAATTGTACAGCTCCACATTGATTTGTATAGCGTATTTTTGTCAGTTTAATAAGATAGTGTATCATATTAATTACAAGAAACTGATAAAGAGAATTCCCCCTCTGGGCCTCCCCCATCAGCTTTCTGCAAACATTGTCCCAGTTTGACCGATGAGCTTTCCTTCATGAGTGCCAAAGTGGTTGGATTCAGCACAGTTAATTTTGCATCCTGCTGGCTTTTCTGTGGAGGTGAGAATAAAGTTGTTTGGATCACAATCTAGAGAAGCTAGCTGACAACAGCTTTTTCTATCAAATATCTAGATACTTTCATGGTTACTATCTGAGCTTTGCATCTGATACTTTGTGAAAGTTTTGGGCTGTTGCTTGTAAATGTTAGGTTCACTCATTATCTTTCTGACCTTTTATTTTCTTTTGGATTGGCTATCTTTGGTGAGGGGGGTCTTTCCCCTCTCACTCTGTAGCAAAGCAAGCTACCTGACTTTCAGTTCACTTGTGAGAGAAAGTGTGGGGCAGGACGAAGGACCAGGATGGGAGGCAGATGTCCTGTTCTTTTGGCAGCTACAATAATGACCATGCTCTGGAAGTAGGTAACCAGCTGAAGTTATTGAGCTGCTTTTGTCCTTGTGTACATTTGCAGAGTACTTTAGGTTTACATCACTGGAGATGTGTTGACACTGTGTAGTGCATCCCCAAGGCTGCCAGATCCCAGGTTACTTGCAATGAAGTGGTGTGTCTACAGAGTATGCTGTAGCACCAGACAGAGAGAATAACTCAGATACTGAAAGCTGCCTAGTCATATTAGTGACATTCTGCCTGCATTTGTTTGTCCTGTTAAATTTTTAAGCTGATCTAGCCGTGATACTTCAGGTTTCTCATCAGGCTTATTTTCATTCTGCTTCAGTGTCTCTGCACTGTGGTCCCTTGAATTGTATAAATGCTGGACAAGCGCATGGGTCTTGGAAGGTGTTTCTGGTCTGGATGCAAGTATGCTAAAACTCGCGCTACCTACTGGGCTTTGGTGGAGCATGAACCTCGTAAGAAAAGATGGAAACTTTGGCTATGTTCTTCTGAGACTGCTCTGTGGTTAGGTAGGAACTGCTCCCTTTGAAGATGATAGGCTTGGCTGTCAAGCAAGAAGGATGTTGGCATAGCCTCTCATGTAACTTTTTTCCAAAATTTGAGAAAGGAGGGATGCTGAATCAATTTGAACTGAATCATCCAAAAGTTTTTCACTGTACTGGGAGAGGGGATGAGAGTGGCTGACTTGTCATACTTCACATAGGCTAAACCAAGTAGCAGGGGGAACATGCTCAAGAGAGCAACAGCTAAAACGTAGAAATGCAGTTGGACATTCATTTCACTGCCTCATCTTGGCAGGTGGTTTGACATTGTCACATTATGGGGCTCCACAGGGCAAGGTGAGGACAAGTGCTTCAAAGTGAAATTCCAAGCTCACTTGGGTATTCCAATGTGCTGCCACTTAAGATGCTTTTGTGATAAGAGCAAAGTGTGTGGTTCATCTGTGATTAGCATCTGACCCTCAATATTAATAACTTGGGAATTTTTTATCTGCTGTTGGGATGTGTGAAACAGAAAAGCTTCTTAATGCAGGAATTATCTTCTGGGGAATTCAGATAGCTTTCTCTCCTAGTCTTAACTTGTTTCTTAGAAAAAGCAAGCCCAAATGCAAGAAAGTTCACAGTTTATTCACAGTTTACAAATCACAATTCTGTAGAATGATGTTTTGAGTGTGCTTTTAATTCAAATAAAGAAGGAAGCCAAATGTTTTATATTATTTTAGGCTTGGTTTTTTTTCTGGGGGAAAAAAAAAGGCATTTTAGACATGAATGTCCATGTCTGTCCATGAATCAGCCCCTTCTTCCCTCTGCCCTGGCAGTATTTTTTTGAGAGTTAACTAGTTTCTGTTTAACAGAAGAACAGCAATCTCCAAAAGTACATCAGTATGAATTCCATGGGAGTAACCAGCTAGATCAGAGAAGAAAGTTGCTATTAATGCCTGTTCTGAGGAAAAGGCAAAAGCATGAGTCAGACAAATCCACAAAGTAATGTCATGAAAGAATCTCCAGCAGGATAATTGGTAAAGGCTTTGCAGTATTGTAAGCCCTAGAAGATCAGCTTGCAGGAGTCCAATCTAACAGAGATGAAACAGCTGCTCATGTCAGACATGGAGCTAAGATTTTAGCTATTTGAAACTCCAAAACTTGCATGTTGGAAAATGTGGCTTTTCAGTTCAACAGGCAAGTTGGATGCTTAAGGGAGAGTTGCTTCTAA
The DNA here is from genome assembly GCF_965231255.1 of Vanellus vanellus. Taxonomy (NCBI): domain Eukaryota; kingdom Metazoa; phylum Chordata; class Aves; order Charadriiformes; family Charadriidae; genus Vanellus; species Vanellus vanellus. The sequence goes on from NC_138914.1 coordinate 3,402,651, forward strand.
ATTAATAATTGTCTACTGCAACAAAGAGGTGGTTTAGCACTTATTGTGTCTAGATTTTGGGGTAATGGATTTGAATTTTTAACTATCCCTTTTCTAAGAACTGAACTAAGAAATAGACAAAGCTGTATAAAAACAAAAAGCTGCATGTTCTGCTTTGCATCCTATCTCCTCTCAAAAAGTGTAGTATAGGCTGGCAGACCATAGTATCCAAAGTCTGACAGCAGTCAAAGTTTGATGGTACCTCTTCCACAGTATTTAAGCTTTTTTTTTTTTCTATTTTCATTGATCGGTGCCTGTCATTTTGGGTATGACTCTGTCTCTTGTGCTATGCGTGTAGGCATTGAGAAGGGGAACGTGCCGACCCTGGCAAGATGAGCAATGGTGGGGAGTGTAGAAACATAGGTGGTCTTCTGAATTAATCATGGTGGATTTTCAAATATTCATCAATTAATCTAGGTGAGGTCAGGTCTGAAATACAAATTCTGCAGGATTTTTGCCAAATCCTTAAGCAGAAGCATAGCTGAGCAGTGGTTGGAAGATAGTTGTGAAGGTGAGACTGCTAGTGGAGAAGGAGCACAGTTAGAGTGGATGAAAACTCAAATTAGAGCTACAGCTTGTAAATAAAGATGGAGGCATGAATCCACAAATGCTGCCAACAAATTCATCATACAATTAAAAGCTGAAACAGCAAATTAAGAATTGTCAAACACCTAACCAGCCACCCACGCTGATCTTCTCTTGTATGCTCCATGTTAACTGCATGTATTACTTCTTCATGAGTTGGCCTTCCTGGATTGCTTTGTGTTACCTCTTCAATTCAGGGCTTAGAGGACATGCTACTTTGCAGTATAGAGTAGAAGCTTGGTGGTTGTCATCTCTTTTCTTTCAATCCCAGGGCTGATATTCAGCTGGTTTAGAAATATTTGTAGCTCAAAGTGTCTACAGAGGAAAGCTAATTTGGGTTAAAGAGTGTAAGTGAGAAATAAATAATTTTAAAGTATTTCCTGATGCATTTCCTGGCTTGCAACATACTCTGCTGGAGTCAGCTTTGGAAATGTCTGAGATAGTTTAAGGTAAGTTTATTCCAAAATAAGGTTCTGCACAGGGTTTGTCAGGAATAACTATTTCTGAATAGCTCCATATGTGGACAAGCCCATAATTCTTTAAGTGAAAAGGCTGTAAGAAAGAGTAAGGGATCAATTAAAGGAAAATACTTGATAAAATACAATGTAGTTGAAATTTCCGTGTTCTGGGCCAATTTAACCCCAAGAGACTGAGCAAATTGTAAAACACTAGTCATCTTTCAACAGGAGACTTAATGTGTTTTCAGAAAATATTGCCTGTGTTCTCTTGCCTGAAATCTCATTAACATTTGTCCTCCTGTAACACAGCCTGACCCCACTTGGCTCCATGGAAACAATTTTATGCTGGAAGGGATGCACCATGCTACTTTTGCTGAAAGAATGGTTTGGCTGGTGGATGTGATTAGTTTCTTAAGCCTTTTAAAATAAGTTTAACAGACTCTAAGTGGTGGAAGAGTTGCTGGGATAGATTGGATCATACAGAAAATTCTGTAGGTTGAATTAAGAGTCTGCTCTTCTTTGGCTTTAAGGCTTTCTGTGTTTAAATGTGGCAGTAATTTATGATTCAAGCATCAACCAGGATTTTTTTTAAAAGGTATTCAGCTGTCTGATTTTTGCCACTCGAGTTTAAACCAACTGCTTGTGACTGTACTGTGGAACTTCAAAATCTGTGCAACACAGTCTGTGCTGGAGTACAAAAGAGACGCGCATAACAGTAGGCCACTTTTGGTAAATTTTAGGTTTAGTTTTAAAAAGGAAACAAAACTCTACACTGATTAGACTTTGAAAGACAAATTTAGTTATGCAAAGCACACAAACCTTCAAAACATCTGCAGTGAGAACTACTTCTGTAAAGAAGTGTTTAGTGTAAGCTGTGTCAGCTTCACAAACTTCCCCTGTTCTTTGCCTGATAACTGAAACCGTTGGGGTAACGGTTTCTCCTTGCTGTGAAGAGCTCAGCACAGATTTCCACTGTGGACAAAAGTTTTCCAAGGTTTACCTGACATGGCTGATGGAGAGGGAGGCAGGGAGCCCACAGCAAGAGTTGTAGGGAGCATGTAGCTGGGCAACTGAAGAGCCACGTGTGGGGAGGAAACCTGAAAGAGGGGCAGAAGCCCGTGTTGAGAGGGTGGTGGACAAGGAACTAGCTGAGGACTTCAGGCAGCTGGGGTCAGGCTCAGCCAAGATGGCCATTGTGAAGGGAGAAGTGTGTGGTGGTGCAGATGATGCTCTGGAGCAGGAAGAAGGGAGCTCTGGAAAGCAATAATAAGCAATAATAAGGAGCTGACTTCGGTTTGACAATGACAGGATGTAATAACACTCCGCAAAACAGCTCTGCAGATTTCCAGGTGAAGTCATCTAAGGTGGAAACTTGGAGGAAGTTGAAAACGTTTGTGCAGAAGCTTCAGTATTCCAAATGCTTGCGATGTTCTGTCCCTCTGAACGGTCTCATCTCTGAAATAGTATGTTTTTAAGCTTTGGCAAGTGCTGAGATCTGAGAGATCTTGCTGGGTGAGATTACTCTTTGAAGAAATGTTTCCTGCCAGCATACAGGGGAGCTGCAGTTAAATTAATGAAGGCCCTATTGTGTCAGTTAGAGGAAAAGATGGGACAAAGAGCTTGGCATTGTCTAAACTTTCCCATCCAGAACCCATTAGTCAAAACTTGTTCTCTCCATGGGGTTTAAATTAGGAGTGGAGTCACCTGTTCATGACCCCAGCAGCTTTGCACAGGACTGAATTTAACTATGCTGGAAGCGCCTGTCTGTGGTGTGCTTGAGTGTGGGAGGGGAAAATAAGATTAGCATATTCTGAGGTTTTACTTTGAAGATGAACACTTTGTCTCTGGGGCTGGCACTTAAAGCAGAAACTTACAGTGTACAGTACATATAATGGGCAGTTCCTGTCATGAGTGGAGACGATTTACTCATTAAAATAGGTGTTAAAACTTCAATTATCCACTTCAGTTGTGCTTTAGCATGTAGCACAGCCTGCTGGCAAGCATGTCTGGAAGGACTTGGACCTGGACAGGCTGGAGAGCTGGGCAGAAAAGAACCTAATGAGGCTCAACAAGTGCAAGGTCCTGCACCTGGGGAGGAAGAATGCTAGGCACCAGTATAGGTTAGGGGCGGACCTGCTGGGAAGTAGCTCGGAGGAGAAGGATCTGGGGGTCGTGGTAGACAGTAAATTATCCATGGCCCAGCAATGTGCCCTTGTTGCCAAAAAGGCCAATGGAATCCTGGGCTGTATAGGGAAGAGTGTGGCCAGTAGGTCGAGGGAGGTCATTCTCCCCCTCTACTCTGCACTGGTGAGGCCACAACTGGAATACTGTGTCCAGTTTTGGGCTCCCCAGTTCAAGAGGGACAGGGAACTGCTGGAGCGAGTCCAGCGAAGGGCAACTAAGATGATTAAGGGCTTGGAGCATCTGCCTTATGAGGAAAGGCTGAGAGAGCTGGGACTCTTTAGCCTGGAGAAGAGAAGGCTGAGGGGAGACCTTATTATGGCGTACAAGTATCTAAAGGGTGGGTTGAAGGAGGATGGAGCCAGGCTCTTTTCAATGGTTCCCAGTAAAAGGACGAGGGGCAACGGGCACAAGTTAGAACACAGGAAGTTCTGTTCAAATACACGGAAACACTTCTTTACGGTGAGGGTGACAGAGCACTGGCACAGGCTGCCCAGGGAGGTTGTGGAGTCCCCTTCCCTGGAGATTTTCAAGACCTGTCTGGATGCAGTCCTGAGTAATGTGCTCTGGGCAATCCTGCTTTGGCAGGGGAGTTGGACTAGATGATCTCTAGAGGTCCCAACTCTGAAAATTCTGTGATTCCGTGACTTGTTCACAACTGGAGTTGTGATCCACAGCAAATTACAGACCACAGGGACTTAGATTTTTGTTCTGTCTTGGTCAAAAGGGCAGCAATTATTTAGATGAAGGTTTATTGGTGTTTGAACTGTTATAGGTTTGTGATTGCAGTAGTTCAGGCTTCTCTGTTCAAAGAAAATATGAAACCAAATAACAAATGAGTATTTCACGTTTCTCTGCTTTTCTGTTAATTTTCCTGGTGGTGGAAAGATACATCTCATGCTGCCCACCTCCCCCACTATCTAACATTCCCAATCCAAGAGTTGTGACTAGAGTTTAGAAACAATTATTTGGAGGATGAAATACTTCGTTAATCTCACAATATTGCGTCAAAAATGTTTCTCTTTTCTATTGAAGAGGGGAATCCCAGTGAGATCTGAAGAACCAAACATAAAGAATTTGAAGGGGCAAGGAAAGCTGCAGTGCTAAATTCAAGGCTTTTTGAGAGCCTCTGACTTGACCAAGAGGGAAATTTCCCCTTCTTTTTCAGGATCCAAAGGAAATCAGTGCAATTTAAGATCTCTTAATTTTAGACGTGCCTATTATTTTAATCATTCAGTTATCTGAGGAATGGAAACAGACATTTTTCATGTTTCAGATTAAAAACAGTCACTTCTTATTTACAAGGGTGCATCTCACGTAGAAATTGAGATGCTCAGATTATGTCATATTTATTAACCTATTTTGGGAAGCAGCATTTTTTATATTAAGAAAAAAATCAAGCAAAAAGCCAACAACAAAACAAACCCGAGCTATAAGGTAGCTTTTGTCTGCTGGAGTATGGCCAGGGCTAATGCAGAGTGTACTTAAAAAAACCCAAAACCAAACACCCCACAGCAACCAAAAACATCTTTATTGCTTCTTCTCTTCAGGTGGAGTTTTAGTGTTGCCCTGGTTTTCTTGCTTTTCTATGTTGTGTTGGAGCAGACAATCCTTCTGACCTTCAAAGAATGGGGTGAGAGATTGGGATTCTGTTGCAAGACTGACTGCAGCCTAAACATACGTCCTTTGATATGTCATAGCCTCTTTGTTGTCATTTTTATGCAAGCAGCTTTTTCTCCTGAATGGGTTAGTGATTATCTTGCACAGGTATTGTGAGGTGTAGTTTAAAGTCTCTGCCTTCTGGATACAAAGTTGTATAGTGTCATAAATTACATTCTTATTTGATTAAGAATAAACTTATGCAAATGCCATTTAAAAGTAACTCTCCCCAGGTATGTTCCTTTAGTTCTGTTTTAAGTATTAAATTATATTTATATGGTGAACATCAATTAAAGCTTCCCAGCCTGCTCAGACAAAGTCATTAAAACTAACCTCCTGCTCAGGAAACTTAAAAGTAAAATCCTTTAGAAAGACAGTGTTCTAGAGGGTTTAAAGCTGCAACAGAGAAATGTTTTCTGGAGCTTACCACATGTTTCTGTACCCAGTTTTCAAAGCAGGCTTAGATATGCAAGCCAGAGACTTGCTTGGAGTCACTGAGCACAGGTTCCTAAATCACCAGCCACTAGCGTGTTCCAGAAGAGTTCTCTGTCAGATTACTCTTCTCCTGTCTTGTAGCAGAAAGGTTGGCTAATTACTAAGTGGAAAAACTTGGTCTCAGTCCTCACCCAGTCCCAGGCTAGTGCAGAGAATAGATCAGCTCGTTAGCCAAGAGCACATCAGGTGCCAGCGTCTTAACAGAATGGGCTCTTAGTCTTTGCCCTTCAGTAGCCTGTCTTAAGAGCAGGGATAATATCTGTGTATTATTAAAGATAAGTGCTCAGATTGCCTGGTTGTGGGAGCTTTTAAGAGTGTGTCAGATCATCAGCTGTGCAAGGTGTATGCCAGGCTGCATAAGGTAATGCCTTCTCAAGCTGCTCTCCTTAGAGGTACAAAGCTGCTAATAGTGTTGTACCAGCTGCGTCACCGGTTTTGAGAAAAACCTGCCATGCATCAACCCAATTTAAATACGCAGCATAAGCCCTTAATAGCAACTGTAACACCTGCTCTTCTCTCTTTCAAATGTTTCTGGATACATCTCATGCCTGCAAGGTTAGTGGTCAAACTGTAGTATAGGTGCCTAAAAACAAATGTGCGCGTTATCTGTGGTTCTCTGCTAAATCCTACAAAGCCAGTCGTGTAGAAAATGGTTAGCCTGGAGCACAAAGGATGGGAGCAAAAGGCTCTTAATCTAAATGGGATGTGTTAATATTTGGGTAATAATATAGCTCTGAAGACCAGGGGTTGTGGTCTTTTCTAAAGATGTTGTCATTGTCTTATGTTTGGCTTTGCCTAAAGGACAGAACATATTGGATGGAGAAGCAAGGACCCGCTAGTGAACAAGAAGCGGTGTCATGGTGGTTTGCAGATAAGTGCTTAGTCCAGAATCTGCAGTGGCAATGGTACCAGCTATTTCAGATTCTTTGTCATGTTAACCACAAAATCATTTTTTAAAGAAAATAATCTCCTTTTGGAGGTTGGGACTTTTCTTCAGCCATTTTCACAGTAGGCTGTGTCTGCTGCTGGTTTGCCTGGATGAGCAGTGAGCCTGGGTGACCTCATTGCACCAAACCCCCTTGTAAGCAGGGCTATCCCCTCTTTGTTCTTTTTATGATTGTCTTGTGTTATTATCTAGACAAAAATGCTCGGTAGCCTTGTGCGGCTGAATTAGATGAGTATTGCCTAGTTCTGAACAGCTGCTCCAGCTTTAAGTAGGATTGGCCCCTATGCAGAAGTTAGTGGTTTAAGATAAGGTGTTTCCAATAAACTTAGGTGAGCCCATGCAAAAGGCTTTGTGCAGGCTCCTGGTGCTATTTGCAGCAGATCTTATTTTCTGTTAGCTACAGCCACATAAGAAAAGGTTTCAGATATACTGAAACAAACTGTTTAAATCTGTGTATATAAAGAGGCCTGGTGTTGACTTTAAGGTACTTTTTAGACTTCAATGCACTGGTCATTCTTCAGAACCAGTCGAGAAGTCGGTCAGAACAACCAGGAAAGTCTGGTTGCAACATGAATCCGACCAGCAGATGGCAGCATTGATGTATGCAAGGAGTATCCAAAAGTTAAAACACTTTTCCCTGAACAGAGGGGAAAAAAAACAACCTTCATTTAATTGGGAGATATACTGTCTTAGCAATACATAGATAAATGTTAACAAAATAGTCCTATTTTTAGCTTTTGTCCTTAACTGGCTAATGCAAGTCAGTAAGTTAAAAATGCACTTAGGTTTGTGTCTAAATACTGGAGTCACCCTTTGATGTGGTAATGATTAAAAACAAGGATTTTGAAATGCAGTACTTTTTAGTTCAGAAGTGGTTATAGTATTAAAAGACTAGAAAGATAATAGATGCTAATATTGTCATGTCTGCATACCTGCTCTGCAAACTAATAATAGCTTTGCTTGTAGCTGTAAAACCTGGTTTTGTTGAAGCTCAAACCTAAAAATCCTTGATCCTTTTATTTCAGTGCTATTGTCTTCCTGCCCTTATGTATACATGTGCATTGATATGGGGGAGAGAATCTGAAAACTGGAGAACTGTATTACCTGACCTGGTAAATAAGGAAGGAGCTTATAGGGCAGCACCCATTTTTCCCCTGAAGTTGTTCTGTAGGATTGTGATTCTGTCTTTCTGCTCCCGTCAAAAGATGGGAATAACTGCTGGCCCCAGAGCTTGCTTGGAAAAATGAGCCTGGCCCGTATCAACAAGGTGCTGTTGTCTGATGCCCTACTGTTGTCTGAGGTAGCTGAGGGCCTGCTGGTCCTCTCCTCTCCATGGCTGGCTATGCAGATGTTTGACAGAGAGATAATTCGTCGCAGGGTCTTCTCCAAACCAGGAATGGCAGGCTGTATTGTGCTCTTCTGTGGCAAGCAACAGGCTACATCTATGTGAACAGCCCAGAGATTAAAAAGCAATTTCTTCCTGGGATCTTGGTGATTAGGGAGGTGAATGGGCTCCCATCGTGCAAGGTCACGTTATTGTCTGTCTTCATGTCTATTTATCTTGTAGTCAATGCAGGTAAAAGCATATATGTAGATGGTTACTGTGGAGCAGCCACACAGTTAAATCTTTCACCCTTGCTCATGCAATTTGCTTATAGCTTTCAGATGTCTGAAAATTTAAGTATGTATTCTCTTAGTGCAGTGTTATCATACTGGTGCTGCTCAAACAGATTTAGCTAAGAAATCAAGTAGTGGAGATGTGTGTTGTGTTCTTTTAACTTTGGCAGCGTTACCCGGAAGGTGCTGCAGTGATTGAGATCTGAGCGTAATAGATTTGAGATTTTTTTTCTGCACCCGTCTGTCCCAGGCTGTTACTTTTTTTAACCTTGTGGGCTAATAAGACACGTGTGAACTTAATCTTGCATACTTCCCTTTAGAGACCCGTGTTCGACTGACATCAAAAGACTGCTTGGATTGTTATTGATAGTAAGGTACATGTATAGGAACAAATGAGGTAACATGTTGTAAGTTCAGGTGCACTGTGGAAATGTCACTGTTCAGTCTGATGTTGGCAGTTGCCGCTTGTGGCTTTTTTTAGTACCAGCAGTGCCCTGTGGAGCTGATGTGACAGCGTAGCCCGGGTGAGTCGAGCCTGTATTTCCTTTCATAACAGCACAATGTAATCACTGTTTTTGTTCTTGTGCAGCCACAGATTCCCTTGTAAGCGCAAATTCAAATGGGAGAAACATCAAAGTTAATTTGAAATGAAATGCACCCCAAGTAGTCTGGGGGAAATGGAGACATTACTTTGTAGCCACCCTTCTCCTGCCAAAACTGCAGCACCCCAGATGTCAGGAAGCCATGCTGTGCTCTTTGTCTGGTCTTGATTGACTAGATTGTTTTCATCCGAGCCTTTTTAAAGCTTTCCTCCTGTTTCCACATTTTTAAGGAATAAAAAGCTAATATAAGGACATGGAGTGTTATGAAGCATGAAGTTCTATAAATATTTATGCTGAACTATCAAAAAACTTGACAGTTCTTATTTTCTTGACAGATTGGGGTCACTTGTTATTTTTGACCCTGTGAATTGAAGAGCACATGGAGTTAGATCTGTTTGTAATGACTTTTGGATATTGTTGTCTGGTAAACTTGTAGGAATGTAACAGGATAACAGACTTTTTCTTGGTCTCTTTGTGAAAATGGAACTTAAACCCCATACCGTGTTACCCACAAATGATCACTCAAGTTACTGTCTCTGTGCAATCTGGCAGTGAATTCCTGAACTTTCTTTGGCACATGTGGGTTTCTGAGTTAGCCGCTTGGATTCCCACTTCAGATGGACAGCTTTCACCTAGGTTGCTCTTCACTTAAAGCACTCGGTGATCACCTTTACATCTAGGAACCAGTGTGTTCCTGAGCCCAGCCCAGGATGGGATCGAGGAAGGCTAATAATCTGGCAAAGGCACATGGTGTCTCCAGTGCTTTGCTGCCAGTCCCAGCCCTGCTGTAAGTATCCCTGGGGCCAACTGAAGACAAGCTCTTCTTAAAAGTTTAAGTGCTGATAAATGGGCATTCTCTGGAGACATGAGAGACTTGTAACTCTCTGACACTTCAGGATCCTTGTTCCTCAAAATTATATGCACACAAGCTCAACTCCTACCTGAAGCTGAAGTGGAGGGGAACATTTTAAAGCCGGGTCTGGCTTTTACAGAAAAGCTGGAGCTTTGTGGCGGCAGCCATGTTGTTATGTCCAGCTGCAGGGGCCTTTCTTGCCTAGTAAATTCATTGTGTAGGAAAGAATCAATCCACCGCTTCACCTTGAATGAAGTCCGGTGAGTGTTTTAAGGTAAACCTTGAATATATTGTGTGCATCTAAAGCTAACTGGAGTGTCTCTTGCTGTCAGTTACTAGAGGGCACAAAGGAACTACCTAGGAAAGAAGTTTGTTGTTCTGCAAGTCCTGAATCTCCGGTTTAGATCTGTGGAAGTGGGGGGAAGAATTCCTGTGGCTGCCAAAAGACAGGATGGCTTCAAAATCCTGGTTTTGCTGGCAACTTTCCCCACCCAACTCTACTTCTGGTTTGGAAGTTAAAAATTTCAAGGGCACTTCCATTTTTCTGTTAGTACAATTTTGTGTTCAGAAAATATGTAGCTCTCAGAGCAAATACATAAGCTGCTCATAAACAGCTTTTAAGTTCAACTCATAATTACAAAAATTATTTCCTTGTTTCTCAGATTTCTGTACTTGGAACAATCTCCAAATGTGTCAGCTGTATGAAGAGTAAGGCAACAAAAGGAATTGGTCTCTGAATGTACGGTTCTTTTGCAGGTTGCATGCCTCATACGGGTTCCATCGGAGGTTGTCAAGCAAAGGGCACAGGTTTCTCCTTCCTCAAGTACCCTCCGGATTCTCTCCCACACCTTGTATCATGAGGTGAGTTCAGAACAAAATTTCAAAGTTGCTTCATTCTTTCCACTCGGTGCCATACATGTGCAGAAGCATTCCTACAGCTTTATTCCAGTTCTGTGCTCTCCCAGCATTTTCTCATGTATTCTGTTGTTAAAAGCGTTTGGCATGTTATGTTTAAGGAGACCAACCCCCCCCCTTCCCCATGTGCATGCACTTACATGCACTTAATGCACATTCTGAACAGCTCTTTTTCCTTCTCTTTTTATATGGGCTACCTACACTTAAAAAAAAAAAAAAAAAAAAGGTATTTAGCTTTCCAATTTCCAAAGCTCTGCTTGTATTTATGCAAACAGTTCTTGTCTGGGACAGCAGAACATCGACTCTCTGTATCTAGTGTTTGCTGAATGGCTTCCAGTTTTTTAAGCAGGTTTTGGAGGACATGTCTTAAAGGTGCCATTTCAGAGAGGCTCTGTAAGAGATCTGGAAATGAGTGCTCATCCAGTATTGGTTACTTTTGAAAAATAAGGGCTTTTGTCATCTTTTCATTAGTTATACTGTTCCTTCCTGGAAAAACCTGTTCACCACTGGTTTTACTGGGTCTCACAAGGTGTGTTTTTCAAGTTGTATTCCGTAAGAGAAAGTGCCTCCTGAAAACACTGGGGGGGAAAAATATTATTCACATTTCCATGTGTAAAAGCCAGGAAAAGGAAGACATAAATATGACCTTTAAATGATCCACTTTTATTTGCTTGTAAATGAAAACTAATGTGATAACCCTGCACAAGAGGGTTGCTGGAACTTCTTTCTGTGATTTGGTCATTCTGCTCTAAAAACTGGCCAGCTACAAAGGGGAAAACCACACAGTTTTGAGAGCACCAGAGAACCATAAGACTTGCCAAACACTGAAATAAGTTGTCCTTTAAGATATTAAACATAATTTTATAAACACTTATAAAATAAACATTTAATTGTTTTGAATGTTGTCAGCTGGTTTAAAATACAAAATATTTGTCCTGATGAAATCTTTGAATCAAGGCTAAGAAGGTGGACATAGGAAGCTGTCATCCTATGGGTTCATTTTATGTGGGCTATTTAAACAGAAGGGTAGTAGTTTCAAAATATTTATGGGATAGTGGATACTTCTAGAAAAAAATATTGGGCAAGTAGAGTTTGAAGTAATGTGTTTCTGTACCTTCTTGCCCTTTAATTTTAACTGTAAGGTATATTCTCTATTACTGATTATCCTGAACAGTGGTTAAATGATCTTTGAAATGAACATAAAACCCTCCGGCACTGTAAATCATGGAATACAGTGTACAATGTTATAATCAATATAGTCAATTTGCAAGAAGTTCAGGTTTGACACTGAGTAAGGCTGTAATGTTTGCCTCGTAATCACTGATAAATTGTGGTCTTTGGCAAACTAATTCCCTATAGCTGATGCTTTCTTTTGTTGGTTTGCAGGGTATTCAAGGACTTTATCGGGGTTATAAAAGCACAGTATTAAGAGAGGTAAAACACTTGTCTTTCTCTTTTTTTTTTTTTTTTTTTTTTATTCCTTTAACTCACTTTGTTTTCTAACAAGAGATAATAGTACCGTTGAGATCAATCGCTCTAACGATAAGCTCTAAATCCTAGTGTATTTCATTCTATATGTTACTAGACCGTAATTTAAATAGAATGCTCATAATGTGCACTAGGAAAACCTGTGATACATGCAAAACGTCATCTATCGTCCTGTCTCTACGTTCAGTTACATGGTAAAAGGATAGATATGTTAACATGATGAAAACCAAAATACTGGAAACTTCCTCAAGTCTTGTGATTGCATCATGTGAAGTGTGTATGCCAACAATGGTGAACTGCTGGCATCAGGCCAAGTTTGGTGCAAACAGATTTAGGCTTTCTTTAAATATATTTGTCAGCAGATGCCAATCTGTCATCTGTATATAGAGAGGATTGTGCTCTTTTTTTTTTTTTTTAAATGTGTGAAAGAAATGCATTTAGTCATCCAGTCTGTAGATGTGATGTGGCATTACTTCACTCTAAATCAGAAGTACTTCACTGTTGGAAAAAAAAAAACTGGGGCTAAAAATATTTGGCCTGTTTGGCAGAAAAAAATTCTTATACTGAGATCTCCTCATAAATGTACTGTGAATTACAGGATTAGTGCCATGGAAGTGTTTGATATGCTGTGTGAACAGAAGGCAGGTTATAAAAGAAGTAGAAAAACATACTGGTGAGCTCCCAGTCTAAAACTGTTTCAGAATTGGATCCCAGAGGGTCATCTTTTGACAAAGCAGAATTTGCACCATGAGTACTTCAAGTAGAGACAAGACTCAGTTCCTGTGAAAACATAACAGCTATTGTCCAGGAAGGGACTCAACTGAGCAAACTAGGTTTGGACCTTTGTTTCTTTTGTTTTTTTTAACACAGATTGGACCTGTTGGCTGTGTTGTCATTGATAATAAAGCCAGTTGCAGAGGCTTTTTTAGCCTTCATTCAATAGCTCTGCTTTTAAAAGTCTTTCTTCATGCTGAAAACTGGTTTTAGGACAGTTATGTCAGCCAGCTCTTGTTACAATTATGGAATAAATATGGATATTACCTAAAATAAGAAATACCAAATATAGTGTTCCGTAAAGTGCTGACAAATGATAATGCACTGCAGTCTATTTTAGCAGTTCTGAGTGTTAAAAAAATTAGTTATTTGTGCAGAGATGACACCTGCTTTTCTGAAACGTAACCCCCACCATAGCTTTGTCCTGTACTTATTTTCTGGCTCACTAAACACATGTTATTCACTCAGATTTCATTTGGAGATGGGCAAAAAAGGCCAACGAATCATTTTGATTTCTCTGAGGGGTTCTGAATAAATGAATAAATTTAGATCCCATTGAATACAGATTTTGCATACTAACAGGTAGATAAAACACATGGTTACTACTGGGTGCTATTTGCTTTAAAATTTGTTTTGACATATGTCAGGGTGGTAATTAATTTGCAGATCATATTCATGGCATAATGTGTGACCCTGCTGAGATAACTTTGTTTACTCAAAATGGCAGCACTTTGTTTGAAATTTAATGGGGGTCCTCTCCATTATGTATATTCATAAAAGATCCTTCAGAACTGATTTCAGTTGAAGTATTGCTTTTTGGGAGAATCTGTCCAATAGAATGAGAAATAAATGATTACCAAATGAAATGTGCTTTCTCTTCAAAATGAAACAAATCATAGGTGATGTTTAGAAAAAAATGAAAAAAATCTTTGAATTTAACACTGTTAAGACCGTTGCATTTTTCTGGCATGAAATATTGTAAAGCAATGTCCACTCGAGTAAGAACAGTGTATCGAACCTTCAGCTGGAACTGTTGTAAGCCCGACATTTAATCTTGGTATTTTCCCTTCTCTTTAAGTACACTTCTTCCTTTTGGGAAAGTCTTTATTTTCAGATAAAAATCTATATTAATTCATTATCCAAGTAGCTGCAGAGCATATATAGACTGATATTTAATTCCAGCTGACTTTTATACTTACAGAGTTTGTTTACATGCTTTGGTTCTATACTTACATGAAACCCTATATTTAGTTACAGTGGAGTGGGATTTTTGGATATAGGGGCTTCAGTATATGATTTTTCATTTAAAAAAAAAAAATAATTGGAAGAGGCTGGGAATATTCGTGTTTTTCAGATGACAATATTCTTGCACTGGCAAAATTCCTGAGCCAGACTTTGAGAGGTTAATTTTAGTTGTTGCATCACGATAAAGCGTTGTGTTACACAAAGCGGGTATTTTGTGTATTGCATAAAGCAGATTTCAGTGCCTGCACAGAGGTGTGTTTGCCCGTTGCTTGGACTAAAGTGAAAATGAGTCCTATTTTTTTTTTTTTTTTTTTAAAAAGGGAGTGCAATATTAAAACCTCATCTTTTTACTATAGCACAGTAGATCTTACCAAGACAGCCTTATTCTGCTCCATGTAATTTGCATTAGCTGCTGTGCTGCTTCTGTTCTGGTGCAAGGTAGTTGTTTCATCCTTTTGGTTTTGATTCTTACTCTTTCTCTTATCACCTTTATCTTCTCATCAGAATATTTTCTGTGCAGATGACTATTAAAAGACAAAGAAGATGGCTAAATATCTAATGCTTTTGGAAATAGCTTTGTTTGAGTGAACCTCAATGCTTGGAAGTTTTGGCTATGACTCTTTCACCTGCCTCCTTTTTGGTGCCTCTTCTCTCGCATCTCCATTACCTTTTTTGGTCTTTACATCTTCCTTTGATGTAGTTATACTGAATTAATCCTAAAATCGAAAGGGAAGTGAGGTACAGTGCATCGTTCTGTTGGCAATAGCAGCCCAAGAGAGATATCTGTGCTCCAAGAGGAAAGCTTTTCTGATAAAGCATAAAGTGGGTGTATGGTTATTAGGTTGCTGAATGAGACTTTGAATAAATGGCAGAAATCAGAGGCTGTGAAACGATGCGGAATTCCCATGATGTCATTTCCAAAGGAAATCCAAGTGAGAATTGTCCTTTCCTATGGTTGTAGCGTACCAGTGTGCACCAGTGCAGAACCTGGATCATGCTACTAAGAAGAGTCAATGAACAGGTAAATTTATGCAAGTTTTCCGCAACAGAGAAAAGTTCATTTATAAAATCTCCAACCATTTTATAACAAGGCAGGAGCAGACTATAAATCCACTGTAAATCCTCTAGAATTTCTTAATGGGAATATAGTTCTGCTGCTCAGATCTTATATAAGCAAATGGAGCCAGATTTTTAATTCCTGCATAATTCATTTTATTAACTATGACCAAGTAGAACATCTGTTAAAATTCCATAATGTTCAGTTCATGGGAAAAAGAGAGAAACCCCTGAGTTCCTGTTGGAGCTTTTCCATTTCCATTAACATTACAGGACTCTAGCAGATGTCTTAAAGGACGCACTGTGAATGAGAGGACAACACAAAAGAAAAGGAAGTGCCTTGTCCAGTTTCCCTGTGTACAATCGCCTGCTGTACAGTGAGTTACTTCACCCTCTGTGCGTCTGTGTGCAGGTTGCAGCTTCGCACAGCAGTGCCACAGTTAACTGTAGTGTCCCTTCTGTTGTGAGTTACTGTAGTTTGGAAGAACTGAGTCCTGAGTGGGTGTTCTGTGTGTTTTTAATCTAATTTGTCATTTTTAAAAATATTGCAGATGGACTGGGCCCTAGCCCAGAAGTAAATTCAAAAGGAGCTAAAATTCATATTAAACTCTTCCTTAAAGACAAAGGGGTTGGAGGATGACTGACTCTTTATAATTCACAGATGTCTTGAAAGGAGACCAAGACTTGCTTTCAAATGTCAGTTTATGCTGTGCAGGTAGCCCTGAGTAAGCTTGTCTCTGCGTTGCCTCGTAGCCTTTTCTGAGACAATTCAGGCTCTCTGCTTGTGGTGCCCTCCATTCAGGTAGAGGTGGCAGCGATGCTCTACTTGACACTGTTGTTTCAGAACTCACCTCAGAGCTCTGACTTTGAAAGCAAACTACTGGAACCCACCCTTATACAGCATGCTGTTGATCTTACTTGAGGTGAGATAGCCTAGTCATCGCTTTTGGGAGTCCTAGTTTTTTCAAGTTAGTACAGTTGTGAGTTGGTTTGGGGATTTTTCTTTGTGGTTTGTTTTTTTTTTTTTTCCTTTCAGTGTATGCAAGTTGGAGCCCTAAGTGGATAAGCGCAGCTACTGCTGTCTTAGGAGGGAGAGAGCACTCCATGCTATATTAATTTTGGAGAGCAGAAGGACAGCTAGTTCAAAGTATGCTGTTGTATTAATGAGTGGCAGCAGTGTGACAAACAGGCAACAAATTCAGGCTTTTCCCAATCTCAGAAAGCCAAGAAGTAATGTCTTCTGAGGAGGAGGTTCTGTTTGTCGTGTGTATGCCGCAGAACTAGTGTCCTGTTATAATGTGTATATCAAAAGCAATGTGGAGGATATGCAGTGCAGCCTGTGCAGACAAAGAAGGAGCTAGCAGAAAAAAAAAAAAAACAAAACAACAAAAAACCCCTTCTTAAATGACTTACCTACTAGAGGGAGTCTAAAGCAGCTAGCAGCAAAATGGGCCTTAAAGGCGCACCTGCTGCATTTTCCTAAATTTAAAGGGGCAGTGAACAAAGGATGCGGAGAAGGTTTGTGTAAAAATGTGAAACCCAGCTGAGATCTGTTGACCCTGTTGACTGAGGGAGGGAGGGAGGGGATTTCTGCGGGCTGAGCTCGATAGGGAACAGTCTGCAAACAGAGAGCCTAGTTTGTTTATCCACTAGAGGTAGTTTTGCATGCTTTTCTTTTGTTAGGACATCTTTATATAAATATCCTGTTCTCCTAGCTGTTAAGAGTTTTTTTTAAGTTTATCTCTGTTGCTGTAGGACAGAAAGAATGTTATTAATACATTCTTCTACTTGCACAATTAAAACTTTGATCTTCTATCATTCTCTGTGTATTACAGAGCAGATGTCGATAGAAAGAGGCAAACAGGACACTATCTTAATACAATATTTGGAAAAGTAAACATCCTCCTTAATGAAATATATGCAGTATCTGTCTTTTGTTACCTTCTGGCAAACTGAGCAGGCTTCATTTTATTTTGCAATTCTAGCTAGGTTAGGTTTAACCGGGAATTTGCCAGGCAGGGTCTGTAACACTGAGGGGTCGTTTTTTGAGTTCTACTGAGCAGCTAGCATTTCTTTGGCTTGGGTGTTTCTATATAGAACAAGAGTCTCATGAAAGGGATGGGAACTGTGAAATGGATTAACTAGCTAGTCCCTGCCATGTGGAAAATTGCGCAGAAGTTATGTGACATGGTTAATGGGAGGAAAGTTGAAAAGTAAGTCTCTGCTTTCCTGTTTCCCTTTAACACTACTCTGTCTTGGAAAGCCTATCACTGGGGTTGTAGCAACTCTCCTATTGCTTGTATACTTCTATCATTCTAGATACCTATATTCAAGGAATTTTCATTTTGAAAGGTGTATAAGGGTTAAAGATAATTCTTGTGGGGTAAGAGGAGCAGACAAGTCCGTGCTCTGGGATAAGGGCTCAGGCACATTCTAGCTCGTGACCTGGAACACTGATAAATGGACAAAAGGAATAACTGTCCTTCACTGTTGTAGGTTATGCTCGTTACCTTCTCCCTGCAAACACTGGAATAGTATTTGGAAATGAAAATGGAGATCTCAAAAAGCACCTATAAATTACTTTTACAGACCACAAAATAACCCTGCTTTTTCTGACTTACCAGTTGTGGGAAATAGGTTTTGTGACATGCCTGAATATTAAATAAACTGGCCAGGGTGTACAGAGACCTAAACCAAATTCCTTCTTGAAGTTTGGGGGTGTGTGGTGTTTTTTGGTTGGGTTTTTTTGTTTGGGTGGTTTTTTGGGGTTGTGTTTTTTTTTTTTTTTTTTTTTTTAAGCGTGTGCAATGATCTTGGATTTTCCGGCTGGATGCTCTCTCTTTTTCAGGCTAAGTGCAGTATCCATGTATACTGGTTAGAAGCAGAATGCAGCCATCCTTGCTGCCATCGATTTGCAGTTTGTCAATGGAGCATACAATTTTTGCGTCTGTCTGACATCAGTGGATATCTTCAGATGAAAAGAATTTCATATATGCAGAGTGTTTCTGTATTTTGAAAACTAGAGCCTTGCATCGAGGGTCTTTGAACAGAAAAAAACACTTTGAAAACTATGTGCACTAAAAATGGCTTATGTGATTTGATAATGCAGATTCTTTCCAAATGAATGTGTATGCAAGCAGAGTCTTGCAGGAAGTGTATTCTACTGCATGCTTGGAATAGAGATACTATTTCCGTACATTCTCTAAGCAGCTTACTAAAGTGGTTTTGCCAGTGATGTTTTTTGCAGCATTCATGGTGTAGGAATGTGTTTTGTGGGTCAGTAGCAACACTCTGGGCAAGAACAAGTTGGGAAGAAGAAAATACCTAACCTTTTCCTGGTTTACTTCATGCTGTTATATATTTTTGTTTCTTTGTTGTTTCTGTTGGGTTGGCTTTTTTAATTTTAAATAAGCTAAGAACTGTATTCTTTACATTGATTGCTCTTGATTTTTACATGTTTCACGATGGTTTGAAAAGTATGCTCCATGTGCTATCTTCAGTGGAGAACATGAATTTCCCCACCTAAATAAAATTAGTTGTGACAAAGGATCAGGAAGTGGTTGCAAATCCCTCATGAAGGAGAACACACAAAAAGCATCCCTTTTCCTGATGAGAAGGTGCGACTGTTACAAGAGGCACCAAAAGATAGAGTCCTTATTGTAACAGTGGGAGAAAAGGCTTAAAATAGTCAAAGTACTAAGTAGCAAATAAAAGTGTTTATTAGGGGTATTAAAAAAAAAAAAAAGCAGCTATCTGATAGTGTCATTGGAAGAGTAACATCTTTAAAGCTTTCCAGGGCAAACTAACATGTCTAATGGGATTAGATAGTTGTGTCTACTTCTGTAAAATTTGGCTGGCCTTAACACTTGTGACTGTTTAGAAGCAAAAAAGAAAGCACAGCTACATTCCACTATGGGCAAATGTATTTTGTCTGTCTAAATTCTTTCTGTAGTTCTCAGTAGGAGACAAGATTTCCTGTTTCACTAAGCTGTAGCGTCATCCTGCTGATGGCTGCAGCGTTGCCCGGCAGTATCTGGTGAAGACCGTGTTTCATTTGTGGTTGAAGCAATTTCTGTATGTCTGTGCCAAAGCGGGTAATTCTCTAATGCTAAAAAGATATGTGTGTGTGGTGTATCTGTTTATATAAAATCTCTACAAAGAGACATATGGATGCATGTGCGTGTAAAATAAGGTATTGTTTTTAATATCATCTTGTCAAGGGTCTTGCACTCTCTGAAGCAACTAGTCCTATAAATGTGTGTGATCAGTCTGGAACAACGAGCAATTTAGCAATTTTCTAGAAGTACAGGACTGTCTTTCAAGGATGAAATTCTTGCCTGAAGTAGACCTAAACAGGATTTTTACAGTGGAAGACTTTGACTGGCAGAATCACGCTGCTGTCAGTGTTAATAGCAATTATCTGGTTTTCATACTTGGGCTTTACATCTGCTAAAAACCAAAAGCACAGTTAAAAGAATCAACAATCCAAGATCAAAAGCTTTTCGGCAAAATTCCTTGTATGATGTTCTCTCAACCAGCAGTTCTGCTTTAACACAAAGACCCGAGTGTCTGCTCTGGTCAAGAGAAGATGCACTTCAGGACCTGAGGGCATAGTGGGAGTTCTGGGGAGCAGGACTGGCATGGGACCAGGAGCCCGGGCTGTCTCCTCTCTGCCTGCCCTTGAGCTTGGCAGTGACTGACAGCCTTTAGCGCTTACGAGTCTCCAGCCACAAATTGAGTGGTGTCTGTCTTGCTTTTATCAGAAAGATGATGTTTTCAGAAAAATGATGTTTTCATATTCTGTAAGCTTGTTGAAATAGTTCAGGGAGAGGGAGGTCTGAGAGCATTGACACACAAGGTCTAGTGATTTGTTTGGGAGGGTCCCCTCCTTTTTGTTGTGGGGTTAGCACCTCTGTAGCTTAAAGTAGCAGGAAGCAGTGGGCTATGAGGTGGAGTTCAAAGGAGGGGCTGATGTATAGTAGCTTGTTCTGGTACAGGATAAGCAACCTCTGGCAGTGGGGTGAGGCAGGCAGCTGGGGAAAATCTCTTAAATCATCCTAGCATTGATTGTAAGAATCTGTCATCCATACCCTCAATATGAAAATTCAGGTCTGCATGTATCCGTAATACCATGCGTGTTGGTGGGAGCCTTAGTCCTCGAATTACCATTTGTGCAGATTTTCAAAGGTCATAGTGATCATGATCTTTCATCTGTAGATACAACAGCAGTTTTGGAGGGGTGTAACTAAAGCATATAGAAGAGAGGAAACTGATTTTAAGCTACACTGCTGCTGCTGAAACCATGCCTTCATTTGAACATAAATAATTCCACCAAATCCTGACATCTCACTAGATTATATGTATATAAATGCATATAATACTTTCTCTGTTGCTTGTTTATATTACATATAATATGTGTATATAAATAAGTACTAGGCATCTGCTGAGAAATATGAAACTGAATAGTTGAATCTGAAACCTGAAGGTTATGGTGAAGATGTGAAAAAGAAACCAGATCTGTGGCAGAGCTTATGTAATTTATCACAGTTATAATACTGCTTGGAAGCATGGCTAGAGAGGCACTTGTGAGAGTCTGCCACAAGAACAGTTCTTCCAAGTGTTTAATACAGATCATACTTCAATTTTTTTGAAACACTAGCTTATTATCTTGCAGGAAATTAGAATTGATTCCACTGTTTAGAGTGTAGGAGAAATGACTGCCAAAAAGAAAATTCTGAAAGTCATACCTAGCTTCAGAATATTTTCAGGGCCAGATTTGGCTGGTTTCAGCTAACGGAATAGATGAAACAACCTTCCTAGCTTGTTTAAAGGGGAATCTTGGGAGTGCACTAGGAATCAATCCTTCTAGTAAACATTTTGGCCAGTTAAGGGAAAAGAAGTTAATTTTGGGCATGGGAACTTTTGCTTCTATTAAAAATTAGAGCCCGGTGACCTTTCTTCTGTTTCTTCCTTGCTTTGGGCGTATTGACTTCAGTGCTACAAGCTGTCATACACTAGAGGGCACACAATGCCTGCGATTGCTGCAGTGCCAGCCCAAGGAAATGCCTGTCACAAGGGATCTAATCTTAGGATGACCTGTGGATCTTGGACTTGACTTTGCTTTAATCCTGCCTCTCAACCCAGTTGCAAAGGAAACATAAAATTTGAAATGTTATTAATTTTATTTGACTCTGGGGACTGGTCCCGTTGAATTTCCTGGGACTAGCTTGTGTGAGTACATTGAGTGAGATTTAGTTTGGGAATGATTTTATGGATTCCTGTCTTTTTAACTTTGACTAGGTTTTCATTTGATATGAATTGATTGAATAAGGTCTGTAGCGTTCCCCATGTATTCTTGCCCAGTGCAATAATGCCTATTTGATCATAAAGAAGAGAAAGGGCATTATATGATCATGACACATTACAGTTTCCATGCTGAGTCTTCATAGGTTATGTAGTAAGCTATTTTAAATTTTATTTTAGCATCAGTTTTTGCCAAGATTCTGCATTTCTTTAACTTATCTGTTTTTAAGAAAAATGCAATAAGCTTTATAATCTTTGGGATAATTGCCATGTGGTGTGCACCTTAATTTGAGAATCCCATGTCATTCTGTATGTAGTTGGAAATGCACGTGGGGGGTGGAACAGAAGAGACAGGTGGTAACGTGATTTTCATTATTTTTATAGAAATGTAGGCAAAGCAGGCCTGGTGTGTATACCGCAGATGGAAATAGTGTTATTAAACCAGGCTCTTATCTTACTTTTATTTTTCTGTTAATTTTATGGAAGCCAGTAAAGTGTAAGCTCTGCAAATTTTCTTTTTTATGCTGGTTGAATATGTGAAAATTGTGTTCTTGCTTTTCAAAGCCAGCAGGTCTAGCTACAATAAAGTACAGCTTTGCCTGAACGTTCTGGCATCACGCTGCAGATACAGCAATCCTTGCAGGTACAGCAAATCCTCTGCCAGATCTGGCTATTCCAGGCTTGAATCTTTCCCAGTTAAAGGCTGCTAGTGATGCACAATATGTGACATGGATGAATTTCTGTCAAGAGTAAACTGAGGCCTCTCGATGCTCTGTCAGACAGAACAAACCCCCCAAAAAGAGAGAGAAACATAAGCCAGGATACCACTCCTGCTTTCCCATGGGAGAATCTTTTTTCCCAGCTAGTACGTTGTATTCTGTGTTTGCATTTGACATTGTATGGTCTCTTAACTTAAAAAGAGGAAAGCAACTAAAGAAGTATCCATATATATCACAATAAATAATACACTCATACCTCAGCAGGAGGTTATCTGCTCCATTCTTGCTTTTGCTGATATGAAATCCTGAAGTGCAAGAAAACATTTTGGGAGTATCATGAAATATAAGACCATGAGGCACTGAGCTGGATCTTGTTTTGCTGACTTTAAATGCACTGAATGCCAGTTAAAGCAAAATTTGGCCCAGTGTAGTTTTGCCACTGGCTACATACCTCACAAGTTTTGGGTGGATTTTTCTTCCCCTTTTTCTCCAACCCTCCCAGCATTTTGCCTTCTGGCCTGTACAGCTGTGCTGCTGGTATTCTTTCTATTTCTGGAAATGACCCATGCGGTTAGGTCAGTTTGTTTTAGCCTTACCCCTTGTTGCTGAAGTAGAATAGCACATTTCCCCTAACTGCACGAAAGCCAGGGTAGACAATCTTGATAAATATGATTAATGGGCCTCTTTGCTTTGCTCTGCAGCTAAAGGCTTCCTGAGGTTCCGTGTCAGCTGGGCTACAGCTCCCCAAACTAACTCTTACATAGAAAGTATGCCTCAGCTCCAATTATGTTGTTAAAGATATTTTTATTCACAGCTTTTGCTGTAGGAAAGTCTTTGCAATTGAAATATAGTAAAAAGAGTCTGAAGAGGTAGATTGGCTGGAAAAGCAATTCATAAATATGGGTGGGTTTGCATTTTTTTCTCCCTGGCTTGTTACCTAGGAGTTTGTAGGTTATGTTTCCTGTGACTGAAGTTAAGTCTGGGGTTAGTGGGGTGCCCTGGTCGGCACGATAGTGACTGTGACAGGAGATA
Source organism: Vanellus vanellus (assembly GCF_965231255.1). Classification (NCBI taxonomy): domain Eukaryota; kingdom Metazoa; phylum Chordata; class Aves; order Charadriiformes; family Charadriidae; genus Vanellus; species Vanellus vanellus. The sequence continues at coordinate 3,425,618 of NC_138914.1, forward strand.
GTAACAGGTGATGGTAGCTTTGAGTCCATTATAACTTGTCAGTACATGGAATATATATGTAGGTTACTGTTGTTTATTTCCAGTAATGTGACTTAAATATGGTATTCATAGAACTTGACAACACGAAAGATATTTTCTGTCACTTTAGTCAGAAAGAAAAACAAGTGAAGTATTACATTATCTTGATGAAAGATGCTACTTAGAGACTCCAGAAATTATGTGACTGCTCCTTCAGAAATAGTATTAAAGGATATGGGGGGGCGGGGGGGGAAATTCCCACATTGATGTGAGTGATAATAAAATAAAATGTGTGATTGGCATCAAGGAACATTCAGCTTGCACCTCTGTGTTAATTAGCAAACACTCACATTTGTGAGGGTACTCTGCAAATTGTCCTTAAAATGTAGAGGCCAGACTTCTGCCCTGTGTGAGAATAGCTGGCTGCAGCACAGGCTGAATCAATCCTGCCTTTCTCGGTGACTGCTATGCAATTGTAATTGCAGGAGCACATCAGCATTCTCAACAATTGAGTACAAGTCTTAATAGCAAATAATCCTCTTGAAGTTGTTCCCCCTTCCACTGCAATCAAAGGAGAGCTTTGTTAAGGCATTAACTAACAAATTAGCTGCTAAATACTGGTAATAACCTATTTACCATAGATTGCTTTTTAATTATAGCTTAAGCTGTGTGATTCTTGAAATCACTTCTTTGGCAAACTAACGTTTGTGGTCATTTCCAACCACTGTAACTAATTGGCAAAAAAAGTAATTTTTAAAGTCTTTACTGATATCGGAACACACTTTGCTTATATATTCCTGCCTGCAGAAATACTTTCTCAGTGTTTATTTTCACTGTTATTAGTATTTTAATTTAAACGTACTAGGCTGTGCTGTGAAATTGTTGTTTTAGTTTTACTTCCATTTAAAATATATGCCCTCGTTATATTTTTAGATAGTATAGATATTTTTCCACTTAACCGTTACAAGAAACTTTTCCTATGTGGGAGGAGGAATTAGCCATTTTGTTTTTATATGTGTTGGTTAATGCAAACTATTTATTTTGCTAATCTGTGTCACAGCAGCAATTTGGAAAACTAAATGATGCTTTATTTTTGGAGAGAGGGGGTATTTTTTATAAATTCATTGCTTTTCCTCCCCAGATTTCAATAAAGGCTGCACGTCTTCCAATATATCATTCTGCTTCCCTTCAAACCCGACTTTTTTATAAGGAAGCACAGCTATCGAAATTGGCAAGCGTTAAGCTTGATAATTAGTTCAATATAGTGACCAATTCCGTGAATTACGAGTTCAAAGCAACATATGGACATGGATGAAATCAGATTTTGGCATTTCTAACTTAGATTGTTTCAGGACACTGCTGGAGCTTCTTTGATCTGTAAATAACAACTGCAGTTCAGTGCCTTACTTAAAATACATCAAAAGCGTTCACGACTTCTGCTCTTACATATACACCTCACTTCTAGTTTACAGTTTTGCATCGGATTAATAAGGCTATTCATGTGTTGAGATTTCATGGAGAAAGCTACAAAAGACAGCTCTTTTCATATTTCATGTTTTAAGAGAAGCAGCAAACATTTCTCTGTCTTAAGGACAATGTGCACCCCACACTACATCAGCAGATGCTTTATGAAGTCAAAAGCAACCATCTCCTGCATTGCAGATCCTTTACAACCTGATGGCAATGGGTGTCTTCCTTTGCTCTTCCAGCAGTATAAAACAGGTGAACCAAAGGTTTATTTTCACTGCACCATGCAGTAACGTACTGCAGTAACTCCTTGCCCTGCTGCGGCTTGCCCATAGCAGCCTTTTTCCTCTTTCTGACCTTTGCTGTTGTTTGATATGTGATGTGCCATGTAGCAGACAGTAGCCGGAGATAACCAGACAGGCTCTATTTGTTACTCCTTAAAGACATACACAGGTGCTGACTTAGTTCAATAAGCAGCGTTGCCTTTCAATAGTTCGTTAAATGCACTACCTCTGGGCTTATCAGTTAATTATGAAAGGGCTGTATGATTTCTTGGTAGCAAAGGAATGTGGGGAATTATGGCTTCTTGGTGTTTTACCATCAGCTTTCCAGCTGGGTAACTCTATTGCTTCTAATTTAACTCCCAGTGTTTTGCTTAGAAAAGTTCAGCATTCAGCTCAGCGGTAGTGCAATGGGGTATTTTTCTAATGTGTGATTAGTGTAATTACCTGAATTCTACACAAATGCTAAAGAGTTGTTTTCATAGTGCTTTGGGGTCTACCGAGATAAAGTTCTTATCCTATACAACCCCTAATATACAACTTTGTTGTATGTTGTTGAAAATTCACTGCAACCTTCTGTCCCCTCAAAAAAACCCATAAGCTTGAAACTTAGCTGAAAGACAAGCTTCTTTTCTAAGCACTCCTGTCCCTTTTCTGTTTATAGACCCTTGAGAAGATGTCAGATGCGTCACACTTGGAGCAGTTATTTCTGTGGGAGGGAGATGAGAAAACCCGAGCAGGCAAGTTAGACTTTGCCTGATGGGATCCGACCCGTGTTCTCTCCAGTCCAGTATCTTGTTGCTCCTTGGGGCCAGATGTGACATCCTCAGGGAAGGCAGGAGGTAGGGAAGGTGCCCTGCTGTGTTGCAGGCTCACAGCTGGCAGCTGTTAAAAGGCAAGCGTTCAACCTCCCTTCAGTGAGTCCTTGTTCCTACCAGCACCCCCAACAAAAATGACTGTAGAAGAAGGTACTACAAATCCCAGACTTTTACATTAACCCTTTTAAATGGATGCAGCTGGCTCAGAGATTTCTTACACCAATGATTGATAATTTTTGGGGGGTGCTTATGTTTATTATCTGGGAAAACAAATGATCCTTCCTACTTATTCCCCATTTATCTTTCCCTTCAAAACACCCCTGTTTATTACTGTATCCTGCCTTGCAAAACATCATCTTACACAGATAATCTTTGTGGGACAAATCATACTGCCATCAGTGTTTTCTTGCTGACTTATGGTGGGCCGACAAGTTGGGGCACAACCCAAGCCCATGTGTCTCCCAGACCTGTGTGGCAGAGGCTTCTCCAGGGGGACAGCATGGTGGTCCCTCACCTCTGTTGCAAAGTCTTTTGAACATTGCAGTTTGTTGTCTGAAAAGTAATAACTGGAAGAACAGCTAACAAAGCTATGGGCAGAAGAAGAGAAATTCTCACCTTGAGAGTTTTTGGCGGCTTTGGGACAACTTCATCCCACACCTGCTGTGCTTGACAGAGGATTTCACTTCCATGTTGGGCAGGGGGGAAAGCTCTACACATCCAAAGAACCCTGAGGTATGTAGATGAGGCGTGATATGAGAGAAAGTGTTGATGTCAAAATTCAGCTGGAGCTGTCGCGAAAAAGAAAGCAACAGCAGAGGACAAGGAACACCTGAGGAGTGGCAACAGCAAGAACATTGAGGTGCAGTGAAAGGAATTGGTGCTCTTAGTGTTGTGTAAGGTCTTGTGTTTAATTCCAGACTTGGTCAAAACCTGACAATGGGAGGAAGAATTTTCAACAGACATTTTTCTTTCTTATCTCCCTTAATTTCCCTTTGGGAGCAATGTAATCGCTCATGGACCCTTTAGGGTTCTTGTCACCTGCTCTGGCTGGCTGTAAGGCCTTGTGTTTTGCAAAGGGAACACCCAGCAGAAAGGAAATGGGGAGCGCGTGTAATTATCAACATGAGAGATGTTTGTGGATGCTTTCAGTGTGGTGTTTTTATCTTGCTAGTTCTAAAGGCCTTTGGTTTCTGTAATGCTTTCGAAAATGAAGAGAGAACACCACTGCAGGGACCATCTGTCTTTGTGTTTTTAATTCTTTCAGAAGTTTTGATAGACTGCATTTTCTAAGAGAAAATATTTAGTGACATTTTGCTCATTAGCTTGAGTTTGTATCATTGTGCTACTTAATTTTTATTTTCCTCAGCTTGTTGTTTAAGCTGAAGATGCTGGCTTGATCAGTTTTGGAAGAGATGGGCTCACTAGGCTTGGAATTGGCTAAGAGGGTATGATGAAGAGCAAAAGGACAATGAGGGCTGCTCCGAGAAGGTAAAAGGGGTGCCTCTGTGAGGGCTTTTGGATTGAATCTCAGCAGGATTTGTTTTGTAAATTAACATCTGAAGCTTCTGGGATTTGGTAGAATTAGATTCCTCTTTTGATTGTCTCTAGTATCAAGACTGTATCCCACAAGATTATATTTTATGTATTTTTTAGGTTTTTTCCCCCCATTTTTTTACCCTTTCTGGTGCTTTGAAATATATGTGTGTTTTTTATGAGTGATAACACTTAATCTTAAAGTAATGATGAGGAATTAAGTTTTAGATTCACAGCTCTTTCACCAATGCTCTCTATTGTCTTTTCACTTTGGTTGTAAGCCTAGATATGCGTTGAATCTGTTCTTGTTGAATTTTAGATAGTTGAGTGGTGCTTACCCTGAATATTTAATGGTACTAACCGTTATTTTCAGAACATGTAGTTTCTGAAAGAATGCAATTAGAAACGAAGCCCAGGAATTACTGTGTCAGGTCAGGCACTTTTGGTCTCAACTGTCATTGACTGGAAGAAGAAAAAAGCTCACGGTGCCTCTACAAATCACTGAAGCATTCCCTTCCCTGATGTTATGATACATGTCATACGCTCTGTTGAGAGACGATATGAAAGTGCCTGATGGATAAATGTTCTCTGGATAAACTTGGATGTTACGGTGTCTTTTCACTGTGCCTTTTACGATCCACATCTCTCAGACTTGATGTGAATATGTAAAACATGAGCTGCTTTTAGAAAACAGAAGTGTATACATCTAACGACCATGGAGAAAATGTCCGAGAAGTGAACTAGGTGCTATGGTGAAGTTTCAAACACCAGCCAACAAAAGAGCCCTGATGTATTTGTTTTCATTCCTGTTCTTTTTGGAGCCTATCTCATGATCGGTGATGCTTGATTCAGAATTTTAGGAGGGTGTTTGAAGAAGGCAGTGTAGTTGCGTTATATAAGAGGCTGGTGAACTGCCATGGCCTCCGTGCATGGTGACTGAGAGCAAACTCACCTTGCCTAGATGTTCCAGGTGCCTGTGAAAGAAAATAGACAAAGGAAAACAACAACAATTTGCATAAGGAAGAAATAGTTAAAAATAAATGTTTGGGTAGAGAATTCTGTGCAAGATCCTACAGGGCTGTGGGCTTTTCAGAGTGGTGAAAGGCAAGATGCAAAAGATCTTTAGTCCTTTGTTTTACTCAAATATCTGAGTCCATATGTTGCACAGATCCATGGGTCAGGTGAACATAAATTGTGCTGTTGGAATTTATCCGGCCAGTAACTTAACCTCTGACTCACCCCGGCAATGGTACAGCATTACAAATGTGGTCTTCAAGGAAGGATGAACAAATTTCTTAAGCCATTGGGCACAAACAAAACCTTCAAAATCAGTCAAGAATACCTCCTTGTTCCACTGCTCTGTCACCCCTCATTCCCTGGGATGTATTTATTGCGGCTAGCGCTAAGAAAATTCAATCTGCCCATTTGTGTTCTGTGCTCGGGGTGACTAAAAGTACCTTCCCTCGTTTTGTCCAGCTCGTGTTTAGTTCTGTGTCCTTTTAAACATTTCCAGACTGCCAAGTGTGTTGACTGTCAGGTAAGCAAATGTATATCTGTGGTTTGACAAACTAACCTCTTTTGTTAATTGCCTTCAACAGAAGGGAACATAAAGAAGGAAACGCAAAAGCATGGGTTTTCTTGACAGTTTAGGAATGAAATAATTCAAGCCACAGGAATCTTGTGTATTACTGAAGGACCTAAAAAGAATCAGAATATCTCAAGTTGGAAGAGACCCAGAAGGATCACTGAGTCCAACTCCGTGCTCCTCACAGGAATACCTGGAACTTATTCATATGACTGAGAACATTGTCTGGATGCTCCTTGCACTATGACAGGCTGGGTGCTGTGACCACTTCCCTGGGGTCCCTGTTCCAGTGTCCTCTCACCTGTGATTTCGTGCTCTTCCAAAAAACACCAGACATGTGGCGCTCCCACTAACAGTGGGGAAGGAGGTTAGTACTTCCAGAAACAAATAAGGCTGCTTAAGTGCTCAAATCTGGTTTAGCTCTTTAACTATTAAGTATATGAGTTGGAAGTATCTCTTGTGTGCGTACGAGAACTATTCCCGTTGCTAAATTTCCATTCTCTGGAATTTCCCCCCATTTTTAATTAAAAAAGGGAACAGAGCTGGGTAATATTGGTGGGGAAAAAAAAACAGCTCAAGGATCCAAGATGAATTTTGTGCTAAGTAGGTGGCTCGAAGATCCTGCCTGGGTTATGGGACAGACTGAAACATGGGACCACTTGCTGAAGTTAATATTTGATGGGATGGCCTTGAACAACTTAAAGTATTTATTTTCCCAGGGCCTGTGAATTGCCAACACAGGGAGTGCTCTTGCTGTAACAAATTACTGTGTATTTAAAGACAATTTCTTATTTCTCAGGACAAATGTGACCTTGATTAAATTGTTTCTATTTTTAATCAACTTTAAGGTCCCTGGAACTTCTAAAGTTCTTAGCAGCTGTTCCTCAGATGTCTGCTGGCCTGTTGGCCTCACAGATTTCCCCATCTCCTTAGGAGGACTAAGGACTCTGAACATGTCCAAAACAGCCAGAGATAACGTTTTGTGGCCAAGAAAGACTAAGTGGTGGCCTGAGTTTGGGAAAGGGCTCTGAGAATAGTCTGCAGAGCTTCCCCACAGAGACTAGATGTTGGAGAACCCTGTTGAAGAGCACTTCAGCTTTAGTAGTTGTACACTGATCCCCAAACACTGGATCTTTTCTGCTGCCAGTCTTTTTGTGCATTATGTTTTCTTTGAGAGCAGAATATAGGCAGAATCTCTTAGGCTTTTGCTTTGCTCTTTAATCCAGCACCACAAACCAGAAATCCCTGGGATTTAAGCAGCTTCACCATTTATTTACACAGGTCTGCAATGGCTTTTTGTTTTCTTTGTTGTTTCATCTGTGGTTTCCTCCCCTCCCTGTGTTTTGAATGGTTCTGTTTTCTGTAGGGAATCCTGAAAGGCTGTTTAGCAGCATGCATACCGCCTTCCCTGTACGTTCACCTAGTCATCTCCGCACGTGGTGCGACACATGTCCAGCATACTATTCTCAAGCCCGTAGTCCCTTTACGAAGAAGTTCTATAAACAGCAAAACCACACTTTTATGGACCTGGAGTCCACAGTCCCCCTGCTTTCCCTATCACACTGATTCCAGCTCTGCTTTCGCAGCCCCCAGGCTCCTGCCCACAGCCCAGAGCTGTTGGTTGAGCAGGTGACAACAGATGCTGGGGCGCTTCCCCAGGCATCCGTGTGCTGGTTGCCTGTGCGTACCCACTGATTGTCTGGCTAGCAACCACACAGGTAACTATTGAGCTCCTGCAGCCTTTCCTGCAAAGTGGGGTTGCCAAATTGAGTCTCTCGACTCCGTCAAGATGCTTACAGATGTGTTTGAGATGTTTGATGTTCACAGAAGCTTTAGGAGCTTTGTGCCTACCTCTGTCTTATTTGCCTAAACTCCCATGGTGAGTTCAAAAGCTAAGGAGAGGGAAAATGAGGGCAATTTCATGCACCGCTTCAATAGCAAACCAGTCTAAAAATGTACCTCTATACACTCAGAGACAAGATGTCTGTAAATATCTTGTTGAATCACTCGTTTTGCATTACTTATTGGTACAGCAGTGAAATATTTTTTTGGAGCCAGATATAAGCATATGGTGGAGATGGAAACTTTAGTACTGATGAAGTATTATTATCCAAGTGATTAACTAAAATTTTACCATCCAGACATCGTGTAGTTGGAGCTGGTTTGGAAGGCAAAACCCAACAACGCCTGTAAAGTTTGGATCAGGACTGTGTTATGGTATTAATAGTTGGCAAAGGCACTGAGTTTTACTGTACTAACCAAATATTATCATTTATCGTGTCTCAGGTACTCATTGAAAATACATGGGCTACAGTCCAAATACCTGTGGAGATTAACAAGTTGACGGTTTAGATCGGGGCGCTCCTGAAACCACTCAAGTATTAAAAATGAGGAAGACTTCTTGGTACAAAATGTCCTCAAACTTCATCAGTGCGGATGTCCTTTCAGTAGTTGTTATGGATAGTCTACGAGTAACCAAACCATGACGCAGGTCTGAGGTACTGCTCTCTGTTTCCTGGTAGATATGAGACCATTTAATTGAAGATTTAGTTATGGAATTTTCTCTCTATGAGCAGAATTCCATAGTTTATTATAGTGAAATTCCTGAAATAGCAAAAAAAAAAAAAAGTGCCTATAAGGGAGGATGAGGCAGCTTAAAGCCAAGATAATAGAATTGCATGGTGTTGTGTGTGCATTGGGTTGTAATGGCCCTTACCCATCATGAATCAGACTTGCAAATGCTGTTTGTTTGCAGAGGTGGAGTTTTGCCGTTGTTGGTTTATTTTCAATTAATTGTATCCATACCAGATAACTGCTACAGGTATTTGAATGGGCTTAGAAATTATTTTCCTTTGAGGTGTGTAGTACTTTGCTTCTTTTAAGGCTTAGCACTGGTAGTCAGGTTTTGTGTAAATCTATCAATGTTATTTCTACCCTTGGTGATCTTATTTCTGACTATTAGCACTACTATTTAATACTGTCAGAGGTGTTTCCGTAATTAAATTTACAGTGCAGCTTAATAACAGTTCAGAGAGCATAAAGCTCCCAATGTGTTTTAGTTCTATTTGAAAATGGATACCCAGGCTACAGTTTGGATCAGAGACAGTAAAATTGGATAGCGTTTTGTGACCCTAAAGCTTTTCTGTTCAGTCACATCTTAACATTCCACATTGCTAGAATGGAAAAGATTTTGGTACAAGTGTGTTTTGAAGTAATTTAGTACAGTAAAGAAAAATCACAATAAAGTAGAACTGTTGGCATTTCTGTGTATTAAGAGCTGTTCTGCTCTCCAAGCTCCTCTTAATTTAAGTGTGAACTGCCTGAATGAGATATTTGCAGGGTCAGGCTGCTTCCAGGCATCTAGGTGGAAGATATTCTGGTTTCTTTACTTGATGAAGCATGTTGAATTAACAGGAAATTACTAGTACCTTGTCTTTCTCCTTCTTGTACTTTTCCATGAGAGTAAAAGAAGTTTGTTGCCTAACAGAGAAATTATCAAATCATCCTTTGACAGTAAAGAAATGACAACATTAGAAAATCCTGTTTACCAAAAGTATTTTGCACGTTTTGGAAAGTGAAGTATTGTGAATATGGACACAGTACAGATGAATAAGCTTGAATAAGCTTTCTGATCAAGGATACAGTGTACCTTTGGACGTAAGAATGCAGAGTTGAGCATTGCTCCCTTTTTAGTGTGAGCTTTACTCCCATATATCCTTTAATGCCTGTGCTTTCACTGACAAAAAACTTTTGCTTACCAGTGCCTATAAAGAGCAGATGGTATCTTCTGAACGTGTTTTAATATGAGAAGGTATTGAGTATAGATTGAGACTGTGCATATTTTAAATCAACTGTGTCTGTAAACTCCATTTCAGTGTTACCTGTGCTTTGAAGAACTTACGATATTTAATATGTCTACAGACATCCCGTAAATTCTTATTCATCCCACCTGCCTCCTTGTGCTAAGTTCCTGCTGTTACAAGTAGAGCTTTGATGAATATTTAGATTGCACTATAAAGTTCTTTCCTTCAAAGACATGGATTTTCCTCGTGGAAAAAGCTTTATTTCTGTTCAGAAACACACAGGAGAAAAGGATTGACTTATGTCCGCAGTTCACCAGTGTTGCAAGTGGGGTGGGAATGAATAGTTCTTCATAGAGCAGCGAATACAGTTTCCTAATACCCTAAAAGCTCGGTTGAAAAACCAAGTTGAGTATATACTTAGGATTTTTGGTACTAAAGTGATCTCTTTCCCTGGTTCGGAAATTATTGCAATAATCATCATCTTGATGGATATTGTTCTGTGTTTATTACATGCTTGTTAATCTTGTGACTTTCCCTCTCCCCTCTCTTCCACCTTTCCAGCCATCCATCAGAAGTATCAGAAGTCTTGGTCATAGGAACCTGGCTGGGCTTACTTTGTTTTCCCTCTTCAGGAATCAGCTATTTAGTATGAGATGGAGTTTTACATATGCAGCTGTCTGAAATTACAGCTTCCTTTTCTGAAATGGGATGTTTACTGCCTCATTAATACCAGTTAGAAGTTCCACATTATAGCATTACATTAATAGGAGCAAGGTGGAAACATTAGTGGAAGGCTGAGATCTGAGATTTTCATTAGTGCTTTTACTCTCCTTGTAAAGCTACAGGTAATCATAGAATCATTTAGGTTGGAAAGGACCTTTAAGGTCATCGAGTCCGACCGTTAACCTAACACTGCCAAGTCCACTACTAAACCGTGTCCCTAAGGGCCGCATCTACACATCTTTTAAATACCTCCAGGGATGGTGACTCCACCACTTCCTTGGGCAGCCTGTTCCAATGCTTGACGACCCTTTCCAGTGTTCTTGTGAGAAATGTGTGCCCCATATCTGGCCGGATGGCTTATAGACCTTTAGATTTATTATTGATCATCTTCCTTGTCTGTCTTCACAAATGATGCTTTGTGAAGCTTTCTAGTAGCTAGCCGTTTGATCAGAGTTGACTTTGAGAGGTTTCCCCTAGAACTTCCTGGAAAACCTCGTCATTTAATGGTTTAATTTTACCTTGAAGCATTTGGGTTCCATGGAAAATCTCTTGTATGTGTGTACATACACCCCTGCAAGAGGAAAATTGAGATCTTGCAGCTACTGGAAATATTTGTGTTACAATGTCATGATCTGACCTTTTACAGTCCTGATAGAGGGCTCAACAAAAAAAAAAAATGGATCATGTACATGCTGCTTTAGGCTTCAAAGCAAAATTGGAGATCTCCAGACATAATATGAATGTCCCTTTTGTTGCTGGAGAGTAAGATCTATAGGTGAGGTGTATTCTTATAGAAAATGGGCATCTGGAAGTTTTTCCCTTCAGGGAATTTATGCTTCTGAATGCAACAGTAATCATTAATGGAAAGAGGTTGTGTTCTCAGGTGGACTTCGTGTCTGTTATCATTGTTCATCTGAGCTGGCACGTTATGTTTGGGTCCTTCAGCCACTGCTGTAATATGAATAACCCATACAAATCAGATCAAAAGCTAAGCCTTACTGTTTTACTGACTGTCCTCACAGCAAAAGGTCATCTTTGAGCTGATGACCTTATAGTCCAATGGACAAGATGAAGGGCTACCATTTTTTCCAGATGTCAGATCCAGAAAGATTGAGTGCTTTGCCTGAGGTTACGCTCGTAACTTCCTATGCAGTTGAGGAATTCTCCTCATTGCCAGACCAGTTTCAGAAATGAAAGACTATCCTACTGCCTCACTTAAGGGTTTTTGTTGTGAACTAACAGTTGAGCACACACGTGGCATTTTGCAGGGCGCTGAGGGTTGAAACTGTCGCACTGGCTGACTTTGCTAACAATCTACTCAGAAATTCAGTGTATGTATGTGGTGACTTCTCTCCTGTTCACTTTTGAGCCCCAGAATAACATAGTCCTGTAGCTCAAGCTTCTGCATCACAGCAAGCCTCAGACTACACAGGCCTGCACAGACTCTTTAGGGTTATACTTGTTTCCCACAATTTTCTGCGTGTTTGTCTCTAAACGAACCATGAAATGATTCAGTGCCCGCATGTGGTTTTAATAACAAGCGTATGTGGGCAAATGAGAAAATACAGAATGTTCAACTGGAAGTTTCCAGCTTACGATACGGGTTAAAATCGAAGTAGGTTTGTAGTACAGTGTTTGTCAGAGTTTGTTAATTACTTTTGGGTTATATGACATTTTCGATGAGACTTCTCTCTCTAACCCTGTAACAACTGTTGAGTGGTGGAAGACTCCATACTTAATCAAGGGCAGACTTTGAGCAATAAGTTCCAGTTTGATCTTGACTGTGATGTGATTGTTTTTCTGGGAAGTTTGTGTGTTGTTGTTGGTTTGGGGGTTTTTTGTTTTGCTGCTGCTGTTGTTGTTGGTTGTTGGGGTGTTTTGGTTTGTTTGGGTTTTTTGGTTGGTTTTTTTTTTTTTTTTGAGAGGGGAGAGAGAGAAAGTGCAGCAAGTAGCTTTCTGATCTTGTTTTAGCTGAGAGTTATGTAAATACTTGTTTAATAGAAAGTCACATTAGGCCTAGGCATCCGCATCTTGGAAACTATAACTGCGATAGACACGTTCTGGCTTCAGGTGGTCTTTTCAGAGTCCAGAGCAATCCTCTTCACCACATGTCCTCAGCTTTGCCAAATGCTTCTGAAAACACTGTGTCTTTCATATTATTTTGTTAGAGTAATAAGTACTCAGGACTTCAAAGTCTTGTTTTCTATTCTTTTCTCCCACCTCATACGTGGTCAGCTGTGATGTTCCTTCTTCCATGCATACTGAAGGGAGGCTGTGACATCCCACTAGCCCGAAATCAGAAGAAATTTTTGCTGCCAGATAAGAGAATCTCTCTTAGACTATTCTGACTCTATATTTTCTTTTGCTCCCAAACTTGAAGGGTTAATGTTGGTTTAAACTTAACCAGCTTTTGCTAACAGTCTGGCTTAAGCTTGCTTATGAAATACACAGTGAGAATTGCCTTTGGCAGTCTTTGAGACTGATGTCCTGCGTGAAAGGGAGGAAAAGCTTTGGAAAAGCCACGGGGAGGAAAAATGACAAATAAAGACAAGTACTTGAAAATTTTCTGTGAAGGAGAAAAGAAAAATCTGTTTCTATGCCTGTGATGAGAAGGTGAAGAAGTAATGACTTAAATTGCTCTGGGGAACTATCCGACAAAGCAGCACCTGAGCTGATCATTGGTGCAGTCCATCCATCAGGAGAGGTTAGACAAACACGTTGGGAACTGGCCCTTCCCTTGGTGAACAGCCTTTGGAACTCGCTTTCTCCATAATGCTGTAATTCCCAGGAAGGGCAGGTGTAGGTGTAAGAGAAAGCGAACAAGAAACGCAAAGGAGCAGTGCTTTGGGTATTGTGTAGAATACGAGACTTCAGTAAAACAGTTGGATAAAGCCTATAAAGCTTGTTAAACTTTGTGTTTCTCCACTTATGTTACTGGAAGAGCTGTTTTTCTGTGGAGATTTTTTCAGTATCTAAATGATGTGTCAAGGCGACCGTGTTGTGTAGAGGTACCTGAACTTGGTGCATAGGTGTGTATATAATCTGTTCTGGGCTGCGTTGGTTTCTTCTCACTGTGATCTTTAGGCACCAAACTTGGTTGCAAAGGGGAGATACATGGCACATGTATAGATGTTTTTGCTGCACTGTAGAGAGCATGTCTTCGGGAATCTCCGGTCAGCGTAGAGGTCTGAAATGACAACAGGGAAAACATGGTAAAATTTGCTATAAATCCTGACGCCTTTGTAAATGACATATAAAACTTGCAAAAAGTATTTTTGGCCCAGAAATTTGAAACCAGTTGTATTTCATCCAGGCATATAAGCTTGAGAAGGCCAAGTGGTTTGTGTTTGGGAGTGCAGAAGACCTCAGGAGTACACTGAGGTTGAGGGAAGAGCAGTTCCCCACGGCCGCTCTTGCGTTCTGCCTCGCTGTGGGAGTGGACCCAACCCCAGGCAGTTTATGGGACTCCTGACAAAGCAAGGGCTATAGCAGTGAGGCAAAGAATTGTGTGTTCTAGAGGGGAAATGCACTTCTCTGAAGCACAAACATCCCAAGGTGCTGTAGATGATAACACCTGTATGGAGTTATTTTATCTCTGGGCTCATCGGGCTTTAGGAGCAGAGCCATATCTTAAAGGAGCTGTCACAGCAATCCTTGTTTGCCTCCAAGGTGTCTCCTGAAGTGCTCCTGCAGGTAATTAATCACCTAATAAAATACACTCTTTGACAGTAGGTGGAATTTGGAAATTAATTTGCACCCCTTAAATGAGGCTTCTAAAACTATAATTATCATGAAAGGAAGAAACGAGCTGTGTCAGGTGTATAAGTGATTTATTTATCAAGAATAAACTGTCACCAAAGTGGCACTTAAGCTTGCAGCGTCTGTGCTGTGTTTGTTTTAAGTGAATTAAGCAATGACATTTGCCTTCCCTCCTATATTTGCAGGTCCTGGGGCAAATCTTCAGTTGTTTGTAAAGTGTTTGGTACAAAAATGACCTGCAACAAAATTATCGCTGCCTTTTCTACATACTCTTTCTCTAATGTGTGATCACTTCTTGCCACCACATCACTCCCTGCTCAGTACCTTATCCCAGAAGAGCCTCTGGCATCCCCAGAGGACACCACAGACCTTCTGCAGCCCAGTTGGCCATTTGGATTTCTCATTATCTCTCCAAATGCTGGATTTTGTGAACTGGACATTGGTAGCATCAGGAAATGGAAAGGGGAGGAAGTTGTAACTAGTTGGCTGGACTGCATATGTTATAAGTTATCTGGAACAAGAGAAAATCCAAGACAACCAACAGATTCTCTCTTTTTTTTTTTTTTTTTTTTAATGATACAGGTTTTAAGATATTCAAGAGATCTATTGCCCTTTTGAGAGGGCATTTAATTTTTTTTTTTTTTAATTCAGAGAAAAGTGGGAAAAGCAACATTTTAAAAGTGAATTATTTGCAGAAATATTTATCTTCAAAACCAAGCAAGTACTCTGCTAAAAACGATGATACCAGTGTCTGACCTGTGCAGGAGAGCATCTGAAAACTTATTGCAGCTGTGTGGGTAAAGGGGACATGGGCTTCACTGCAGCCTTTGCTGTGAGATTGCCACTAACAACTGTTCTAGTTGCTACTTCTGAAATATATTTGTTGCTGACAGTGTAATTTGCTGGCTTCAAAGTGCGTGTGGTGTGCCGATACAGTATATGTAGTTTGTGTGACATGGAAGAAAATTGTCTCGTTATTACATATTAATCTTGCATTATTGGTGCATTAATTTCCGAGAAAGCCCAAGAGGATTTCTATTCATTTGTGTCAGAGTGACTTCTGTAATGCATAGCTTCTGGGAAGGGCCGTGCCTGATTATTTCCCAATACTTGTTTGCTTGAAGTTAAGTTGACTTGAAAAAGGGATGTGGGTGCTCAGCACCTCTGGCTTCATTCAAAAGTGTTTTGCATACAGGGAGAAGATTTCTTGAGTTGAAGCCCCTTGAGGAAGAACTGGAGTAAGAGGGAAATCATTTACGGTGCCCTTTTTATTTACATTTCAGTAATGTTGTCTTCTACACCAGAAGTAATTTTCGCCGGAATGCATCACAAACACAAGCAAAATAGACTGCCATTCAAAAAAACCCCATGTGATGCTATTAGATTGGAAATGCCATATTTTTGTTATGGGAACTGACAGATTGCAAACAACTCGTGTGAGCAAAAAATACTTGTGATTCTACTTTTGTGATTCTACTTTTCACTTAGGAGTGTATGTTGGAATGATGCTGTGCAAAATCCTTTCAATATAAACTAATACCTTTCTTCTCCCTCCTTCTCTAAAGTTTTACCACAAAGTATTTTTACTGGATCGCAGAATTTTTTGGAAGTGTACTGGAAATATTTTTCATGAAAACTGAGTGGCAAAAATTAAACGCTCTGGAATGCAGCTGAAGGGGCAGTCCAACTACCCTGAGCATGTCCTGGTTTGCTTGAAATATGGTTGCCCTTTACAGGCACTCAATTCATCTTGAGGCCAATTTTAACAGTGCACAGTGCAGAAATGACTAACTGTTATGACATGCCCTGAACCAGTTCCAGTTCAGCTTGTGTAAATTCTACATGTGGGGTGCTTTTGGAGCTGACAGGTGGAATTTTATTGTGATTGTATTTAACCATTCCACCACAGTAAAGGCTTTTGTCATTTATCTTACTGAGTTGCTACGTGTAGCAAAGCAAAGGCACAAGTTCTTCACTTTTTTTTTTTTTTTTTTTTTTCTTTTTTCCTATCAGCACATCTTGTAAAGTCTGTTGCTCAGGGTCTGGAAACGTGGATAGGACCTTTCCAGCATTCAGCTCTGCTTTCCAAACGGGTACTTACCAGCAGGTCTGTGGGTACAGGCCATCATGTTGGGGTCTTTTTCTGGGGTGGCCGCGGCTGGGCGCACTGTGGTGGCGGCGGAGGAAATAGCTCATCCTCAGTTTAAGCCTGAGAGCAAAGTCAGACTTAGGCCATGCTCAGAGATCATCTTCTGGCCGCACAGCCAGCTGAAGAGGTTGTGACCCCCTGTTGCCACTTTCCATCTTTAACCTGGTTTATTTGGCAAGCAATGGGGATGGAGCAGTTATGTGAGGAGCCAGACCAGTGCTTGGGAGGGACTGGGACAGTGACATCTGGTGAAGGTTGTGATAAGCGCTTAGGAGCAGCATGAAAGTGGTAACCAACCCTTCTATCCCCACGGCTGCAGCTGGAAGGGGAGCGCAAGCAGACAGTAGAGGTAGAACTCATTCTGTCTCAGATTCTCTTTCTTAGTCTACTAGAAATTTCCCTCCAGTGTTAAAGGCTGTTTTCATGATGTCTATCAGCATTTCAGCGTGAATTTGGGAACCTCCTTTCCACCCCAGATTAGTGCTAGGTCTAAGACACTGCTAATATTCACTGCAGGACTTCCAAATGAATTCAGGTCACTTACTGGCATCATGCTCAGCTTTTAAAATTGTACGTGTGAATGCAGAATCAGCACACTATTCTACAGGTTTCTTAACTCTTTCTTTGATTCCAAAGACCACTGCCAGCATTTGGTGGTACTATTTAAAGAAAGGTGTTAATGGTATTCTATCTTTTGATTGAAAGCCACAGTTGATTTTTTGCTCTTGTATGAGTTCCGCATATTTTGGTTGTTTTGTCTGAAGTGGTCTATTAGTACTATTAGTACTTGCATTGAGATAAAAACTGTGTTTTACGTGAAGAAAGTATTCTGGCACCAATTAGAAAATCCCAGGGAAGAGAAATGAAAAATGTAATTACAATTCCCATAATGTTTCAACCTCAAGGCATTTTAATGTACGGTTTGTTAATCTCATTAGAAGAAATCCTGTTTTAAGTCACCTGGATATATTATACGCTGCTAACACCAGACTATTCCTTTGCAGCCCAACACCTTATGGAGATTACACTGGAAAAGGCATTTGTTTTGAGATCAGCTCATTCTTTGTTTTAGGCAGTAGCATTGCTTGCTTTCTTTTTCTGTGTGGTCCTTAACTTGCTTGTAAATTTTTCTTTGCCTGTTGCCTGGTTCTTTTAGTCCAGATACGTGCAGTGCAACATCAGGGACATCATGTCTTTGATCAGGATCAGTGTCCTGCTTCAGATGCTGCCTCACAGTTTTTGTTGAACTAATTTGGACAGATACATCTCAGTCTCAGGGTGAAAGGAGCATCATGCATGCATTAAGGAGTCTGTGAATGGTACCCAGAATAAGGCATCCATATGCTGCAGGAACAGAAGGGGTTCTGGACACCTACGTAAGGACAGGTTTCTCAAGAAGATACTCAAATACTACTACAATGGTAAAATTTCTGGAGATTTCTCATGATTAGGGAATGTCTGGCTACTTCCCCAATCAACATTTTTGTGTTTGATTTTCTTTCCTCTCAAGCAATGGCTGTTAGCATGAAAATTATTTCAGTGCTGATTTTCTGTTTCCCAGCTGGAAAACAATTGGGAAGATTATGGTTCAAATCATGTATATGTAAATCCAATCTACTGCTGTCTGTGACAGACAAAAGCCCATACCAGGCAATGCTACCTTAGCCATTGCACTGTGAGTTTTATGAATCAGCCCATGACAGCAGGGAATTTGCAAATCTGCTGAGTGGCTGTGATGGGCATTTGACATGGCTGCAAAACCAATGAGGAAAAGAAATCATCTCAGTGGAACCTTCTGGATGTGAAATGGCCTTTAAATGAATTAAAGCGGTGAGAGCAGCATTTCCCATCCCTTTCCCTCTTGAGGCCGCGCTGCAGTGGGCGTGCAATTTGGCTTTCTCCTTTTGGTGTCAATGTTTTCCACAGAAGTACATTGCTTAAAGGGACCATCAGTGCAACAGATGCTGTGCTCAGACCTGCTGCGTGAGAGAGGACCATGCTGGAAATGATGGGATCTGATCCCATCGTGGGGCCCTGGCAGTTACATTGACTGCTTGGATTTTTCTGCAGCTAGTTGTGAAGCTAAAACCTCTTGGTGGAGCTCCAATTGAGTTGTTACCTTGGCTTATCCTCCGTTGGGTGTTTGAGGTTAGTTTGAGTTCTTTATTGTGTATCTAAAGTAACCCATAGAAAAGTTTAGACTATTTTCTTTGGCTTTTCTCTTCATTCACCGTGTTCGTTGCAGCACCAAATTAGCAGAAAACTTTGTTTAGGCGTCAGTTCAACAAAACACTTTGGCCCAGCTCCAACTCTGGAAGAGCTTTTAGATTAATGGGAAGTTGGGAGCATAAAGAAGAGTATGGAGTCTAAAAACTTGTTTGGGTCTGGTCTTTAGTGTTTTTAAATTGTAATCTTGTCCCCATTCAGCAACGGTGAAAATTAAGCATGCGCTTAAGTGCTTTGCCAAGCACGGAGGGGGTGATTTATACTGGTAAAGTGGAAACTTAATAGTATCTATTTTGCTGACCGCAGCTATAACCAGGATTTCGTTGAGTCAGAGTTAGCTGCTGTTGTGCTTTGTGGTTCGGTTCCAATCAGGCTCTGAAGACAGCCCAAACCTATAGCTGGGATGTGTGGACAGCCCTGCGGGGTGAACAAGTGGAGAAAATAAGGCTTTGTGTGTGTCTGGGATGTTCCAGTTGTTTAGTTCTCGCCCACCAAAGCACCCTTGTTCCTGCGGATCCTGTTCCTGTGCTCTTGTAGTTTGGCACACTTTCCTCAGGGTAACTGTGAGAAATTATTTTGGTTTAGTTTTATGGCCTAACATTGTTGTTATGATAGAACCTCAAGGCAGACAGAAATGAGGTGGCTGTATAAAGACATGCAAATGAATTCAAAGGCTTATGGTGAAAGCATCTTCTTCATAAATGAATTAAAACAAATCATTGAGAAGGATGGCTTTTATTTCCACAGGCCCTTTACCGGCAGTACCGTTGTGCAAGCAGGGTTAGACTCCTTTAAGGAAGCCTGCAAAGAGGTTCTTGAAAACTCCCTGCTCTCCCCACGCTGGGTTTGCATGTGCAGCCGGCCTCCTCTAAAGTTTTTTCCCAGGTTGCCGACAGGCAGGAAGCTGGGGGATGCCGGCAGCGAGACAGCTTTCCCAGGGGCTCGGTTGCCGCGGACGAGTCTGCGAGTCCACACCTGGGAGGGCAGCGAGTCCCAGGTGGCCCTGCGGTGTCCGACCCGACATGGTACAGCTGCTGCCTTTGGGTGGGGGTGGAAGAAACGCTCCGTCAGGAGCAGAGTAGCTCTCCAGCTGCATAGGCAGGGAGGTCTGCTGGGTCCGGGGGGCTTCCTGTTTAAATAGTTAGAGTCTGCAGAATTGGTTAAACTGTCAGGGAAAAAAAAAAATAGGGTAAAAAACATAATAAAGGAACCGTCCTTCCTGTATCTGTACGTGCATTTTCTAACTGGTCATTTGGGTTTGATCAAACGCTTGTTGTGATTTTTCAATTCTCTTTAATGGGTTTTAGATTAGGTCTTTTGTAATATAGAATCAGATTAAAGTTTGTAGAACTGTAGCTGCACTTCAGGAGAGCTCACGCTGTAATACATAAACGCTAGGAGAGACCTTGTCATAAGCTAGTACGTCCCCGGATGTAACATGGGCGAGTCATTTCACTCAGTGACTTCTGCAAGACCATGTCTTGCGGTTGGGGTAAAGCAATGCAACCATTAGTAAAAAAGGTAGGTGAGGGAGAGAAAATAGCCCAGTCTTATTTCAGGCACACAGTATAATCAGACTGTTCAGTACAGGACTTAAGGACATATTTAACTGCTTCTCTATAAAAAAGTGGGAAATTAGACATGTGTTTTACTGCTTTGCCGAACCAACTCCTATTCAGCAACTGAGATCACACGTGGTGAACTCTTCAAAGGAGTCTGTGAAGATCAGTCCTTTAACTCCACCTGTGGTGATGCCCCAGTTAGGCTGCTCTAGGCGGACCGCTCGCCCTGGCCGGCTGAAGCTTCTCCCGTGTTTCCCCTGAGCATCATTTCATTGGCATCTGTTGGGGTGCTGCCCACGAGACTGCGAGCACCTTGCAGGATAAGGCTATTGCTTCTTCTACCTGTGATGATCTGGCTCTTCCTAAATCACTGAAAATAGCAGTCGCAGAAGGAAGCTTAGCAATGCCCCATTTTGTGAGATACCCACAACGAATGTGTATACACATAAGTGTGTATACATGTGTTTAAGATAAGTAAAATATCTTTACATGAATAGCATTTCCTAAATTGGACATTAATCTGCATTTTTTCTCTCTGCCACATGATGGAGATAATGGTGTAAGATATATAAACAGTGCTGCATGGGTCATGCGCTTCAAAGAAAGAGGTTTCAGATTGGCGGTTTATAGTAGTTGTTCCATTAGTGTTGGTTCTGCACTAGCCTTGACAGAGTAATTTTCTCATAGTATTTGTGGGGTGTTTTGCTTAAAGCAACATTTGGTTACTTGTCTTGTTCTGTTTTTTTTTTGGTTTGGTTTGTTTTTTTTTTTTTTCTGCAAAAGGCAAGTATGCAGGAATATCCTTACCAAATCATCCAGGCTTTCGATGCAGCAAAACATCAAAGTTCATATTTGATAATACATACAAAAAAATTTGCTTAGTTTGCATTGACTTTATTGGGACTTAAGTTGTACTTATATGTACACACTTTGGGGTCAAATACAGCTACCAGTAGGGCTGTTGTGCCCGCTTCTGCAAAAACAGGGAATTTGCAGCAGTTCCTGCTTAAGAAGTTAAATAGAGCACATCCTAGATCCTGATCTCACCATGAGTCTGAGTCTGTGCCTCCTGGGAAGGACACGGTAGGATGCGAATTAGTTGATCCTTCTGTTGTATGCTAGATACCTTGCACCCGCTCTCTCCTCTTTTGTCCATCTTGAGCATGGGTTCTGATCCAAAAGCTGTTGAAGCCACGTGTACAAAATTCCCAGCGACTTTGGTGAACTTTGTGTCAGGCCCATATGCAAAGGCAGAGATGGATTTTCCCATGGAAATTTTTTTAGTGATATTCAGAAATCTCCTAGTAAGAGATGTATTTTATTTCTATGGTGAGAACTGCTGTGTTATAGTTGTAATCATAATAGAGTAACAAGGCATTTGTAACAAAACTGCTATAGGTTAAGACACATCCAGGAAGGGAGAAACGCATGTTTCTTTGCAGTCTGTTAATTTTTTGTGGCTGTTACTCCAAGGACACGAGTTCCTATGCTGATGTCAGTGCAATTACAGCTGCACTGTCGGTCAAGTTTCTTTGATTGAATATTTGCTGGATGAAGCAATACTCACCCCTCTCCATAGATCCACCTGCCTTGCAAATCAAACGTGCTGCGTGTTCTATTCCTTGTACTCTGGTTCTTGTATCTTGTGCAAAATTCTCATTTGAGTTCAACCCTGTGATACTGCAAATCTGTCAGTCCAGTGTCTGCCTACAATTTATTTTTTTTATTAGAGTTTAAAAGTTAGTATTTAGAGGCTCTCCCTTGTCATAAGGCATCTTTGTAATTATACTTACATTTAAAATGTTACGTGTATGTAAAATGTACATTAAAATGCCGTCAAAGTTAGCAAACTGATGTGCTGCCCGGACAGCAGCGCATAATCAAGCGTGTGTGTGTGTGCACCCCATTATTGATGTAATAGGTTCTCCAAATGTTAGAGTTTTTCCTTAGAAGACTTTTTCCAGAAATGCTGCACTCCATGCTCTAGGGTTCTGCTCCTATGGTTTTTTTTTTTTTTTCATGAGAACAAAGATTAGTCCTTCATGGTCCTAAACTCAATGCATGTGCATGACTTAAAGGCATTACCTACCAATAAATAGGAGATTAGCTGCGGCTTGTGTATTTCCTGATCAGTTCAGGTTTTTTCAGATGGCTCGTTGTTATCCCGTTTCCTTTAACGATGGGACACTTTAATGAGTTTGCCATCTGACATACATCTGCTTCCTGTTAAACAATACCTTCATTCTTCTAGAGCTGCTAAACTCATCTTTTATCCTACAAGATTTTTATCTGTGCCTTGAAAACAGCATGTACAAATCAGTCAGCATATTAATTTTCGTGTTAAGGATTTTTTTTGGTATGTTGTTTTTGAGAAGGGATAGCAAAACGGGCATCTCCTTTACTGCTTGTTTGTTGGAGAATGGGAAACATGGATATTATTTGTCTAATTAAGGGCTGGTCAGCCCAGCTCCTGATTGAACTACAATAAGATCGACTTTTGTGGCTTAACGTTACACAGTTTCTGATAGTTATTCTGTCCTCCCAGCAAAGTAAGGGGCTGGTGCAAAAGGGGGGGGGGGGGGGGGGTTGAAGGCTGTTAATATTGTTTCTTTGAGGAAAGAGTCTGCAATAACTGGATGATGGTCTCTCTCACGCGTGTGCAAAGTTAATGCTCTGTGATCATCAGGCTCTCTTAAATCAATCCAGCCTGCATTGAGTTTGTGCATCTGCCTCGGTGCTTCTCTTTTTCCCATGTGTTGGGAACACGCGGTCATGCCGGATCT
The DNA here is from genome assembly GCF_965231255.1 of Vanellus vanellus. Classification (NCBI taxonomy): domain Eukaryota; kingdom Metazoa; phylum Chordata; class Aves; order Charadriiformes; family Charadriidae; genus Vanellus; species Vanellus vanellus. The sequence goes on from NC_138914.1 coordinate 3,448,325, forward strand.
CTGACTGTGTCTTTCCCCTTCGCTGGTCAACATTGCCCCTCCAGAAAAACTTTTTTCTTCCTTTTTTTTTTTTTTTCTTTTTTTAATCATAAAACCTTTTGCTAGTGGAGGGAAACCTGGATAGAATTTTCCTTGTATTTATCTGGATTAGCGTGCGATGCTGTTTAAAAGAAAATCCTGTTGTATGTGAAATTCTGCAACGCAGGCCCAAAGGACATCTGTGAGAATGGCTTGTAACCAAATTAAGCAACCCTGTGGGGCACATAATGTTTTGTCTCGGAAAAGGAATTTACTTCCAAACATTCACATATGCCAGGTGACAAGTGGAAATATTTTGGGTTTAGAGCTGGGGAAAGAGGAAGCAAGGTACAAATATTTATTTGAGGGTTAGTGGGTGCTTGAATCAAAATAATTATTATAGTTCAGGAATTCTGTATTTTTCCTATTTATAGCTTGCACTTTTCTCTCGGCTCACACAGGGTTAATGTTATTTGCTTGAAAATGAGGGAATTGCTGATTACCTCAGGTGGCTGCTGGTGCATCAGCTGAAACCATTGTTGTAATGATACTCTGGGCACTGTTGAGAATGGTGCTTCTGCCTCTGTTAACACCCTTCCTTTACCGCCAGCAGTGCCACAAAGCCCCAAGTTCCACACTGAAGAGCTGTGAAAAGTTGTTTGTTGCAAATGCAGCTTAATAGTTTGACCTGTGATGGCCCAGCTTCCCATGGAGATCCACCTCTCTTTGGCTTCATGCAGCCTTATCGGAAGGCGCTGTGTGTGGACTTCAGGTTTCACTGTGTCTGTTATGGAACAATCCAAGAGAAGATCTTCTCTGGTCATTGCTGTAGCAGTGTTGTCATGCTTGCCTGAAGAGTTTTGTTTCTATTTGCATCAGTGTTTATTAACAAAGCCCTCCATCATTTATTTAACATACAAACTTGCCCATTCTTCCACCACCGTCACACCTTTCATCTCTGAGCTGCAGGGACACAGCTGATGGCTTTGAAAGTCTTTCAGTCCTGTTAAGATTACAAACTACCTTCATTGGGTTCCTTGTGGAGTCTGTAATTTATCAAGGAGGATCTAATTGAAGGTTTGCAAGAAAATAAGTCTACTTTGACAGCTTTGGGGCATACCGTCGATGATGGCCGTGCTGAGCTCCTCTGCACCTCCACCTTTAGTCAGTACTGTGGAAGGCTGCAGATCTTCATAATGGTGCCTACTGCCATGACCTCTGACGTGACCAGGGGAGAGGCTTACCTCATTTCATGCTCTCTTTTTAAATCCCATCATGGGGAAACTATATTTATAGCTGGAACAGCAGTTTATAGTAATCCAGATGTATCGGGCAAACGTGTGAAGAATTTTAGGAGGACAAGACACTGAATCAGATTTACTGTGATTATTAACGGAAATATTTTGGTGTTAACTCTAGCGGGCAGACAGAGTTGTTTTATTCTACTGTAACTTGAACCTATTTAAAAAGAACTATCTTTTATAAAGAAGCTTTTTTTTTTTTTTTTAAATGAATATAAAAGGGACTTAGGTAAAGGGAAGATTGTTCTCCTGAAATTTGTAATTTAGGTATCCTTGGAAAACAGTATATTTTTTGATACTCAGGAGTGAGTTAATAGACTTTCCTTTGTAATTACAAAGGAGAAGGCACAGCGTGGCACCTGCACCTCAGACACTGGTGGAGGACTCATAAATACGGGCTTCAATGGTGACAGCATCTCTGAGCCTTGTCAAAGTGCCTGCAAGTGACAGCTTAGGTGCAAGTTTGAGAACTACTCGGTGAGGACTGCAGCACGTTCTCCCTGAAGGGAACAGATGTTCTTGCTGTTGGCCTTTGTGATATTCGTACTGTCAAAATCCTCTTCATAACTGTTGGCTTTTCTCCCATTGCTGTTAAGATAGGGAACAGCGGAGGTGTGGGTGAGAGCAGTTTCTGGGACGGAGGCACAGTTTCAGTTGAGAAAGCTTTTACAAGGTGAGCCTGTTTCCTCCTCTGGCTGTTTATGCCAATCTCTCCTTCAGTATTTAAGGTTTGTAAAAACAGATAGCTCTTCTGGAGAGCAAATACCACTGAACTGGAGACAGAGAAAACCTGAATAAACAAACATGTGCCACAGATTAGTAAGAACATCTGTAGGTTTTATATTGTTTTGAGAACACATACCACATAGTTTTTCATTCCTTATGCTTTTCTAGTTTCTCCCTTTCTTTCTGTCCCTCTGTTTTCTTCTTCTTTTTAAATATATTGCTAATAAAGGTTGGAGGTAGAAAGCACAGCTGGACTCTGCATGACATGCCACTGTTTAATTTCTAGCTCGGAGGATGAGAAGAAGAGTAGTTTTATTGTATCCTAGAAGAGAATAAAGCCACATGCAAATTCCAGCCATGGACATCTGTTTCCTCTTTGTGTGAAAGAATTCTCATATTTGGAAGGGAATCCCAGTTCTGAAGGGGCTGATGAGGGGTTTTTTTTTTTCCTTCTGGTTCTTCCCCCTGTTCTTTGCCACTCCTTCAGCATGCTCTCCTTGCTCCCTGGCTGCTGTGTTTCCTTTGGGACAATGTCAGCTTGCAATTTAGCATCAGATATTGAACGGGTGAATTTTGAGTTACTTTAAAATTTTGTGTTGTACTAACTAAGCTCCTCCTTAAATTTCTTTTATTTAATTAAACAATGTTTAGTGGGAGGACTTTTGCTCTGTGATCAATCTTCAGTGCGTGCAGGTTGGTATTTTTTTTTAGAAGTGGAGATGTGTGTGTCTGTTGCTCTGGCTGTGAAGTGCAACTATTTCTAGAAGTAACTTATTAAAAATAATCTTTTAAAATCCTTCTGTATCAGGGGAGTTAAGTAGATCTGTAGAAATAAGAATATGCAGTGTTCATTACCTTGTTGGGCATCAGGTGCTAAGGACCAAAGGGACCAGAGTAAATGATAATTTTGCTAACCTAGAAAACATTTTAGAATAATGATTTACAGCTGTCTGGGGGCTTTAAACTTTTTTTTTTTTTTTTTTTTTTGTGTAAGAGTTGACTCTGTTGAACAAACAGCCCAGTTATATAACATTAGGCCAGACATGAGGACTGGTACTCTCTGTCTATTTTATATTAACGTCAAATGAGAGGTTGGTGGAGCTCGCCAGGGTTTCATATTTGCTGGCAGAAAGTTACCACATGTGTGGACCACATTTTTATTGTTGCCTTAGCCTATTTCAGGCATAAATATTGCTGCCTGGCAGGGTGTGATTCTGTTCATTGCTGAAGAGCTTTTCTTTTAAAAAGCAAAATATGAAAAGGAATGAAATGCTGTAAATGTTCAAATTAAGAACTGTCCCCAGACGGCAAGATTTTGTCACGTCTGTCGTGGTAGAGAAATAAAGGGCAATAAGTCATCTAAAGGCGCTTTCATTGTCGGATGAGTTACCCTTGCAGCGCTATTTCTTTTTGCATATATTAATCCTGCTTTGGGGCGTGGGCTGTTTAATCTGGTCTCTTAGGGAAACAAGGCTTATGCAAACAGGGTGGATGCACACACCAGCACACGGCAGCCTGCGCAGCCCTTGGACGTGGTGGCCACGCAAATGTGGCGGAAGGGCAGAGGCCGCAAAGATAAATAGAAGTTCCTCTAAGTTTCTTGAAAATATGTGTGCGAGGGGAAAATAAAGGCAATTAGGTAGTTTGAGGGAAGGCTTGCAGCAGGAACTGAACTTTTAAAAGGGGCCGTGGAATGGATGTTGAGAGGAAATGTAATGGAGGTCCCTGTCGCGGGAAGATTGCCGAATCTGGCTTGGAAATTATTTGGCTTTAGAGAATCTGATGACAAAAACCAAATCCGCAGGAAGCCAGACTCCCTTTTGTTCCAGTACCCATGAAATTGCTTGTGTGGGTTTTGCTTTTAATCAGGATGTCAAAGAGGCTCCAATGGAGACTTCGACTGTGAGAAATGGAGGACATCTCTTGTTAGGATCTTCTTAGTGCAGGCAGAGGTGCTGCTCTGGTTGCTTTTTTGCAAGTTTTCAAATTCTATTAGTGTGACTTAATGAATGTTTAGGCCCTTATCCTGCAGGTGTCTTAGAGAGGAGGGAGCCCAGCGGCTGTGCAGATCTCACCAACCTACATCCGTAACCTTCCCAGGCACTTTGGAAGCCTGTGCCTTGCAGCATCTCGTGGGGCGCATGGGGAAGAGTGAAACCGATAATCCCCATCCAGGTCTGGTCCCCGCTGAGCGGGACACGGAAAGCAAACACCACTAACGCCGAAAATCAAACAGCAGTCATCAATAAATTTCCTCTTTGATTGAAATGCTTGTAGCTAGGAAATAAAAAGGGGTTTATGTCAAAAGCTTCCCTTGTTGTCTTATTAACAGCTGCATAATTTTACCACTCATTCGCGAGTATAAAAAAAGCAGAACTTGGAGACTGTATTTGAAAGCTTGTTTTGTTTGGTGTACAGCTGGATACAGAGCATTTCCTTTTCTCTTTTTTAACAAATTTGAAGCAAATGTATTGGATATTGTTTCTATTTTGGGGGCTAGATAATGGAAGATTTTGTTGCTCTTCATTTAACGCTGCAAAGAAATCATGCCACTTAACTCCAATTCAACAATGATGCAGCAGCATGTGGAGATAGATATATCTTCTCATAAATATAGTACCACACATTACTGTCAAATAGTTGGACTTTTTCACCCAGTATTAAAAAACAAAATTTAATTGCTACACTAGAGTTTCAAGGCTGTGATAAATAAGAGCCATGTCTGACCTTTATTGTGGGGCTCTGAGATGCCACCAGGGATATTGCTCATTGTTCAAGATGACAAATTTCCTCTGAGATTTCAGTTTGTCAGCTCAATGTACAGCAGTGACATTGATTTCTTCTCACTGCCATTTCCTGCCTGAATAGATAACAAATTTTCTGTGGCAGGTGTCTGTCAAGCTTAGTTTTGCCTGGCAGATTAACTTAATAGACTCATTTATTAATCATTAGTTGTAACACAGTGAAGCAGACAATACTCTCTAACTCTTGTGATGTTGAAGGGATGTACCATTTCAGATTCCTTTGTGTAGCTGGAATTTGGATTTAATAAGCCGTTCATATCTCTGTAGTGAATGTTTTTAACCTGACATTACTCACATTACAAAGAGCAAAGATTTATGTATGTTAAGTGTGACCCATTTTGGGGGTGTACTACTTTTCGTGGCAAAAGGTGCATAAGTGCTTTCTGAGACTAATAAAATGATGGACACACTACAAAATCAGCCTTCATAAGGGAGGAAACTGATCTGACATGCGTTGTACTTGGGGAAGAAAGATAAGAGTAGGAGAAGAAAGTAGATAGAAGAAGATTTGAAACTGGGGCTGACCAGATGTTGAAGTGGAAGAGAGAGCTTCAGAAGCATCTAGGAAGGGACAAAGCAGATCTGCAGATACAACTGTAGGGCAATTCTGGCACAGATTAGTATTTTCACAGGGACTCCTTCCTCCGAGATGTCTTGAGATAGATGCCTAGGCTGGAGATATCAAAGGCAGGGTTGGTACCAGAGGTACCTAAGGATATTGGACAGGGCTTGTCAGAGTGGTGAAGGAGGAGGAAGAGCCAGAAGAACTTAGTGGAGAGATTGGATGAGGAGAAAACAATAAAGAAAGGCAAAACCTTGGAAAGTGATGTATCTTCTTGCAAGGAATCACTCTGTTCACCATGGAAACTGACTTACTACATGTGTTGGCCCCGCACAATCTACAGAGCTGAGGGAGATGTATGTTTGCTTTTTTCCCCTCTGTTAAGAGAGTTCTGTAAAGGAGCTGGAAATGCTCAAGCACTGCTGGGGATGCACGGCAGTAGGAATGAGCCTATGTAGAGATACAGGCTGTTGCTGGACAGAAGAACCTCTCGTTATAGGTGATGAGAAGAGAACCACCAAGCCTTCTCCCCTGGGTTTTGGTTGGGTTGTGGTAGCTCTTCAGAATCTGCTTTTAATTCTGAAGGGAGCTTGTTAATGGGAGATTGCTGGGAGATGATCAGGAAAGTTTCTGCAGCTGATGCCCAAACTGCAAAGCCCTGGTTGGAGCACAACTGTTTTCAGCCCAGCACTTGTGATAGTGTGTACTGCTGAAGATGCTTTTTTGCCAGGCTTTGTTCCTGGCCTTGGGACCGTGTTTCTTGAACCATCCTTATGGCTTTCTTGGCTGAGCGTCAAACCAAGAATGTCCCTGCGCTAGATCATCCTGCTTATTGCTCTTCTAGGCTGCCCTGGTAACAATACATTAACCTCTCGGCAGGGAATGTGATAAACAAAGTAAAACTGCTTTTGTGAAACCAGTCATTTAATGGCAGAATATGTAAAGTGTCCTTAAAGATTTGTAAATGTAATAAACTGCAGTTCACTGAGTGAACAATAACTGTTCCTAATTTAGCCAGTTGAGGAACCTGCCAACCTAATTTGTGTTTGTAACATTATGTTGTTTTTTTTTTTTTTTTCTTTTCTCACCTCTCCAGATTCCTTTCTCTCTGGTACAATTTCCCCTGTGGGAGTCCTTAAAGGTAAGTTCCTTTTAATGATCCAAATATGTTATACATTTCACAAAGCCTTCCAGGGTAACTTAACTAACTTGATTATCACAATTATGGGCACATCCAAGAGTCAGTAAGTATGTACCACACTACCTGTGCATGTGAAAATCATTTGCCTGAATATCTGAAAAATAGCAGGGAATATCTAAGCGCTGATATGTGGCATGCAGTCTAAATTTTACTCCCCAACATGCCAGAAATCTTATTTTCTGCCCTAGCTTTTTTTAACCAATTAATGAAGACTGGGAACCATCTTCTGTTGTGTGATTATTTCTTTTTTAATTTTATTTTAATTTTTTAGCATTTCATTCTTCAAGGTAACAGGAAATTGCAAATGACAGAGAAAACTGATTGATCCTGGTTTTGTAGACAGGGAGAGACTCTCAGTGCATCACTGACAAGCTGTTTTGATTGGCTGCGAGTACTTTATTTAAAGGTCATTTAAAGAAGGTGTCAATTGGATGATGTTTTAATAGTGCAGTCTTTCAGAATGATGAGCTGTTCTCCCACCGGGTGGTTGCTCTGTTTATCATGGACAGAGTCAGGGTCTAGATTTTTGAGCGGAGTTGGATTCAAAGTCATGTAATTTCTCTGTCCCTCTGTTTTTCCTTTAAATGACTGCAAAAGATGATGGAAAGTCAGGGTTTTTCAGGTGCTTTGAGATCCTGGCTTGGAAGCACAGAAATTATTGCAGATCATTAAAAGCATAGGAGCAAAATACAATATTTATAAGAGAGGAGCTGGAGGAGAGTAATTTTCTTCTTGTTCAGGGTGTTGGACTTGAGAAAGCTTGGCACTGAGACCCGAACTGGGAAGGATGAGAACCAGTGACAGCCTTCCTTGCCACTTCTATTGAGGGAGGAGGGTTTATGTTCTCCTTGGTCCTCGTATGCTTGGTTGGGATGATAACTTGTCCTCTTGCTGTGTGTCAGTCATTTGGGTTGTTCTGGAGGAACGAGCCTGCAGTGTGAGTATTTGTATCTAGAGGATTCAGGGTGTCAAATATAAAGGGGAGACCACGGGAGGAGGAGCACGAAATACATCAAGAGCTTTCACAGAACTGAGCTGTGTTTCAAGGAGGATTCTGTAGGTGCTTCATGAGCTCAGCCTGATGTGGTGTCTGGGTATCGTCCCATCGCACAGGCTAGCTTTGGCTGCCTTATTAGGAATCCGTTTCCCTGCCGGTGTCTAGGAATGGCTTTCTGTAAACTCTTCGGCAGCGATACTGGCCTGACCTGCTGATTGTTAGTGCAGCAGCCGTGTTTGGGAGCAAGAGGTGGCAGTGCTTAAAGAGAAAAAGTGCAGTGTTCTTGCCAAAACCACATAAAACAGCAACATCGTGTAGCTGTTTTCAGAATGTAAAGTTGTTTTAACTAATGTCCACGTAGCTGTGACAAAATGTATTGTTTAGATTGCAGGCTTTAAAGAAGACTGAATTTAGCTAGCTACAGGAGTGAGTCGCTTAGGATGAGACATCATGTTTAATCTAAAGAGGTCAGTGCGGATCTGAAGAGAAACAAAACTGAGTTAGTTTGTTCCACGGACCAGTTGCAATATATTCTTCTGCCTGTGAAACCAAGAGTAGAAAATGGCAGAAATCAGTCTTGCGTGCTCCAGTCACTTTGGCTCAGCACACGGCAAGAGTTCAAGGTTTGTCACATCAAAGCCAGGCAGTAAAAGTAGAATATGTTTTGTTTATCTGAATGAAGCTCTTAAAAAAAGAAAAAAAAAATTGCACAACAAAGGAAAAAAACCATTATTGTCCCATCAGCAGGCTGGATGTGGCAGTAGCATCAATAGGAGTGTGATTCGGGATAGGGTTTCTCATGGGTGCATGGCGGGAGCATGAAGAGAGAGCAATTACAAAGAAGGAGCGCAACAGACAAGAGACAAACGGCACGAAGCCTGAACATAGGTGAGTTTACTGAGGCTGTTGGTTAGATAATGTCTGAGGGACTATTCTGCACTGTATTAATGGGATTACTTGAGAAAGTAAAAGTGGGAGCAGTTGTGTATGATGTGTGTGGAGCATCTCACAGAAGAGAAAAGAACATGTGCTATGGCTGTGTCATTTTAAAACCATTAGTACAAAGTTACATAAGCTGATGGTCGATAAACTCAGTTTTATAAGTCTCCGAAGAAGCTAATCACCATAAAAATGAGGAAAAATCTCTTTCTACTGTAGAGGACAGCTAGTGAGGCACATGGAAGAAGAGAGTTTCCTTTTCCTTCACATATGTGCTGGCTGCAGCCAGCAGCAGGGTGTTAAGCTTAAAGAAGCCTAATAAAGGCTTGTCATAGGCAGCAAACCAGGTGTTTCTATATTCCATTTTCTCTATCTGCTTTGCTCCAAGCTGCTATGTTTATTCTTTATGCTTCCAACTGGCTTTAGCCACATAGTTTACATGCACAGTTTTTGTGTGTCTGTGAATGTAGACCAGCTGTCCCATGTGAGAGTAAACTTGCATATCGTGCACTGAACTAAGTTAGAAGAAGAAGAGCGAGCATTGTATGGATTACTAAACTATAAGGTTACATACGCTATGGGTGCTGGCATAGGGGGTATTGCAGTAATTAGCAAGAAACAGATACTGCTTCAAATACAAGCCTTACTGCCAGTTACTCAGGTGAACACACAATTTAGAAATAGTTAATAGATTCCTTTCTTTGTTCACAGTGACTCAAGAAACAACAGTAAAGAAATGGCACTGATTTTAATTAAAAAAACCAAACCCACACCTCCTCTTTTTTCAGATGTAGGTAGCATCCACTGCTATAATGCATACTTAATGGCCTTTCTCTTCCCAATACTTGATTTTTCCGTATTTTGTTTTAGGCACAGGTCATTGATATAAACCAGTGGGGAGAAGGAAACTGTGCTATGGTGTATCAGATTTCAGGACAGACATTGGAATTCTCTGGTAGGGTAAGGTAGTGTAGCGCTTCTCTGTCTTTTTAGCTCAAGCCTTACCGCTAAAACGATTTTGAATTCTTTTCAGAATTCAGGAAAAGAAGGGGCATTGCAAATCTCATTCACTCTCTGCTACACCAACCCTCAGAGGAGCACAATGGGTGATTACCACTGTGGCAGTTTGATCAGATTTAGGTTCTTTTAGGTGGCACTAATGCTTCTGATCCCATCTCAAAGTCAGCTGGCCATGAAAAAGGCTGTAGAACATAGATGTGGTGTGCTTCCCAAACACCAGCCAAGCACACTGCCTTCCATATTAGTTCAAGTTTTGGAGTAGTGTTGTAAGATACAGTTCCCTTGTATGCTGCCCTGGAATTTCCAGGGTGCCTCTGTCACTTGCTTTGGAAATACTATATGTGCGTTCTTCATTGCGGGAATTTCAAATTACAGGGCTGCCTATTTGGCATGAAATTGTGGGTTACAGGGAGTCTGGCGCAGCTCTCTTGCGTTCACCCTGCTGCCCGGGGTGTGAGTCTCCACTCAGATGACTGTAGCACTGTGGAGTTCATCCCTTCTGTATTATCTTCTATTCTGCTCTGTTCGGGCATTTTATTCAGCCCATCTAATCATCCTATCTGAGTACCTATCAACAGCACATAAATTATTTATCATTTGTTTCATTTAGCATTTTAATCTATAATTTTTCTCTTTTAGACCTAACTGAGAAAAAAGACAACTTTAATTTCTGCTGCAGGGCTTCAGGTTTTTTTCAACAAAATAGAGTTTAAACAAAAACCACAAAATCAAGAGCCTCTGGTTAGGTTTGAGTCCAGAAAGATCTTGTCAAAAGTGCCTGCTTCTTATGTCTGAGTGGAAATGGTCAGTTCCCTTGGAGAACAGAGCTGTGTGTGTAAGATAAACCCGTCTCAGGTGAAACAAGACTCAGTCCTCTTGGGTTTTATATTTCTGCATGTTGGCAGCACTTCAGAGCCTCAGAGAGTTACTCCAACGCAGCTGTACATGGAGAATGCTCTCTTTATGGACCAAATGTGATGTATGTCTGGAGAAAGGCTCTGGTAGCCAGCGAGGAGGGGAGGAACAGGCGGGACAGGAGGATGTAGGTCTCAAATGAGTAGACTTGAAAAACAAGGGGTTTTTTGTTTGTTTGGTTGGGTTTTTTTAAGGAAAACAAACTTACTATCCTGGGAACCTTTTGTCTTTTTTATTAGACACATCTGATTCTGAGATGAGACACTTGGATGTTGCTAAGACTATAGGGTCAGGCTGACTTCACCCTGCAGACTGTGTCTTGCACACACAGCCTCTCTGGGAGCGCTGGCCCAGACTGTGCTGCTGCGCTGGCCCAGGACCCACAAGGAAAGATAAAAATCTTGGGCTGATCATGCTCAAGGTGATGTTCTGGCTCTTCTGGCCCTCAGTGGGGTTGGGGTTTCCCTCTTTGTCTCGGTGCTGGGCAAAACCTAAAACTTTTTGCAGCTATAGTGAGCCCACATGTGTGGTTTTTTTGTCACTGGCTTTAGCAATAAGATAATTTTATCAAATCTGTAATTCTCACAAACTGAAAGGTGTTTTACACAGATATTGGGCTGGACCTTCAGAGGCAATAGCTAGAGACAGGGAGCTGAGATACACGGGCAGGTCTCTCTTGTGGGATTTTGTAATGATTATGGTGATGTGTGATAGCGGTGTCAGATGCTGAACAAGCAGACGAATGCTTTGGTGGCTTCAGGAGAAGAGAATGGTTTGAAGAGTACACACAGGCACATTTCCGCTCTGTGAAATAAGTGGGGCATTGCAGTAAAGAGAATGGGGAGAGTCCAGCCCTGTGAGGCTGAGCAGTAGCAGAAGGTTGGTTGGGTCAGAAGTTCCCCATGTTGTTCCTAAACTGGTTTCTGCCCACACAGTGGAGAGCAGGTTTGGGATTGGGCTTACACTTCCTTAGGTCCCGTTTTTGCTCTTCAGGTTCAGCTGTCACCCCAGGCGCAAGGTGCTTGTGTTGAGAGGAAACAGAGCTTGGGAAATCTGCTGGCGGACCGAACTGTAGATCTACGTGAAGGCATTGGCACATGCGCTCCTTTGCTTGGTTCTCTTGGTTCCCCATTCCAGAGCTCAACTTCTGGGGGCTGGCACAGGCAGTGCAGCGCGTGAACAAGCCTGGTTCGAGGGTGGGCTCAGCCTTGCTCGTACCTGTCAGTGCAGATATACCTTTGAGACGTACCTTGAAGAATGCTGTGAAAAGACTGCTTGGTGAGTTTCCATGCAGGGCGAGGACTCTAATCTTGGTTGGAGCTCGTTGCACCTGATTTTTAAAGTTAATAAGAATGAAAAGTTTACAGAATGCTTCTGCCCAGGCAGCTGGAGTTCTCAGCAGTAATACGTGTTTATAACTCCACCATTGGAACAATAAACCACATGCTATTTCCCTCCTAAAATTTACAGTCAAATCTGTTGCTGTTTAACAGGGCAAGTAGAAAATAGAGAAATGTAGCCAAACTAGGCCTAAAATGGTTTTCCCTGCTCTATAGGTAGGTGACAGCTTTCCTTTTTTCCTGGAGAAGCAGTCTAGTATTTCTTTTCTGCTGTGTTCAGCTGCATGTAAGTCAAGAGTAAATGAAACCCAGGTCCAGCTTTAAACCCGTTTCCTTGCAGGCAGTGTAGTAAGTGTTCTACCATACCTTGGTCCCTCTTTGAGTAATGGTCAGGCTGATTTAGGGATTAAGTCCTAATCGTTAAATAACGCTAACGTGTCTGCCATTTGCTTAGGTGCTGTATCAGGAAAACAGATTTCCACGGCTGCGTTTCGAGGCGTGATATAACTTGTGGCCAGTGTGGCGTGTGCATGCCATTAGCATAACGGCTGCATTTTTCTCACAAAAGAACAATGTACCCAACAGCTGTTCAGCAAACAGCCCTCGCTTTATTAGTGTCACAATAAGTGTCATTCACGCAGTCTTGAAGCACATTCGAAGGAATGCTATACGCCATCTGCACCAAAGAGAAAGAAACAAATGCAATACTTGCTTACAGCACTGCAGGCACGTTTGAGAAAGTCAGATGGTCTTGGATCATCAATGCAGCATTTAAAACGCAGAAGTCAAACAGACTCACGCAGTCTGGAGATACAGAGCCAGATTGTGATGCTCTTGGTCATGCCTAGACCACAAGCGGTTCTCTGGAAGTCGCTGAGCTTGCCAATGACGTCTGGGGACGTTTGGCAGAATATAGAATAATCAATGTGAAGGGCTCACCACTTGATCTGGGCACTTGTTTCTTGCTGAAGACCCTTAAAAGACTCGTGTTATTCTTCCATGTAATTTATTCACACAAGCCTGCGTGAGGCACAGATTTATTAGCGAGTAGTAGCAGTGCAGATGCTCAAGGAAAGCCATCCTAACTTCGAAGTGATTTTTCAGAAGCGCATTTTCCTCCCCAGACACATATATGGCCCTTTGTGCCATGGAAACTGAGTGTAGCTGGCATATTATGTTCTGCCTTGCCATGGGAACACTGTTTTGAAGACATTTTCTTTAACCAGGCTTTTAGCACATCCATTTTGATTTACATCCAAATGGGTCACAGACATCAATGCAGTATTATATGGGAAGAAAAAGGGAATGAAATGCTTTTAACATGAAAAATATGCTGTTGCATGTAGGCCAACTTTTGTTCTCTTTCACTCAATTTATCTAGGATTTGGGTGGGTTTAATTCTAGGGCCAAATTCAGTACTGGCATAAGTGAGCACAACTCCATTAGTGCAAATGGAGTCTCAACATTTATGTCAACAGTGAACTTAGATCATTGAATTTTTCCTATGTTTGGGCTTGCATGTTTCCTGCAAGATAATATACACATGAACTTGCACATATGCTGCACATATGCACATAAAAATTCACTGGGGAGGACGTTTGGCTCTATGCTCTGTGTTTGACTTTACATATAGAAACGGCGATCAGCTTATAAATTTTTTTGCTTCTCCTGTAGCTAATGTGCCATGCATCTGTAAGGATCAGCCATGCAGAATGCCACGTTGCAAGTAGAATACCTAGTAGCAAAGGCTGACGTGAAAATTGCTTTTCTTTGCTCAGTCTGCAGGACTGCACATGCGCACAAATCCACCTGATTAATGCGGGGAGATTTTACTCCCCTGTGTTATAATGAAGTTGAACACGGCCTTGAACAGAGTGGTAGGTAGAAACGCTGCAGATGCTTATCATTGGAGTGAATTGTGGTATTTGCTCAGCTGCAGGCCTCAAGTTTAGTGTATGCCTTGAGGACCTCTTGCCTCTTATTGCCTGACCAATAGCAAGGCCAAGGCAGAGATGTCTCATTCTCTGTGTGGCTTCCTGCAGCGTTTGAGTGTTGGTTTGGTCACCAGGTTTGAGAGAGATGCGAGTGTTGCACTTTCCTGGGATCACCGTAGCTTAGGTGTCCTGAATATAGACCGACCCAACTGTGCTGGGAGCACAAAGCTGACAGATTATTTCTGCCCCAAACTTTTACCACAAATGTACAGCAAAGGTGACAGGCACGCACTGGTAAGGCGTTGTGTGAACTACTCAAAGGTTATTGGCCATCTGGAGGCCAGGTGGCCTCAACAAGTGAGGAGCCCACGTTTGTGGGCAACATGTACTTCCCAATGGTATGTAAAGGTGGCGGTAATCTTTTCTTTTTTTGTTTGTTTTTTACCTTGGAAGGCCTTTGATATATCCTAAGAGTGACTTTTCCAATGTGCCTTCTGCCCGGCAAAATAGGGTGTCCTTGTATTCTCCGTATCAAAAAAGCTAAGTAACGTTTGTGGTGAGAAGCAGAGGACAGTGGCCTATGGGACGGTATGAAACAGGATCATTAGGAAGAAAAGTAAGGCTCTGCCCACATATAAAACTTGACCCTTCTCTGCGAACATTATCCCTGTGAATAATTGGAAATCTACATTCAGGCTTCCCACTGTGTCCCATCCCTTGAGGACACACCCGCTGCATTGCTTTACATGGTGCGGCAGTGCACTGCGAGATTTACATATATATCACATAAAAGTGTTTACAAAAAAAATTAGCATGTGATTGAGCTGGGAAGCTGCAGAGGGCCCCAACTGTACGAGTTTCCATGCGCTTCAGCCAGAAGATTTATTTCCAATTTGTTATTCATAAGGGAAGAGCGAGAGATTGGGATGGGGTCCTTTGAAGTGGAAAACAAAGTCTTCTATTCAGCCTTCAGCTTAATAGAATACACATGACACAGGCTTGGCATGGCGGCCCCGCTTTCATGTAATGTGCTCCTTGTCATTTTGCTTTTCTAGGCTGTGAATACTAGTGGGAATGGGTAGTGCCCTGGAAAAGGCTCGTTATCTCCTGCTGCCTTCTGCAGGAGCAGCACAGTGTCAGCAGGTAGGAGCCATTTGGTGGCGGTGGTGGGGAAACCAGGCTGATCCCAGTTGTTGCAGTTGCGTTGCTCATAATTCCTGGATTATGTTTTATATTGAAAGAACATGTGTAGGGAAAGCAGTGTAATTGCAGGGCTTCTGCAGGCATTACGCGGGCGCTTCTGCCCTGTTTGGAGGCCCTGAGCAGGGAGCCATGCCCCACGGGCTCCGGGTCTGCCTCTGACACCCGTCTTCTGCGTGACCTGAGCTCTCGCCGTTATTAACAGAGTGGAATTGCCTGAGGGAAGGCTCTTCTGAATTTGTGCAGCATCTAGGGATGGTGGAGCGTGAGCTAGGCACTGTATCACTGCCAATAACCAGCAATTCTGTCCAAAGTCGGTGTTTTGGGGAGATATGTGTATGAAACCTGTATTTCTTTCCATGAGCGTGACCCCAGTTTTACAGTGATCTACAAGCCTCAGATAGCTTCTGTGCTTTGCCCTGTGTTACTAGCATTAAAACCATGCTCAGTGCAGCACAAAGGCAAGTGTTTTTGAAGAACTTACAAGCCCAACTTACTTCAAAGCCCTGCCAATTAGTGGGTCTGTGGGCCATGAGAGAAAACATGCGTGACCTTCAGCACATCAGCTTGGCCTGCGGCACGAGTGTGGTTAGAATTTGGACCGGAGTCCTGCTGGTCCTCTTGGCCCTGTGACACTTATTCTTCCCAGCTTCCTCCAGGATGATGTCCTTGCGCCCTGCTTCTCTCTTGCTCTTCTGCCTGTTCAGGTTTGGAGCTCTGGGTGAATCACTGAAATCAGAGATGGAAAGAAATGCATGAAGTCATCTCATCTTGCCCTTGCCAACGCAGGATTATTCCCCACAGTACGGTCTTGAGTGCCTTCTTCAGTCTATTTTTAAATGACTCAAAGGAGAGGGCTTTCCTCTCCTCCCTGGGGAGGCCGGCTCCGCTGTTCAGTAGACCTCACTGTTGGGGAATTTTCTTCCTGTTCTCCAGCCTCAAATCTCCTTTTCCCTAATTTAATTGAACTGTTCCTGGCTCCACCCTTCTAAACAATTTTCCGTATTGCATGACTGTTGCAAATACCTGTTGTCAATTTGCAGGCGTAACGGATGGGAATTCATCACCGTTTGCCTTGCTTGGCAAAGGCTCTTTGTGCAGAACTGTACTGGGAAGCCAGGCTTTATCAGAGACTAGATTTCAGAGCTACATGCCAAGAAATAAGAATGACCCTTTCCTACTTCTTTGGACAATGCTATTAAGATAAAACCCCATCGTGACTGAGAATAGGCTGGGCTTCTGGCAAAGCCATGAATGTCTGTATTAACGTGCTGATTTTCCTCTTAGTCCTCCAAGTAGATCTTCTGTAGCACTTTTTTTGCATGACGGAAGTAACTGTTCTGAGTTCTTGGGTTTAGTTGTAAATGTATAGATGTTTGGAGAACGTTTGATGAAAAAATAGTTATCTGTTTTTATCAAGCGGAGCCAGCAGTTCAGTTTCTAAACCCTTACTTTCAATTTGAGGTTTCTTAAGCACCTGAAGTGTTTCGAAAATGGGTTTTGAAGGTGGGATTTATGCTTTGACAATACCTAGATGCTTTGGAAGGTAATGCCTTTTGTCTTAGGAGGCATCTGTCCTTCATCCAGCAGGACCGAGTTGCAAGAAAACTGTGTGTCCAAAGAGTGTAAGTTATTCCAGAAAAGCATCTTATGGGTTTGAAGAATTATGAATCCCTATTTATTTATTTATGAGATGTAAATTAGTTTCTGCTGTGGGTGACAGCAGAATAGAAGCCCATACTCAAAACACCAGGAAAAGAATGGCTAGCATTAAAGAGACTGAAATCCCTTTAGTGCTTTCGTACAGCAGAGCTGCAGCTATTTAGCTATGGCAGGATACCAAACAACATTGTGGCTGGCCATTGTTGCTTGAACAGTTTGATTTTTAAAACATTCAAGTGAAATATAACCACCAGCCAAGCTGGAAGAAGCGAGTCACAAGGACAGAGTGTTAAATGAAGAGTCAGCAAATGAGGGAAACAAGTTCTCCTGCCCCAGTGGAAAGTGGCTGTATTGCAGACCAGGAGCCCGAGAGCGGCATCTCAGCCTAGCCAGCTATCGGGTTGCTTTTAAGATAATTTTATAGTATAGAAGTAATATGGCTTTAAAAAGAATGAGATAGTGCCACAGCTATAAAATAAAATTACTGATCTCTCTGTGGTAGGACTCAGAAGGGCCATGGATCCCATCTCTTTTTGCTCAGCACTGATCCTCACATCATAAACCAGAAACCTCTTCTCCAGAGAACTTCCGATGTTAAGCATTTCAGGAGGTGGGAAAGGGGTGATGGAGTGGAGTGGAGGAGGAGAGGACAAAGTGACCATAGCTGGCGTAATAAAAACCATCCCAGCATGTGTTGGTCTTTGTTGCTGATGCCGATTGGACTCATCAAATTGTTTGACGTGACTCTTGGATAGGTGTTTTTAAGAAGGCACTGTTCTTGGTGTTTTTAAATGTGCATGTTTAAATGATGCTGTGAGTTAATGGATTGGAGCATGGTGTGTGGGAGCAGTGGAGAGGAGAAGGGTGTGTGGTCCCTAATGACGCCAAGTGAAAAACAGAGACACACCTGCTTTGGGATATAATGGGAGTGATAAGAGTAATTTCTTAACCATGGGTGTTTTTGGAGAGCTGGGGAGGGGAAGGGTTGGTTTAAGAAATGTAGGGGGGCAAACAGGACTTTGATCTCTCTGTCCTGGGGACTGTTCATTTTAAATGGGAGTGTTTGGTACATCTGGGCTGAACTGATATTGGTTCTTGCATGCCGTCCCCCCGCTCAGTGTTTTGCTTTGCACTGTTTTATCTGCCAGAAAGAAAATAAATTCACAAAATATTTGCAAAGTTGCATGGCCACAGGCTTAAATACATACATATGAAAACCCTGAAAGCAATTTGCTTCAAGCCCTCCTCAGTTCCAGACATCTTTCTCACTCCATCTGCTCCTTCAAGTACACAAGTTCCTTGGGAAAAATCACTTATTACATCACTGAAAAATGCCGCAAAAATAGCTTTTCACTTAAGTTCCCATCCTCGGAGTTAACTCACATGGGGATCAGATAGATTCAAACATTTAATAACTTTTTATTTTCCTTTCTCTTTAAACACAGGATCTCTGGTCATGGAAGCAGGGTCACGTGGTGGATTCTTGGCAGTCAGCAGTCTGTGGAGCTTTTGCAGGTGCAAAGGATTATATGTTATACTGGGAAAGGCTAAAGAAGAAAGGGAAAAATGTGCAAATCTATTAAGTATAGCAGAACAACATTCCTTTGTAATTCAAGTTTGTTTAGAAGAAAACGGATCCAGTTGTTGTTTGGAAATAGGAAAGTCAGCAAAGGAAAGAGAAGAAAAAAGAAAGACTCAACCAGGGTGTCTGTTTGAAAGACAACCAATTTGTTTTTGACAAATTTCTGTTATTTAAAAACCAGGGGCCTGTCAGTCAGGCTTTGCGATTATTTCAAAGTTGATTTGTAAAATCCTCATCCAGGAGAAACTTTGCTTGGGTGGGGGTTTGTGCAGCTGTCTGCTCTGAGCGCTTCCCCAGGGGTTGAAGTGATTGCAGCGAGAGGCCGTGATTCACCATTCATGTGACAGCTCTGACAGCCATGTAGATTAACTAGAGTCAGGAGAGCAGAGGCTAGCACTGCACAGCCTGGAGGCAAAAGCCTTCCGCAGCAAAAAAAAAAACAAAACGGAGGACGAAACATCTGGGCAATCTCCAGACACTAGAACAAGAATAAAGAGTGGCAGAATACAATACTGCACTATTTATTACCAAACAAGCCAGAAGTTAATTGAATTCTTCAGTAGGCTTCTTGCTTGATTTTAGCCTACTGTAGCTGTTTCAAAAAAAAAGAGAAAAAATCAATTAATGACTCATCAGTATAGCTGACAAGTTTGAGGGAGGAGAGACTCAACTGTCTTAATAGAAAAAACAGATTAGTAGTTAAGAGATGGATAGCCAGAGCTTTTCCCCAAGGAGCTAAAATACATTTCGAGATTCCAAACCAGTAACAGAATATGTGGAAAAAATAAATCCTGTTTCAAGAGAAATTATAGCATTTCTTGAAATAGAGATTATCAAAAGCAAAGCTTGTTCTTTGATGACTTACAAAATCGGAGCCATTACAACGTATGTAATTTTTTAAAAATAAGCTCTGTTAGGGGAATTGAAGTATTAATAGCAGCAGAATTCCAGCAGAGTCTGAGGCTTCGTTTTGATGGGCGCTGTAACTGCACAACTGAGAGAAGGGAGTGGGGCTGTAGCTGCACACAGTTTAGTGGGTAGGGCATGTGAGTTGCCCGATTCCGTTTTGGGGGAAGAGGGGATATTTTAGATGATCTCTTGTGGTCTTGTCCAGCTGTATTTTCTATGTTTATGTGGTGGGAAGGGAGTTTTATTCTGCTTAAAATTGGGTCTACTGTTGGATTTTACACTGACTTCATCAAACCAGTGCGAACAAAATCAGAGTGATTGCAACAGATTGTTCATTTTTGTTTTGAAACAAAACAAGCTATCAGACTAAAAATGCTTTAAAATGCAATCTGTAAGTGCAGGTGTGATATAGGATCATTAATTTAGCTCTGTTGATTTCTTTACAGTCAGATTGATACAAAAACCGTGTTCAGGCACGTTCAGAGAGCTGGAGAGGTTATCTGATTTACCCAAGGCCTTGCGGAGTAATTTCCTGAAGTCCAATTTGGTGCCTCAACTGGAAATCTAGCTCAGTGTCTCCACTTCCTTCTCTGTATGTCTTGTTTCTGACCAGTTGTGCTTGGACTTGCCACTGTTTTGATGGATGTTCAGCAGTGTTCGCTCACTTTCTAGTAGAAATATTGTAGAAGGAGCTTCCAGAGGCACCAGTTGTTCATGACATGTCACTGCCCTTTGGCAGATCCTGGGAAGACCTAACACTTTACACTGGAGGAGACACCGGGTCCTGGAGCAACACAGAGGCTTCCAGGTCCATGCTGTTGGTAGATGAGACAATTCAGCCTAGCTGTCTTCATAGGCTCTATTCCACAGGCACAAATCTTTGCAGAGCTGGAGTCCTATTTTGTAGGTTGTGTTGTAATTGGTGATGATATTCTCTGGGTAACCCTTCCAGGTTCACGTCCTCCAGCCTGGTTTTCCTTCTCTGTTCTTTGTTTCCCCATTCTTTCCTTTTCACCAGCAGTATTTTAAACTTCCTTTCTCATGTGTCCTTCGAGGACCTGCTTCAAAACTCATGAGGTTCAACTCTCTTTCGATCAGAATCTTCCCCTTCCGTCTCCATTGCCTCCCTCTGCAGACATGTAACAGGCAGGCCCCGTATTGATCGAATCAGGTACCGCATCCATTCTATTTCACTGAAAATATTTAGCCTTCTTGCTGAATGGAGGCAGTGGAAAAATAATTTCCTGCTTTCTGAAGAATGGATTCCACAGTTAAAGATTATTAACTACCTACATATAGCTTCAAACGAGGGAAGCAAAACCAGACCAAACTCTTTATCCCTTTCTTTCCACCCCAAAACAAAAAAATCAAAACCTTACCAGTACCCTGTGAATAAAATAAGATGGATGTGTGCATCCGAGTGATTTAAAATCATCATGTTATAAACGTTAAAAGGAGAAGATTAGCCAAAATACAACCTTTAAACACAGAGATACTGTCAAATGCCACCGTGGTAGTAGTGGGGTGGTGAATCACACAGACATGCTTTTCTCCTGTGTTCTGTGCTTGAATTCAATACTTTCTAAAAATATGTTAGAGGTCCTGAGGGGCAGGGTAATAAGCTGAAACAAACTGAAAGAAAAGTCCTGTTTGGCTTCCCTTTATGGTACACGCACATACATGCGTGTGTCTGTGTGCGCTGGTTAGTTCCTAGCTAAATCATAATTGATTATTTGGCGAAGACAGAACAAAGAGCAACAATATATTGAATTCCATCCCCAGTGCCTGTGAAATGGCAGTGATTTCAGCCCGAGTGCTGAGAGAGGCCCGACTCTTCCTTGTTGAGCGCACATGTGTAAGATGTATGTATGCGATCCATGGGCTTTTTATAGAAACGTAATAGGCATAAGCCTAAATATCAGAGATTTGGAATCCTCTCTGTCTCATCTGTTAATAATTTAATCCCTGGAGGCCTTGTCCAGCTTTATCGTCATCTCTGGTGCCTTAACCAGAGGCGATGTCTGGAGCAGTCGGGGAGTGAGAGAAGGTGATATCTGAGCAGCCGGTGGGGAGGAACCCAAGGGTAGATCTACATGATAATTTAAGCCTGAGGTTGCGTTTGAACCAAACCTTGCCTCATGTCTGAGCTGTTTGGACACCAGCCCAGATTTGGGCAGAGGCTTTGGCAGGCTGGAGGCAGAGGAGGGAAACATGTCCCCATGCTGCGGGCAGGCCAGGCGCGATTGTGGTTGAACTCCACGCTCGAGTCTTCTCTGGGCTCAGGCTGCCTGGCTGGACCGCTGCATCCCAGCCCTGCGCTCTACCAGGGCAAGCTGTCCCAGCAGAGCCTCTGGGTGGGTTTTGTATGCCCTCCCTGCAATTGGGCCAGTGGCAAGGAAATCCTGCCATCGGGTATTAGCTGTTGGGAAAGCAAAGTGCTGCCCTGGAGCAGCAAGGCAGCTCCGGTTTGTCAAAGAACCTGAGTGTCCATTTAATGCGATTGAAAATTGCCTCTGGTAAAGACGCCTTCTTTCTGCCTACTGTAAAAAAGTGTGGCTTAACTTTAATAATTAATGCTTTGTGGTGACAAAGTCACCGAGAATGGTGGTGCAAGTCTAGTGAATAAGAAAGCACTAACAAGAGCTTTTTGCACATTAACAGGGAAGACTTCCCATCACTTTTGTTTTGACCTAATCGGCTCTGACAAGATTACACACTGTGTCTAAAAGCCTCTTTAACTCTATAGCTCGGAATAAATTTTTGAGTAGTTCTCAAGATTTCCCTGCAGTGTCTGCTTAAACCATGCTTCTAACCCTGAAATCGCTGGAGGAGCAGTGCTTTGGCTCTTGGTGAGCTCTGCTGAAATCCAAAGAGGTTCTTGGGTCACCTTGCTTTACCATTGGCAGGTGTTTCCGCAGTGATAAAGGACCAGAACAAACTTCTCCTTAAAAAAAAATTAACTTGCTATCAATAAAATAAAAGTTCAAATAAGAACTTATTGATTGAAGAGTTCTGAAAAAGATTGTTTGTGAACTTGGAAATCAGTCAGCGTAAGAGGATGCTGTGAGGTTTAGTGTTGGACCTGTGCAACTCAGTTTTTCAACCCAGATTTGGGATTCAATCCTGAATTGGTCTTGGGTAACCTTCAGTTGTCAGTACAGAAAATAGTAATGAAGACAGGCAATAATACAGCTCAACCTGGACTTTTTTCGTTTCCTAAGGTGGGCTAATTGACACAAGGACATTAGTCAAGCAGAAGTTCCTATCTCTTGAAACGAGCTTGACCTACTGAACTGGGCTGGTGTTGCAGAAGAGGGTGCCGGGGGTCTGGCCAGATGAAACACAGAATCAGGAGGAGTCCCTGTGATGGCCAGAAGGTTTCCCTGAACCCTTTAGAAAGGGTGAGGAGATGTTGAAATGGTACAGAAAAAAAAAGATACAGGGAGTGAAGAAGAATTTGTCTTCTTCCCTTTATAAGATCTTATTTGAGGAGCGTGTCAAAGAACCGTTGAAACATTTTCCTATAGCAGCAGCAAGTTCTGCAGAGTGCCACCTTACTGCGAGAACCTTGGGTTATGTGTTGTTCTCAGGTGAAATATTTCACTCTGTTCTGATGCTTCTCAATTTGTATTTGCATATGGCAGCTAAAAAGGGTAGGAAATGCCAGCAGGAACCTAGGGGAGTATCTTAAGTCTTCAAGACTTTTTATTCTTACTGCCAAATAAAGGTAAATCGCTCTCTGTGGATGTCTGCTTCTAGCACCTCCATCAAGAACTGGTCCCTGGGAAAGTGCGAGCAGCAGAGGGATTTCCTGTTTAACACCCAGCACTTGGTAAAGTTTAGCTGCTCAGCTGACGTGTGAATATACAGTGTCCATTGTAACTTCTTCGGAGACAGGTGATGAATTTTCCACTACTGTGTGAAGTTTAATTTTCCCAATAGAGGAGTCTGTCACTCTGCTAGAAGTATTAACAAGCCAAGAGCCTTCTCCTATGTGCAAATCCATCTTTATGCCTACTTGCTGAGCCCAAGTCATCACCAGATCCCTCTAGGGCAAGGGAGAAAGGAGCCTTCTCCAGGAGTGAGTTGGTGAGTCTGTCTTGGTGCAGACTGCCTGCAAAGATGCCTTTTGCTCCTTGACAGCTCTGCAGAGAAGCCAGAATGATTAGGAGTGTAAGGCTGGACGTGTTGTTCTTGCCCGCCTGATACTTTGATACCTGCTTTTCCTGGTCGCTGACGAGCTGAGCTGACTGCAGCCTTATGTGGCAGCTCCTGGAGAATTCAGTGACAGCAGAAATAGACTAAAGGAGTGATTTAAACATCTCTTGGGCCTTGCTGTGTATTAGACAGTGCGGTGCACAGCCCTCCTGTTTCAAATGAGTAGACTCTGGCTGTACTGGTGTGTGTCTGTTGTGTTAATCTGATGATTGGAAACAGTCATGTTTTAAGTTCCATTACCCAGCTAGAGTAGATGGGACTGAGCAGTACCTCACTAGTGCTGTAGCCTGTTCTGGATACTTGTGTACTAACATTGAAGAGGTCACTCTAAAATTACCGTGGACGTTTAGGGTTAAGGCTGGAGCAAATTCATTTTGTCAGACTCGCTGCCTTCAGTAAAATGCAGTTCCCAACAAATGCTAGCTTTAATCTTGTGTTTTTGTCAAGCATATACAAACTTGCATTTAATTTAGCCGCTATCCTGCTGCTTGTTGTGCTTATGAAGCATTTTATTGTTACTGTTGTCATTCTAAATTGATTGGTAAATCTATACCAAACACTTCCCAGTGATGGAAAAAGAAACATTGAAATGTTAAAAACAAAAAAGTCTGAAAGATCCAGATGTTAGCTGGGGAAAAAATGAAAACCAATCATCCTTGATTAAACCTTTCAGATAAGAATTTGGGAACATCGTATCGGGATAAATCGTATTTGTTCTAATCAGTCTATCAGCCAAGATTGAAGCTTCTGCCAATAAGAAGCTGTTAGGAACAAACGCATAAAAAACTTACCGGGATCTGATAAGGGAAATAAGTTAGTCTGACAAAGTGTTACCGTCAACTCTAGAGCCGAGTGATGCATTGAGATTTTTTGCTTGATACGGGCCTGACAGCCACGTGGTTCCCTGTTTAATTTTATCTTGGTCTGTGGGCAAAGGAAGGGCTTCTACATCCAGATTTGTAAAGCCACTATTTTCCATGGAGATTATTTTTACTCTTCTAAAAATATATCGCTGACATGAGTACCAATGTTTCTATCCAGACCATTCTCTCAAAGCCTTTGGGTCACTTACTCAAAAACTGGCTCACAATAAAAAGATTTTTGACCTTAAAGAAGGTCCAAGAATGGGCTGGGATTTAGTTTAACTTGCTCATAGTTTCTGCTTCAGCTTCTTGAATACAACCCATTTTTCTGCTTTTTAGTGAGGTATAACTGCTAGGAAGCTTCCGGCAGCGTGAACTGGAAGGGCCGACCTTACGTGAGCGGAAGCTGCTCCTAAACCAGACGTTTTGGGCTGTTCACTAACCCGGCTTGCCTGCTGTTCTTGTTTGAGATCCAGGGGACTGCACATGTGCCTTACTGCATCTCCTGAACTGTCATGGGACATTCCTTAATTAACTGTGAGAAGTCACCGTAGGGTGCCAGCTGGCCCAACCTCCTTTCTGACATAGAGCAGAGATTTAATGTGTTAAAGCTGAGGTGGTTGAGAGAGAGAGATACAGGTAAAAACACGAGCCAGTGGGGAAGATTTGTTTTTTTTTTTCATTACTTTACAGATTTTAGAAGAAACTATTTTCCCCTCTCCCATCCCAAGAAAAGAGAGATCAATTCTTCTACATTCCATACAACTTGGAACAGAAAACAGATTATTTTTAGCTTATTCCCTGGGTACTGTGTAGGCTTCAGTCTTTGGAGTCACTTTGTTCCTTGCTGTAGCAGATACAGGATTTATACAAACTCCAGAGAAAAAAAACAGGAGGAAGAAGAAAGAAATTTCAGAACAAATCTCTCTCTCTTTTCTTCCCCCTTTTCTTCCCCTTTCCTTATTTACTTACTGCTGCATTTTAAAAGTTTCTTTCACTTTGGCTCTTCCTCAGCATGAACTGCTTGCTTGGAATATTATGAACAGAGGAGGGAGAGAGAGATTAGAGTTAATTTTAGGATGGGGAAATAAGGCAAAGGGAACAAGATCCTGGGAGAAAAAGCCGCAAAGCTGGTCCCTAGATAGCACAAGAGGCGCGGCTGTAGCCACCGGGTTAAAATATGGAGACAGACACACACACACACACATTTGTGGGTGAGACATACAGATGGATAAGTTGAGGATTTCTGGCTTTCAGGAGGAAAGCCACAGCTGAGCTGGCTGCTCCAAGTGCAAGTAAGGAGCTCCAAGGGTGAAGTTTGGGAGTGATTAGAATGAAAATGCCCATGAGTGGAAGATGGCACTTGTGGCAGCAGACTTGTGACAATTTCCATAGACCCTTGGGCAGTGCCACGTTGTTGTTTTCCAAAATGGAGGGGATTTCATTCGCTGGAGATGAGCTTCATCCCAGACACTGGCTTGTCTTTTTCCCTTGGAACAGAGTCCCACGTCTAACAGTTGAAGTTGAGATCCAGTCTGTCTTTATCTTGAGGATAGCTTTGCCCCTGAAGCATGTGCGTTTCTGATGCAGAGCATCTTTCCTCTCTTTCTATCTCTTTAGCATTCAAATGGTCAGACTTTAATTCTCAAGGCAGAGCACGGTGTGACAAGCTTATTTTCTGATCTCTGCAAACGAGTGAGCAGGTTCTTCCTTTCAAACTTGGCTGTAGGTGTTGAAAGTGGAAGGTCCTTATGACCTTCGTATGTTCAGATACGTACAGAGTCCAAAACAAAAGGACACTAATCTCAATGGGGATGTTTGGATTTACAGTTAACTGGTATAGAGCTGTTTTCCTTAAGTCAACACACAGGAATAAAACATTCTGTGTATAGACCTTCGGCAAACGTACCTGGACTCTGACGTGAGGAAACATGCTGTAGGCATTAATAATGGAGCAGTGTTGACCACAGCCATGGGAATTATAGGCAGTGTGGCATTCATATTCAACCAACAATGTCTCACTTGTGTTTGGTATTTTAATTTGCTCAGGTGGATTTGCAGCTGCAGTTACCACACCTCTCGATGTAGCGAAGACGAGAATTATGTTGGCAAAGGTAAGAGCGAAGGCGGCCAGCAGACACGCAGGTGAATGGCTTGGGTAGGTCCAGAGTTTCTGTATGGTCGTTACAGAATGAAACCCAGCACCTATTAATAATGATTTCTGCTCTTATCCTCGAAGGCAGGATTAGATGTGAACAGGGACCGCATGCAGAACTAATGAAATTGTTGTGTTCCTTTCCTTGTATTGCTCTTCTGGTCCTTTCCCAGAGGAGCTGAGAAGGGCCTGCGCTTGTGCTAGGCTTCCAGAGCCTCATGCAGTGTCTTTAGGAGAAAATCCTCACAGAGTCAGATGCCCAAAGTTAAACTTCCCATCAAGGATTTATTCCTCTGTTTTTTTTTTTTTATAATGGTTGGGCTTGAGCGTGTGTGTATGTGTCTTTTCTGAGGAGGGCTTGGCACTGGATTTTCTGTCCTAAAACTTTAAGGCACAGAGGTCATGATGGCTTACATCTGCCAACCAGGGCAGAAGGGAGATTGCTTATAAGATCAGCAAGTTCAGTAAGTAGTTAAATTGCTAATAAGTCTAGTGTTCCTGTCACCATCTTGCTGACCCCAGAGCAGACCTAAGCAGCCACATAGCTAAAAGCCCTCAGCCTTTCCCTGCCCTGAAAAGAGCTGTTGTGTTGGCAAAGGTCAGGCGGCACCCTGGAGCTTCTGTGGATGTTTTTTACCCTATTGCTCACGTCCCTCAGTAGGGGGATGTTTCTTGGTGATGACATGCACCTCCCCAGCCGAATCACGCGCACCTGCGCTCGCCGTGTTGCTGTGTTGTGTATCTCTCATTGCTGGGTGTTGTACCTGCTGCAGCTCCTTTGCCTTTGGATAGCGTGGCTGATAAAACTGTAGGAGCTGGCTTTCATTTCTGGCTGCTGCTGCGCTGAGCAACCAGCTCAGCGTTGGTAAGGGAATGACGGTGCTTTGGGCTGTTCTGAGACCGTTCAGACAGCATCTTCATATTAGTCATCTCTCGCTAACTAGATCACACATGTAATTTAATTGTCTGTAGTCCTGCTGTTTGTCCTCTGTTTTGCTCTCAAGGCAATTTTCACACGCAATGCGCTACTCGTGTTTTTTTAAGTAATTCTCTTGCAGCGAGTAGCAAAAAGTCACTTGTTGGTGCTTTAAGAGCATGTTTTTATTAAATTGTTACTCCAGTGTCAGCTGCTGGATGTAGAGCTGAGTGTAACACAGAAGGGACTGGATACCCAGTTCTGAACTAACCAGCTCTGTGACCTTGGAGCGATCATTTTGTTCTTCTGTGCCTCGGTTTCCCTTTCTGCCCTTTGCCTTATTCTGGGAAACAAGGAGCTTTTGCCTGTGCCTGGGGTAAGGAGCTCGTTAAGATGCCTGTAATTGCTGTAAAGTAGCACTAACCAGGGACAGGGAGCTCAGTAAATAACTAAACCTCTTTGCTGACAGTTTCCAATCTTTCTCTTTCTGTGGTGCAGGCTGGTTCCAGCAATGCTAGCGGGAATGTTCTGGCTGCCCTCGGTGGCATCTGGAGGACACAAGGCCTGTCAGGGTAAGGACATGCTGCAGAAGTACATCTCGTTGCCTCTGTGTGGGAGAGGAGGTGGGGGAGGATGGGATGGTTCTGCTTATATTTAAATCCTGTCATGCAGAAAAGGGTTTTAGTTGCTGTACTCATGGCCAGGAAGCAGTTCTCGGGTAGCTAGGAACAAGAAAGTCCCTCCAGGGAGGTCTAGTGTCCTCGCTTTAGTGCTGGTTCTGAGCAACGTCCAGGGAAGAGCACAGAAACGGAGTATTATTGGGGATTTTTCCGTGGTGCAGTCTCTAAGCTTAGCTCCAGGCTTCAGAGGCAAGGGTGGCTTTGTGCTTAATGGACTTTTCTCCACTGACGTGTGCATTCGTGTTTTGTATCCATTTAAATTTTGGGCATGCACATCATATTGTGGCAGCGGGTGCCGCAGATTGATCCTGAGGTGCGTGAATCGCCCCTCCTGAGACATCAGGGAAGGCCAACATAGGAGCCACGTGTCCCTTATGGACAGTCTTCCCTTCTTCTGGCGATTTCCTATAGATTTGAAAACACCAGCTGGGTTTCCTGTGTTCCTTTATATTCACTGTTCTTGCTGTGAAGTGTGATGGGAGCATGCGATGCCACTGTGGTGTTGGCAGCAGGGACAAGCTGAAGCAGAAGGAAGGGAGCCATGTGCTCCCTGACGTGTCCTTTGAGCCTCGCGCCAGGTCTGGGCTTGAGTACATGCCCACTTGGATTTCTCCAATGAGGCACTTGTTGCAAAAATGTAAGTTTTCTGAGACAGGCTTAAGTGCAAAGAGTAATTCTGAGCAGCCGCAGAGCAGCTCTCTGGCTGCTCTCCTCCTGTGACCGGGGTGTAGACACGTTGTGGGCTTTCTGCTGACTGATCAGGGAAGTCTGGGGTGATGTTGATCCAGTCCCTTGACTGCCTCACTTTACCCATTCCTGAGACGGAGAATTGCTCTTCTGACGTTGGAGCAACGTTGTGAACAAAAAGTACTCTACTAGAGTACGTAGAACATTTTGAGGTGTTATGGGCTTACAAATTATTACTGATTTTTAGACACCTGCTTCATTTCTGCCACCTTGCCCTTGTTGTGTGAGCCATACCAGTTATTGGCCACTCATGGTGAATATATGTCTTAAACAACTCCTCCAGTCCGTGAGGTTCAGCCTGTGCTTCCTTCAGTAGGGCTTGTGTCCCACCTGCCCTTGGTGTGTAAGAGAAACGGAGGTTTTTTGGAAGCTTTGCTTGGGGCTTTTCACTGCGATTTCTCATAGTTTTTTAATCCGCTTGATGTGGCCGATACTTTCAGGGTGCTGGTTTAACATTTGTAAACTGTTGCTCAAAGCAGCATGCACATCGCAGCTTTGCGGGAGATGATAGTTTTCTCTTAACATCTGATCTCTGCTCACACGACTAATAAAAGTTCAATCCTCTTTCTACACATGTGGGAAATAATTCAAAACAAATTGCAGGAAGTTCCTGAACACCGATTCCAGGAAGACGTCCAGCTGTGCCCCCCGGCAGCGCTCAGAGATCGGTTGTCTCAGGTTCGCTCTTTGAGATGATGAGGTGACCTGGCGGTGGATGAGTTTTGGGTCCTACAGGGCTTGGTGGACTCTAGGGCATGTTTGGAAAGGGACTGGGAGAAGTGAGGCCATGTCTGCTGCTGGTGGAAGTTGAGCTCCGCAGGGTGTGAAGAGGCATGGATTTGGCTGGGGAAACCTCCCCCCTTTCCCCAGCCAACAGCGGAAAATAAAAATGTATGTTTGTGTTCTTTTTGGGGTGTTTCAGCAGTGCCCTTTTCTAAACAACCCAAAATTAAACTCTGCCTAAAGATAGTACCCGTGGAGTAGGACCAAAGGGAACACAATTCAATTGAAATCAAAACAATAAGCGATCTGGAGAAGAAGTAACGTGTAAAGGAGGCCAAGCTGCGTCAGCTGCAAGGAAAAGGAAGAAAGTCTTGGGAAAAATAAACGCAGAGGCTGCCATGCCTGCTGCCAATTATAAATCTATTAATCAAAACCAATAAAAATGTCGGGCTTTTTTGGCCAGTTGCAACATGAAATGATTTATGGCTCCTCTAATAAATCTCGTACTTGAAGAGGAGGAATTCTGAGGGCAGAAAGACGCATTGCTTATTGCCACCTTATTAAAACCAGAGTGCAGGGCTCAGCTTCCTGGTCCGCACCTAGTAAATCCCCCTGCTTCGTGCCAAGAAATTTCATATCCCTTTCTGTCCGGGGAGAGCCAGGCCTCTGGCAGGAGGTAGGATAGGGATGGGATGAGCAGATCTGTGCACCTCGTTGCTCTTGCCAGCGGGGTAGATGAGCCATTCCCATGAAAGCAGGTTTACGTCCTGTCCCACTGCTTTTCACGCAAGGAGGTGGTGGCGTTTGAAAGCTGTGGATGGAGCTTCACAACTCATTGGTGAGAAAGACAAGGATTATTTAACCTTAAATCTGGTGAGATGGTTTATCCCAGCTTGTGTGTAGATGGGGACAGAGCTGGGGGTTTGCACCAGGCATCCCATTCCATGGATGAGCTTCCAGGTTGGGGTGGACGTGGCATGCTGGGCACTAACCACTGCTCTCCGCAGCCTGAGCTCGCTGATGCAAGTGGTGAAAGCAGCCCCTGCGCCCAGGGCTTGCTGCTTTGCGAAACACAAGCTGCACGCAGGAGTGAGCTCAGTGCAAAGCTGTAGTCAGATAAAAGCGGGGTTTTTTCTCACCGTGGCCACCACTTTGGTCTGGAGCGTAATATGGAGATTTTGTGGCTGAGCACACAGCGCCTTTTCCAGCACTGGCCCCTCTTTGCCATGTTCAGGCAGAGTGCCTTTTCCAAAGGGTAACTTCAGGGGTCCTGGTTAGTATCTATTGAGAAAGAATTTGCTTTGAGTTGCCGAGTTGTCACCCAAAACCCATCACCTTTGCTGCTGGGACTGTGGGAATAGGTGTATTGCTGAGCTGGGAACCCTGAAATGAAAAGTTGCACCCCGGAGAACGTGAATGTGGTTGGGGAGGGCACACGGTGTGGGTTTAACGCCTACAGCCAGGCCTTGCCCTGGGATTTAAATGTGATTCCCAGATTTGTGACTCCTCCCGAGCCATTCCTCGCACGGCTCGGGAGAGTGCGATGTGTCTATACATGAAAGACTGCGTTTGGTCTTTGCTGGTCACTGACATAGAATCATAGAATGGTTTAGGTTGGAAGGGACCTTGAAGATCATCTCGTTCCACCCCCCTACCCTGGGCAGGGCCACCTCCCACCAGCCCAGGTTGCTCCCAGCCCCGTCCAACCTGGCCTTGAACACCTCCAGGGATGGGGCAGCCACAGCTTCTCTGGGCAACCTGTGCCAGGAGCTCACCACCCTCAGAGTGAAAAGTTTCTTCCTAATATCTAATCTAAATCTACCTTCTTCCAGTTTGAAGCCGTTCCCCCTCGTCCTATTATGCGGTGCTTTTATTGCAGCTGTTGGTGATGAGGAGGTGGGAGTGAAGCCCTCCAGCCTGTGGTGCTGCATCCGAGCAGTAACTGGGAGAGATGCTTAAGCAAAAAGGAAAACCCAGGCAGGGAGAGGGGAGTGGCAGGGTGCCAGGTGAAATCTGTACAAACAGGTAGCAAATACAAATAGACGGCAGACCTGCGCCCACCAGAGCGGTTTCTGATGGGGCCAGCAGAGAAACCCCCAATTCATCTCATCTGCTGATGAGGGCAGGTGTGGTCCCGTGGGGACCAGCAGAGCTCAGGTCTCCAGATTCGGGGCAGCCCCAGAGCTGTTCAGCTCTGCTCTCCTGCAGAAGTGAGTGCGTGGGGGAAGCGTGGATCGCAGAGGCCATGGGTGGCAGGTGGGAAAGGGAAACTGGGTGGGGGGGAGCAGGCCAGGATTCTTGGAAGTGATGGTTAGTAATGGAGGTTGCCAGGGATGCAGCTTCTGGGTAACTCAGTTATCTGCCCCTGTTTGTGTAATAGCTGTGTCTCGAGTGGGCTGTTCTGTAACTGAACGTCTGCCACTGCTGCTGTAATGAGGGCTGCCTAATTCGGCAGGAGAAGGATGGTGCGCGTTTCGAGAGCGATGCTGCACCGTAGGATTTACCCTATCAGCGCTCTGTCCATACATGCCTTGTACAAATTACTCTGTTTTAAAGCTGTCATTATGGTAATAGACCCAATTGCTGTCTAGTAAAGCCATAAAATGTTTCCATCTGCCTGTGCGCTCCAGGCTCCTTAGCAAAGCTCATTACAACAAAAACCAGAGTTACTGCAGCCAGAGGTTTCCCGGCGCAGCGTGAGTAGCCGGGTGCAGGCAGGGAGCAGAGAGCTCCTGAGCAGCCCCGGGTGGTGCGTGCATCTCCCGCGCAGCCCGGTCTCACCGGGAATTACACCTTGTCCCACTGTGGACACGCTCCTGGCGGGGACCGTGCAGCGTTCGGAAAAAGCCGAGGACAGCATCCCCACAGAGCTGAGCCAGAGCGTGCTGCGAGGGGCTCCCACCGTGCGGGCGATAGATCAGTGCGGGTATGCCAAACAGATTCGAGCCTAATGTTTAATCCTTGCTCGCAACGAAGGAAGCCTGTAATCCTCTGGGAGGATACATTGGCCTATCCTGAAGTTGTCAAACCAGCTATGAGCTTGGATGTGTCGAGCAGTTGGCTTTGCACGGGTTTCCTGTTAACTTCCCAGAACTATTAGGATCAGGCACCTAAAAATCGTGGTGGCTGAATGCGCAGCCGTTCCTGCTCCCTCCCTGCTACTACTGTTCGATATTATTGGGAATGAGCCGCTGTGGTGAGCAGGGCTGTCTCTGGGGTGGGGGAGCTCCTGGCAGAGAGGGGGTCCCTCTGCCGGGGCTGGATGGGGGCAGTGGAGGATGGGACGCTTCCCGTCTGCCTGCAGCCCTTCGTGGGGAGGTGTCCGAGCTCCTCTTTCCACAGCGTGGCCCGTAGCCTCCTGCACCTGTGGAGATGGCTTGGGGAGAACTCTCTTAGGGAAGCCCAGACAGGTTCCTTCAGTGAGCAGCGGGGTGGGATTCAAGAAACCAGCAAGAGAGAAATTTTCTTGGCTTCGTTTTCCAAAGCCCCTGCAGCCACCCGTGCAGCACCCGCTCATCCTCTGAAACCGCCTTTCCTTTGCCTTCAGCTTGTTCGCAGGTGTTGTCCCGCGGATGGCAGCCATCAGCCTGGGAGGCTTCATCTTCCTGGGGACATACGAGAAGACTCGCCAGCTGCTGCTCTGAGCCAGCCCGGCCGGTCCTGCCGGTGGCCGCCAAAGAGCTGGAGAAGCCGCGGAGCTGGAGGAGGAGTCCGCCTGTGAACGCAGCCTTCCTCCCGCCGCCCCTCGCCATGCCCGAGCAGCTGTTCAGCAGGCTGAGAGCCGCTTTCGCTGTTAAAGAAAAGTAAATCCTCCAATAATCCAATTTCCCAAACATGAAATTTTCTTGCATGGAAAGTGAGTGAGGTCATTGTGAGAGTCGTGCCAAAAAAGTAATGTTTGGGGGGTAAACAGCTAATTACGGTGGCTGAGAAAGGCGTTATTAGAACTCCTGCAGGGGAAATGTTTTGCAAACCTCCAGACCGTGGGCTGAGTGGGGAGGCTGAAATAAAGCGAGTTTTCATGATTCAGTGGCACCTGCCTCATAACACAGGGAGGGTGTCTCTGGTCGGGGAAGGGGCCGATAGAGTTACAGCCTGCTGCCCTCCAACAGCACCGAAAGTATTCCAGGTTGGGAGAGTTCTCTGTAAAAGACAATAATCCATTTGTTTCTGATTTGAGCCGTATTTGTGAAAGTTTATATTCCTGTTTATACCTGCAGGTGCTCAGCAAGCATTCCTGTGTGGTAGCCAGTGCAGCTTTATTAATTAGACTCACATTTCTCCAGTAAAAGCACGGGCTTGTATTATTTTACAGCTGTGCTTGTGCAAAGACGTGCAGCTCTGCCTTCTTTTGGTCTTCCTCCCTCAGCAGCTGAAGGAGCAGGAGGTTGGAAACGCTGAAGCCCAGGAGGGAGGCCGGGAAGGCCAGAGGGGGAGAGCGCACGAGTTCTCCTGCCGACGGACGGCTGGATCCTGAGGGCTCTCAGGGGGCTGCTGGCAGGCAGAGCAGACCTCTGCTGCTGCTCTCATGTTGGGAAACAGAAGCTGTGGTGGCCAAAATGGTGCGGGGACGAGCTCGGTGAAAAGGCCTTATTGAAATTACTCAATTAAAATTACCACCAGAGTCTGGAAGGGGGGAAATTGGCCGGGTTTACACCAGCAGCTTGGCTAGGTGGGGCCTGGAAATGTTTGGAGGTGGAGGGTGTTTGCATGGGGACACCTGGGCAGGCAAAGGCTGCTGCAGTGAGCGCCGTCGGCACACACCGAAGACCCTCCTCAGGCTGCGCCAGTGCGGTGGGGTGAGAGGGGCCGGGTGAGGCGGTGGCGGTTCACACGTTGGCCCTGGGCTTGGCCATGACCCTCAGAGGCTGTGAGGGGCGGCTGCTGGCTGCCGCGGGGGCTGCGTGGGGTGAGCTGCGCCAGGGCGAGCAGGGCTGCTGTGCGCCGGGTGCTGGGACGTGATGCGCGATGGGTGGCCGTCGTCAGGCTTGAGCGGGGCGGCAGAGCCCGGCTTGTGCAGCCGTAGTGGCACTGAGGCCATCAGCTTCAAGCTGGTGGCACTGCACGCGTGCTGGTCTGTGCACATGTCTTCCAGGTCATGGTGGCAGTTAACTAGTCGTACCTTTGACGACATGCTCCCCTGGGGTGCTATAATTTAACATTGAGGTTATTCTCTTCATTAGGAAGACATACAGGTGTAGGAAGTCAACAGGTTGAGGGAGGTGATTCTCCACTCTGGTGAAAGCCCCCTGCAGTGCTGTCTCCAGCTCTGGGGCCCCCCAACATAAGAAGGACATGGACCTGTTGGAGTGGGTCCAGAGGAGGTCATGAAGACAATCAGAGGGCTGGAGCCCCTCTTCTGTGAAGACAGGATGAGACTCAGAGTTGGGGTTGTTCAGCCTGGAGAAGGCTCCAGGGAGACCTTATAGTGGCCTTTCAGTACCTAACGTGGGTACAGGAAAGATGGTGACAAACTTTTTATCGGGGCCTGTTGCAATAGGACAAGAGGTAATGGCTTTAAACTGAACGAGGGTAGATCTAGACTAGATATAAGGAAGAGATTTTTTTTACAATGAAGGTGGTGAAACACTGGCCCAGGTTGCCCAGAGAGGTGATGGATGCCCCATCCTGGGAAACATTCATTCCAGGTCAGGTTGGACGGGGCTCTGAGCAACCTGGTCTAGTTGAAGACGTCCCTGCTCATGGCAGGGGGACTGGACTAGGTGACCTTTAGAGGTCCCTTCCAACCTAAAGCATTCTATGATTCTGTGAGTCTGGAGTGAGGGCTAAGAAGTGCCAGACCTGGTCAGTGTGTGAGGGACCCGGGGGGGGCACGTGCGAAGGCTGAGCCCCCGCCCCGAGACCGGGCTGCTGCTTGGGCACAAACAGGGGATGGGCTTACTAAGGCTGGAGGTTTTATTGCACTGTCATCACATGACATAGTAGTAAGACTTTTTTGAAGCCAAAAAATTAGAAAATAATTGGCAACCAAGTAAAACATACAGAACAAAGGACATAATTCTTAAAAATAATCTTCAATTAAAATGGGGAATTTCAGCCAAGTCCTGTATTGGCTGGTTAATTCTACCAGTTTCCATGGCACGGTGTAGCAGTGCTTCCTGCCACTTTTAAGGTTGTCTCTTGTACGAAGTTTATATATAGCAGAACAAATTTTTGGAACTTGGGGGGTGTGGGGGAGAAATGGGCAGGGAGATTTATTACTCTGTCTTAAAAGCTAACTTATATTTTCTATTAAAGCTTTTTAAATGTGATGAGAGGGTTAGCACTGCAGTTGGTACATTTAATTACTTGAGCTGAAAATAATCATGCCTTGTAAGTCATTGCGTCCAAATGCTAGATTTTTCTAGCTTTTTTACTTAGTATTTGCATAATCGGGTTTTGTCATCACTGCTTTGTTATAAAAAAGTCCCCAAACAACTAGCCAATTTGTTTTAGCTAACCTAATGGGGGGGGGGGAGAGAGCCCCCATATGCTTTCTCCCCCTCCCCATGTGCTGATGGAGTGGCTCCGCACCCATTGGCCATGGGAAGGACAAGGTGACCCAGGAACAGGACCAGGCAGGTGAGAGCCCCGGCGGGTGACCAGGGCTGTTCCGTACACACCAATTTGTCTAATCCTGTTGAAAATGACACTATAAGTTATGGGACTATGGGAGGAAAAGAATGTATTTGGTTTTCCCCTGCTGCCTGTTTGCCTTGCGTTTTAGTGACATTTTATGTCAAGTTTACTGAAACTTGAAAAATTCATTTTATTCCATCACTTGGATAATGTAGACTAAAAATCCTTGAATCTCAGACTAGGCACCAGCCTCTTAAAGGCCCTTTCTTTTCCATTTTAAAATATTTTAACTCCTACATGTGTGTGTTAAGGGACTTACCAGAGTAGTCTCAGAAAACCTGCTTCATACCCAGTTATAATTTGGAGTAGGAAATATTTTATTTTTTAAAATATACAGAAACTGAATTGAGATTTTTTTGTTAAAGCAAGAATTCAAGTTTATCTCCAAAGCTGCCTCTGGAATTTCCATGCAGGGTGGGGTTCGGGTTTGAGGAAGCCAGAGGTGTTCCCAGCTGCAGCTGAGGCTGGCGCTATCCTGGCCCCATTTTTCTCACATACTTCCACACGCATGCACACACCCCATCTGCTCTGTTTCAGTGCCAAGATAAGGGTGCTTGCCAGACACTTAAGCGAGTTGATATATTAGAAATGGATTTCTTACCAGTTCTTTATTGTATCTTTCAATACAGCCCCCAAATTCCACCCCATCCGCAAGTCAGGCTGCCAGAGTTTCATTCTGATCTATAGTATCTAATGTTGAAGTTGTGGGTCGAATTTCAGGAGCGGGTACCTTGGCAGCTAGCCCGCGTTTTCATCAGAGAAAGACAGAAAAAGAGTATAGCAACGGATTAGAATTTTATTTAATTTTCAACTGAAACTCCCAAAAGCTCACTCTCAACAAAACAGCTGTAATATTATAAATGAACCTTTATTAAAGACACTTCAATGCCGTTTGTTAGACACTTCAATATCTTACATGTTTTTCAATGTACAACATTGTACCAAATTTTCTAATAAATAAATAACTTTGTACACAAAAGTAATACTTCCTCTTTCACATTGCCTCTTAGAAGCAGCAAATTCACATATTTAGTGGAAGTCATAACATTAGGCAGTTAACTTTATTCAGAAACATTATTTTCAAATGTTAATGTGGCAAATATGCTTTGTATCTGCAATGGTGATGACATTTCCGCCAGCAACACGAGTCAATTAAATCATTCCCATCTTCCCCGTGTCCCCGGTTCCACTGTTTTCACCTTGCGAGTCAGTTCTGAAGCATACTTTTCCCTTGAGTAAAGGGGAAAACGACGCTCGGTTTATAATTTTCTAACATCCATTTCCTTCGCTTTGAATAAACTTGGCACTCAACATAATTCGCCACCTGTCTCAAAGTGCAAACGTGTCAATAGTCAGGAACTGATACAGACAGGTATCTGGCGGAATTATGCCTTGCTTCATCGCGCTCGGGTTCAGCTGGCAATCAACTACTGGGCAACAGGCTTCCCCTTACGGGAGGCGGTGGCTCCTCAAGGTAAGGCTCTCAGTAAACTCGGCTCCTCAAGGTAAGGCTGGACAGGACACGGTAGCGCTCGGGCAGATCCCTAAGTGATGGATCTGAACAGAAAATTAAATGTTTCTGCCCTTATTTCTGATGCTTGTTTTGAGCCACAGTACTAGCAAAGGTGGATTTCCACCAGACTCGGTTCAGTGGAACTGGCATTTGAGTTGCTCCTAAGGAAAAAAAAAAGTAACGAAACCCCCAAATAAATCTTCCCCCAAAGTAGTCATCACCAGAGTTAGCAACCTTATGTTAGCAGAACTCAAATTACAAATAGCTGGAAGGGAGTCCTCCATCCACAGGTACCAACACCAACAGAAAGCAGCCTTTCTATAAATAAAAAGCGTCATAGTGAAGTTAGAAGTGACAAAGATCTGTTTGGCCAATGTGGGTATTTCTTTTTCCCCCCATTCATGGATGAACTTAAAAGACCACATAAAAATATTTGGGACTTTTCCATTTAACAGAGTACTTTCAGCTGTAAATATACAGTTTCCCTTCTAAATAAATGTATTTCTGAATAACCTCAAATTGCTTCGCAAAGCAGCCTAATTCATTTGAAGCGGATAATTTCATGTAAAGAGTTTGGCTGCAGGTGGGGGTAATGGTATTCAACAAAAAAGTGTAATATTGTGTAGCAGAGAAAAAAAATGTATCAGATGAATTAATGGTCCAGCTGTCAGCTTAAGAGTGTGATTTTAGTTTTGTTGTCATAACAGCTCTATGGTTTCAACACCCACCCCCCCCTCCCCAGCCCAGAACAGATATTTTTTGGGGGGGGATGTGAAAATGCTTTATACTGGCACAGTATACTGGAGCAGGGCTGGGCTGTGTATCGTTACATGCACCTTATACAGGTAAAGCTGCATTCGTTTGGGAGGGGAAATGTCTGCAATTAGGTCTGTAGGTGATCAGTGCTGTCGCAGCGTACACGGGCAGACAACGCCTTCTGCCACGTTGTTTGTGGAATGGTGCAATGTATGAGACCACCCCACAGTTCACTGCACAAATTACTTATTTTGGTAATGACTGCTCACTAATCACCACAGCCTTTTTGGCTGGTTGTTTCGGGGCTCTGCACTGTTGCTGAATTATTTAGTGCCTCTTGTGTGGTCCACTCTAACATCACACAGTCACAGTTCAAATCCTAATTTTTACGCAGTTTGAAAAGTAATGGAATTTAAGTTCTTCCACCAACAGGAAAAAAATCAGGTTGCTATGTAATTTCTCACTGTGTGGTGTTTTTTTTTTCCCTAAAAACTTCATTTGAAACAGTTGAAGATCTCTATTTAAATGTGCTAAGTGCAATTAATTTCAAAGGGGAAGAAGGAAATTTGTGCTAAGTAACCCAATTGATATTTGATTTAAAGGAACTTCCATTGAAAAGAGGACAATCCCTTTGGAACAGTCTGGCTTTTTAAAGTTCTGCTTATGCATTTTAAGGCACCAGAATTATTTTGCTCACAAAGTTTAACAGCAACCTGATACTGAAAACAATATTGCCAAAATTGAAAAATTTCACTCAGTTTTCCATGCACTGAAGATTAAAATAGCCTCTGTAAAAGATATATATATTTGTATATATATATTTTTATATATGAAAACTCTTATGTACAATTGTATCAAATACTTTTCTCTTTACACAATAATCCCTTGCATTTATGTGCTTCATATGCAAGACAACTTTTGAACGCTTCATACTTCTCAGGGAAGTTTTAAACTATATACAAACAGATGACGCTCGAACAGGATTTTGTTCCCCATACAAGCTTGTTTCTCATACCTCAGTTGTTTGCCTTTGACAGGTCATCAGTTCGAGATTTGAGGTAGAAGTAAGTAGCCTATATACTCTGTGCAAAAAAAAAAATTAAAAAAAATAATAGCGTGTTTGTTAATTTGCACATGGCAGTCTGTCCTCTCAGTCCAGCGATCTGTTCGGTGGCTTCAACTCATGAACGGAGTCGCACGGTTTGGGCACTTAGCCGTTGGACAGGAGAGCTTGCTTCACTTCTGCTTTGCTCTGCAAATCCAGTAGTGTTGGGGACATTTCAGGAAGCACGTTCAGTTGCTTTAATGACCCTCCTGCCGGTGAAGCTCTCACCAAATTAAGGTTGTTAAGCTCTGAAGGCTTTGCTACTGCTTGTGAAGAGCCTGCAAAAAACCAAAGAGCCAGCGTGGTTAGTTGACGCTCAGCCTGCCAGCGCTCCTCATAAAACCAACCCTGCCACCATCATTCACGC
This sequence comes from Vanellus vanellus, assembly GCF_965231255.1. NCBI lineage: Eukaryota > Metazoa > Chordata > Aves > Charadriiformes > Charadriidae > Vanellus > Vanellus vanellus. The sequence continues at coordinate 3,488,117 of NC_138914.1, forward strand.
CCTTGAGCCAGTTAAAAAAGCTGACAGGAGAAAACGGGGCTCTGATAGAACCCAGATGGTGTGGTATTACATCTGGGGAGAAAAAGACAACCCCGAGGAAACACGTACTGTGTTTATCTGCAAGCAGCGGGCTGGTCGTGCTCACAGATCTTATTCTGTCGTGGTTGCTGGGGTAGAGGGTCCCGTCTGTTTCCATCCTCTTGCCGCTGGCAATCCCGTTGCACGGCTGAGGATGGAGAAGGCTGGTGCCCGCACCCCTCTTCCTACTTCGTTCCATGCTGCTCAGTGCGTTAGGGTAGGTACTATCCATAGTCTTAAGGCTCTCAGAGTAATACTCCGACTCCTTGGGGTAAATGTGGACGTTCATGCTGTCCGTGCTGCCGCTGCAGTCCGTGCACACAACCGGCAGTCCATAGCCTTTAAGGGAGGAAGGGAAAACAGCAACAAACGAAGATTAACCAGGTGGAAGTTGTCAGCACCGAAGCACACAACTTGCGGAAGGAAAAGGCTGCTCTGTTTAGATCATCTGTCCCTTGGCAGTGTGGGAATCTCTTGCTAAATAATATGGACATTTCTTGCTTTTATACAGGGCCAGTAAATACCTGCGTCTTCCAGAACTCTGTAGCTATCACTAAAGGTAGTTCCAATTCATAGGTTTAGTTGGTTGGGGTTTTTTTACTCCAAAGAAGTTATGACTTACTTTTTTTTTTTTTTTAAATAAACTGTGCCTTTATTTCTTTTTCCAGACTTTCTAGTCAGGGAAGAAGTAGAAAGTGGAACTTTCCTGTGCCTGCTTTAAAATACCAAGTTACCTTTCTTATTTTTGTGCTGCTACTTTACAGGGATCACTGTCAACTCATATTATTATCTCAAAATAGTTATTACTGTTAGTGATAATAATAGATGAGCAGAATTCAAAGAAGGAAGCAGGAAGGAGTTTCCAAATGTTGAAAGTTAATTTCCTTAGTGCACTTGACGACTTTCCATTATTAAACTTTACGGTTTCTCCTGGAGTGAAAATTTGTTTCACTGGCTGTTTTTCTGTGGATGTTACAATATAGCATGAGAATAGAAAACACATCCTAAAAATAGAAAAGTATGAGTGTAACAGCCAAGAAATTGGCAAAGAGCAGAGGCAGGTGTACTGCCCAAAACAACCTTTAAATTTGGAAAATGAAAAAAAAAGCGCACTGAGCTTTGAAGTTGACACTCCCTTTAAAGCACATGAAAAATTTTAACACCTTCAGTTTGAAAGTCCTCTCACATTTTAGGAACAGCTCAAATCAAAATACCGATCAGCCAGCTGCAAGGAATGGCGACAGTGAGCTTCAGACTGCCTCTTCCTGACAGTTCCTCGAATTCAAACTATCCAAGCTTGTTGGAGGATCAAAGCAAGCAGGAGAAAGTAAATTTACTGTGCTCACACCTGAGAATCATTCTGGGCTTTTTTCTTCTGAAGGTAAGAATTTCTTGTCTTAATACTGTCTGACTCGGAGGGCTTTCTGATCTGTACAAACACAAAATACCTTTCCAGATTAATGGGTTTTGTACCTGTCTTATCTGGAACAAGCATTCCATCAGCCATGTCTTCAGTTTTCCAAGTGTCTTTATTATAGCCGATACACAGCTTTGGCTGTCTACAGCCTACACTGGGAGCTTCAACATCTGGACACCTTCCAGCATCAGTCTGACACATACCTGTAACAAACGAAGCATCTGGCTAAAGATTACAGCCATCTGCTCTCAGTTAAATGACATTTTAAGTCTTATTTCTACTGTAAAAGCTGTGAAAGGGAGAAAAATAGCAATGGAGATGATAGATAATTTTAAGCTAATGTTTAACAGAATAAATGCTGTACAATCTCAGGAGAATCTTGGTTCAGAACGCTTAACTTCTCCTTCCTAACACGCTGTGTTTAAATACTGTAAAATCCCAACATTTACTTTCTAAGCCTGAAGGCAGGGACAGGCAATGCTAATGTATTTTCTAGTAGAGCTTAACGATGGCTAACTCTGGTGCCAAAAAGCTAATCCAAAATTAGCAAAAAGATAGTCCTTAGGGCCTGACTGAGCAGTTTCTGAAGCGGTCTGCTTGTATGAACACTGTTATTACTGGGAAAGGACAGCTTTGTGAAGTGAAAGACAGATACCTTGTTCTGCATAAATGCAGGAGCTAGAGAATTACATTATGAAGATCTTTCAGATAACTCCTAACAAGCACAGAAGTACTTTGTACTGTGATTTCTACCTCCTCATATCAAGTTCAGATACAGCACTACAGAAAAAATAATTAAACTGGTTCTCACCGTTGCTGTCTATGTGCCCGTTGGGCTGTTGGTTATCTACTCTGATGACCGCTTCCTGCCGGTCAGAAAGAGTCCCTTGTGAAGATAAGTAGCTTGGCACGTCAGGAGGCACAATAGTCTCATCTAGAGCAACGTGAGCAGAGAAACGTCAGTTCCTAGTAAGATTATAAAGGCTGCTGTTTTCAAAGGCATGTAAAATCACATTTACAAGAGGGATTTGGGACTAGATCTTTAACTGGTATTTTCTGTAGATGCAACAGAAACTGAACTGCGTAAATGCCCCATTCCCCTCGGAAGCCCCACTCCTGATTTTTCAAAGCTTAAATCTGTGAGATACAGTGCTGATAAAGCCATTTGGCATGGCCAGTACAAGGTAGGTGGAGGTGGAACTGTCTCTTCAGAACAATTAAATCCTTCTTTTCCCCTGAAATTCAGAGTACCTCGTTTGACTGAAGTCCTCTGTCACTCAATGTCATGAGTAAAAGACTCTGGAGAACAGGGTCTGTGATTCACCTACGCAGGCCAGTAAGTCTAAGCCCCTCAGCTATCCTTGGCTCTCTCCATCATCTATCAGGCGATTTCAGTTTCCCTTGTCACACAAAACAAAGTGAAACTCAGTTATGCTAGGCATGAAGCCCTAGATTTTCAGGGCTGGGGAAATCCCACTGACGCATCACACTGGTCGTATGGTATCCAAGACTTCCTACCTAGCCTGTGTCTTTAAAATCCAATGTCATACTATATCTAAAGCTAAGCGTTATACAGGAAGGCTGCAAATCCCAGCAGGGTGGGGAAGGCTTAGGGTGGTTCTTCCATGTATCTGTTCAGAGGCTGCATAACATTGAGGGCAGGAGAGTTTATTCTCACTGCAACACTTATTTCAGCACCAAATTATGCCCTTTGAATATCAGGAGGAAGCAATAAACACTGCTTCTTGCCCTAAAAAGTGAGGGATACCACTCATCAGCAGGGCTACAACAGCTCTTCCAAGCAACATGGAAAAAGCGATTCCAGCTTCAAAGTCTAATTTTTCGAGTTTTGAATACAAAGTATTTGAAAATAGATTCCCAAGAAGTAAGACAGGTTCCCGGCATCATGGACACAATCCAGACTGTCTCAAGAGTTATCATTTATGGTCATGGAAAAATCAAAGTAGCAAAGCAATGGCTGAAACTACTGCCAAGTGGAAAAGACCTTTCTGAAGAGCAAGCCAAGGGGAGAAATGCAGCTCTGAACAAGCTTCAACAGCAAGTGAAAGCTGGTTCCAGCTTTGTGAGCCAAGAGAACCACTGAGATAAGCCAACGGCTTTTCCAGTGTGATTGTGTGGCTACCTGACGTGCCGATTCAGCCTCAGGGGGAAGTCTGACAGCAGAAAAGTTTAGAGAAAGCCTTAGCGGTGTTGTCACCAACCTTACCTGTGTTGGTGACGCTGTATTCTTCACTTTTCTTCCTGGTTTGGTAGATGATGCAGACCCAGACCAGAGACGTCAGCACGATGCTACACACCACGGCAATGGTGATGATCCCCACAGTGGTACGGTCCTTTCTACAGCCAAGAGACTGTAAGATGCTCACATGGCTGTGTGCGCGCTCTGTCCCCAGGGTGTTGGACATTTCACAGGTGTATTTCCCAGCATCCTCCAAGACAACGTTCCTAACAATCAGCAGCTGGTTGCCAGAGGTAAAGTGATGCCTTTCTGTCACGATCAGGGGTTGGTCACCTTTCAGCCAGGTAATGCGAGGAGGTGGGCTCCCTGTGGCTTTGCACTGAAGAGCCACAGTTTCACCTACGGACACTACATGGTCTTCCAGTGGATGAATCAAAGACGGTGTCTCTGCAGGGGAATAAACACAAAAATTAATTCTTGGGGACAGCGTAACAACAGATCTTTTTTTAACAGTATTGAACATAACTGATGTTCCTGCAGATAAATCTACAGCAATGCACTACACAGCCATGTGCCCAGGAGCACGGCAGCTGCAAACCACAACAGATCTAATAGTCACAACCAAGGCCTTCCCGTATCTGGGTGGTGATAGTCTTCCCACCAAAGAAACCCTTGAGGACCAGGGGCAATGGCTGACACACATGAATTATTTCATAGGGCAAAAGAGATGGAGCGCAATTTCCTTTTGAAGTAATTTTCTCAGCCAGCAAATAGTGGTTGGAGGGGCTTCCTTGGCACTAGAGGAAATGCAACTTATGACTCTTTCTCTTAATTAGCAGGGTACTTTTCATTAATTACCTACAGTGTAAAAGAATGACACAAGACTAATGCAGAGCACTGACTCGTCGTCTTTTTTCTGTATCTGCAACTGCTGAAGAGCTTTAACAGCAATCCCTTCCAGTTCCCACTTCCAGACCACTTGGTATCTTGGGGCACTAATGCATCTTACCCAGCACTGTCAGGGTGGCGTTTGCAAGCACAGACCCTGCAGAGTTCTGTGCTGTGCAGCTGTAGACACCCATGTCTTCTATCTTCACATCCGTAATGAAGAAGACATCATCGTCAGGCATGACATGCATGCGGCGTTCTCGGGCTGCAGGGAAGTCCGTGCCCCCATCTTTCTGCCAGGCAATTTGTGGGGTGGGGTGTCCTTCAGCTGCACACTCCAGCCGTGCCGTTGTCCCTGTCCGGCTGGTGATGTCGTGGGGAGTTTTGATAAATGAGGGCAACACTGATAAAGAAAAACAAGAAAAAGGGGTGAGCAGTTCTTTGGGGAAAACACCATCTTCTGGGCAGTTCTAACAGTTTTCCTTCCTAGGGAGGAGATTAACATGATAATTACTCACAGCCAAGAGGATGGCAAGCTGCTTTTGCAGGATATATCTAAACTGCTGGGGACTAACCCTGTGTTTCTGGAGCACATACCTGTCTGCAGTGTCCTAGACACCCCCCCCCCCCCCCGCCACCCCCCCAGATCATTAGAGCTGGGATCAAAGCTAATTTTCTTCTCCGATTAACCTAGAAAGAAACCCTGTTCTCTCTCCCACAGAAAACTTTCAATCACTACAGCCCCTCTTTGTATCCTTATGTGTTTTCATTTTCATTTGCCCCTTTCATTGGGCAAAGACTCTACCGGAACAGCTAAAAAGAGGCAGCTACAGCCATTAAGAACGGGCCGAGTGCTTGGCTGGATGGCAGCCACCACAAGCCTGGCGTGTGCTCCTCACATGGCATTTCTCAGCATCCACTGAGATGCAAACAGCTGGTGTGAAGAGCTCCTCATCATGAGGAATGGACCCTCAGAAGTAACTGACTGCCAAAAGTGGGTCCCAAAGAATTGTTCGAGCTCAGACAGAGGAAAGGAATGAGAAAGCAACTTCCTACTCACCATTAACAGTAAGTCGGGCCTTGTTGGAGTAGGTAGAGCCAAAGTGGTTGGTGATGATACATTGGTAACGCCCTTCGTGGGTGAAGGTGACATGCCGGAGGTGCAGAATGGTAGTGTACTCCATCACCTCGCCATCCTTTGCCCGCACGTGGGCAAAGTTCTCAATCTCAGCATTGTGCAGCATCTCATTGTCTTTCTTCCATGCAAACATCATGGGGGAGCTGCTACTGCTCGCGGCGGAGCAAGTGAAACGGATGTCCTTCCCAAGGACAGCCACTGTTGTCTCAGGCTGGATGATGATCTGTGGCTTGGGGAAATCATCTAAGAGAAAATAGCAGGCATAGGTAATTCTGGACTATGGGGAAAGACTGGAGCAAGCAAAGAGACGCAATGAGAAATGAGCAGTGCATAAGTGAAAGACATTACTGCACATCTGCTTTTACATCCACTGTTGCCTACACCAGGAAAGCAGCTTGCTGCTGCAAAGCACTCCACCATCAAGACTGGCTCTACAGTGTAGATGTGCCATGCACAGCTCCACTGAGAGGCTGGTCTAAGCTATGACTCCTGTTCCTCTGGTTCTTTCTGTAATCAGTGGACTGAGATGGTCACTTAGAGACTTTAAACACCTACAAGATGCCTAAGCTCTCCTCACCAATGTAGCTGAACCTCAGAAAGATACTATGGTCTAAAGAAAATATCCTTCCTTGTACAACCCACGCACCTAGAGCAATACTGAATTTGAAACTTCAACTCCCGGCCTGCATTAGCATGAGGCAGGAGGGGAGAGCAGGAGGACACTTAAAGGGCTGCAAATGCCACCTCTAGGGATAAACTCACGAGCAAGGCGACCGCAGCACACACTGTCAAAGCAGAAGCAGCTGTATTTGCCTGTCACCCGTCTGGGGTGGAAAGCTTTGCACACTCTTTCTCTGCCCTGAAGATTGTTGGTTTTAGCAAGGTTCCAAGCAGATTCATTTATTAGATTTCTACAAATGGTGTAATTTAATATTTGACTAAGGTTTAATTAAACAGCCAGGGCTCTGGAACCAGGAGTACTAGTGCCTGGAGGACTTGGCAGGCACCGGAGAAGCAAAGCTGTCTTCGCTTTGTGATGTTGCTGTGGGGATGGAGCCTTCATGCTCTCTTCTTCCAGCTGAACACAGCAAGCCTCACATACTCGCTCAGACTGAGGCCACCTAGGCAGACTCTGGGATCGAGAGGGACATGGGACAGCAGCTGGAACAAAGCTTTTGTTCCGTATTCAATGCAAGTCATGCATTCAACTTAGTTAAACAGTGTTTTCAAAAGTTCATTCTTCCTTCATCAAACAGCCATGTGCTGCTCCTCACAGGATCCACACTGGTTGGCTCCACACCACAGGGTTTGGCTCACCAAACCAGGCCTTTATTTTGCCCCAAAACTGGATGCATGAGCAGCATCTCTTTGGCCTCCTCTGATCATTTCCATTTCTTCTCCTTACGAGGGAGGCAGTAGATGTTTGTGTGTGCTGCCTATTAAGTAAAGCTGTTTGGAACCACAGCTCAGGTGCAGAGTCAACTGCAGCGTTTGAGCGCCAGAACAGCAGTCAGTACTGAGTAGAAGAAGAAACAACCATAGGAGAAAAAAAGAAGATTATAATGCAACTGTTAGCCATTGTTTGGTTCACGTGTAATGCCTTACTGCCCCCCCCAAAGAGGAGCTGTGAGGGAGAGATTCTCCTCTGCCTTTTTTTTTTAACCCTTTATTATTTCCAAGAGGGAGAAAAGATGAAGAAGCTCAGAGCACTGCAGAGTGAAAAAAATTACAGCTGTAGTCTTGGTAGTATCAAACTGAGAGTATTGGGGAAGTGTCTGTGCAGTCCCATTTGGAATTGGAACAAGCATTAGTCCCTTTTGATTCAATACTCAGGGAGCCCTGTAAGGAATACACTAGATGCAAGCAATGCGCTGTGTGGTTTTGGTGGGAAATAAATTGTAGCCAATGACAAATTTTTAAAATGCAGGCTTGGGCTTCCTTTGATCCGACTGAATAACAAAACAAAACAGAAACCCTCTCATAATAACATGCTGGTAGTCAAAGAAAATGTTTCCCAAGTGAGTCCTACCCTTCATACAACCTCAAAACACACAGGCAAGACTTACCACACACAAAACTTTCTGGCAGGATGGCAAAAATGCTCTTGCTTTTTAGTGACTCAGGATGGGCGCAGGTGGCCACCACAAAGGATTGCAGCTCTTTCTCAACTAACCACTGGGGCAACCATTTCAGCTGGCAATCGCAGAGGAAGCTGTCGCTGTTTATGTGGCTGCAGGGAAACAAAACCAACACGAGCCTGCTGTGAGTCCCGCGTGGAGAGAACGCTGGAAAGCTCACAGCCCTTTCATGTTAGACATATTCCTCCTTCCCCTCCCCAGCATGGGTGGAAGGAAAAAAAGGACTGCAGGGTTGTTCTCAAGGTACTAATGATGTTAAATACATAACACATTTAAACAGTGTTTCATCTCCACATAGAGCAACGCACTCCTGTACAGCAGTGACACTCCCCAGCACCAAAGGCCAACACCAGAGGAGCAAGTGGAGAGGTCCCTGCCTGCATTCTGTAAGGTACACGTTTGCACACCAGCTTCATCAGGGATAAGAGGAGTAGCTGATGTTGTGTTTACTGATTAACAGAAGCAGTGGAAGATAAATGCCCAAAGACATTTGTGTAAATCCAATACATACAGTGACTGGTTTGGAAAGAAAAACACAAAAACACTTCTCAGCATCCTAACTTACTTAGCACCTTCTGTTAAGAAAGGAGCTATGAAAAAGGGGCAAATTTTTTATTATTGTGGGCCAAATTATGGCTCAGCATAGCTCTGAGGCCAGTGAAGAACTGCAAGTTTACACTAACAGGGAATTCAGACTTTGGTCTAGTTTGGTCCAAGATCCTAGGAAAACCCAGTCTGATCCCTCAAATAGAATGTGCAGATGCCTCAGAGACTGGGAAAATGGCCCTGGACAGAGAAGTCCTGTCCTGCAACACTGCAAAGTTGTGCAAGAGCAGGATATCAAAAGCACAGCAGAATCCCAACTCCAGCACTGTGTTGTAAGAAAATGTAAATCTCCTCCCATTTTTCTACCAGATAACCTCGGGAAATCCTGAAGTCTGAAACTAGCCAGGAAAGGGGAAAAGAAAGAAATTAACGGGAGAGGGAGGGAATGAGGCACATAGGGATCTGATTTTTCAAAGTTGTCCACTTTGCTGTCCTAGAAAGATGTGTAGCCCTTAATATACGTGATGGCATAAACACTGCTGGCTAACTGGGACAGGTCAGAGACACCCTTAGTATTTATGACTTCAGTACAATGCATTCTGCATGTGTATGTCCCCTATCTGAAAGCCACTTTCTACATGGTATAAAGGTTCCTTCACAACATCTGGGATCCCACAAGCTCTTCTCTAATAAGATCAATCTTTCGCCTCAATTTTGTTTCAAGAGACAATGCAAAAGATAAGGTGGTTAAACAAACAACAGACATGCAACATTTATCTTATTCATTCCCCAGTCACTGGTATTAAATATCATTGCTAACAGCAACTGTCCAATTCCCATTTCCAACGTCAGGAAGAAGAATCTGAATCTGCCCAAATACCAAATAACTAATTTCTTGTTCCACTGACACTGCACTACTCCAGAGTGTAGCAATGCACGGACAGTGGATTAAATATTTATGGAGAAGAAGAGTAAAGGAAACCAGGCAAGACTGGAAACAGTGTCTGATAACAGTGCAGAGCCCCAAGCCTGGAGCACAAGCAGCAGCTCTGATAACACATCCGTATTTTTACACCAGAAGGCTGGATGACAAGTGGATCCAGTTCAAATGGTGCTTATCGCTGAAATGTCAGTACTGTATGTGGACCCTAAACATAGGTACAGCAAAGGAGCAGATGGGCCACTGGGAATTAAATCGGGGGCAGCATGAGGAGAGATGCCTAACAGAGGACCAGGGCTGGACTTCCTGAGGGGAGATGAATAATTGCACAGATGCGAACATGCTGGAAGAACCTGTTCCAATGATCTAATTTCACTCACTATTAAATGCAAGATGTTCCCGTGACCACTGCTCGTATGTAAAAATACCTTGCACAGGAGGACGGGGGGAGGGGGAAGAAAATAAATGAGTGGTAATGCGGATAACACCCCATTGGAAACAACACGCTACTTCTCATGTCCAGAGCAAGAAGGATCCCTGCCTCCTTAATGGTGTGTACATTCCAATTACTTACAGCTGCCGCAGGCTCTTCATCTTCGCAAAAGCGTCTGCTTGAATTGAGCGGATGGCATTATCCCCAAGGTTCCTACAGGACACAACCAAAGGCAATGTGAACAAAAGGGATGCTATGGCTGTGACAAAGTCTCTCCATGTATAAGCAATGACTCCAGTAGCGTGTGATTTGGTAGCTCCTTGTTAAGGCCAGATGCACTTACAGCTCATAGAACACTTTAATACTGAGTAAGTATTGCTGGACAATAGTCAACAAACAAAAATTATGGGAATAAAAAACTAAGTCATTCCCTACCCCATCTTCTCACTACACTTTCTCAGTCTCAGCTACCTCCATCATCCATAGCTCCGAAATTCCTCAGCCCCCTCGACAACCAAAGATAGTCAGGAATGTTGTATCCCAGGCTAGACCTTCAGCAAACATAAAGAAAGCAAATACTTGCACTAAACGGCATCTGAGAAGTTATTTAAAAGTGACTTTGAGAGGATACTATTGTGTTCGAAAAACATTGCAATGTTTCCAAAAGAAGGTATTCTTAAAAGCTTCCCTCACAACTACTGCTAATTAAAAAAATTCACTTGTCCTCTGAAAAAGCATAGTGTCAGATTTAGGGCTTAAGTTTACTAAGTGAAGTGTCGGACAGACAAGCACTGCTTACAGAGGAAAATCTCAGTAGAACATTAATAAGGGAATCTTTATCTGGGAATGTACCCCAACAGTCAGGCAGTCCTAACCCTTCAGTTATGCTCTCAATGGTCATAACGTTTCATACAATCAACAGCCAATAAAACATCTAGAGCAAAACTGCATATACTTTAACTGGTCTTAATTCAGAAAGGAAGTTATTCATGAATCACTGCTGGAGTCATCAGCCTTGGGACACAAAAAAAAAATTACATAGTGGCAGCCAAAATTTACTTCTTGCAAATCGCTCTAAGGCAGTTGTGTTGAATGGGGACGTTCGGTGCCTGCATCGTAAGCAGTCATTTGCAACATGTGTCGCTGCCAGAGCCTAGATTTAGGAGGAAGTTGAGGCAAGGGAGGAGGACAGAGGGCTACATCTGAAATAGCATATTCTCATTGCTAACAGCCTGCAAAGAAGCAATGTGCAAGTCAAGGCGATATTTATCCAAGAACAAATCAAAGAATTAAGAGCATGCAGATTTGCCATATGCTCTATAACTTTGTTCCTGGCACAAAAAAAGGCCAAAGTTGAGGCAGACTTATAATGAGAAGGAAGCAGGTGGCCCCCACAAATGGACTGGCTTCTCAGTTTACAAAGACGCTATTAAATTGCTAGCAGATCTCTCAAGCAGCTACTTTTGGCAGACCCCCCTTCCCAAACTCTGCGGCATGGTGGGTTACTCACAGGTGCTCCAGGGCCTCCAACCCTGAGAACGCTTTCTTGGCCACCGACTTGATCTTGTTTCCAAACAGAGTTCTGCAGTTTCCAAACATCCAGTGCCAGATAAACAGAAAGAAAATGGGGAGGGGGGGGGGGGGGGCAGAAAAAGACAGAACACAATTAGTGTGGCTTTATCTGATATACGCGCTCAGTGTAAGTCCTGGGAAATCTGAACTGCATGGAGATTAAGAGGGCTGAAGTACACTCGCTTTCCTGCTCCTGAAATTAAATCCTTTTATCTGTATTCGAATTTAATAGTGATGACAGCACTAAAGGGAATGTGCCGTATCACGTAAAAAGGCAGGTTTGCTCCAGTGCTTGGAAACCAGCTTGCTGAGTAACAGAAGGTCCCCTCTATTCTTTGCAGGCTAGCTGTGGACAGGATTAAGTGCAATGACAGTTTAACAAGACTTTGGTCTCTCCCAGCAACACTTTTCATTTCTGATTTCTTCCCAGATAGTAAAAAGGTGGTAATTTATTCACTGCAGCTTGGCCTGAATGGACATCCACACGCAAGGGCTGAGGGCCGTCTCTTGGCTGCACGTTTATACAGCAGCTAACCGAAGTGACTGCTGACTTCCTTCCCTGCTTTATTATAAATACAACAGCAATGTAATATAACGCAATAAATAATAGCTGAGTGGTAATTTCAAGGGGCAAAAGGAAGAAGTGAAAAGGTGATGTACAGAGCTGAGGAGCATGCTTGCTTACATCTGTGACCGGAGAGCATTCCGCCGAATCAGCAGACAGTGCTACGCAGCAGCAAGAGGACTCTCAGCAGGCATCGGCCAGCTGGAGAGACCACAGCCCAGCTGCTATCTGCAAAGTAACAGTTCTCTACAAATATTGACCAGTGGTGACTGGTCAGGGGCAGGGTTCATGCAAAATGGATAGTCTCCTCAACTGTTTTAATAAAACATCAACCAACGTCATTAATTAGGAAATGCTTTCCTTCCCCAGGTTCTCCATGTCTAAGGTTTATCTTCCAGGTGCATCTTTTATCACCACCTGCTTCATGAGGTATCCAATGCAGGTCATCACTAACACCTCAGGCAAAAAACTGGCACATACGGTGCTGCATTTGATTGAGTTTTCCTTCAAGATTGTAACCTATATTTGCACCCTAGAAAGGCCCTAAAATTATGATGGTCCCACTGCTTGCTGCAGGCTGGGGAAAGGAGGCTGGGGTACAAGATGGAGCATGTGTGGCCATTGCAGGAGCAAATGCATTTGCAGGAGCTTGTTAGGGTTTTCCACAAAGCACCCTTTAAACATCAGGATAATTTGGAGTCTCAACAGCGGCACCCAGAAAGCCCAGTTTCTGCGTGGATGAAAGCAGTGGATGCTATACTGGGTAGAAAGGAAAAATGGGGCTCATCATGCTGACTGTTATGGCAGGGAAGACCAAGACTGTATCACAGTCTGTCCTTGCTGCCTGTTGTCTTTGGAGGGAATTTGGGTGCCTGCCACTGGGCACCACTATGACCACGAGTAGGTCCTCACAAAATCAATCTCCCTGACAGTGCTGTTGCCAGAGGAGCCACCACTCTAAATCTCCAGTAGCCAGGAAAGGCCAGTTACTCCTAGCTCCGTACAAAAGATCTGTGGCCCCAGAATCACAAATCTTACCGTTCCAGAGCAAAACACAACCAAAAGCTTCGGTTTCAGGCATAGCCACCTTCCAGCCTCCATAGTGAGACACGCACTCGAAGCCCTTTCTTATGGGCAGAGATAACTTGGTACAAAACCACAGCTTAATTTTCAGAGCTCTGTCCCTTCGTTAATTATTTGACTTGGGGCGAGAATAAAGGCAGCTATTGTAGGCATGCTGGTGGCTGATTAAAGGCTCCAGATATCTGCAACCTGCTTTATCGACAGTATTGTTCTAAATATCTACAGTGAACTTTCCTGACCTTCTTGCCACAGCACCAAATCCAGAGCATCAGAGGTCCTATTTATTGCACAAGAGTGTGTATGGCTTTTTGCTCTGGGTGAAATACCCCAAGCACCAAAGGATGTGTGCAATCATGTGTACCATCATTCGGTAAAAGGGATGTTGTATTAATGAAGGCTTTGAAAAATCCATTAGAATGATTAATACAGTAAATAATTTACTATATGCAAACTCGGGTCATATGGCTGCATCCATACATACTAATTTCTGGAGCTATATTCCTCAATGAGGATGTTACGCTAAGCTCGGGTTTGATAACTGGAGATTTCTATTGAAAGTGGATCTTGGACTTTGAAAATTGGAGATACTGGTTATATGTTTACTTCTCTGTGCAGAGATAAGCAGTACATCTGGGGATGTGAATACACAATGTATACACCACTTGTATAGGCGCATACAGTTTTATGGCTATATACATGAGAAATACATAACACAGTCATAGTAACGCCATGCCCCAGCAAACTCATTAAAATCATTACGCCTTTCAAATCTCAACTAACCACTTCGCCAATTCCGAAATGGTTTGAAACCCAGCGGCCCCCTTCAAAGGGCTGCGGCACGCTGGAATGCAAACGCGGCGGTATGCAGCTCCACAATTAGCCTGCCTGCTGCAGTCCAGAGACGCTCCTCCACTGCCGGCAGAGCTAGGCGCAAGCATGCTCTCCCGGTGATTGCATAAGTGTAATTACACGCTAGGCACGCAATTCATTAGAAAGCAGCATTTTCTCCTCCAGCCAGTTTTGCACCTGCAGGAAGATCTCAGTGACTGAGTGAGCCATCAAAAAACCGGTTACATTTAGCAGCTTGAATAATTAGGAAACTCCTTGTTCCCCCGTGACTCCACTGATGCTTTTTATGCTTCGGTGCTTCTCGACTCCCTCTTTCTTGAAGCAACATTTTAATTTAGGCCTGTGCTCTCCGTCCTGGAGAGCTTCATCTATAATTCAGAGAAGGCTAAAGTGAGTGGTCTCCCCACGTCTCAGTTTAACACCTTCATTTCAGCAAACAACCCTCTCTGTGCTAAATCCTTTCAGAGGCTAATCTGTGCCAGATCAAAGGGGAACAGCTTTTAAGGCAATCTCCACAGAGCTGAGGTGATTATTAATTCATTGGAAGGTCTCCTCTGAAGTGCCTATTTATTTTTTGTATGCTAATGCATTTAAAGCCGGTTGACAGTTTAAACACAGGCCCTAAATCACACAGCGAAATGTTTGCTGTAAAGGCTGATATTTAGTTTTATTTACGAAAAAATCCTGCCAGCAAGAATGAAACTCACTTCAGCCTTAGACGAAATTTCAAGTTTGGGATTTATGTGCTGATGAGCTAAAACAGACCAGAGCAGATCCCTTTAAAACTGATCACTCCCAAGCGTCCCCAAAATGCCTCAAGAAATGCAATAAAATAATCTCATATTCCGAGGTTTTTTCTAGCCTTACACTCTGGCTGACAATGAACGATCCCAGCAATCTGTCTGTCCAACAGCAGGTTTGCTTTATTAGGTAATCTAACCACTCCTGCCTACCCAAGACCAACCTGATCCACATGCTCTTCCAGGCTATGAAACTATCTGCAATTCCCCCCCCAAACCATGGGCACATGTCCTTCCCTGCATTCAACCAGACCCAGAACTGGCCCAACTCCATGTGCAATGGAAGACAGAGGTCAACGATGTGAAAAAAGAGGCAAACCCGGCTTCCTTAGACTTGTGCAAGCCCCTGTTGCATCCTTTGCTAATGGCAGACAAAACCAGACACCTTCTGAAGCAGTTCCTTGTGCCAGATGATAAACATCAGATCAGGACATGGCTACTTCACAGAGGAGCGATAGCTGCTCTATCCAGAGCTCCTAACACACAACCCGCATAACCCTGCAGGCTGCCTCTGCCCCCTTCCTTTCTCCTCTCACTCCTTGCCGTACCTCCCAGCCTCTGCTCATTTCTCCTGGTTGCTGAGTCAATCCTTTTGCTGAACTCTTTCCCTCATCTGGCTTTTTCACCTCTCTCCTGATATTTGCACCCAGCATTTCTAACATACCCCAATCATTTGAGACTCCACTTTTGCTCCCGAGCCAACGGCCATGTTGGAGGGATGCCCCACCAGGACAGCTCGCTCTCTCTGCTCCTATCCTCCCCCTTCTCTCCTGTGTCAAAGCAGCACTACAGACTCACAGTCCTACAGCCTGCAAATCCCTCTGGACAAAGCCTCTGCTCCCACTACCCTTTTAGCCGCTCACATGGTTTCACTGGTTTCTTCAAACCAAAAACTTCAGCAACAGCAGCCAAGGACTCTCCCACCCACCACATGTGATACTGTGATACATCTGCTCCTCTGCCTTTTCTCTAGCAACTTGTGGGAAGGTTTCCCAACTCCACACGCACAGCGATTCCTACTGGCCCCTCTCTCTCTCCCACACTTCCACTTCCCTGCCTCACTCCCCCAGCCCTTAAGTCCTTCTCTGCCTTCTGCCTCACTGTCCTCGCAGCTAAAACTTGGTTCCCCTCTTCTTGGATCCAGTGACTCCCCTCAACAATGATCAAATGCCCTCTATGTTTGTGACTTCAATATTTTTCTTCTCCATCTAAGCATTACATCCCCACGAATCCTGCCACGGCTCTTCCCACTCCCCCA
The DNA here is from genome assembly GCF_965231255.1 of Vanellus vanellus. Classification (NCBI taxonomy): domain Eukaryota; kingdom Metazoa; phylum Chordata; class Aves; order Charadriiformes; family Charadriidae; genus Vanellus; species Vanellus vanellus. The sequence continues at coordinate 3,504,022 of NC_138914.1, forward strand.
GGAGTCTCTAATGAGATCGTGACAATATACCGCCTGCCAGGATTCATTCTAGCCATCTGCTATCCATCGAGGTACTTTTACTGCACCTCTGGCTGTGCCATCTCAGCATCAGAGACAGCGTGATAGGGGGGTGCTGAGAACTTAAACAAAGGCAAGAGGTAATGATTAGAAAGACTCTTGATTTGTCACAAGCCATCAGAGACTTCTCTGACAGGGCTGATTTATATAGCTGATTTCAAATGGAATACGAACAAGCACACAGCAATGTGAAAATACTTGCGAAGGCGAAGCAAGCTATAAACATTTGCAAGGCGCATGCTTGCCTTAGGTTTCTTTTTATCTCTTTAAGAGCCTGTGCCCCATGGTGCCTTTTATTGTTGCTGCACATGGAAGCAAGCCCAAAAGATCACTCTCAGACAGAGTATCCCACAGAAATGAATCCTGTTTCAATCCTCTGTTGTAACAGGAAATAGGGTGATTTTTCTCTTCTGTTTATTGTTATTTGCTGCATCAATCAGTGCTACACTGAAGACTGAAAAGGGTCTTTTTTGTTGCTGTTTGCTTTTGGGAGCAAAGAACAGTTGTGCTGAATCTTACAGATGAGAACAAGTTTCTCTCTCCTGTGTCTCTCAACTATAGCACGTGGCACCTCCTGTTCTTTGCTTTAAAAGGACTATAATGACCTCATCTCTGCTTAGAAACACAAGTGCTTGATAACCACATTTGCACTCTTGCAGCGAGCCTGCAAAGCTACTACATCTCAGATTTTCTGTTGATTTTTATCTTGTTCCAAAGGGAGGAAGGCTGAGTCAGAGAGACCCACCCCCCCACAGTCACAGTGCACAACTGCTTTGCAGCACTTCAAACCCCGGGATACTCACAGCTTGCTCAGGTTTTCTAGGCCTGTAAAGGCTCCGTTAGTATCTTCTATTGTGCCTGAGATGTCATTGTGGTCCAGTTCCCTAGAGAGAGGACATGAGAGAGCTCATAATCGGTGTCTTAGTCCTAGGCGCATCGTTAAAAAAAAACAGAAGAAAGTTTGAGAATGCCACGTGAAGAGCTTCCCGTTTTCTCCTGACAGTTATCAGAAAAAGCCAATCCGGGCAGCAAAGAGGCACTAATCACTCTTCCTGCACTGACCCATGCTGAGATGGCTCATTCCAAAAAAATGCCCTCACTTTTTCCTAGCTGAAACACTCTGTTTCTCAGACAGCAGCAGTAGCAGGTAGCTACTTTTTTAACAGGTTGATTTCACTCCTTTTCTAGTTCTGTGCATCCAAACAAAAGGAGGAAAAAGAAAATAAAGTCCCAAAACTAAATTGCAAGAAAATAGCTCTCCTTAAATGCTACTATCGTGAATTAAGAGAACTTTCGCTATTCCAAGGTATACATGTCTTTGTCTATAACTATACCTTCAGAAGATGATTTGGTGTATTTTATATGAACCTGCATTTTTTTTCTGGCAATGAACTTCAAAGTCCAACAAAGGAAAGCACTATCATCACTACAGAAGCCCAACTCTCGGTATAACCACTTTTAAAAAAAAAATGAGTAAGAATTCCTTTTTCAGAGTTAGCTGCTTTTGGCTTTCAAACTGACCATCAATTACAGGAGTCAAAGAGGTCTGAAGAAAAACAAGCACACAGAACAAACACAGAGATCCACAAAAGCTGTTTAAACAGTCTGTTTAAAAATCCTTCCCTCCTAGCTTTAATTCCAGCTAGCAATGAATACCCACCAACACAGACAGAAATTTATCATTTCTAATGTTAAGTAAAAAGACAGAAAAAAAATAAATGGGCTTTGTTGGTTTTGTTACATCACTCTGATTTAAAACCTAGCAAAAACCAACAACAAAGCAACCTAAACCATCCAGATAACCCCTCGAACCCGCAGGTACTCCTTTCACACCTTTTGAAGATTATCAGAACGTTTCCAGTTTAAATATATAAAGACCAAAAAAAGAAAAATATTTCCGAAACAAAGCCGCCTGTGTTTTGCAACATTCCAAACAGGGGCATCATAGTGTAGCTTCTGGGCTATGCAGCACGTAATAACCCAACAGAAGAGAACAAAAATTTTAAAAATTGGACAGTTTCAGTATTGGCATGGTTTTCCTCAGCTGAGATGGGGCTGAAACTTTTGCTCTCGGTACCTAAGCTGGCTGCAATCTTCGCTTGCTTCTCTTTGGTGTGTGAACCAAAAATGTGAAAGGAGATGGCCAAAAGCCACAATTCCTGTTTCTCAGCTGGCTTCAGCGTGAGACCTGAATCTGATGTCTCTGGGGAATCCTGGCCTTAGCCAGCATCACTGTGGATGTCAGGGTGATCCGTGGGTAGGTCTATGCCAAAGGGATGCATAAAAACTCAACATCCCTGCAGGGTGGGGGTGCACATAATGCTGCGGTGGCATAAGAGAGAAGTCCAGGAGAGATGCTTTGATGTGCTGACATTTTCAGCACTATCTGAGCGGGGCAGAAGCAAACATATCCTCCTGGAGCTAAGTTTCTACGTTTACCCTGTGGTTGCCAAGCCAATGGCTGTTGTTCTGTTTGTTTTTTAAGGGCAAATCCCTTCTCAGGCATTTTTCCTCTTCAGTTCTACCACGGGCTACCAGTCTTTGGACCAGCAAACCCTTTCCCATGGCAAAGGCAGACAAGTGGGAACAGCTTGTAGGAGCTCTCTGACACACACTTTTATTAATTGACTGCCACACATTGTGTTTTCTTGAAAAAGGAAAAGAAAATGGTATTGCTTGTTCATCCAGAGGCAACTCAAAGGTTTACTGTTAGAAAGGAGGAATAAAAACCTTTTTAACAAATGAGTGAAAATAGAGAGAGAGGGAAAAAAAGAGTGGGGTATTTTGGCCTGGCTCTCTTTGTATTCAAACTCCTCTCCCAGCCCCTGTTGCCAATTTCCTATTCTTTCTGGCTGGCTGAGCTTGAATGCTCGCAGCCTTGTTAATCATTGTGCTCCGAGGTCTCTGGGCCTGACCTCTATTTGAATAGCTCCACATTTCAGCAGTTTCACACCCACCAAAGGCTCCCCAACAATAGGCCATAATTAAAGCATGCTCGGGTCTTTTTCACCAGGTGCAGGACCCAATAGGCCTTTCTCTTTATTAAATTAGAGCTCGCTCACACACTCCCTTCTCCTCCCCCCTTGGCCCTAGACATAAAAGAGGCTTCACATTCACTGTAGAGCAAAGAGAACTACCAGCTCCCCTTTCCCTCCATTTTTCTTTGGAAACCTTTAGTTCCGGTCTTGACAGCTGCCTCAGAGAGGTCCCTTTCTGAATGCCCAGTGGCTGAAAGGCTTTGGCTTAAGTTAAAAAAAAAAAAAAAAAAAAAAGGCAAAAAAGCTAACAAAACCCAAACTCACTTTCCAGTCACTTCCTTCACTGTGAATTTCAAAATAAAGGAAAGAGTAAGATGCAAAAAGTACTGTAAAGAGGGGAGCTCTCTCTGTTCTCATTTCCTTTTAATTACTCAGGCCACAATGGGCTTCTGAAGAGGAATAAAAGTATCAAAGTGTGGTTTTTTTTTTTTCTTTTGAAGGAAGAATTAAATCAGCCTGCTGAACTCAACCAGCCTGGGAGCTTGGACAGTGCTACAACACAGGCTGGGAGAACTTTGTGGTGTGCCAGATGAAGGTGCTGAGCCCACAGCCTCTGGAGAAAGGAGAACAGCCAGCAGCTCTGCAGGTATAAATAAGGGAGACGAGGCAACACAGCTGCAGGAATGGACATTTTAAAGAACCCGATTCCCATCTTCTGATGTTTCTAAGGCAAACCCAGATGTACCTCAGTCTTAACGCAGCTCTTGGGCTTAACAGTGTATAATGGTGCAATTCTATAGCTGGCATCCCAGAGGAGGTCAGACTGATCCATCCAATGGTCTCTATTAGCCCTACAATCTTAGAAATTGCAATCTTCTTGATGGCAAGCTCATTTCCAGTGTGACAATTCCAGGTATTATGCTGTGTCAGTGACTTTAAAATAAAAGTCTCCAGTAAATGGCCATAGCTACCACTGGATGTATCATTTTGCAATTCAATATTAGGGCACATGAAAATTTTCTCTTTATAGCATGTCAATTTTTTTCTTGTTTAGAGGTTACCACGAAAATTAGAGCAACAGAACATTTCATGACCCAAGTGAGCCCAATTCTGTATTTAAGAAACAAACTTCTGGTTATTTTCATGGTGTCCATAAGCAGCTTCCTGCTCCCATGGTTGGACCCAAGACTGGGTGAAGCTTCACATATTGTCACGCTTCTTGTATAATCAGATCCCCAGCCCAACCTCTGGATTTGTTTTGCCATCTTTTTTTTTTTTTTTTCCAACACCATCTTCGCCCAGGATTTTACATTTGTTATTCAATTAAAAAAAAAGAAGTAACAGTACACAAAAATGCTCAATAGCACATTTAAGAGGCTATTCAAATTTCCAGCTTTGCCATTGGAAGGAATCATTCCCTACTCCTCCTGAGTGCAGAATGACCCAACAGAAACTGTCCTTTCCTAAGAATTTGAATTAAAGTCAATATGATGGCAAGAGAAATACTACTATTATCTGAAGGACTGAAACCTCAGGGATTTTTGCTCAATTGAGCTAGATTCAGGATCCTGTCCTATGTTCCTATAATTTTACTCTGGAGCCCTTTACTCTGAAATCACTGTAAAACACTGAGCAATCCAACCGCAATTCTCCTAATTACTCTTAACTAAAAAATTCAAGTTCACTGAAGTTGAATAGTAGGGTAAATGCAACAGCTGCTGAAAACAACCAAGCGACGTGTAGGAGAGTTTGACGCTGAGGGTGAAGGCACCCAAAGCAACTTCAAAGCAGAACAGTTTGGCAGAACACAAACTGTGGAGGTAAGACAGATGTCAGCTGACAAAAGCTGGGGGCAACTTACAGGACACGTAGGTTTCTGAGTCCCTTGAAGGCACCTTCTGCAATATGATTGATGGAATTGTGGCTCAGTCGTAGTACGTGCAGTCCCCCGAGGTCTGCCAAGCTTCCCTCATCCAGCCTGCTTAGGTTGTTGTAAGAGAGTATTCTGAGGAAAAATAACAAACAACAGCCCTTGTCAATCCAACCAGTATTTTCCAAACTCCTCTGTGCCAACCAGTGCCTGCCTCCCACAACCACCTCATAAGAGGTGATATGTACTGGGTGGATACAAAACAGCTTGATCAGAAAATAAAACTGCAGTCTGCAAATTTTCTTACAAGATACCCATGGGGGAGCCCGGATGACCATAAGGGAGCAGGAGGCATTTGGTACCCAGTTATAGGGAAGTCTTCCGTACAGGCAACACAGGAAGGCTCTTCCAGAAGTGAGTGAGAGCAATAACCTAACATGCACGCTGTCAGATACAGTGGGCAGAAACTGCTCTTTCTGCATGGCCTGTACGGCTAGGTTAGGGCCTGGGAGCACCACCCTTCCTCAGTCCCCAGATGTATAGGTAACACTCAGAAATCAGTCCTGGTTGTGTTCAATCATCACTCCCATTTGGAGTCCCTCCACGGCTTACAGGAAAGAGCAGTCCCCTCCTTCCCCACGCCCTGAGAGGTACAGAGTGACGTCAAACAGATGGATTTTGAAGTTCACATGCACTCTTGGCAGGGTCCAGACTTCTGTATTCAGGAGGTGTCTTATCATTTTACACTTGTGCACAGCAAGCCCCAGGCATCTGGGTGTGGGTGTCTTCACAGCCTGCTCCACCCCAGCTGAGAGCCAAAAGCATTTCACCACAAGGCAATTGAATGCTTCCTTTCATGCACAGGAAGGAGGTATCTGTTGTAAACCAGCCGCCTTCCCTCCTGCTCCCCTTTGTCAAGGAGTGTACAGTCTGCTTGTAATCTTCTCCACTTACAAGTGACTAATACTGGAGGGTTTGTTTTTTCCTAGTTTTCCATCCATCTCGTCCCCTTGCCTGTATTATCTCTGGTTTTGGATATTTTTTTTTTTAAGTGCTACTCATGTTGCAGTTTGGAAGGTGGTAGGAAGAAAACTGTTTTTCTCTCCCTGCCAGGGTGCAGATGAGGCTTCTGAGATTTGACACAGAGGGCAAGGCATGGGAAGCTACAAGCCACTGCAGACACCTCACACAACACACAACCACCTTCTACGCAAGCAGTAAAGCTGCGGCATCGCTGATGTTGAAGGCCAGCTTGGCTCATCAAATGAGGTAGCAGCAGGCAGAGTCACTAGTCAGTGATCTTCAGCCTGAAGCATCTACCCACAGCTTCCCACTGCGAGTACCTTCCTCCTGATCTCTGGATGTCACTGCAGCTGGTTAAGCGCTGCAGGGCTACTGGCAGGTGAGTGTGACCAGCAATAGCCTCAGCTTTAAGTTGCCTGCACACTGACATGTGGGGTATAAAAAGTGGCATTCAGTTACATGCTGCTACTCACATTTTCTCAAGCTTATCTCTTTACAAAGGGCAGCTGCATAGGATTTTTGAAAATAACTTAGCGACCTGGGAACACAAGCCACTTCAAAAGATGCGGAGGTTTGGGCTGCTAAACTTTTAAAAAAGTGGAGTTGGGCAGCTTTGAACAAGCACTGAATCCTTCATTGTACAGACAACAAGCAAAAAAAAAAAAAAAAAAAAATCTCACTGAGTTCCAAACCTCCAAATTCCTCTTCTAGTACTGCCTGTTAATGAGTCTGCTTAAAAATGTCTCTAGGACTTGCATGAAAGTCACTGCAAAGCCAAAATCTAAGTCAAAACAGACATGTACTCTGAAGTACTGAGAGTGTCATTTACTTGGCAAATGAGCTGTCTATCTTTTAGCTGTGTGAGTGGGCAGAAGGCAAGCTTTGGAAAAAAATCAGCAAAGATTAATGAGTTTGAAGAAGGTATGGGACAACATACTTTCATTCCTAAAGAAGTTGTAGTGTTAGTTATGAAGAACTGGCATTCGGTCAAAATTATGTCCTCACCTGCGATTAAAGAATTTGGCTTTAAAGAACCCCAAAAGTGTTCAAAAGTTATCCTAAACCTGGCTGAGAAAAAAAAAAAAATTCTTTTGATTCCACACAGAAGAGTTCCTGCCACAACTGGTGAAGGCATGTCCCCCTCTGTTCGTCCTGACATCACCTCAAGATGGACAGACAGCAGCAGTCTTTCGAGGGCTCTCTCAACAGATGCAACCAGATGGAAGGTTTCAGGAACTAACACACCTGGTAGTGGCTTCCTTCAAAATGTAAGGGCTCTGCTTCCTGCCAATGGGACAGACCAATTTGCAAAGTGGTGTGTTCCCCTCCTCAGCAGTTTGGATAATCCGGGTTGAGAGAAGTCAGGATGTCTCTGCTGCCTCCCCTATCTTCTCATTTCTCTACCAGTGAGAAACCACTAGAACAAACAAGTGGAAATGTTTGGCTCCACAGCCCTTTTGGCAGGGTGAGGAAATGGGAGAGCAACACACAGAGGAGCATGCCAAAAGTGATACATAAAGGGGTTAAGCAGAAACCTGTTCTGCAGCTGGGGCTCCTGCTGCCAGCCAGTTCTGGACCAGGTACATCTAACACATTTCATTCCCACTGACCAAACCATAAGTAAAAAGTGAAAGGAAAGACCCAGGAGCCAAGTCACCATTTACCTTCTATGCTCCCACTGTGGGTTTTTCCATTATGATGATGACAACCTAGCACCTGATCGGTGAATACAATCACAGCCCTTTCTCATGCCCATAACAAGGCAAGAGCTCTCCTTCCTTTTTAGCTTTTACATCAGACCAGAGCCCTGGGGTCACATATTATCCCAACAACTGAAGGAAAGATAACTCATCCTTCAGATGACCACCTCCTTCCTTAGCACAGATAAGTACGGGTCTGGGCACCGCCTTTCTTGGGTTAAGGATTTTGAGATTCATTCCCTGTGCAACCAGAGACAGTGTTTTCTGATAAATGAAATCCACTAGATTTAGCAATAGGGGAGTTGACCAAAGATCTTTTAATAAGGAATGAAACATGCACATTCAAAGAAGTGCACAGAGGCAGTCTAGATGTATCTAGTGCTTTCTTTCCTCACCCTTCAATTTCAGAGCAGACCTCTCCTACAAATGCTCTTTGGCTGTGGGAGTTTCAGTTAGGAGTATCTGACGGCTCCCTGAAGCAGCCTTACCCTAAAGGCAACACCTGCAAGAGCTTGTAATATTTTGCAGAGATGTGTGCTAACACCCACATAATCGCCCTTCGAATCTCAGTTAATGTCTTCTCTGGCCTCACACTCCAGCACAATCCTGTTTGTCAGGCCAAGCATGCCCCAGTGGCTCCTACCACCTTATACCACTAGACATTTTCCAAATCTACCCTATTCTACACCAGAGCAAGTGAATCCTGCACTGGGTTTCTGCAGTTACTGAAGAGGATGGCCTCTATGCCAGAACAGCTCACCACAAGCACTACCTGTTGACAAGAGATCCTAATCCATACCTGACAAATAAAGGACTCAGCGTGAAGTGCAACCTCCCATCTAAACCTTGAGGGTTTGCAAAGTCAGCGTCAGGTAGGAAAGACAAGCATAGGTCTTCCCTGAAAGAGTTCTGACATTAGCTCTGCAAGATGCAGATGGGGCTTACCCACCCCAGCTGAATGCACGCCGAAATAAAGCTTCAACACAGCACCGGTTATTGGCTCCCTGAGAGCAGAAAGCTCCCAGAGCTGTGCTGCTAACGCTGTAGTGATATGAATTTAGCTATTCCAGGGGTCCACCTGTGAGCACCCTAGGAAGGCAGACTCCCCTTTCTTGATGCTTCAGATTTAAGCAGACTACAGGCAGAGCACGGTGCTGATTCTCATCTGTTGTCTTGAACATTTCTCCATTGACATTGCCTTAATCTAGTAAAATATCACTTGAGGGACTGCAAGTGAAAGAACTGTAGCTGTCTACAGCACTGTACCAAGCAAAGGACACACAGGCAGTTTCTCACCAATCTGAAAAATGACATAATTAACCAATCACATATGTATTTAACTAAAACCAAAAATAAAGTATTTCCTTGTGTCCCCACAAAATAATCCACATCTGAATGAGTATTGGGTTCAACAGAAGATCACAGCTGGTCGCTGGGCTAATACATTAATTCTACATTCTAAACTTAAAGGAATGACATGTGTCATGTCCACCTATCTCTGAATCCACATTCCAAAAGACTGGGACTCACAGTTGGGTAAGCAGATACCAACCTTTAGTCTGAGTCCAGAGCAAAGCCTCTGAAAGTGAGAAGCTGCCTTACTGTACTGGTTTTGGTGGATAAGAGAATCCCTAACAATGTTTAACAGGAGATTTCTGAGCACCAAGCAGAATGAATTACAGTTCTGCTAACTACATGTGTCAAGTTCTCCAAAGAAAAAAGTTAATCTTTCCACAGTCCCACCGAAGGGAGGACAGCTACTTCTGTAAATACTGCAAGCATCCACGTGTGTCTCTTCAGAAAGGCATTAAGCAGTGCCACAGGCCGAAAAGACATCCTTATGGGGCTGTCCTCAGCAGCAAAGATTTCTTTCCTTTATCAGAGAGACTGTATTCGCAGCTGGAAATCTCAGGAGAGCAAAGTCAATGTATTTACTTTTAAACAACTGAGTCCTACAGGAAGGGTAAAGTGTAACCAGCAGAAACAGGGAGAATTGCCTTTAAAGGGCCAAATCTCTGCTGGTTAAAAATATGACTGTTCTTTGTAAATGCAGAGGATAAAGCAAAACTTCCTTCAAGCTGCACAGTTGTTATACAGCAAGCTGTACACGTCTTGTTACTAGCCAGCTAAAAAGCATTGGCAAGCCACAGATCACAAACTCTCCAGGTCTTTCAGCACTGTATACTTTTAGTGGGTTCTAGTCTGTTTCTGGTTATTTTAATCAGGTGCTCTGAAGGTCACAACATCATAAATAAAAAGGGCATCACTTAAGAAGCTGCAATTCCTGCATTTCTACAGGTTGATAAAGCAGGAGCTGTACGTCATCGGATTGGGAAAAATCCTTCCTTTCCTGCCAACATTACATTAGCATCAAACCCTGCACAACCAACCAAACAGAAACCAACTTACAGCTCATGCAGCTTCTGACAGAAGCTCCAGCCATCGGGGTTGATGCGGGATATGGAGTTGTTACTGAGGTGAAGCTGGTGCAGAGATGAAAGGCCATAGAGAGAGCCACTGTTTACTTCTGTCAGGCTGTTATACTCAAGATGGCTGTGGAGAAAAACGAGAAGGAATTGACAGATAATCAGCACTGGTTAAAAGCTGAAGAATTTCCAACAAGGACTGGGATTTTAGCCATTCTTACACACCTTTCTACATATCCATGTGGATACATGAATGTGTGGGGATTTCTTGGGCAGGTGACGGATAGAAATTCAAGCACAACATAAAGGAAATGACCAGAATGAGCTGAGAGTGCAGAGATATGCTCCACTTACAAGTAAACTGGGCTTAAAGCATCACATTCAAGTTTATATTTGCAGAGTTTCAGTTGTGCAACAGCAGCGTCCAGAAACATGCTGCCCTGATCACTTGTGACCTTGCAAACACACTTGAAAGCCAAGGAAGTTTCAAGCATTTATCTGCAATACCTATTCAATTCATTCTCTTGTGTGGAAAGAACACATCACTGAGATAGGCCAGCTTAGTTTCTAGGTAGAGTAAGAGGTAGAATAATCAGGTCTACAATACAGAATTTCCATGTATCGGTCAAAACAAATTCGCAGAAGTGAGATGAGCTTTGATTTAAAGAGCAATTGAGATCTTACTGAATGTTTAAATCAAACTTTCAAAAGAAATACTGCCACAGCTTGAAAAACAGGACTTTTTTTATTGAACACCTGGTAAAGCAATGAGCTTCAGTAAACTGTGGGTCAACTGAACGGAAGCTGCTGTAGCATGGCAGAGCTCTGTGCATGCTGGAAATAGAAAGAAGCATGAGGACTGGCACAGGTGCCCACAGTCTCTGATGGGAGTCCTCACTAAAATGCGGAGAAGAACGTGACAGCAGGTGAAGTCTAGGCTTTTAAGGGAAAAGAACCCATCTCTCCAACTTACAGAACTTGCATCTTGGCTAGACCCCAGAAAGCCCCATCAGTCAATTTGCTTATGTTGTTGCGCTGGAGTTTCAGGACTTCCAAGCTGTCCAGTCCCTGGAATGTCAGACCTTCAATCAGGCGGATGCGATTCCGGTTCAGCTCCCTAAAATCACCAAAGCCATACAAGTTTATTAAATCCCAGTCCTTTCTCACGAAATCATCTGTGCAGCATACAATGGGGACAGCAATGCCAACAACTCCTCTGTCAACGGTTCCCAGGAGAGAGCTGAAGCTCACCGGAAACTTTCAATCCCAGAGCTAGCCAGGGAAGTCAGCTGGGTGTGATCGCTTAAATAAACTCACTCTGGGACAGATTTTCACTATAGAGAAATAACAGAGACAGTGCAGCAATTCCTCTTCATCCCTCCTCTCTCTGTATTTCTTTTAAGCCCTTTATCCTTTTCATCGATTTTCACATGTCATCTTTTCTCAAGCAGAGACACTATTTGAACCAACACAGTTAAACACCAGCATTATTTCCCTTACAAACCATTGTTTTTACAAGACTTGCAATCGCCCAGTAAAAATGTACTCTGAAACAAGCAGGTGCCATAAGAAATGTGACCCCACAAGGAAATTTTACGGCTAAGTTTGAAAGGAAAGGTTTCCCTGGCAGTTCCCCTGGCATATTTCACATTTTTTCCTATTATAAGAAACTAATAAAGAGTGAAACAAGTTGTTTCCAATAACAAGGCAGTCTTAGTGTTTTGTGTATCTCCAACTTGGTTCATTAAATTTCTTCCTCCCACCCCCTGCCACTCCCCTCCCGGGTAGGGAGGGAATCCTAAATTTTGGGAAGACGTTTTTTCTGAATAGCAATATGAATATCATCACAGCAAACTTTACCAACCCATATCAAACAGTCTTATGGATTGCTAGACCCAGACGTACCAGGTAAAAACCCAGTTCCATAAAGTCAGTGGAAAACTTCATTGACACAATGCACTAAAGCTGAAGATAGAGCTTCTAAAATGGATTTCTTTCTGAACCTTTCTACACCTACAAGACTAACCTAAGGGTAGTTCCCTCCACAGTGTTTATGTTGAAGGAAATGGTGGAGGTTAAAAAAATCAAGAACTTAATTTGGAAAAGATAAGGAAGCCATAGAAACCTTAAGCTTACTTTTTAACTGCCTAAAAAAACAGTGTTGAACTTGCACGCAAGTTGAGTGTAATTAAAGTCAAGTAAGCAATTAAAAAGTTTGAAGGCCTGAAGACTCTGGCCTTACTGCACTTCCTAGGCTATCAGCAAACTACGCTTTGCCAGAAGAACTGTATACAAATTCTACAACAAATCGTGTTTATCTATAGGGTTAAACAACCAGCTGTGAGACTGTCTTTAAGAGTAGCAATTTACTCCAACTTCCAGTGAAAACTGTGTTCACTAAACAGATCGAGTTGACCCTCATTCTTATTAGTTTTGCACATGATGCAGACGCAGTGGATTACAAACTCTCAGTCAATGGACAGTAACTTCCAGCTGAGAGGCAACAGACCTTTAAGATGCGTATGCTATTGTGTCACACTATTCAATCCCAAATTGGCTATAAATCCTCCTGCATATACGCAAGCACAAATGTACACCCATTCCTTAGACACATCTTGGTTTAAGGATTTGTCTCTCAATCAAGAGGTTGTCAGAGGTGTAAGCTCCAACACCTTTTGTAGATTTTATGTTAACAGGCAGAGGTTGACCTTTTACCTATCAAATTTGATGGAAAGACTGCAACAGGCCTCAGGCTGGGCCCATTTCTCCAACAGCAGGAGAAAGGAAAAGCTAAATCATTAGTGCTACTATTTTACACATAAAGCATATTTATAGCTGCAGATGTCTATGCATCCCCATGCAACTCCTGCCATATGGACCGCAGGCAGGACAACAACGATGTGTGTGTTAACTCATCTAGAGTGCTATTTTCTCTGTCCAAGTATCACCACACCGTTTAACAACCTTCCGTCATTACTTTTTTATGGCCACACAAAGATACCTGTGTGGTCTTGAAAAACTACCATGGTAGCTGAACTCTGTCACTTGCAACAGAAACATCTTCCAAACCTCCCTTGTGCTACAGACACCAGCAGCTTTTAAGGGAATGGATTTGTCTTACACTGTCAAGTGCACAAGACGCTGGTGTCTGCTGCAGCATCCCTCCCTTCCCACCTTATCAAAAGAATGGCCCGAAAAGCCAATAGCTACAAGACAAAAAGGACCCTCTCCCAACATGTTTTACTAGGTGCTGGCAGAGAACTACTGTATAGCGTATTCTAAGTTTTATAGATAGCAGGTGAGAAAGGGTGACATTTAGTGTGTTTATCCTCAGGGATGTTTTGTCTCCATAAAGTGTGGCTGAGCTTAATTAAAGTGCACATTTGTACTCACAGTTGCGTTAGCCTGGGTAGCCTGAATGCCTTGACAGGAAGCTGAGTGATCCTGTTTTTACTCAGACGAAGTGTTAGCAGGGACCGTGACAGACTATCAAAAGCACCAGGCTCCAGGGTGCTGATTCTGTTGCTCCCCAGGTAGCTGCAATAAATCACAGCAGAAAAATGAACAGTTCTGTCAGAAATCTCCTTTTATCAGCATTTGCTTGGTCTCCAGACAGGCTGGTGAAATTACAGAGGTGCCTTCAAATCAGTGGGATTTCTGGCTCCACAAAGAGCACAGTGCCTTTCCCAGAGCCACGTGATGAACATGGAGAAGTGCTGCACACTCCCCAAGAGCTTCTTCAGACCCTCCTACTTCAGCAAGGCAATTGTGAGTGGAATCCAGAAACTGGAGAATATTCCAGTTCAGGATGATTCTATTCATTCCCCATTTTCCCTTCAGCATCTGTCCCAGGGCTCTTTCTTACCTGGACCCTAGTCTTAGCCACAGAGGCTGTTTTTACAGGATAACAGCCAAACATCAGTCATAACACCACTCTCTTATATCCTCTTACAACCAGGGGCAGAAACTTTGGTGCAAACTTTAATGCAAGATTATCTGTCTGCGTCTCTTCAAAGGTACTGAAAACACAGATTATTTTATGTTTCCCTGAGTAGGCAAAAATCTCTATTGGGAGGCAGTTACTCTGCTTAACCCCTGTTTTTTTTGTTTGGTTTTTTTGTTTGTTTGTTTGTTTTTTGTTGGTTTTTTTTTTTTTTTTTTTTCAAATAACCAGAGCGATTTCTGTTCTTAACATTCAATAGCCATTTTAATGATGAAATAGTCACTCCCCTTCCCCTCTTCCAGATGCACACGGGCTGATCTGGGGAACAGCATATATACTTCTCAGTGGGGAAGAGACACAGACAATTTTTCTGGCTTCTGGGTTTCCAGCTGTAAAGACACTCAGACCTGAAGGATGCATGATACCTCTTCTCTGTTGCAACATTCTCACGCAACACAATTAATAATCTGCATTCTTTACAGAAACATCAGAAACCAAAAAGACAGAGCTCAAAAAATAACCCGACAGTAGGGACAACGTGCCGCATTCTAATTTAAGTGCATTCTTTGCACTTAAAATCCTGACAAATAACCCCATACCTTGTATGTCCATTCACTCTCCTTTTTTTAAAGAAGGTTTGAGGCCCTTTTCTCTGCTGTGGTAACTCAACAAAAGCTGTTCCCAACAAGAAAAACTCACAGCTCCTTTATATGAAGTCCCTGCGGAAAGCAGCCGTTTCGGATTTCCGTGATGTCATTGAAACTCAGGTCCAACGTTTCCAGGGTAACATAGGGCTTCAGTTGACTTGCTTCAATGCTGCGGATCCTGTTGTGATGCCTGAAACAGTCAGAGGAGAAACGGAGACAATTTAGTTCGCTTAAAAAAAACAGAAAGAATATCTGAGGCCACAGCAGGCCCACAGGCTGGCCCCTGAGTTCACACACTCAGACTTACAGTGCTTCTTCAACAGCTGTTCGAGGAGAAACCCACACCAGAGAGATATTCCCTAATCCCCATGCTGTTCCTATGGTTAGAAAGTCGAGTTCACAGATATTTGCAAGCTTCCAGACACTTTTTCTGGTGTGGTACAAGACTTTTCCCTTCTACGGAACTATTGACTCCATTCATCAGTTTTTCTTCCAGTAATTTGGGCTCAGTCTCCTGCAAACTTGCACTTCCAGAGCAGATTCGTTACATGCAAGGACTGCAGGGCTGGATTTTAATCCCGCAATCAAGGACTTCTGATCAATGGTTTAAGCAAACTGCCGATGTTTTACATAGAGCATGGGATTTTCAGAGCAGGAAACGGACAAGTAAATACAATCTCAGCAAAAGTTACAAAACACTGTTTCCTTAATTCCTAAGGACTCGTCTGAAAATTCTCAGCTTTGGACTACATTACAATGATTTGTAATGCACAGAAATACTGTAAGAGGGCTTGAAAACATTTCTGCATCTTTTGTCTCTTTTGTCCCACTGTGCAATTAGGACAACTGTGGAGTGCAAGTGCTCTCCCCAAGCACTGACTGCAGGACCAGAGCCTATAATGGTCACCTGCGTTCGCTACCTTACCAGAACCAGCCTAAAGGACTCAATCTAATGTTTTTCTTTAGAGAAGGTACTACAAACTACCCTCAGAGTTTCCACAGCCATCAAACAGTTAAATACCTCTAGACTTCATCTGTACTCAACAAGGTCTAACTAAAAATCCCCTGAGTTCTTTCCTCTGACTCCTTTCTGGCCTGAATCAGTAGAGAGAACAGTAACCAATTAAAAAAAATACATTGCGCATTAGTCACAAGAAGTAGAGCACATGCCTGATGTGAATTTAGACCAGTCACTGATATTACTGGCAAGGCTGCGAATGAGGCACTCCAAACCGAGACGCTCACCAGACACTTGAGAACTTGCTGAATAATAAGAGATAGCAGAGAGGGTTCAGACAAGTACTGTGCCTTAATCCGGCCGGCTACCCACTGAGCGACCAGAAGAGGAGACAGCAGCCAGTGAAAGCACTCTTGAATGCAAACCAGGACGTCCCAGCTCTCCTGGCAAAGCATCAGCTCTTTGAAACAAAAAACTGACGGGTGAGATGACCACAGCCTTCCAGGCACTGAAGCTGATGGCTGTCTGGGAGCCAGTCTTCTCCAGCTTCACCTCCATTTCAAGCTCTCCCAGGGGTTCAGACAAGCCCCTTTCAAAACAAACCTCTCCCCTCAAAAGCAAACACCAATAGCACATAGCAAGGGACCTGCTCGCTGCACCGTGATCTGCTCCTTTACCCTCCCTGTTATTAAAACCAGATCGTTTCACCACCACATTTGCTGGTGTCTGTAACAGGAAGAGGGTAAAAACTGCATCCCCAGAACAATTTGCCTTCTGGAGACACCCTTTAAACAGCCAGCACATGATTCTTGCTTACACTGGGGAAACATTCGCAGAAATGCTGCTTTGACTAAAGAGTTTAAACACTACTTAATTAATTCAATGCAGACTCACAAATCATTAAGGACAAATTCTATGCCACTATAGCAATGCACTGCTAATGTGGTGCAAAAAGGCATCAGGAAAATCAAAGGAAAGTCATTAACCTATGTTACCGAACTGGTTATTCCATGGGTTACAGGTACACAGGTCTCTGCAACTACAAACTGTATAAAAGGCAATGATATGGCTACTATCCAAGCAACCAATATTCATTTACAGCTAGGAATAAAGACTGAATTTTCACATCCATGGCCCATAGTGGAACAGAGCTCCAGTGAATTTATGCTAACAGTGTGACTAATATACAGGAAAACTCGCTACACTCAGAATTTTGTGACCTCCATAAATTGAACACATGGGCGAGGGGGATTTCTTTTCCCCAAGGACTAGTTTCTTTTGCAAGGACTTGATTATTAGAATCAGCAAGTTCCAAAAATTTCAATCTTTTTTCCTCCTCAAAATAAGACAGTCCATTAAATGTGTGTGTGACCCTGATTCAGGAAAGTACCTCAACGCAGACATAAGTGAAAGCAAACCCCAGGCATATTTTCTGTAGCTCTCTTGAAGCGGGAGCTGTGAGTTCAACTCTGATCTCATCTAGGCTGTGATGGCTCAGATGAATCTGGCTGTAAATTAACAGGAAATGAAGGCTTGTACAAATGAACGTGAAGAATCTATAAATTACCTGACAATTCCTGCGCAGGGCAGCTAAGTCTTCAAGGGAGTGAGAGCACAGAGTAAGTTTGGACATGAAATGCTCTTCAGAAGCCAATGTTGGGGGTTTTTTTTTGAGTATTAATATTTCTGTGCTTTAGTTGCTCAATGTATATCCAATCTGCCCGCCTGCCAGATCTCCCAACCCGTCCCAGATGACAGATTTTAAGAAGGGAAGAAAAGGACAGGAAAGAACTATTTTGTTTGAGCCATGTTCGCAGTTTCCAGGTGACTTCTGTCCATTTGCGTCTTGCTTTTCATGTGCTACAGCTGGCAGATTAGATGGATGCGCTATTTCACACAGGAAAAAAACAGGCTCCTTTCTCTCCCTCTCTCTGTCTCCTTCAAACATGGGCTGACTCCAAATGTAACTCTCAGCTCCAAACACCATCCCCGGCCAGTCCCAGCTGGGGAATGTCAGACAGTTTGCTGCAAAGCCCTGCACCCTCTCAAAGCACTGCACTTCAAACAAAACCAGCCCGGCTGACTTTTCCTATACACAGCATGTGATATGAATGCAACATCGTCCAAACCTTTTACTAGCTTGATTACATTTTATTTTTCATTTTTCAGTAAGAGCTGAAATGGGATTTAACCCTTCCTGTTATTACTTGGATCCTTTCAGCTCGTCTGCCTTTGTTCCCAGTATCATTGCAGTGTTTTGCAGAAAAAAAAAGACCAGTGACGTTATGACTTCGCCTCTCCCCTTTAGCAGTGACTGGAAAAGGGCTGGATTTTTCCCAACTAGCTCCTTAGTTTACACTTCCTTAGCTTCAAAGGTGACAGATCGGATTTTAGTACCAATTGCTGAAACCAGGCTTTAAAGCACAAATTATCA